>NC_056747.1:1125182982-1125790904 GCF_019279795.1 Protopterus annectens | reverse complement strand
AGAAGTTTTTTATGGAGGTTTCCTTACTGGGGGTGGGGGTGGGATGTGGATGTCAAGGGTGATTAGCTTATGGTCATACCTGACCAACGAGGGGGTGACCATAGGTGTGGAGCATTGATTTCCCATGTTGGTAATGACCAGGTCTAGGATATTGGAGCACCTGGTGGGACTATGGATTAGTTGATCCAGGGCATTGAAATTTATGAATTCCATGAACCATTGGGGAAAGGTGTTGGTACATGAATAGTTTTCTCAGTTAATGGCAGGGTAGTTGAAATCACCCAGTATTAGGGTGTTTGGTTGTATCTTAATATTTTTCAGTATGTTTAGAAAGGTGTACTGAAAATCTTGGGGCATGGTGGGGGATCTGTAGCAAGCTACAATTTGGACTGCAGTCTTACCTAGTGTTAGTTGCACCTGGAGAATTTCAGATGCATTGTGTTGGGCAACTAGCCTGGTGTTGTGAATATCCTTGGTGAATATGGGCACTCCACCACCTTTAGTGTTTCGGTCCTGGTTTGGTGGCTGAAAAGTGTGGTAAGAGTTGTAGCCTGGTATTGCACGGGTGCTCTCTGGAGTTACTGTACAGATATCGATGTTCTCCATTTTTAGGAGTGCCTCGAGAGAGTGCATTTTGAGGTTTAGACTTCTAGCATTGAGTAGCATTACCTTCAGATTTTGCATGTTTGTACCTGTTACGGTGGTGGTTTTGCCCTTTGAAGTTTGCCTAAAAAAGGCACTATAGGGGTGGCAAGAGCCTTAGCCAGTAACCTGAATCCCAGGGGCGACAGGTGCAGACCATCTCTGGCAAAGCATCATGGTCTGTCGATCATGTCGTCCCAGGCAAACAGATGCTGGATCCCCTTTGAATGACACCAGAAGCTTAGCCAATTGTTATTATAGACATACCATGTTGTCATATGTGCAAACGAGAGTGGAATCACCTGCATAGTGTATTAGGGTGGCCTGTTGTGTGGAAGTACAGAGCGTGTTGGTGAAAATGTTAAAGAAGTGGTGATCAAGGATAGAGCCGTGTGGTACACTGGTGGTGTCTGGGAGGTAAGGAAAGAGCATGGAGTGCCATTTTACTGACTGATACCTACTGGACAGGTAGTTTTTGTACCACTGAAGGGTGGCCTGAGACAAGGTTAGTTAGGACATTTTAAGTAGAACTTTGCTAAGACAAATTGTGTCAAAGGGTTTAGACAAGTTTGGAAATAAGGAAGAGACTAGTTTACCATTATCTCTAGTTTTACTCACAATATCTATACAGGTTAGAAGGGCAGTGTTAGTACTATGAGAAAGTCAGAAGCTGTGTTGTGTAGGGGATAAGAGTTCTTCCCGCAGGTAATAGTCTAGCAATCGTTTTTGAATACATTTTTCAAGTATTTTGGTGAGGGGAGAGAAGATTGCTATAGGTCTAAAGTTATTGTCTGTTGAATTTCCTCCTTTGTGCAGAGGGATAAAGTGTGACTTTTTAAAGAGAGAGGGAATGTGGGATTCCTGTATTAACTTATTTATAATGATTGAGAAGAATCGGCAATGCTACTGGCTCCTATTTTAGGTACTCACTTGAAAGGTCATCAGCCAAAGAAGAGCATGTTTAAGTTTGTTTAAGAGTAGTTTTATATAGGATGTGGCCATAGGTTTGAAGGTGAAAGTGGATGTGGTGATATGTGGCTGCTGGGCAGGGTTAGAATTAGATGTTGAGGAATCCTTGGTTACAGATTATATACTGTTTATAAAATAAGAGTTGAACTATATTGCAGTTTCGAGTGATGAGTTATTGGGGGGGGTGCAGTTTGGGTTGAATTTTTCGTCAGGATGTAAGATTTCTTTAATGGATGTCCCAAATTTTTTGGGCTGTGCTTACTATTATTCTGAAAGTTATTATAGTACAGTTTTTTGTCTTACATTTATTTGCTTTTTAGTATAATTGTGAAGCATTCTGAAGTCTTCAAGATATTGAGGTGTTTTATATTTCTGTCTTTCTTCCCATGCCTTTTCTCTATCCTGCATTAGCATTCTACTCTTTTTGGATAGACAATCTGCATTATTTGTTTTCAGTTTCTTCCTTCTAGGAGGTGCAAGGCTATTTAGGATATTTAGAAAATTTGTATTGCATTCAATTACAGCATCATCTAATGGGAGGATTTTTAGGAAATTCCAATTAATAGATAATAGTGTAGTAATGAAAATTTCTGAGTTAAACCTGGAAAGGCTACATGTTGTTTTATAAATATGCAGTTTAACTGGATGTGTGAAATGTCTAGTTGTATAGACTGGGAGATGATCACTGAGAGAATCTGACATTGTACCTGGAGTGGAGTATTTGCAAGGGTCTGATACTAGGATCCAATGTGATAGATAATTTGATGTCTTGCAGTAATGCGTGGGGCTATTAATTAGTTGTGTGAAACCATGTAAGTTCATGCTAGATGAAGGGGAGTTAAGGTTTATCTCCAACTAACTGACATTCACAACACCTAGTAATATTTTTTTCTTGTGGAAATGTTATGGATATCCAGTGTCGGATATCTTCCAGTATAGCTGTATTGTTGCCAAGAGAGATATAAAGGACAGTAATACATATTTGTTTATAATTGTTTATTTTGTTTATTTTGAGGAAAGCAATATGAAGCTCTGCTGAACTGAATTTTGATGTTGGTTTGCTGTAAGGGGAAATGTGGTAGGTAATGGGAAATATTAAAGCAAAACCACCACCTTTCCTCTATATGCAGTCATTACGGATGACATTATATCCAGAAGGTAAAACTTCTGTGTCATTTATGGTGGTTTTAAGTTAATTAATAGTTTTTAGTTTTAATACCAAGAGTGAGGAATATCTTAATGGAAAGGAATAGCAATTCACATTTAAAATTTAGTGGGAAGTGCTAGCTGCATACTCAGTCACAGTAAGCATTTCACCAGTGAGGGCTTTTTATCAGTGTTGCTGCATTTATTTACTGTGTTTTTAGTCACTTTTCAAACTTGCAGCAAACAGCCATTTTGACTAGGTGTGAGATTCACTTAGAGCTTGTGGTGGTTAATTCTAGTGAGAGTAGGGGTGATTACTGCAGTTTGGAGAAGACAAACACTACTGGTTAAAATTTTAGCTGTTTTCATTGGCTCATTTAGTTTCTGTGTTTAATTTATATTGTATAACCAGTCAGCTATTTTTCTCTTATTTTAAGACTTTTGGCAGCTGAGCTGCTACAGTCCTGTCTACAAATTAATACCAAACAAAGTGGTGTTTTGGCTCTATCTTGCATCCAGGAAACAGGAAATAACATTTAGTCTACTGCATTTAAAGTTGTCAAGCTATTTAAAACAGTTTTGATAGGTTCCTGTCCTTTTTTCTGTATATTCCTGTGTTTTATCTGAATCTTCTTTTACTGTCTGCCCTGCTTTTCAAGTGGGTTCTGTGCTGGGCCTAGCTATTTAAATCAGTTCTGAGTGGGTTCTGTCATTTTCTGCATTTTACAGTTTTTTCTCTCCAAAATTCAAGTTACAGCTATTAACTGAGTTGGTTTCATAGTTTGCACTAGTTCTCATGTTGTTTATGTGCTGTTATGTGGTTTATGTGCAGCATTTATTTGCTGTGTTTTTAGTCACTTTTCACACTTACAGCAAACAGCCAGTTTTGGCCAGTTATGTGAGCAGTTCTGAGAAGGTGAATAATAGTGATCACAGCTTTAGCTATTTTTCATTGGCTCTTTCATTTTCCCTGTTTAATTTGTGTTGCATGCAGCCAAGCCTAAATATAGTCTTGGCCATTCCTTACACAATACATATGATCTCTGATTCTTTCTCTGAGCCGACAATTAGTTTTTCCCACATCGAATTTAAAACAATACTCACAGTGGGCAATATTTACTACATTCCTAGTATTACAATCAGCACTACATTTGATCTGCCAGAAGTGCATAGTGTCAGGGTGCCTAAAATACTTAGATTCATCTATAAATGAACAGAAGGTGCAAACTCCACGCCTTTGTGTTCCAGTATTCATGATAGTGGAAGGTTTATTGTTCCTAGGGTAACTCAACTGTTGCTTGAGATTCAACCTATTCTTAAAGAGAAAT
The DNA here is from genome assembly GCF_019279795.1 of Protopterus annectens. Taxonomy (NCBI): domain Eukaryota; kingdom Metazoa; phylum Chordata; order Ceratodontiformes; family Protopteridae; genus Protopterus; species Protopterus annectens. Next base: position 1,125,786,819 of record NC_056747.1, on the reverse strand, counting down.
TTAGGTCTATTTCCTACTATTCCATTAGAATCAGAGATCATATGTATTGTGTAAGGAAAGGCCAAGACTACAGTGCTATAGTTAAGCATTTGTTAATGGGGGGGTGACAAGTATAGTTTTTTGTTTCAAGTGCTTCAGGTTGAACCAGATAGTGTCAGGATGGGGGACACAGTAAACAATACTGAATCCACTGAATTGAAATTGATTTTGCGCCTAGGGGCACATCAGGAATCTGGGTTTTAAAAAGCTTGTTTCAGCTACATATTGTACTTATTTTACTGCCAGCACTTTAACAAAGTCATTTTTGTGTTTAAATTACCTGTTTAACTGTTGTAGGCTACACACTCAAGTGTGATAGCCATTTCTGTGCATTTAAAGTGGTTTTTGATTGTATCTGCTTTATTTTCTGAAAAAACAAAACAAACAAACAAAAAAAAAACAAACAAAAAAAAAATACTTGTTTTCCTGCCTTTCTAAGCTAGTATAGTACAGTTTTCAGGTTAGTGCTGAATTCAGGACTGTTGTTACAAGTTTCTGTGTTTGCCCATACCTTACTCCAAGTAAGGATAGAAAGAAGTTTGTCTGTTCACTGTGAGAGAGGGAGCTTTGAGCAGCCTATCTGTCCCTGGAGGAGTGGTTTCAGCCCAGAAATTAGTAGTTTATTGGCCATTTTGGGCTAATTTCTATCTCTTTCATTTCCCTGATATAAAACCCGCATTTGCGTGGTTTTGCGTGCCGGGCAGCGCCGGTTAGCTAGGGTATAACTATTCCCGGCTCCACAAAGTCTACTCTTCAATTTTTCCCTTGGAACTAGACAAACTTTCAACTTAAGCACTCAAACCATCCACTTCTCATACCGGCACTTGCTCAAAACTCATAGCAAGCACTAATAAACTTTAGCACTAGGCCCCCCCAAACTGTAGAGAAGGACAAGGCTCTCTATTCGACCTTACCAGCCAGTCAGTAAAACAGTTCACTGTACCGATCCAGGCATGTCCAAAGGGCAGTTTCAGGTGTACTCTCTGGTCCAACTGGTGAATCTGGGCATTTTGAGGAAATGTTACAATTGCCTCATGTACACAGACAACCCTCTCCTCCTTCCACCAAACACTAATACATGCGAGAGATGCAATTATAGAGCCAAACTGGAGACTAAGCTCTCTCAACCCAAGACTGGACCAGGCAGTGAAGAGGAGAAGGGAATTACTTGCATCACACTACCAGTCTCACATAGACCTATGAAACCAGCACCCTCAAAAAACACACATAAATACACGAAAACATACTTGGAGGCTCTAAATAAAAATCTGCAGAAGCAAAAGAGACCTCCAAAGCAGACATCCAAGCAACCTCCACCTCCCAACACAAACCATTAAACACATACTTCACAAAACCAGTGTGCCACACAATCATAGCCCTTAAGGCAAAATAACATACCCAACACACTAGTAATAGGTGACTCTATAGTCAGGAACACTGATGTCCCACTCACTAGGCTGAACAAGGAGAAGGTTACTGTCAGCTGCCTGTCGGGTGCCAGGATCCCCCACATAACACAAGCACTCAGGTCACTCCAGAACAAGTACAAATATGACTCTGTCGTTGTCCATGTTGGTGAGAATGACCTGAGCGGTACCTCCCTGGACTACATAAAAAGAGACATGGAGGAGCTCTCTGATCACGTAGCCCAGGCTGGTCTGACCCTGACCCTGAGTAGCATCCTGTCATCACCAAGAATGATACCACAGTACAGAGAAAAAATGATCAATTTCAACAATTGGCTAAGCTTCTGGTGTCAGTCAAAGGGGATCCAGTGTCTGTCAGCCTGGGATGGCATGCTCGACAAGCCACGCTGCTTCGCTAGAGACGGCTTGCACCTATCACCCTTAGGCTTTTGAACACTGGCCAAAACACTTGCCACCCCCATAGTGCCATTTTTAGGCATGGCTCAAAAGACAAACCCACCACCGTAAATAGCACAAGTAACAAAAAACTGAGGGTAATGCTACTCAATGCCAGAAGTCTAAACCTCAAAATGCATGCACTCGAGGCACTCCTCAGTATGGAGAAAATCGATATATGTGCAGTAACAGAAACCTGGTTTAAGGCTCCAGAGAGCACCCCAGCACTACCAGGCTACAACTCATACCATACATTTCGGCCACAAAACCTGGACCGAAATACAAAAGCCGGGGGAGTATCCATATTCATCACGGATACCCACACCTCCAGGTTAGTGGCACAGCACGATGCTTCAGAGATCATCCACTTGCAACTAACAATGGGCAAAACTGCTATTCAAATTATAGCTTGCTACAGATCACCCACCATGTCCCAAGACCCCCACTCCGCATTCCTGGAAACACTGGGGAACATAAAGGTCCTACCAAACACCCTGATATTGGGTGATTTCAATTACCCAAACATTAACTGGGAGAACTACTCAAGTACAAACTCCCTTGCCCAACATTTCCTAGAATTTATAAACTCAAATGCCCTGGATCAACTGGTCAACACCCCTACCAGAGGTGACAACATATTGGACTTGGACATCACCAACATGGGCGACTGGTGTTCCACACTGGAAGCCAACCCCTCGCTGGTTAGATCTGACCATAAACTAATCACTCTGGATATCCACATTCCACCACCACCCCTGGTCAAAGAAACCACTGTGAAAAACTTTTCAAAAGCAAACTTCACGTTACTTAAGGCCGAGGTGGGAAGTTTCAAAGCCCCCATGCTAAAGGATAACGCTGTCCAAGCTGCAAATTCCTTTACTAATGCACTTTACGGGCACCTACAAGAATGCATGGATCGTGCTATCCCAAACAAAACCAAGACTCACTCTTCCAAGAAAAGGAAACCAGTCTGGTGGACCCCGCCATAAACAAGCTATACAACAGAAGGAGAAAACTAGTACAGAAAAGAGTAAAATCCCGAGAAGGGAAGACATCCCTGATCAGTATCAGCAAGAAACTACATTCCCTCATTAAATCATTCAAGGTTAGCTTTGAAAGAAAAATTGCCATGGACTCCAAAGATAACCACAAGGCATTCTTTAGCTATGTCAAGAATCTAAGTGGCAATTCTCAGACCTGCTCGGAGTTAGTGCCGAATGGCACAAAATACACTGAACCGACTGATATAGCCAACATCCTGGCAGACAGGTTCAGTGCAAACTTCACCCCCCTCTCACTCCCAAACGGGCCTATAACTATACCAGAAGAATGTTGTGCCCCTGAAATCACAGACACTCAGGTTAAAACAGCCTTCTCCAAAGCCAAAAACACAGTATCAATGGGACTGGACGGTGTCCCAGGCTGCGTCCTACATGAGCTCAAAGATGAACTAACCCCTCACCTAAACACACGGTTTAAACTCAGCCTCTCCACAGGCTACGTGCCCACAGAGTGGCGCACAGCAACGGTTATTCCACTCCACAAAGGTGGAGCCACAACGGACCCTGGGAACTATCGCCCTGTAAGCCTGACTAGCTTGGTCTGCAAAGCTATGGAGCGCATCATCATGGATCTCATTAACAGAGACATTGGAAACCTCCAAACACTGGACCCTACCCAGTTCGGCTTTGTTAAGGGCAGATCGTGCCTCCTAAACCTGGTGGACTTCTTTGAGACAGTTACCAATGCTATAGATGAGGGAAAGGTAGTCCACACAGTCTACCTAGACCTTGCAAAGGCCTTCGACACCATTCCCCACTCGGGTATTATAGACAAGCTCACCAGCCTGAACATAAACCCTTACGTCACGAGATGGGTTGCCAATTGGCTCACGGACAGAACCCACATGGTAAGAGTTGCGGGAGCTAGGTCTGACTCTAAACTGGTTATAAGTGGCGTTCCCCAGGGCTCAGTCCTAGGACCCCTCCTGTTCTGCATATACTTCTAAGAGGTACAGGCAAGTGCAGGAGGACTATGGCTGACCAAGTTCGCAGATGACTGCAAACTAGGGGCTATAACTGACTCTCCGGCTGACACAGACATCCTCCAAAAGGGTCTCACTGAGACAGATACCTGGTGTCAAAACCATGGCGTCAAGCTAAATGCCAAAAAGTGCATAGTCATCCCCTTTGGAAAAAACAAAGTACCCACAAACTATTACATAGGTGGTAGCCTCCTAAATACGGAAGACGTAAAAAGGGATCTGGGGACCCAAGTAGATAGTAACCTCTCCTTTGATAATCACATTGCCAAAGTGGTTAGAAAATTTACCCTGAAAAGTACAGAAAACAAGACACTAGCAAAAGTATCACAAAGTACTTTTGTCCAGAGAAGGAAGGGGAAAGTGAAGAAAAAGGGTAAACTGTACAGTTAATCTAAACTAGTCAGTAAGGTAAGGGAAGAAAAATGAGTTAAGGCAAATCAAATTATTTTAAGAAAAGTTAGAAAAGGAAAATATAATATTAAAAATACGGGTCTACTTCATATGACTGACAGTTCATATGACTGACACTCATTTGGTCGACAGTTCATTTGGCTGACAAAAAGTATAGATGGGGGCTTCGCCCCCCCACACCCCCCAATGTGGGGGGCTGTGCCCCCCCAACTATATATAACAACTCCACGGTCGCACAACAGTGGGGAGGGGGGCAAATCCCAGGTTTTTGCCTTGAATACTTTTTGTCAGCCAAATGAACTGTCGACAAAATGAATGTCAGTCATATGAACTGTCAGTTATATGAAGTAGACCCTAAAAATACACATCTGCCTGAGAGCTCCAGGAGAACCACGTCTTTCGCAAAGCAGCAAACGAGATTGGGGTTAACTTGGAAGGGTGCATTATGGGTAAGGGAAGAGCTTGAGAGTTTTTTGTTTGTCACGAGCTATTGCAATGGCTGAGATGGATCTGAGCATCAGATCTGAACCCATAGGTTTGAGGACAGAATGAAAATTGACAACATCAAACTAACTACATTTGTGAGAGGTGCAAATATTAAGGAGGTACAGAAGCTTCACTCATAAAAAACACTGCACAGAAGCTTCACTCATAAAAAAACACTGTGAGCACTGCACTAACATACCGCACTCTATATACCTCATTCTGACACATAATGTAATGTCACATGCTGATGTTGTAAAGAATTGCTTATATAAGATTCCTAGACCTATAAGGATTAAGCCCTAGGAAAAATCAAAATCAAGCAAAATAACAAAGTCACTGTGAGATAATGGGTCAAAATGTTTTAGTGGCTGGTGAGTCCAAACTGAGACACACAGATTACCCAGTCAGTAAACTGGACAAAGATAAGGTGAGAGTTAGTTATGTTTCAGATGCCAGGATTTCAGACATCTCTAGGGTCATTTCCTTGCGCCAGACAATACACCTCTGACACGGTAGTTGTGTATATGACTTGAGGTGAAATACCCTGTGGGAGATCCAGAGAGACATGCCTAAGCTGTATGTGCATGTCACTAAGGAAGGCAAGACCCTGATAATGAGCAGAAACCTCCCTTCTCAATGAATGAAGCCTAGGTGCAAAGAAAAGATGACTGACTTCATCAATTGATTTTTAGGCAAAGTACAGTTAATGAACATTCAGCTGTAGCAAATGTATCAATAACAAAACTGGGTCAAATTAAGGTGGCTCTACTTAATGGTAGAAGTCTTAATAATAAGCTACACAATCTTGAGGCATTCCTGCACTTGGAAGTTGTCCATATATCTGTAATCAATGAAACCTAGTTTAAATGCACAGAAAGGACTCTCTCCATACCTGGATTTAGTGCCTATCACATCTTCAGACCCAATGGCAACTGTGGTTTTGCTGTTGTTCTTTCGGCTTTTCCCGGTTAGGGGTCGCCACAGCAGAACTCCGGTCCGCTAATGATTGGCAGTAGATTTTTACGGTGCCGAGGTACCAGCTCAACGCCCAACCTTCAACAAAGGCACGCCCGTTCTACGCATGTCTTTCGAATGCCACTCGACTGCGGGGAGGACATGCAGACTCCACACAGAAGGCACTCCAGTCGAGAATCGAATGGGAGAACCTCTTGCTGTGAGGCAACAATGCTACCGCTGCACCACCGCGGCTTTAGGGAATCCATATATGTCAAAGACCATATCACCTCTACACAGATTCCCAGAGACTCACAAACTGAACTCAGTGAACTCCAAATGTATTTATTTTATTTATTTATTTATTTGTCTTTTGTTAACCGGGATGGTCCACTGGGCTGGTGGCCCATTTTCAGTGGAGACAGGAGAAGAAAAGCTACGATATAAAGAAAAAAGTTAAAAAAAAAAATGTATAGCAATATATTGAACAAAATCAATGATCAGTTCATCACCTGTTATAGGGCCACTTCCATGACCCTGTATGTCCATGTCAGCCTCTTAAACATCATGGATGAACTCCACATAAATAAAAAATAAAAACAATAGCCAAAATGGTGCCGTTACTAATAATATCAACATTTTGGGATGAAAAAAGAAGTTATGTACTCACTATAACGTTCCATGTGAGTTGTTCATCTCGCCTTCATTCTTACTGATGGGTTCGGAGCCGATCCTCGGTTCCAACTCGGACAACTGCAAAAGCTCGAGGTCTTCAACCAGCTCGAGGCCAACTCCCTATCCCACGATGCACCATGATTTTCCATCAGATCTTATTTGTTGCCAACTGACTACCTACTAGTATTAATATGCCACTCTGAGAGCTGGATAAGAGACAATGCACCATATAAGAAAGGTGTAGGACCTCAAGTAGACTGGATGGGGGTTGGAGGGTGGGACGTAAGATTGAAGGTGAGATGAACAACTCACATGGAACATTATGGTGAGTACATAACTTCTTTATGTGAAGTTGTTCTATCTCGCCATTCATTCTTACTGATGGGTAGCGTCCCAAGCACCATCTTTTGTGGGTGGCTCACAGAAGAATATTCCTCAGAACCGTGGAACCAAAGGAGGTACTGTCCCTTGGGGTCTTGTCTACTTTGTAATGAGTGATAAAGGTATCATGTCTTGACCAGGTGACTACTGCACAAATGGAATCTAATGGTAACATTGCAGAAAAAGCTAATGAGGTTGAAACAGCTCTAGTAGAGTGGGCCTTTATTTTCTGTTGTAAGGGAGCATTCTCTGAATTATAAATGAAGGAAATGCAATCTGATAGCCATCTTGACAAGGTTACTTTTGTCACTGGGGCACCCTTTTTTGACTCCAAAAAAGAAACAGAGCTGATCTGTTGATCTGAATTGTTTCATTCTATCTAGATAAAATCGGAGTTGTCTACGAACATCAAGTTTGTGCAGCATATGTTTCATCTTATTTATGTATTTAGGAAAGAAAACGGGCAACTCAATGGATTGGTTAAGATTTGTCTCTGAACAAACGTTTGGTAAAAAGGATGGATTAGTTCTGAGCAAAACTCTGTCATTATGGAAAATCAGATAAGGAGGTTTGATGGTCAAGGCCTGCAACTCAGAAATCCTCCAAGCAGAAGTAATAGTTATCACAAATACTGTCTTCCATGAAAGGAATTTCAAAAGACAGGACGAGGCTGGTTTGAAAGGAGGTAATATAATTCAGGAGAGAACAAAATTTAGATTCCATGGCATGGCTGGAGCTCTGGTTGGTGGTCTCAAATGAATGGTACCTTTAGAGAGTCGATGTGACATGACATTAAAACCTTGGAAGCCAAGATGAAAGTTTGAGATTGCTGCTACTTGAACTCTGATGGTAGCTGCAGCAGCTTCATTTGAAACTGTTTGGAAGAACTTTAACATTGAGAGCTATGTTTCAAGGCGACTGTCAAGAACGTAATATGTTTAAGAGACCTAGTTTATTTATTCTGCCTAGCAATGCAGTTATTAATCGCTTTGTGGATGTGTGTGAAAAACAGATTAGAGACAAATTTGCTGATAATGACAGCAACATGTTTTATAATTTAACCAGAGCTGAACAACAAGCCCTTTTTGAGCTCAAGAAGTTAACACGTATTGAAATACGCCCTGCTGACGAAGGAGGGGGCATTGTTGTTATGAATAGAGACTTATACATAACCAGTATGTTGAGTTTATTGCAGGATAGAAATACATATATATGTGTATCATCACAGGTAGTTACTGCTGTCATTGAGAAAACACAATGCCTTGTATTTGATTTACTTCTAACAGATATGATATCGGACCCTCTTTTTGAATATTTTAAGGTTGATTCCAGTCATATATGGTTTACCGAAAGTGCATAAGAATCTGTCCAGCCCAACCATGCGCCCAACTGTCTCGGGTAGAGGTTGGGTAACAGAGGCCCTCTCCATTTTTGTAGAGAAGAATTTGCATCCTGTTTTGAATGACTGTGCTACTGTACTTAAAAACACTAAGGATCTTCTTACTGAATTAGGTAGACATCTGCAATCATCACAAACCCATTGTTTGTTTGTGACCCTTGACATTGTCACTTTTCATGAGGATCCCCAATTGCTGGGGGATAGGTAATGTTTGCGAACTTTTGACAAGTAGGAACATATGTCCTAGATAGGGTGAACTCCTATGTGTGTTATTGGAGATTATTTTGGACAATAACATCTTTATGTTTAATGAACAGTATTATCTACAGCGGGTTGGCGTAGCTATGGGCACAGCTTGTGCCAATAGCTATGCCAACTTGGCCCTGGTTCAATGGGAGATGAACTCTGTTCTCTCTGGAAATGATTTTAAGAATTCCATCAAATGGTATAAAAGATTTATGGATGACATTTTTCTGCTGTGGCAGGGTACTGAGCATAATCTTAATGAGTTTATAGATTACCTCAATAGGACAACGGATTTTCTTAGGTTTACATGCAAGTACTCCTGTCAAGAGATTGATTTTCTTGATGTTAAGGTCAAAAGAGATGCAGCCAGTACCCTAACAACTTCATTATATAGGAAACCTGTTAGGAAGATTAATGTTTTACACAATGGGAGCATGCATCCTAAACATAATAAACAAAACGTACTCAAGGGACAAATCTTTCGAATTATGTGACTCTATAATGATGATGAGCTTCTACAGGAGGTATTGTCTTCAATAAAGAAAGAGTTTTTGGAAAGGGGCTATAAAGAACAGGATATAGACAGACATACTGATGTAGTATGGACAGAGAGGCAAGGTAGATGTAGACCCTTCTACACAAATAATAATGGGCAGAATGAGGCCTTTGGACACTCTGGCATTATTGACAATACCCATTAGCCTTTGGCTGAGAAGGGAGATAATGTGGTTAGGATGCCTCAGACCTTTGTCAGCAACATACAGATCGTATGTGATATTGTTAAGAATAAGTGGGGCATCCTTTCCGAGGTTAAAGAGTTAGATGGACTGATAGGTGACACACCCTCTTTTTCTTTTAAGAAGAATAAATAGTTGAAAAAACATTTATGTTATAAGGCAACAAATGGACACAAGCGAGTTATGTCTGATAGATTAGCTACTTATGCCTGTAGGAAATGTATGGCATGTACATCCATTTTTTCAGGGAGGGAATTTTTACACCCCCATCTAGATTTTAAGGCTGAAGCAACATTTTATGCAGACTGTCGTACTAAAAATGTGGTTTATTTCAGTTTCTGCACAGTATGTTATGCTTTTTACATAGGCAAGACTAACTGTTTATTTAAAGATAGAATACTTGAACATCTTAGGGATATTAGAAATGTTAAAGAGAGCAATGCATTAGCCATGCATGTTGGTAAAGAAGGCCCCCTACATAAATTCAAGTTTTTTGTTCTAGAAATTGTTTTTGGCAATAGCAGTGGAGGTGATCTGAAGAATAACACCGAAGCAATAGAGCAGAAATGGATTATTAAATTTCATGCCGATAAACTACCAGACTTAAATACTATGGTGTCCCTTAAACCCTTTCTTAAGAATAGACATTTGAAGCATTAAGTATTTGATATAGTTTTACTAATGCTTCACTAATGTGTAAGTTATTACCTATTTTTTATATATATTTTTATATATGTTACTGGTTTTATACGATAATGTTTTCTTAGGTTTTATAGAATGTATTTATTACTATGTATATTTTATGTATATATGCTTAATTGTTTGATTATCAGCTTTCACATCTTTGGTGTATTTGTTTTTGGAAGGATTTTTAAATTATGTCTTGTAATTAGTTTTTTGATGAGTCTGAAGAAGCGGACTGTATCCGTGAAAGCGCTAACTTTTCTTGTTTACATAAAGACTATTATAGCTGTGTGTTACCAACGTTTTTTATTTGTTTAGTTTCAACTCAATGGATTGGTTAAGATTTGTCTCTGAACAAACTTTTGGTAAAAAGGATGGATTAGTTCTGAGCGAAACTAATCAGATAAGGAGGTTTGATGGTCAAGGCCTGCAACTCAGAAATCCTCCAAGCAGAAGTAATAGTTATCAAAAATATTGTCTTCCATGAAAGGAATTTCAAAAGACAGGATGAGGGTGGTTCAAAAGGAGGTAATATAATTCTGGAGAGAACAAAATTTAGATTCCATGGCATGCTTGGAGCTCTGGTTGGTGGTCTCAAATGAATGGTACCTGTAAGAAAGGCTTTTGAGAGTCGATGTGACATGACATTAAAACCTTGGAAGCCAAGATGAAAGTTTCAGATTGCTGCTACTTGAACTCTGATGGTAGCTGCAGCAGCTTCTTCGTTGAAAAGTTTAGCCAGAAATTCCAATATAGATGTGATCGGTGCTAGGTAGGGATCAACATCATTCTGAGATGCCCATAGAGAAAATCCTTTTCATTTGCTAAGATATAACTTTCTGATGGATGATTTATGAGAGGATGTTATAATATGTTGGGCCTCCATTGTGAGACTGTAAATCCTGGCTATTGTTGGAATTGGAGCAGCCTCGCTGTCAGGTTGAGGAAATAAAGAGAAGGATGAAGGGCCCCTGATGAATGGGTCAGTAGATCCGGAACTGGGTCCAGGATCCAGGGTTCTTCCAAGAGATGAGGCTGGAGGAAGCGAAACCAAATTTGCAGAGGCCAATAAGGGGCTATTAAGATTATGGTCCTTCCCAGAGATTTTGCTTTCTGTAATACTTTGGATATCAGAGGGAAGGGGGGAAAGGCATAAAGGAGACCCAGAAGCCAATTGTGCACCAGTGCATCCCTTGGGGCATCCCCTGGCGGGGGGGATCAGGGCAAAGTAGCTTCTGCATTTCGTGTTTATTGGGGTTGCAAAAAGATCGCAGCAAGGCTGGCCCCACCTGCGGAATATCCGTTCCGTTACTTGTTTCTTTAGGGACCACACGTGAGGCAAAAGAATTGCCTTCCTTAGCTTATCTGCTATCACATTCAATCTCCCCAGGGTGTGCGTTGCTATCAGAAAGCGCTTGATGGAGTTTGCCCACTGCCATACTCTCAGGGCCTCTCAGGGGGTAAGATTTGGTTCCTCCTTGTTTGTTTATGTACCAGACCACTGACATGTTGTCTGTCTGCCATTGTTCCTGGAGGTAGAGAGTCTTGAAAGGACGGCAACACTATAAGTACTGCTCTCATCTCTAGAAGATTTATATGTAGATGAGCCTCATGTTTCTTCCACATGCCTTGGGCTGTTCTTCCTTGATAATGCCCCCCCCCACCCTAATAAGGAAGCGTCTGTGGTCACCATGGCTATGGGATTGGGTAGAACAAATGGACGGCCCCGAGTTACCTGTTGAGATGTCAGCCACCACTGAAGGCTCTTCTTGCATGTATTCGTTATGATGACTTGGTGTGACATTGGGAGTTCCTGAAAGGCCCACTGAGAGAATAGGAGCCACTGTAGAACTCGCATGTGCATTCAAGCAAGGGGGATGGCTATGATTGCTGCCACCATTGATCCTAGCAATTTGAGTACCATTGAGACTGGAGCTTTTGTCCTTGGAAGCAAGTCTAATATTTGTTTTCGTAAGAGACAAATTATTTCTGGAGGCAGACTTAATGTCATTGCAACTGTGTTTAGTTCTGCTCCTATAAAGACAGTCTGTTGCGATGGCGATAAAGCAGATTTTTCTGAGTTGATGGTAATCCCCAATTGATTGCAGAGATTTAAGGTTGTGTCCCTCGCCTGAATAAGTTGATGCTTGGTGGTGGCAGTGAGGAGCCAGTCGTCTAGATATGGAAACATCTGGAATCCCAAACGCCTCAGGTGAGCAGTGACTACTGCCATACATTTGGTGAACACTCTGGGGGCTGTAGTGGGACCAAAGGGCAGAGCGCAAAATTGATAATGGCTGGCTCCCAGCCAGAATCGTGGATGATCCCTGGATGGCCTGTCCATCTTTATGTGGTAGTATGCATCCTGAAGATCTATAGAGCACATCTAATTGTCTTTCCCCCAGAAAAGGGAGTATTGACTGAAGCGTGACCATCCGGAACTTCGTCTTTTTTACTGACTTGTTTAGTCTGCTGAGGTCCAGAATAGGTCTCCAGTCCACTGTTTTCTTTGGAACTAAAAAGAACATTGAGTAAATTCCAGATCCTCTCTGGTCTGCTGGGACTGGCTGGATGACTCTTTTCTCCAGCAACCTTTGGACCTCTAAGGCTGCTTGGTCCCTGTGACTGGGTGGAACATTTGGGATTTTTTTACTAGAGGGGGTGGAGTGGCAAAGGGAATTGAGTATCCTCTGGATATTATGCTTTGTACCCAGCTGTCTTTTATTTTTAGCCAGGCATCTAGGTACAAAGAAAGGCATCCCCTGACTGCCTCCAGAGATGAACAGTCGGGCCTCCTTTCAGGAGCACTGATAAGGCTTGCCAAAAAACTGATCTCTGTCTCCCTGGGTCCGCGGACCCCCTCTACCGCATGGGCAAAAACTTCCGTTATTACCCCCTCCTCTGCTTCTATAGAGGGTTTCACCATGAGTGTTCTGGAAAGATCCTTGAGATTTACGGAACCATATCTTTCCAACCCCCCTTTGGGGTAAGGTCTATTTGGGGTAGAAAAACATACTCCAATGGCAGACAAGGTCTTTCTGTCTTTTTCACGCCTGGTAAGTGTTTCCTTTACCTTTGGTCTGAAAGGGGATGAACTGTCAAAGGGGGTGTTAATAAAGGAAGACTTAAAGGGTTCCGCAAAGGAACATAAGCGCATACAGGAATGTCTCCTGAGAGCGATTCCTGTATCCGCTGCTCTGCTCGTACCACCAGCTGCATATGACAACAGACACATGGACGAGTTCACAATCGAATTAAGAGTGGAGAGCTGGGAAGTTATCTTGTTCGGAACCTCCGCAGCTACTTGAACCCTGCAGGGTGTCCCCTAGCTCCTTCAGGAGATCCCTTTGTAATCTAGTGAAATGTGTGAGGTAGTTCAAAAATCGAAGGACAAAGGCAGCTGAACTAAACATATGCTTCCAGTATCTGTCCATGATCCTGGATTCTCTATTAGGAGGATGAACAGATGAAGAAGTCTCTGATAATTCCACCACCATAGCATCAACAAGTACTCCTTTAGTAAGATCAGCTCTATCTTGAGAGCAAGTTATAAATGTATTAGGCCTCCTGGGTACAGGCTCTGTGGTGTCAGGGGACTCCCATGCCCTTCGAGTGAGTAATTCAAGCAACCCCTCAAAGGGTGGAGACATACAAGAGGTGGAGGGTTGAGACCCAAAAGCCTTCAGGAGGACTGACTCATCATCAGAAGAGTTAAGGGATTTCCAGCCACCCCTCTGTTTAAGAACTTTTAAGATATCTGCAAAGGAGATGTCTTCTAAGGGGGACCATGGGTACCCTTCTGACTCATCCAAGTCAGTATATGAAGTGACGACTCCTGTGGGGAGTCCAGATGCTTCCTCTTGTAAAGTCTCTTACTAGGCACATCTTCAGTGGGAGCTTCTGGAGAGGTCTTGGAAGAACATGGCTCACCCAATGTGGCTTCCTGAGACTCAGGATCACTACGCTTTAATGGAGCATGTGATGAAGAGGCAGACGCCGGTGTTTTCGGGGAGGGAGCTGCCAGAACTAATGGAGTGGTCATCGGGGAGGATAAGGCCCTCTTCATAGCCTCAACGGCCTCTCGGTCCCAATGAGAGGAATCCATCAGATCCGAAGATTCGATGGAAACTGTCTGCACTGGTACGGAGGGCTCCAAGCAAGAGGTTGGGGCTGAACTTACTCGAGCCGAAGCCCCGAGAGGTTACAGAAAATGAAAATAAGAAGTGTAGAAGGGCATTGAGTGGTTGCTTTAAAAATGTTGATAGTAATATATTATTTCCGCAGCCTAATGGTGTTTTTGGTAGACAGTTGAAGTCCTTGTTTGATCTGTGGGTAAGGAAAGTTCTAAAGTTTATTTACATGTTTTACCCATTGGTGATTCCATGTTTAGGGGTCTATGAGGAATATTACCTTGGACAGAAGTAAAGAATAGTTGTGTAAAATCTTACCATAACCATAGATGTCCTTCTCTTCTATGTTGCAGTATTCTTTACATATGGGTTGTATTCCACCAGTCGACTCAGCATTTGGCCCGTATACAAAAGCTTATTGCCACTGCCAGTACATGGGACGTTGCACGAAGTCAGTGAGAACGTCAGCCATAAAAGGGATGTCCACATGTACCATCCTCAGAACTTTTTTGCCACCATTCGGAAAGGTTGACTCTTACGTTTGGCCTGCTCTTGGATATCATTGGTTCACTTTTAGCTTCAGATAAGTACCCAGTAGGTGATTTATTTCCTTGCTACTGCCTCTTGTTGTTGTTAATGTCATCTAGGAAGGGCAAGTGTAGGTATGGAAGGCAAATTCCATGTAAGGCTAGTCAAGAGCTTTGCCTGTTCTGTTTAGGGTCTACTAATGACCATCGTTCTTGTTCGATCTGTCAGGCCTGTGTACCTAAGACATTGTGTAGTCGTCTGTCAGCTTTACATTTTTACCTACAAAATCCGACACTTAAACTTCTGGCTAGGGACATGATTCCATGCTTAGGGGTCTAAGAGGAATATTACCTCAGATAGAGGGAATTATGCTTACATGGTCATGATTAAGGCCTTGTATGATGTCTGATATCAAAAAAAGCACTTGTGACTTTAACATCTTTGGGTAAACATTATATAGTGAAAGTCATTTCAGGGAATAATGATACTGCAGATACTACTCAGGAGACTTATGTATGTGCTGTTAGAGATATCATTTATTTAATAAAGCATAATATTTCCTTGAATTTTTTTATACCCCCTACCTGGTCAGGAATTATTTTGCAGAATGCTACATTAATGGCTAACATTATTAGGAAGGCACTTATTAATGATAAGTTACTACAACTGTGGGGAAATTTTATTGGCAAAGGCTTTTTTATGATACATTTACATTTAGGAAATTAAGGCAACAGATTGGTGGGCAACAGAATGACTGGTGTGATCAAATCTTTTTTAGTTTGATTAGACCACGCAAACAAAGTTTAGTTCAGTCCAGGAAACAGGTTAAAGTCTTGTTGGCTGATGTAAGAAGCCTTTTTTTAAACGTTTATTGAATTATCATTTACGATATAAGCTTGTGTTAACATGTTCACATTTACAAACGTTATAGATTACATACATTCTTTTATGCAATTATCATCAAGCCAGCATTACATAAATTGATCAGTTCCTGCCTTCCATTAAACCTCACTCCTCCTCCAAAATATTATTCTGCATGTATTATCCCTATTTCCATTTTTTATGTAATTTGCTACTACCTTTTTTCTAAAGATGCCACTTTCAGTTCTTATATCTCTGTTACAATTTCACTACTTTAAATACAGCTAGTTTAGATTCTGATTTTCATTTTCTAGTAATTGCTTTTTTGTCAGCCACAGTAATTAAATTTAACAAGGCCTCACTGTGTCTAGGCTATTCAGATCCTGTATTTCAGCTCAAAAAATAATGTCCTTAGTTACACTCATTTGCTCACCAAATATTTCTGAGAGAGTACTCTGTAGAGAATTATTAAAATCTACCAACTCATTACACTCCCAAAATATATGTTCCCAGTTATTTCTTTCTTCTCCATCACCCCTCCAACATTTAACATCTACCAGAGAAAAAATTAGTTGGAGTATGCTTGTAGTATAAAAATACCTATGCAAACACTTAAAACCCCTGAATCTCTTGGACTTTGTTGCATATCTGGGAGATATATATATATATATATATATATATATATATATATATATATATATATATATATGTTCTCCAATTATTTCCTTATGTACTGCTTATCCAATCTCTCCTCCCAATCTTTTATAACCTCTTATGATTGGTTCCTATAGTTATGTTAAGAGAAAAAGTTTTAAAAACATACTGTTATTTGTCTTTTTCCTGTTCTTGCAAAGTGAACATGTTATTTGTTGGGATATGCCTGTCAAAGATGGGCCTCATCTGTGAACAAAATGCAGCATTGCTTATGAACCTGAATGATATCTGTTTTCTGCATTTCAGAATAAAGAGATTTGGTTATAGCTCAGTAAAGCCTGGGATAAGGACGCATGGCCGAGTAAGAGTTAATTTACTGGGGCAGGCTGTGTGTCCTGGAAAATTTGAGCTACCGTTGTTGAATTGAACATTTTGTACTTCTTGAACATTCTGTACTAGCTGTGGGTTTGAGGTAATTTGTGATAAACATGTTTACCCTATATGTTTTTCATAGCCAACTGTCAACGGTCAGAAATGTAACAAAAAGTTGTTTTGCTTGCAGTATAAAAGTTGATGTCAGTAAACAAGTTGATCAGATCAGTGGAGATCAGATCAGTCCAGACCGGACATCTTAGCCAACATGCTGTGTAATCTGGTTAGCTGCTAATAAAAGAAAATTCATCACCTGAGGCAGATGTGACTCGTTTGAATTTTTTCTTCTGACATTTTGGTCCTTCGAGCCGGAAACCTCTACGAAGATACAGATCAGACCGACAGAGAGACCGAAAAACCTGTGCAGGTGAGGGTTTCTCATCTTAAGATTCCCTCGACTGAAAGCCCTCCGACTGATTTGTCGTTGAAAAGAGGCCGGCCGCTCTCTGATCCCTATCTGAGGGACGGTTTCTGAACGAAAAGGGGAAACGGAGTCTCATCTGGTTCAGGTAGGATGAAAAATAAATTTCTTTTAATTTAATTTAATCTTGTCAACAAGGTTTTATTTTTAGTTAAGGATGGGTAGGATTACTTGTTAAGATTATTTTGTTAGGGTCACCCGTTAAGATAGTCCCATTTCATAATAAGCCCTGTAAAATAATTTTAATACAGTCCCAAATACCTGAAAAAAAAAAAAAAAAAAAAAAGGGGGGGGTAAAATAAGAAATCTAGGGGAAACATGGATTCGAATTGCTGCAAGTGTGAGAGTGATGCCTGTTTAAATGTTGATGCTAAGTATATGAAAGGTTTAAACAAAAATAATGTTAAATTTTTGAAAAAGTGGAAGTCGAGATATGATTTTGATGGTACACTGAATAAGAATGCCTGTGCAAAATTGGTTAGAGATTTGAAAAGAGATGCGGGAACTAGAACTAAAAAACAAAGACAATTGGGATTTCCCCAAGCACAAAAATGGTTAGAAGAGGCAAATAAATGAGCTATAAAAGAAAAACAGTGCCAGGAAAAAGAAAAAATAAATCAAAAGGGATCACTGGTGCCAAGTGGAAAAGTAGCTTTATTTTTAGATAAGGAGGATGAGCATACAGTTTGTGCGGTACAAAGGCAGGCAACTGCCCCACCGTATGGGGAAATTGCTGCTGCTGTACCGGTGGAACCTCCTCAATATCAGTCTGAAGATGTGGGATCTGTACAGCAGGGTAGGTTATTGGCTGCTCAAGGAAACGTTGTGACCCCTCCAATTTACCCGCAAATTCCCGTAGTACCCAAGGTTGCTTTGCAACAGGTAGACCAACCTATGCAGTTAAGGTCGGGACCAGCAGGGCAAGGACGTTGGGCCATTAAACTTTCTGACCACTCAGAAGCCCTTCCCTTAATACAAGTTGCAAACCCACAAGCAGGGGATGTTGGACAAAAGCCAACTATTTTAGTTTATCGTCCCTGGGCTAGAGAGGATATAAAACGAGCTACGGATGGTATTCCTCATCCCAAAGTTAATTTTCAAAAGTTTTCTGAGGACATAGTTGGTATGCGTTTAAGTTATCATCTAAATGGTTTAGAAGTAGAACAAGTAGTGCGACAAATCCTAGGTCCAGATTGGCACTTAGTTTGTGGTACTTGGACATGTAAGGCAGATGACGGCACTACATTAAAGCATAATTCTGGGGTGTTAGACACGCGAGTCACTGATCTGTTGAAGAGAATTTTTGATAAGTGGCATCCAAGAGCAGATTGGACAGTAATAAATCAGTGCATCCAAAATGATGATGAATCTGTAGATCACTATATTGTAAGATTGACAGAAGTGTTCAATAACCATTGTGGAATGGTGATTCCGCAGGATCAGACTACTGATAGTCCGTACGAACAGCAATTGAAAAACGCTTTTCTTAAAGGTTGTAAGGCTCTGATAAATAGTTTTATAACTAAGCATATGGTTGATCACAGAACATGTAGACTGCAACCTTTGTTTGAATATGCACGGCATGCTGAGCGACATTTCAATTTAAAAAAGAAAAAGAAAGTACAAGTGTTAGCAGTGGGGGATGATGGTGGTATATTTTTGGTACAGGACCAAAGGGGGCAAGGGCGCCGTGGTGGTGTACAAAGACGTGGGGGCCCGAAATGGGACAGGTCATATAAACAGGGTGGACATTCAGAGGAATATGAGGGGAGGTTAAAACGTGGAGAATGTTTTAAATGCAGTAGACCTGGGCACTTTGCTGCCGACTGCGAAGAGTGGCAACATCCGCCACAGCTTACGAACAAGGGCTCCGCATGACTATATGATAGTAAAG
The DNA here is from genome assembly GCF_019279795.1 of Protopterus annectens. NCBI lineage: Eukaryota > Metazoa > Chordata > Ceratodontiformes > Protopteridae > Protopterus > Protopterus annectens. The sequence goes on along the minus strand of NC_056747.1, from coordinate 1,125,767,981 downwards.
GAAGGCGCCAAATTCATTATTGTGATTATTGTAGAGAAGAAGAAAGCGAGAATGATTGTGATGATGAGGCGGCAGACACTCTCTGCGATGAATGTCAGGACACCCAGGAAATTAAGGAAGGGCGGGATTGTGACTGTCATAAACCTGGCACATTTGGGTATTGCTATGCATCTGGATCAAAAACCCATGATAAGAGTTTTTGATTGAGGGACAGAAAGTGGAGTTTTTAGGTGATTCAGGTGCATCGCGTACACTTCTGGGTCCAGCAGTTCTACCCCCGAACTGTGAAACAGATGAGTTTGTCCTTGTGAAAGCGGCAAACGGGAAAATCTATAAGGAACCACTGTCTCTGTTAGGTGTAGGGTAATTATATCAAAAGTTTGTTCGGTTAATTTTCTGGGAAGAGATTTGATGCATTTGTTTGGAATAGCGGCAATTCCCACACCTAAAGGCATTGAGGCGAAAAGGTTAGCGGATGGCTTGGTGGTACAAGGAGTACAAGACTTGTTTTACTGGTATAGCCAGGACTTGATTTCAAACGGGCCGGGGAGGCTTGATACAGATTTGATCAACCTAGCTTTAAGTAAATCTAGGAGCGGGTCACTGCAGGTTGCGGCGCACCTACATTCTACTATGTACTACAGACAGGCCCCTGGTCCGGATAAAGAATTTGAAAAAGAATTCTTTAGGCACAAAAGTGCAAGGATAATTTTGAATGATATGTTTTGGGATAAGCAAGGTAATACAGTAGTAACCTGTACCTTGACCAAGGAAATGAGTTCTTTATATCACTCAGGTTATAGCCCACATATTTCAATTACTAAAGCGGTGGGGACACATTGGGTAGATCTGGCAAAAAAGGTAACAAATTGGGACACAATGTCTGAAAGTCAGTTGAAGGATCAACAGATCCAGGTACAAAGATTAAATTGGGTGACTTGGGCACAACCAAGTGTGCGCCTCAGGGATGACAAAACAGAAATGGCATGACAAATCCTCCTAACTCAAGAGGAAGATAGTGCGTTAACTGCCTTACCTGTAGATTTATGGTCAAAAGGTAAAGGGGATGTAGGACTGATGAAAACAGCAGGTGAAGTTTGTATAACTAAAAAGTCAGGTTTTAGACCTCGTAAGCACCAATACCCACTAAGTAAACAAGCAGAGGAAGGAACTAAGCCAGTCATTGAGCAGCTAAAACAGGTAGGAATTCTTGTTGAATGCCCAGATTCGCCCTGCAATATTCCGTTGTTTCCTGTAAAGAAACCGGATGGGTCATGGAGGTTGGTTCAGGATTTACAAGCAGTTAATTCGACTGTGATCCCAAGAGCACCAGTGGTCACTGACCCCTATACATTACTTAATGATTTACTATCCTCAGCACAGATATTTTTCTGTCATAGATATAAGCAATGCCTTTTTCTCCATACCACTACATAAGGAGAGTAGATTTTGGTTTGCATTTCCTTATCAAGGTAAAAGATACACCCACACCAGATTGCCACAGGGCTATTGTGAGAGTCCGACAATATTCGCACAAGAAATAGCTGCAAATTTAGCTCCGTTTGTTCCCCCAGAGGGAAGCCAGGTTCTGTTGTATGTAGATGATATTTTGTTGGCCTCACCCACACAGGAAAGTTGTAGAAAGGATACCCTTGCCCTTCTTAGTTTTTTAGTTGAGCAAGGACATAAGGTAAATAAAGAAAAGTTACAATTGCGGAAAGCACAAGTAAAGTACTTGGGTTATTTAATTTCGCAGGCAGGTAGACAATTGGAGAACAAAAGAAAACAAGCAATTCTTGAGGCACATATGCCTACGACTAAGCGGGAGATGATGTCCTTTTTAGGTGTGACTAATTTTTGTAGAAGTTGGAGCCCTAACTATGCTGAGGAAGTAGGGCCATTGACCGCACTGATCTATGATACTCCCATGGCGGCTAAGAATAATATACAGTGGACAAATAAGGCAATAAAGGCATTTATTAGAATTAAGCAATTGATAGCAGGATCCTCTGTTTTGGGTTTTCCGAACTATTCTAAGCCGTTTGTACAAATGGTTGATTGTAAGGGAGGATATATAACTTCAGTTCTGGTACAAGTACATGGGGATAAACAGAGGCCGATAGCTTTCTACTCCTCCAAATTAGATCCTGTTGCAAGGGCATTGCCGCATTGTGTTCAAGCTGTGGTGGCGGCCGTCATGGCAGTACAAGCCTCAGCATCATTAGTTTTGTTTCACCCATTACAATTGCGGGTTCCACATTCAGTAGCTACTATACTTTTGCAAGATAAGATAACCTTTTTATCTCCTAGTCGACATTTGTCGTGTATGACAGTGCTGCTGACACAGCCTCATATGACCATAGAAAGATGTACTACTCTTAATCCGGTGACACTTTTGCCGACTCCAGAAGAAGGTACTCCACACGTTTGTTTAGAGAGCATTCATGACAAAGTACTTCCCCGACCAGATTTAACGGATATTCTGTTGATAGATTCTGATCTCGTTTTGTTTGTAGACGGATCAGCAAAGAAAGACACTCTAGGAAAAACACTAGTAGGGTATGCTGTCACCACAGAAACTGAAGTTTTGGAGGCAAAAGGATTGTCAAACATTTATTCTGCACAGGCAGCTGAGTTGGTGACTTTGACTCGAGCTTGTACCTTAGGGGAGGGTAAAAAAGTGACAATTTATACAGATAGTCAATATGCTTTCGCCACTGTACATGTTTTCGCTCAACTATGGAAGAATAGGGGAATGGTTACTGCGACAGGCAAACCAATAAATCACAGAGATTTAATTTTACAGTTGTTAGATGCAGTGCAACTACCACTTCACATAGCGATATGTAAATGTTCCGCACATACCAACAGAAAAGATCCTGTCTCCAGGGGAAATGCCCTTGCTGATATGGCTGCAAAAAAGGCAGCTCAAGAAAATGATTTGCTTTTACATGATAATGATTTGGAGCCCGGACACCTCTTAGACTTAGAGACACTAAAAGTAATGCATTCATTGACGACACAGAAGGAAAAATGTCGTTGGGTAAAATATGGTATCACTCAACAGAGTGGGTTGTATAGGGCATCAGATGGCAAAATGGTATTACCCTCAAACCTTTTTAAGTATGTGGGATTGGTTAGCCATGGACCTGCCCATGTAGGAGTACAGACGATGATTCAAATAGTGTCTAAGATGTTTTGGTGTAAAGGGTTTTCAACTTATGAAAAGCAATTCTGTTTATCTTGTTTATTATGTGCAAAGTATCATGCTCAAGGGGGAGTTAAAAAGTCTCAGCAGGCATTCCCTACCCCTCCGTATCCATTCCACACACTCTGTATGGACTTTATTGAATTGACACCCTCAGAGGGGAAAATGTTCTGTTTGGTCATTATTGATGCTTTTTCTAAATGGGTAGAAGCTTTTCCAGGTGAAGCATCCGAATGCACAAACAGTAGCAAAGCTTTTGACTACAGAAATAATTCCCCGATTTGGCCTATCAAGACGGATTTACAGTGATAATGGGTCTCATTTTGTTAACCATATTGTTCAGAAATTGGGTCAAGTGTTTCAAATTGATCTCAAAAATCATTGTGCTTACCATCCCCAATCAGCTGGGCTGGTGGAAAGACACAATGGTGTCTTGAAGAGTAAGCTCCGCAAACTAATGGCAGAAACACATAGGTCATGGACTGCGTGCCTTCCGTTGGCACTCCTGTACATGCGAATCTCACCTTCCTACAAAGGACTTACACCATTTGAACTTTTGTTTGGGAGACCATATTACGTCCCGCAGTGGCAAGGATTATTGCCAGTGGAACGTGAGGGGGGGGGGTGAGGATCTAAAGGATTATATGAAGAAGCTGTTAAATGTCAAATCTCTTGTAACCAATGACTCCTTTGCAGATTCCAGAAATGAAACCTTGTTAAGTGTGGCACCCGGGGACTGGGTGAGGATCAGAATTGTGAAGAGAAAGAATTGGTCATCCCCCAGGTGGGAAGGCCCATACCAAGTACTTATCTCGACACCTACGGCTGTAAAGATTGCTGAGAGGACTTCGTGGATTCATATCACCCACTGTAAAAAAACTGAAGGCTCTTCCTTCTGCCATTGATATTAGTCAAACTCCACTGGACCTCTGAGTGCAAAGTCTGGCTACAAAGGGGGATTAGCCCAATAGGGGTTAGTTCATCTCAAACCCAGTGAAGAAACCAACGGCGCGAGGTAGTCCTTAGGGAGGATGGCCATGTTCAACTGGTACTTGAACTGTCACATGATGATGATTTTGGTGGCGAAAGTAAATATGTCCATACGAGAAGGAACAGTTGCAAGAGAAAAAGGTGGTGCTGCAAGCGCAAACGGGTGTTACTACTGTGTTTAAGGTGAAACTTTGTGAAGGAATTTTGGACTGTTCTAAATGGAACAATAATAATATCTTGACTCGTGCAAAATACTTGTGCAATAGAGACTGTACGTCTAGGTCAAGTGTTTGGTGGTCAACAGATGTGAATGGATGGGAAACAAGTGGTGCAGTGATACCAGAGAAAGATAAAAGCAGGCAACAAAGAATAAAAATTGCGCATTTCCAAGGTACTGGAGTAGTTACTATAACCATTGTGTCACCACAAGAAAGTGATTCAGGAGTTTATGGAATCGGAGTGTCTCTTCCAACTAGAACTGATCCTTTGGGGACCCTCCAACTTAAAGTACAAAGCCTTAAGAATGCTACAAATAAAGCAGATTTTGCCTTCACAAAAGAAGAACAATTGTTACTTGAGACGGGATTCGTACACCATAATGAATGGTTATCTTGGGTTAGATATAGTACCCAAGAAGCACATCATGAGAACTGTATTTATTGTGCTGAAGGTAAACAGCAATTAGCAACAGTCCCATTGATGCAAGATGAAGGTAACCTAACGTGTCTGTTAAATGCAAAGATGAAACTCAGCGTTTTCCGGTCATAAGCAAAGTTGAGAAACCGCCTGCAGCAATTTCATATCCAGGTTCGTATATGTGCATTTCCAAAGATGGCACAGGGAAAAATTATGGCAATATGGGACAGAACTATTGCAATGTTACTGTGAATGGCAATGGGAATCCATTTCTGGAGAACCAAACTCATAGTTTAGCAGACGTATGGTGGTTATGTGGAGACAACAAACTCAGATCAAGGCTTACGATTCCCTGGAAGGGAACTTGTGCACTTGTAAAGTTAATTCTGCCATTCTACATTTTCCTAGTTCCAGCAAGCAATTTCGTAAGAGAACTTGAAATAAAGCCGAAGTGGTTGAGTAGGAGAAAAAGAGAGGCACTGAAGCAATCTTTCGATAACAGTGTCTACATCGATAGCATTGGCGTACCAAGAGACATACCTGATGAATACAAAGCAATAAACCAAATACCAGCTGGTTTTACATCCATCTTTGTCTGGATTCAGCCTAATAAGAATGTGGACTGGATCAACTAATTTACTATAACCAGCAACGTTTTGTGAACTATACCAAAGATGCACTGAAAGGAATTGCTGAACAACTGGAGGCCACTTCGCAGGTGGCATGGCAGAATCGAATTGCGTTGGATATGCTCCTGGCCAAAGAAGGAGGAGTTTGCAAGATGTTTGGGACTTTCTGTTGTACATATATTCCAAACAACACTGCGCCTGATGGAAGTATCACTCGAGCTTTGAAAGGTTTGGAAATGTTATCCGAAGAATTGGCAGAGAACTCTGGGGTAAATAATCCCTTTACAGATTTTCTACAAGCGTGGTTTGGAAAATGGAGTCATCTCATCAGCAGTTTTCTGGTGTCCGTTGGAGTCACTGTGGCTATCGTGGTGGTATGTGGTTGTTGTTGTATACCCTGTATCAGAGGTCTTCTACAAAGACTGGTTGATACTGCTGTTACGAAGATGATGAACCAGCAATTGCAACAGACTGGTGAAAGAGAATACATTGAAATGTGACTCTTTGCAAATGTTTTTGAAGTTTAAAAATTTGTCTTGCCAATGAAGTAACGTATGCAAAGAAAAACTTAGTTTTTACCATATATTGTTGAAATAAAAGACAAATAAAAGTGTTTTCAGGGAGGAAATGTTAAGAGAAAAAGTTTTAAAAACATACTGTTATTTGTCTTTTTCCTGTTCTTGCAAAGTGAACATGTTATTTGTTGGGATATGCCTATCAAAGATGGACCTCATCTGTGAACAAAATGCAGAATTGCTTATGAACCTGAATGATATCTGTTTTCTGCATTTCAGAATAAAGAGATTTGGTTATAGCTCAGTGAAGCCTGGGATAAGGACGCACGGCCGAGTAAGAGTTAATTTACTGGGGCAGGCTGTGTGTCCTGGAAAATTTGAGCTACCATTGTTGAATTGAACATTTTGTACTTCTTGAACATTCTGTACTAGCTGTGGGTTTGAGGTAATTTGTGATAAACATGTTTACTCTATATGTTTTTCATAGCCAACTGTCAACGGTCAGAAATGTAACAAAAAGTTGTTTTGCTTGCAGTATAAAAGTTGATGTCAGTAAACAAGTTGATCAGATCAGAGGAGATCAGATCAGTCCAGACCGGACATCTTGGCCAACATGCTGTGTAATCTGGTTAGCTGCTAATAAAAGAAAATTCATCACCCGAGGCAGATGTGACTCGTTTTAATTTTTTCTTCTGACAAGTTAACATGCAATAATTTATATGCCATACTAATTATCCCTTTTTTTAACAGCAGATTCTGTTTTAGATTCAATGAAAAACATTACCAGAGTAGTTCATTCGCTTAGTATTCCCTATCCGTCTTTCTCTCTGCCAATACTCTGATATCAATCTCTGACAGTGAAGGCAGTTTCTAGCCAACAGTCCAAATGTCTTCTTGGCCTCTTCCCATTCTACTACCTTTCCCTCTCTAGCAATTTGCTCCCATTATCTCGGTCCCTTTGGCAGTTTTCTCCAGTAAATTTCAGCTCCCTCTTGCCTATTCTCTGTATGTCTAGCTGCAGTCATCCATTCTCCATTCCCATGTTGGCTGAGTTTCTGCACTTTATGAATATAATATTCTGTACTGCTGTTGATATTCTACTTATGGACCTGCATCTAAAATCCCACTCTCTCCTTATTTTCTGAATCCCCCCACCTCATTATCCATTTCCACTTTAAATTATAGCTTTCTGCTTGTGTTTATCTCTCTCTCTCTATATATATATATATTGTGTGTGTGTGTGTGTGTGTATATATATATATATATATATATATATATATATATATATATATATATATATATATACACATATAAACCTTAATTGTGTAGTTCTAAAATATCCATTCAAATCAGGTAATCCTAACCACCTTGCTCTATCGGGAGGATAAGTTTATTCCACTTGACCCTTGCCCTCTTCCCCTCCCAGATAAAATCCTTTAACTCCTTATTAACTACTGTCCACAACTTCTCCTCTGGTTGATAAAAATATGCCTGACCTGTATATAAAACTAATGGGATTACAAACATGTTCACTGCTTACATCTTGTTACCCATGGCCATAAACACGAGCTTCCAGTTTCACGTTTTTTGCATAATCTTTTAAGTCTCCTCCCACATATCCTTAGTTGCCATAACCCTTTTCAATCCATACTCCTAAATACTTAATTTTATCATGTCCCCATAAATATGGGTACTGCTGGCCAATTCACATGTGGTTACATAGTTTACTGGGTACATATTTTACAGCTATAGCCTTTGTTTTGTCTTCATTAATTTTTATATCCTGAAAAACTTAAAACTGTGTTCCACAACACTAAGATGTCCCAGTTTTATCAGGTACAAAATAATATCATCTGCTAATAAAGCCAACTTTTCTTGATTGCTTTGATTTTCTTGATTGCCATATCATTTAATATCCTTGAATTTCTGAGTCCCTTATTTTCTTTGCCAAAGGCTCTAAATATAACACAAATAACAAAGGGGAAGGAAGACACCTTTGTCTGGTTCCTGTGTTTAGACACAACTCATCAGAGAGGAACCCTTACTTTAATGTTTGACTCATATTCTTCATATTTCCTCCTAATTAACCTTTTGACTGTATTAGGGAATGCAAATTCTTCCACTACCCTGCTCATAAAATCCCAGCTTACTCTGTCAAATGCTTTCTCTGCATCAAGACCCACCAACAACACTGGAATTTTCTTACCTCTGCATCATCCCTCTGTATCATCATTGTTCTATTATTCTTGTTAAATGTTTGCCTTCCTTCCACAAAACCACACTGATCCACATCTATCAATTCTGGCATCACCTTTGCCATTTATTTAGTCATTATAGACATAAACACTTTATGATCATGGTTTAAAATTGAAATGGGCTTATATGAAGCTGGGTCTGACGGGTCCTTACTGTCTTTACGTATTACAGTTACTGCAGCTTTCTTCCAGGTTGTTAGTACTTCCCTTCTTTTTCAGAATACTGTTAAACAAAAACTTCCTTTCTTCTCTCCTAACTTCCAAACTCCCACAGGAATACCATGCATTCCTTCAGATTTTCCTACAGACTGATTACACATCACTGTTTTATCTAATCTTCTATCTTAATTATTAATTGTTGAACCTTATCTACCTCTAACCTTGACATACTTAAGTCTTCCATACGTATTTCCATTTGTACCTTTTTCTTGATTCCCACCTTCCTCTGCTTTATCAAAATTTTCATAAAATTTCCAAAATATCTCTCTAAAACGTCTACAGGATCTCTGGTTATTTTTTTTGTTATAGTCTCCTTAAGCCTTTCTACTTTCTGACGCCTAAGTCATTGTGCTAAGAATTTTTGTGCTCTGGAGTTATTATAAAAAAAAGCAGTTGCTTAACAGTTGCTTATGTAAGAAGTCTTAATAACAAACTTGGTGATTTGGAGGTAAAACTTTTTAGTATGACATAGTTTTGCTACCCGAAACATGGGTTTAATAATAAAAATCCCCTCATACTCATTTTTTTTTCTGTTAACCATAATTATAGAACTGACAAAAAAAGGAGGTGTGGTCTCCACTTATGTGACTTCACAATATGCTTCTAGAAATTTGTTTTTTTAAAGGGGAAAGTAAACTGACATCAGAGTGATTTTGCATAAGGATCATTTGGATGTTGCTTTGTTTTACCATCCTTCTACGATACCATTATCTTTAGATATTCAGTTTAGTAAAAATATTCTACATTGTTTTCAAGACGGTTATGATATCATTGTGGGGGACATTAATACTTCTGGTATTGTCTGGTTTACAACTAATAATAGTTCAACGCTAATAAATAGGATTACTAAGGAAAGTTTATTATTTCAATTTACTCAAGTTGTTAGTGAAAAAACAAAGTTAGGAAATGTTTTCGATGTTTTCTGACTAAGTTAAAAAAATATGAAGTTACTATACGTTCTGTGGATACTAGCATTTGGAATGATGAAACAACTAGGTTTCTTGTGTGATTTCTTTCGATTCTGTAAAGTTAAATCCTCAGAGGTTTTACACAGGAGGTTTTATAGTGTTGATTATTCTACAAATTAAGATGAAATAAGCCAGCGGAATTGGTAAGCTTCAGTGAATGATAAATGGAATATTTTTTATGGGTTTATTGACAACTAAATTACAAAATTTGTACCCCTTAATACAATTCAACATAGGAAGAATAAAAAGAAGTTATGTACCTACCATAACGTTCCATGTTAGTTGTCTTCTTCTCGCCTTCTTTCTTGCTGGTTGGGTTCGGAGCCGATCCTCGGCTCCGACTCGGCCATCTTCAAAAGCTCGAGAGCTGTATACTGGCTCGAGACCACCCCATATCCCATGATGCCTGGTACTAGATACCCAGATCTCGTTTGGTAAGTCTAACTGCAGACATAATAAGGAAAGGATCCTATCCTGGAATATATAAAACCTACCAGATAGGCTGCCAGACAGAAAGGAATAGCCAGAGAAGACTCAGCCAGCGAAAAAAAACATAAGGAACTCTTCTCGGTCTACAAGGATAGGGGGATGGAGGGAGGGACGCAAGAAAGAAGGCAAGAAGAAGACAACTAACATGGAACATTATGGTAGGTACATAACTTTTTTATGTTAAGTTGTCTATCTCGCCTTCATTCTTGCTGGTTGGAACAGCGTCCCTAGCACCTAAAATCCTGGGTGGCTCATCGAAACAAACTCTTCAGAACAGTGGAACCAAAATCAGCTCTGTTCCTGGAAACCACATCCAACTTATAATACGAAATGAAAGTATGTGAGTTGGCCCACATAGCCGCAGCACAAATAGATTCCATAGGCAACCTAGCCTGAAAGGCCACATAAGTGGCTAAAGGTCTGGTGGAGTGACCTTTTGGTTTAACAGGCAATTCATTATTCCTCAGTTGATAGATAAATGTGATGATAGAAGTCAACCACCTGGACAAGTTACTTTTGAGACTGGAAGACCTTGTTTTCCCTCAGCATAAGAAAGTAAAAGTTGGTCCGGTTTCCTAATGTCCTTAGTTCTATGCAAATAAAAGCGTAGTTGCCTGTGAACATCTAACTGATGCAATTTATATTCCGCCCTGTTGGAGTGGTTGGGAAAAAACACAGGAAGGTCTATGGACTGATTCAAGTTATTCTCTGAAGAGATCTTAGGAAGGAAGGAAGGATTAGTCCTGAGAGCAACCCTGTCATTGTGGAACACTAGGTACAGAGGACGGGTACAAAGAGCCTGAAGTTCCGAAACTCTTCTGGCTGAAGTAATGGCTACCAGAAAGAGGGTTTTCCAAGATAAAAACTTCAAGGAACAAAATGCTGCAGGTTCGAATGGGGGGCAGAATTAGAGAAGCTAAAATCAAATTTAGATCCCACGGAGGTGGAGGATCTCTGACTGGAGGCCTGAGCAGCCTTTGAGAAAGGCTTTACATAGCTTATGAGACATGATATTATTTTCCGACAGGCCAATGTGAAAATTTGAAATTGCAGCTAACTGAACACTAATTGTAGGGGATGCGGACCCAGAATGAAAGAGTTCCGCAAGAAAATCCAAAATGTGGTGTACAGGGGCTGAAAAGGGGTCTATATCTTAGCCTCTGCCCAGGAAGAAAAACGTTTCCACTTACTAGCATAGGTTTTTCTAGTCGTAGACTTGTGCGATGATAAAATAATTTTGAGCACAGAGGGGGAGATATCTGGAAGCCTGGCTAAGGTTGGAAGTGGGGCAACCAAGCAGTGAGCTGGAGAGATTGCAGGGATTGGTGCAGCCTGCCCGACTGATGTATCAGAAGGTCTGGAACTAGGTCCAGAGTCCAAGGCTGCTCGAGAAGATGATGACGCAGGAACGTGAACCATATTTGTCGAGGCCAGTAAGGAGCAATGAGGATCATTTTGCAGCTCAACACAGCAGCTTTCTGTATTAGTTTCGGAATTAGGGGAAACGGAGGGAATGCATAAAAAAGTCCCTGAGACCAATCGTGGACTAGAGCATCTCGGAATTAGGGGAAACGGAGGGAATGCATAAAGAAGTACCTGAGACCAATCGTGGACTAGAGCGTCTCTGGGGAATGTCCAGGAAGTGGAAGGAGAGAGAAGAAATTGCTGCACTTGCTGTTGAAGGGGGTGGCAAAAAGGTCACAGCAAGGTGGCCCCATTTGCAGAATATTTGGTCCGCAACTACTTGATTCAGAGACCACTCGTGAGGCATGAGAATTGCTCTGCTCAGCCTGTCCGCTATGACGTTGGACTTCCCAGGGATGTACGTTTCAATCACAAACCGTTGGGAAGAGATCACCCACTGCCAGAGTCTGAGTGCTTCTCGACATAGGGGGTAGGACTTGGTTCCGCCCTGCTTGTTGATGTACCACACTACTGACATATTGTCCGTTTGAATTGCAATGGTCCCGGTAGAAAGAGAGTCCTGCAGAGCTTGCAACGCTAAAAGCACGGTCCTCATCTCCAAGACGTTTATATACAAGTGGTACTCGTTAGGTTGCCAGGTGCCTCGGACTGTCCTGCCCTGATAATGCTCCCCCCGATCAGGGAGACGTCCGTGGTCACCGTAGCAACTGGAGGGGGAAGTACAAATGATCTTCCCCAGGGCACTGATGTGGAGACCATCCACCACGCAAGGTGCTTTTTGCATGCTTCTGTGATCATAATCATGTGAGACATAGGAAGCTGCTGGAAGGACCATTGGGTGAAAAGCAGCCACTGGAGAATCCTCATGTGAAAACGAGCTAGAGGAACAAGTGTGATCGCTGCTGCCATGAGACCCAGAGTTTGGAGGATGAATCTGGCTTGAATTCTTTTGCATGTTAATAAGACCTGTACATGTTGGCGAATCACTAATACCCTGTCTGGTGGAAGGCTCGCTGACATGTCTTTTGTATTTAAATTTGCACCTATAAAGGTGATAGACTGACAGGGCGACAATGCAGACTTTTTGAAATTTATTGAGATACCTAGTCTGGAGCAAGTCTCGATAGTGTAGTCTCTGGCTCGCAGAAGATGATGCCTGGTGGTAGCAGTGAGGAGCCAGTCGTCTACATATGGAAACACCTGGAATCCTTGCCATCTCAGATGAGCGGTAACTACTGCCATACATTTGGTGAACACCATGGGGGCTGTGGTGAGACCAAAGGGCAGAGCTCTGAACTGATAATGGCTGTCTCCCAGCCGGAAGCAAAGGAATCTTCTGGAGCGTCTGTCCAATTTGACATGGTAGTACGCATCCTGAAGATCTATAGACCACATCCAATTATCCTGACCCAGAAAGGGTAAAATGGACTGTAGCGTGACCATCCGAAACTTCGTTCTTTGTACAGACCTGTTCAGTCTGCTGAGATCCAGAATGGGTCTCCAGTCCCCTGTCTTTTTTGGTACCAAAAAAAAAACCTTGAGTAAATTCCGGATCCTTGCTGGTCTGCTGGGACTTGCTGGATGGTCCTTTTTTTTAGCAGTTCTGAAATTTCTTGAACTGCTTGATCCCTTAGATTGGGTGGAACATCTGGAAGGGACTTGTTTAACACTAAGGGAGTGCGAACAAAGGGAATTATGTAACCTCTGGATATAACAGACTGTACCCATTTGTCTTGTGTTATGTCTTGCCAGGCTCTTGGGTACAGCAATAATCTTCCCCCGACTGCCTCCAGAGGTGGGCAGTCGGGCAACCATTCAGGGATGCTGGAAGAACTTCTCAGAGAAGGATTCTCTGCTGCCCTGGTTTTGCCAACACCCTCTGCCAGGAGGGCAGCGTCTATTATTGTTTCCTCCTCTGCCCCTGGATGGAAACTCACCACGTGTGTCTGGCAAGGCTCCCTGGGATTTCCAGAACCACATCTTTCCACTCTTCTGACCCTTGGGATATGGTCTGGAAGGAGTGAAAAAACGGATTCCCACGGCAAAGAGAGTCTTGCCTTCCTGTTCACACCTGGTAAGGGTGTCCTTTACCTGTGATCCAAAAATAGAGGAACCATCAAAAGGGGTGTTGGTGAAAGATGCTCTGAAAGGCTCCGCAAAGTTACATAGCCGCATCCAAGCATGTCTCCTTAGGGCAACACCTGTGCAGCTTCTCTACTCGCACCATCGGCTGCATAAGAGATGAGCCTCATGGAGGAGTTCACTACTGAATTAAGAGTCGCCAGCTGGGAGGCTGCCTTAGCCTGGGCCCCCTCAGCTGATGGATCTTGGAGGGTATCTCCAAGCTCTTTAAGGAGATCCCTTTGAAGACGAGTAAAGTGGCACAAATAATTCAGAGACCTCATGGAAAAGGTCGCTGAAGAGAACATCCGCTTCCCATATCTGTCCATCGTCCTGAACTCCTTGTTAGGGTAATGGACAGATAAAGAAGTTTCAGCCAACTCCTTCTTTGTGGCCACCGCTACCACCATGGCATCAACGGGAACACCTTTGGCCAAAAACTGTTTATCCTGTGGTGCAGTTATAAATTTTGCGGGTCTTCTGGGGGTCGGTTCCACTGTGTCTGGAGCTGACCACGCCTTCCGGGCCACCACAGACATCAGTGGGTCAAAAGGCGGAGACACCCAGGAGGTGGAAGGTCGGGATCCAAACGCATCCAGGAATACCGACTTATCCTCGGAAGGGCTTAGGGTAGTCCAGTTCCCCCTCTGCCTAAGCATCTCAAGGATGTCTGAGAAGGAGACATCTTCAGAGGGGGATCTCGGCGACACTTCCGAATCCTCTAAGTCGGTATCTGATGTGACAGACTCAGGGGAGTCAACATGCTTCCTCTTGCATTTCCTCTTACGAGGTGGATCCTCTGAATGATCAGGGGAGGCCTCGGAAGAGGTGGATACACCAAAGGGGTGCCCTGGAGCGTTGGTTCCCCACGCTTGGGGTCTGGAGAAGGGGCAGAGGCAGACGCAGGCACCAAAGTGGGAGGAGCCGATGGGGATAATTGTGGGGCTGACTCAGGGGCCAACACACTCCTCATGACCTCGAAGGCATCCCTGCTCGAATGCTGAGAAGGCTCTGGTTCCAAAGAGATCGGAATCCCTCTCTGCACCGAGGGGGATGGCTCCGAAGCCAATGTAGGAGCTGAGCTCTCCTGCGCCGAAGCTCTGAGGTGGAGAACGGTGTCAGACAAGGGTCCGATGCCACTCACCCCTTCGGAGCCGACGAGGGAGTCTCGGCACCCAGACCCTTCCAAGGATGGTACCAAGGAAGTGATCGGTGCCGATGACGGAACCGAAGGAGAAGGTATCGGTGCAGGCGGGCCCACGACTCGAACCCCAACGAACTCTGGCTCCGAGCTCAAGGGAGGAGTCGGAGGAGGAATAACTGCAGACATGGACGAAGCCGACACCTGATGAGGGGGGCTGGACAACATTTTTGCTAGGGCTTGCGATTTCAACAGCCTACTGACCACTCTCTCCACGTCGTGATCCGAAAGCCTTGAGGAGCGAGAAGAGTGGGACTGATAACTGTGCTCCGACTGGAGCATAGGAGACCTCGGAGCCGAGCGTATCGACTCCAGGGAGGGAGACCTAGATCTCTTTCAACTCCCCGACGGCTCCAAAGTGTGAGTCACAACCGACTGGGAGGCAGGTAAATTGGTTCCGGCCGGAACCGAGGCAGAAGGAACAGCTTCACCCATCGACGGCTCCAAACTGGGAGCCGAAGATTTAGGTGGCTTAGAGGCCTTCATGGGCTGAGCCTTAGCCGGTGAATGCTGCTTAAGTAAACCCCATAGGATTAACTTATTTTTACGCTCCTGCAGGACTCTTGGGCTGAAAGCATGGCAAACCGAACAAGAGTCCTGCAGGTGCATGGCGCCCAGACAATAGACACAAGAAGTGTGACCATCTGTCAGAGACATCTTCTGATAGCATGAGTCACACTTCTTGAATCCGGACACCTTGGTATCCTTGGACATCCCTGAAGAAAAATGAAATGCCAAGAACAATACACAAAAAATAGGATATAATAACTACCACACACACACTAAAGTTACCACACCCAAAACACAGCCAAAGAATACTAACAATATTCTACCTACAAGCTGAATAAAACTAAACTAGGTAAATGCTAATTAATTTTTTTTTTTTTAAGAGAAAAGGAAAGGGTTAGCCTCTAATTTAAACGGCTACCTATGAGAAGAAAGTGAAGGGGAAGGGGAAAACTCTCTAACTAAAATGAGTTTTCTGAAGGGATAGGGGAAGGATTCAAGAAAGAATTATAGGTACAACAAGGATATGCAGAGAAAGGTTGTAACTACGATTAACAATCTACACTAACAAGCCCTAATAATTTTTTATCAAAAACAGATAAAATAATGAAAATATACGACCTGAGCCAGTAAGACAACCTCGCAGCAGAAGCGGCAAATGAGATCAGGGTATCTAGCGCCAGGCATCATGGGATATGGGGTGGCCTCGAGCCAGTATACAGCTCTCGAGCTTTTGAAGACGGCCGAGTCGAAGCCGAGGATCGGCTCCGAACCCAACCAGCAAGAATGAAGGCGAGATAGACAACTTAACATTAATGGTTATGAACGGTGGACAGAGAGTATTGATAGGGCAAAAAGGTATATAGGGGATTGCTGGAGGCAATGTAATAGTAGAGCTAAATACATTAAAGCTAAAAACAAACTTCATAGACTTATAAGGAAAACCATATAGTAATATGAATTAAGAATACCAAAGCAACTTCTTCTACAACAACAAAGCTCTTTTTAAGTATTTAGGAGTTATAGGAAAGATGCAGTTTCACATTATTTCTCGGAAACACTAGGGGAACTGTAACTGATCCTAGTGAGTCTGTGTTCGCCAATAACTTTTTGGGTGGTATTACAGCTATTACTAATAATATTGACTATTATATTATACTAACTCTTTTTGTTACCACTGCCCAACTTATTTAATGCTGTTGTCCGCGGTGGTGGTGCTGCGGTAGCGTTGTTGCCTCACAGTAAGATGCTGTCCAGTTCGATTCTCAGCTAGAGCGTCTTCTGCAGGGAGACATGCGTGAATGGGCGTACCTTCGCTGAAGGTTGTGCATCAGGCCTGGCAAACCGGTACGTAAAAATCAACTGCCAATCATTGGCGGACCGGAGTTCCGCTGTGGTGACCCCTAACCGGGAAAAGCCGAAAGACACAAGTGTGAATTTATTAAATCATTTATTAAAAGATCTATGGCTCCAGTTAGAACTAATTCTGCAGCTGGGCAGATAGGCTGAATGGTTATTTTATTTCTACATAACTGGTGATTTTCTTATAGATTGTTTATTACTTTGTTGCAGGAAACCTTAGAGCAAAGCTTTGTACCTGACATATAGAAGGAAGCTACTATAGTCATAAAAACAAAGAGGGTGTGTTAGCCTAACTTGCATTTTAAGTTACTGCTTTGAGCATGTAACTGCTGCTTTGTTACCGGAATCTGACTGTTTCTTCGATCTATTTTAGCAAGGTAGTTTTGTTTAACTAATTTTCGTTCTACCATGATGTTTATTCTTCCTTGATCAGCACCTTTCACTTGATAATGTTTACTTTTATTTTGTTAAAGCTTTTGATTCCATGGCACATGATGCCATCACCAGAGTTACAGCTGATCGTAAAATCAATTTTTATATAACCTGTTGGATATAAAAACTGCTACAAGGTTGAAAATCTATAGTTAGGGTTAAGGTTTTTTTCTTGGATATTAATTTTTTTTTTTCTTTTTTTTGTTGGATTTCCATGGGGTTCTGTGACTGCTCTTTCGTTGTTTGGTACTTTCATGGCACAATTTCCTGATACATATAACATTTGGGTTAGTAAGTTTGTAGACCATATGAAAATAGGAGGCACAGAGTCAAATCTAACAGATCACAGAATTCTGCAGACATACTTAAACTTACTAGCCCAATAGACAAATACAAAGGGAATGTTTCTTAATGCAAAAAAATGTTGTTTTGTAGAATGAAAAACATAAAGATTGCTACCCTTATGTTACAAATGGTCATATTTTCAGGGAGGAAGAATCTGTAAGAGACCTGGATGTTTTTGCCAGGTTAGTTTAAAATTTGATGACTGTGTTTCACTTATTAGGAACTGTTATATTATTTTGAGTAACATCAAAAGTTTTTTCAAGCCAGTCTCCTGTCGTACTTCTACTTCTGTATCTTTCTGCAGTGAGACCAATGACAAAACTGTGTAGATCTTTATACAGTTCCCTACATATAAAAAAGATGAAATGTCTACAAAGAGCATTTATCAGAATGTTACTGGGAATTCGGAAGTAAGGCTACAGGGAAAAACTGAAAAAAGCTTAATATTTTATCAGTTGGGTATAGGTTAATTAGGAAAGATCTAATTTTATTATTTACGTATAAAAATGAGGAGATTTTTTGTGCCACCCATGGTGTTTAACTTGCTTAGCCATAACTCTTCAACAAGAAATAATTGCCTTTTGATAGGTATGCTGAATCCAAAATTCCAGTATTTGTCTTTGTAATTTTATTTAAGGGTAGGGTACTTTCGGAATATGTTACCTATGAATATTAGATTTTCATAAACATTTCTCTATTTAAAAAAGCTTTAGATGACTAGTTTGGTTCAAAAGTATTTGAACCTTGAATAACTTATGGTAAACTCTAAATGTGCCCTTCGGGGTGTCTAGAGATTTCTCAAATTACAAAATTGAAATATAAGAACTCCATCATTCCAGGAAAATTTAACTGCCCATCAACTGACTGCAGTACCACTAAACTATCACCATTAGACCTAATAAATACATATTCCAAGTACTAGAATGTTACTAGACCAACAACAGTTCAAACTATTCCTGAGCTGGTACTTACAGACCCAATGTCATTATGCACATTTTTCCTAGTAACTCCCTCTCTGATTAAGTCAGATCATAGGCTAGTAATCTTTTTCTTCAAGCTATCTAAACCCCCTGAAACCAATATATCCGAATTCAAAGACTTCTCAAACTGTAAGACGAAGTCTTGAAATTCACTTACAACAACATCAACATTGCCTCAGCAGGTAGATTTGCCAAGGAATTTTATACCCACATAAGTAAATGTATTGATTTGGCAGTCCCATCCAGGTTCAAATGTAATGGACAGTTTAAAATCAAACTGTCCTGGTGGTCCACCAATGTGAATAAAATCTACAACAAAAGGAAAAAGCCAATTATATTTAAGGACCCCCAAGTCAAGAAAAATATTGGGAATTTGACTAAAAAGTTTAAAAATTCTATTAGATCTTTTTTTTTCAAATATAATTTTTATTGCATTTTCCTCTTTTTTAATACACAAAAAAGTAATAAAACAGAAATATATAAGGACAGGTTACATGGAAATATCAATTTGCAATACAACATAATAACATAGACAGGACATATACCATCATTGTTCATTTCACAATATGCAAAATTTGCTAACATTTTAACCATTCACATTAAACTGTAAAACAAAAAATCTACTCAGAGATATTTTAATCTTAATAGACTCTGTCATTGAAAACAGTTTTGTCAAAATATTATAGGCTACCTAACTTTAGTTGCATCTTGTAATAACTATGTACACTATATACAGTGATGTCACCTCTGATGCTCAGTATGTTTGCACTTCCTATACCTTTCCCAATTTAATATGAAAAAAAGTTTTGCTAATATTTATTTTCTTTTTCCTTATTTGTTTAGAGTAGTAGTGATGTTGTAGTCCCTTGTCTATAGACCAGTTTTACCTTAAAATTTCTATAAGTGTTTTCCAATATTTCTGGTAATAGGATAGTTTTTTGGCTTCTTTGCTGGCTAATATGTATTTCATAGCCATTACTTTAAATTCGTCCCATGTAATTTTAATTCTATCTAGCCAGTTTTGAACCATGTATGACTTCATCATTGCACACAATGTTATTATAATGTGTTTGTTTTCATATGAAAAGTTGGTGGGGAATACATGTAAAATTGCAATTTCCCATGACATGGTAGATTTAGTGTACCCTTTTTTTTCTAACTTGGTTCTTAACGAGCACCATCATTTGTAAACATTCTTACAGCTCCAGAAAATATGAAGAGTATCAGCTGGGCTGTTTGGACATGTGGGGCAAAAAGGAGAGAGAGAAGGATTGATTTTGCTTAGAAAGAGTGGTGTATGGTAGGCATTAGTGTTAATCATAATTTGGGGATAAATTAATTTTTTGAGAGGAGTTAATTTCAAGGTGAGTTCAATTGCAGCAGATTCTTGGTCTACAGTAATCTTGTTATTTTTTTCTTACCAATATTTTGAGTATAGGAGTGAATCTTGGTTTTTAATCCTTGTTATTAATCTATATGTGCTTGATAGCATGTTGGATCTTGAAAGCAGTAGGTTAATAATTTGTTGGTATAGCTGCATATCTTGGTTCCACATTTTGACATTTGTAGTAATTGCGTTAATCAGGTATAGTATTTGCTTGATAATAGTGTTATAACTTTTATTTACTTCTAGTCTCTGCCTTATATTTTTGATTGAAAGGTTTTTGCCTTGGTAGAAGTCCCATACAGTGGTATTTTTAATTAGTGGGTATTGATTCAGATTTAGCATAGTTATTTAGTTTAATATTAGGGTTTAAGTGTACTGGTTGTCCCATAACAGCTAATGAAATAGTGATGTATTCCTTATAATTATGGGGTGGATTTTAAAATACCTTAGTGTCTTGGAGTTTAGAAAAAAAATCTATTAGATCTGTGATGATGTGAGATAGTACCAGCTGTGCCAGAGACAGAGTAGGCAATGCATGTGTAAAATATGCCAGCATAGCTAGCTGGAGTTTTGTAAAGAATTATATGTCCTTTGAATATCAAACTGATTTGTACAGATACTTGTGTTAAAATGTATTTGTAAAGCTGCTTGTATTAAAAATGTATCAACTGTGGGTCCTGCTAGACAGAAAAGAAATCTACATTTATGTCATGCTGTATTGTTGTAACTGCTAAAATGTATACATTTTAACAGATGATACTGGAAGGGAGGGGTTAAGATCAGCCCACCTAACCTTAAGGAAAATAGCCAAAAAATTAAATGACTTGGTCTAGACCATAAAGATTCTACCTCACAGGTCTGAATGCAGCCAGAGATGCAATGACTATGAAAAGCTTTTCTGCAGGAAGGATAAAAGTGTTGGAATTGTTTTATAGCTTCCAGATGCTGCAAGTTCTATGTGTATTGTAATTCCTGTGTCAAATTCTGGATCATTTTCTAGTGAGGGGGTAATGTGGGAACCATAGAGTCAGGTGGCCAGATGTGATGTCATTCTTTAGCCAGCACTGAAATTGTATTTAGATACTAAGTGAGAGATGTGACAGAGGCACTCTGTTATTGGAACTGACACAACACACTTATCCACTTAATCTTGCCTTGCTTTAGTAAGTAACCAGGGAATAGTAATTCTTCAGTCAGTTAGAAAATATACTAAGATTAGTTAAATATTGTTTTTCTGTGTCTCTCTGAATCTTTCCATCTGTGTTGTTTTTTATATTTCATGTGAACAGAAATTCTGGTGTTTATTGTAAATGGATATACAACACTTTCATGTCTTTCTTTTATAATTTATTATTAAATATATCTAAACCTTTCATTGTGGCTGATATTTTAGAAAATATTTTAACTTTTGAGAGTATTTGCATTTATTTAGTGGTACTGTGGCAGCACACTCCAAAAAGTGTAGCTTTCATTGAACATTACATTTGTATAAGTATTAATTTTACTAAGAGTAACTGGGTGCCCTCGTAAGAGCCATAAAGTAGCTGGCTGGCAGCAATGAATCTACCTTATAGTTTGGATGAAGGGGGCAAAGCAAATAAGCTGTGCCAGCCTTTCATATGTGTGTGTGTGTGTGTGTGTGTGTGTGTGTGTGTGTGTGTGTGTGCGTGAGAAAATCAAATCTCAAGAGAGAGAGAGAAAGAGAGAGAGAGAGAGAGAGTGTGTGTGTGTGTGTGTGTGTGTGTGTGTGTGTGTGTGTGTGTGTGTGTGTGTGTGTGTGTGTGTGAGCTACTTTGAACAGGGACATTGAGAGCATGAATTTCACAGAGAGGATGGTGGAGGACCTGGCTTGGAATTTAACTATATAGCTGTGTCAGTGGGGAATCTTATTTGGGGCCTGGAGAGAAAGCCTAGCCCCAGGACTGGAATGTGTATTTCCTGTGCGCTCATAAGGGAAATTGTACTTGTTGCAGAGAGCTGCATCTGAAAATACTGTGTCTGTCTTTTTTTTCTTAGTAAATGTTCCCCACTGGTGTCAGTGGTGAGGACTGAGGCTCCTTGATCACTGGTCCAGAGGAGGGATGTCACATATTGGTGAGCAGCAGTGCGGATACTAACTGAACTTCTGTAGCCTGTAAGCAGTTGTCACTAAAGGTGTGTGCACTCTCAGCAGCCACAAGGTAAACATACCATACAGAGTTTCATTTTTCACAACAGTTTTATTTATTTTTGCTAGTTTAGTTTAATCATGGAAAGCAGGCAAAGATGACAGCAGAGTATTATGGCAAGCTGACAGTGGACCATTTGGCTAAGGTGTGCAAATCCAAAGGACTGGTGCATGCCAACCTGACTAAAGAGGAAATGATTTAGCCTTAGTTGCTGCTGCAGCACAGATCAGCAACTAGAAAGATACCAGTCTGGCGATGGGGATGTGCAGCCCTCAGAAACAGGACAGTTCACCTTTTCCTCAGAGGATTTAAAATCCTGTCTGGAGTTAAAGAGACTTGAACTGGAGGCAAAATGCAAGGAATTAGAATCGGCAGAGAGACTGCAGCGATTGGAGGCTAAAGAAAATGAGAAGCAGCATTAACATGAGAGGGACATGCTTACTCTTCAACAGGAACATGGAGGTAACAGGGAAGGGAATAACCGAATCCAAGAAGCAACCAAGGTCAGTAAATTTCTTTCAAAGTATAAAGAAGATGATAATTTTGATAGTTTTAGTCATATATTTGAAAGAATATATAAACAGTATAATGTTGACCAAGGGCTCTGGGTATGGTTCCTGACTCTCTTACTCCATGGTAAAGCTGTAACTGGGACTTTCGGCTTTTCCCGGTTAGGGGTCGCCACAGCGGAACTCTGGTCCGCTCATGATTGGCAGTGGAATTTTACAGTGCAGAGTTGTCAGCCCAACGCCCAACCTTCAATGAAGGCATGCCCATTCACGCTTGCACCATCTGCATGTCTTTAACGTCACTCGACCGCAGGGAGGACATGCAGACTCCACACAGAAGGTGTTACAGCCGAGAATCCAATGGGAGAACCTCTTGCTGTGAGGCGACAATGCTAACTGCTGCACCACCGCGGCTTCGGACATGGTATTGTAACGCTGTAACTGCTGTTTCTAAATTGTTGGATACTGACTCTTTAAATTATGACAAGGTTAAATATTATTTACTGGAACATTTTAAGTTAACATCTGAAGCTTACAGAAAAAAGTTCTGTGATCACAGACATAAGGCAGATGAAAGTATATGTGATTATTTTGCTGAGCTAAGCACTTATTTTCATAAGTGGATGAGTGGGTGTCAGGTCACCACTTTTGAAAGGCTGGCAGACCTTCTGGTGAGGGAACAAGCCCTTAGCACTTTGCCTGAGGACATGAGAATCAAGTTTGCAGACCGGGAGTGTAACTCTGCAGATAAGCTGAGGAGAAAAAGGGATCTCTACTTAGCAAGCAGGACACCACTGCACAAGAAGGGGATAACTAGTGTTGTACATGAATATAAGGGAGCCCTTGGTGGGCAGCCTAAACCACCCCCAACAGAGTCCACCAGTACCAGGGGAAGTCACTAGTTCTTGTACACCACCAGGATCAAGGTTTAAATGTAATCAAAGGGGCCATGTAGCATATAAACGTCCACTGAAGCAAGGTGGAGAACAAAAGATGGGGGAGCCAGCAAGTGCGAATAAAAGTATGCCAGTGGTAAGTTGCCTGGAGACAACAGAGATACCAAACCATCACTGGAGTTTGTATCCTATCTTAATGGATGGAAAACAGGCCACTGCTAAGACAGACACAGCCTCTGGCATAACCACTGTGAAGTCTGCGGTGTTTAAAGAGGAGCAGTACTTACTTGGTCAGTTCACTTCAGTCAGAGCTTTAGGAGGGACCCCATTACAAATAACTCTGACCAAGGTTTACCTTGACTGGGAGGGTGGAAAAAAAGAAGCAAGTAGGTGTGTTTGAGGATATCCCTGCAGATGTCTTTATGGGGAATGATTTTGATAATGCAGTAACTTGTGTGCATGAAGTTACACGCAGTCGGGCTTGGAGACAGACATGTAGGCCTGATAGCCTGGGGAGACCCAGACAGACCCCACATCTGAAGCCAGGAACTGGTGATGTGGCTATTTCAGGCAGGGAGTTACCCTGTACAGTGAGCCTAAAGGTGAGCCACAGCTACTGATAGGTACTGATGTTCCTTTGGTCCGGGTGACTACAAGTGCAGAAGTGAGTGGTAGTACCCAGGCTGACAATGAAGCACCGCTATCAGAATTTACTAGACCTCCTGTGGAACGGGAGCTGGGAAGTGTCACAAAGGTAGAACTGAGACAGGCTCAGCACTTGGACCCTACATTACGAGGCTTGAGGGAGGTAGCTAAGGAGGCGCCTGATTCTCAAGGAGAAGGAGAGTCAGTATACTGGAACGAAGGGTTACTGTACAGACAGTGGATCCCTGACACAGGGCTAGAGGGTGAGGTAATACAGCAGTTGATAGTGCCCAGAGCCTACCATCTGGCACTTCTAGCTATAGCCCATGAAATTCCTTTTGTATTGGCATAAAGTGTACCAAAAGACATATTATGCAGAGCTTCTACTGGCCTGGGATTGGAAAGGATGTAACAGGGTACTGCAGAATCTGTGAGCAGTGTCAAAAAATAAGCAAGGCAGGAGACAAGGTCAAAGCTCATTTGATGCCTTTGCCTGTGATTGAACAGCCATTTCAGAGGGTAGCTATAGATATTGCGGGGTCTCTGTGTACCCAAAGTTCCACAGGGAAGAAATATATCCTAGTGGTAGCAGAATATGCTGCTAGATAGCCTGAAGTGGTGGATCTGTCCTCCATTGAGGCAGAGAGGGTGACAAATGCTTTTTTAGATATTTGCAGAAGGGTAGGTTTCCCCAAGAGAAATGCTGACAGACATGCCAGTTTCATGTCAGACCTGCTGACTTGTTCATAGGTTCATAGGCTGGTACTAGGCTATCGGCCCTAGGGCCTATACAAGCCTAGCCGTAACAATTCCCTGGATATTTCTTCCCACAATATTTACTTCCCTGGACCCCTGTCTAGCAGGGCGACTGACATGATCCCCGGGGTGAATTTCGTATTGTATGGGCAGTCTGTTCCAGAGTATGGGGGGGGGTATCTGGATCAGGAGCCTATCCCTCCAGCATGTTTTGTTCATTGTGATGACAAGGTTTAGATCCCCAGAGCGTGCAGCTTTGAGGGATTGGGATTTCTTTAAGTGGAGCATGTCCAACAGCGCAGGGTTTGACATGGCCTTGTATGTTAAGCGGAGATCGCCACTGAGTAGACGATATGCCACAGAGTATAGCTGGAGTTTTTTTTAGACGGTCAGCATTATGGCATCTCATTAACAAGGGTTTGCATCCAGGAAGAAAGAGGTCATCATCTCTCTCTACTCTTCCCTCATTAGACCAATCATCGAGTATAATGCCCCATTTGGCATGTACCTCACTAAACACCTGCAACAGCTGGAAAGGCCACAAAAGTACCTCACAAAGAGGATCCTAAGCCTTAAACACAAGCCTTACATGGACAGACTCAAAAAACTCCAGCTTTTCTCTGTCTCATATTATCTGTTAAGAGGCAATCTCTGCTTAACTTACAAAACCATGTCTGACCCAGCCCTGTTAGAAATGTTATACCTAAAGAAATCCCAGTCCCTCCAACTCCAGGGACCTCAACCTCATTACCACAATCAAAAGAACATGCTGGAGGGACAGGTTCATAACCCAGAGACTGCCTATGCTCTGGAATAGACTTCCCATACATGTCAAGCAGAGCACCTCACTGGCCCTTTTCAAGAGAAATCTTGATGAGTGGATGGGAAATAGAAAGTTCACTTCGGGGATCACTCCAATGGCTCTACTTGACAGAGGCACCGGGAACTAACGACGGTATGATGCCAGGGCACTTCTGTGGGCTAGGCTTGTAAAGGCTCCAGGGCCATTGGCCTAGTACACACCTATGACCCTATGAAGAAACGAGGGGGGGGGGGTTCAAGAAACAAGGGAAGACTGGGGTTTTGGATGCAGATCCTTAAGGAGAATAATAATAACCTTATGGTCACTCGATATGGTGAACCACAGCAAACTTATTACTACTCTGTCAGAACTAAACCTTAGATGTTAAGTTGTCTATCTCGCCTTCATTCTTGCTGGATGGGTTCGGAGCCGATCCTCGGCTCCGACTCGGCCACTCTAAAAGCTCGAGAGTTAGTTCCACCGGCTCGAGGCTCCCCTTATATCCCACAATGCTAGGCGGTAATACATCAGATCTCGTTTGCCGCTACAGCGATCGAGGTGTGTTGTTCCAACCGGCTTCAGGTTAGTTTGTTTAGAGCAATCTAAAACTTATTTTAAACCCCTTTAACTTAGTTTTTATTCATAATTTCCAAAGTTAAATAGTTTTTTATCCATTCCCTCCAGTTTCTCCACCCTTTTTACCTCAAGAACTTAGGAGTTCTTTCCTTAGGCCTTTGGGCCCTTCCATTCCCTTATTACTAGTGAAGTGTATGTGTGTTTCTTTGTAGGGATCAAAAAAAAAAATAGAAATTAAAAACTAAATTTATTAGTTTAATTTAATTTTTTATTGGATAGTGTAATCAGTGTGTTTGTGTCTGTGTGGGTGATTACACTTTATATCTTTAGTAATGTCTAAGGATTCAAAGGTCTCAGGCTTTAAGAAGTGTGACTCGTGCTGTCAGAAGATGTCACTGACAGACGGTCACACTTCTTGCGTGTACTGCCTGGGACCTTTGCACCTGCAGGACTCTTGTGCTGTTTGCCATGGCTTCAGCCCTAGAGTCCTGCAGGAAAGGAAAAATAAGCTTATCTTACGAGGCTTATTGAAGCCTGAGGGTCCCCCGACTCTATCTTCGGGCAAACCCTCCAAGCCTACTAGGTCGTTGGCTCCAGCTTCTGAGTCGACACCTAGGGCTTCGAAGTCTGCTAAAGCATCGGCTCCGGCTGGAGCCGATGAGGCTCGAACACTTATTTCTTCTGTTTCCTCGGCTGCGGCCGGAGCCGAGGTATTAGAAATCACTGAGTCGGCTCCGATAAGGTTATCGGAACCGACAACTAGGAAAAGGTCTAGGTCACCGTCTCTTGGCTCCGTTCATTCGGCTCCAGCATCTCCCTTGCTGTCTGAACGGAGCCATAGGTCTCACTCCTCTAGGTCATCGAGACTTTCAGATCATGACCTTCAGAGGGTGGTGAGTCGACTTCTTAAGTCCGAGGCACTGGCCCAAATGCTTCAGAGCCCGACTCATCAGTCAATGCTTAACCCTATTACTCAAAATGTTCCTCCTCCGACTCCTTTGAGTTCGGAGCCGCGCTTGCACCCAAGACTGTGGCAGCGTCGGAGCCGATACAATTGTCTTCGGCACCGTCGTCTGCTCCGATTTCTTCATTGGAGGAATCTCGGCGCTGGACTTCCCTCGTCGGCTCCGAGGGGGTGAGTGGCATCGGACACTTTTCCGACCCCGCTCTCCCTCTCGGTGCTTCGGCGTTGGTGAGTTCGGCTCCGACATCGGCCTCGGAGCCATCACTGTCAGTGCCGAGGGAGGTTTTCAGTTTTTCGGAGCGGAGACCTCTGGCTCTGCCTGATAGGGGTGCTTTCGAGGTCATGCGGAGTGTGTTGGAACCTGGTTCAACTCCACAGTCGGCTCCGTCCGCCCCTGCCTCCTCGGTGCCTCAGGTAATTTCTACTCACTCCCTCATCCCGGATCGCAGAGAGCCAGCTCCTCAAGAGTCCCCAGTGGGGATCTCCTCCTCTTCCGAGGCCTCTCCTGAATTGGCAGGAGAGCCCCCTAGGAAGAGAAAGTGCAAGAGGAAGCACATAGACTCACCTGAGTCTGTCACCTCTGGCACGGATTTAGAGGATTCTGAAGGTTCCCCCCGTTCCCCCTCTGAAGATGTCTCCTTTGCAGACATCCTGGAGATCTTAAAACAGAGGGGGAATTGGCCAGCCCTCAACCCTTCAGAGGATGAATCTGTGTATCTTGAGGCATTCGGCTCTCGCCCTTCCACCTCCTGGGTGTCCCCCCCCTTTGACCCCCTCATGCAGGTGGTAGCAAAAAAGGCATGGACGGCTCCTGACTCTGTGGACCCCACCCCCAGGAGACCTTCAAAGTTTATTACGGCCCCAGCAGACAAACAATTTTTGACTAAAGGAGTTTCTGTGGATGCTATGGTGGTGGCTGCTGCCACCAAGAAGGAACTAGCTGATCCTTCAGTGCCTGTCCATCCTCCTAACAAGGAATCTAGGTCTATGGACAGGTACGGGAAGCGGATGTTCTCGTCAGCGACCTTTTCGATGCGTTCGCTGAACTACCTCTGTCATTTCACTCGTCTTCAGAGAGACTTGATCAAGGAAGCGAGTGAGATGTTAAAGGATCCAACAGCTGCGGGTTTTCAGGATAAGATGAACGCTCAGCTGGCTATCCTCAATTCGATAGCTAACTCCTCCATGCGTCTCCTTTCATATGTGGCTGATGGAGCGAGCAGAGCCGCAGGTACAGGTGTGGCCTTACGCCGGCATGCCTGGATGTGGCTATGCAATTTTGCGGACCCTTTCAAGACGTCTTTCACTAACTCCTCGTTTGATGGATCGTCTCTTTTTGGTCCTCAAGTGAAAGAAACCCTGACAAGGTGCGAGACTGATGGCAAAACTCTTTCTGCCGTCGGAGTCCGTTTTTCTACTCCTTCTAGGCCTTACCCCAAGGGCCAGAAGGGTGGAAAGATGTGGTTCCGCAAACAATCTCAAGGAGCTTTGCCTGATGCACAGAGTCGGTTCCCCTCTAGAGGCAGAGGGGGGAACAATAATGGTAGATGCCGCCCTAGAGGCAGGGGGGGGTCCGCAGAACCAGGGCAATCGAGAAACCTTTTCTGACAAGCCCTTTCAACATCCCTGAGGTGTTGCCTGACTGTCCACCTTCGGAGGCAGTCGGGGGAAGATTATCACTGTACCCAGAAGCCTGGCGATCCCTAACTCAAGACAAGTGGGTACAGTCTATCATTTCCGAAGGCTATTCCATCCCATTCTTTCGCATTCCAAAACAATCAAAAAAGTCCCTTCCAAATGTTCCACCCGCTCAAAGGAAGCAAGCAGTGTTAGAAATTTCAAAGTTGCTTGCAAAAAGAGCCATTCAACCAGTTCCAGCAGACCAACAAGGATCCGGAATCTACTCCAAATTCTTTTTGGTTCCAAAGAAAACAGGGGACTGGAGACCAATTTTGGATCTCAGCAACTTGAACAAGTCTGTCAAGAAAACAAAATTTCGGATGGTCACGCTGCAGTCCATCCTACCCCTATTGGGGAAGGACAACTGGATGTGCTCTATAGACCTCCAGGATGCGTACTATCATATAAAAATGAACAGACGCTCCAGGAGATTTCTCCGCTTCAGGTTGGGAACCAGTCATTTTCAATTCAGAGCCCTGCCCTTTGGACTTACCACAGCCCCCCGGGTGTTTACCAAATGCATGGCAGTGGTCGCCTCTCATCTGAGACGTCAAGGATTCCAGGTGTTTCCATACTTAGACGACTGGCTCCTTACAGCCCCCACCAAGCATCTTCTACTACTTGCCAGAGACTACACTTTTCGCACATGTCGAAAGCTAGGTATCTCAATAAATTGCGAAAAGTCTGTTTTGTCGCCTTGTCGTGCTATTACCTTCATAGGCGCAAATCTAGACACAGTCAGCATGTCAGCCAGACTCACAGACCAGAGGATAGCAGACATACACAAACAAGTCTCTTCTCCTCCACAGCAACAAAATCAAAGCCCGACTGGTCCTGAAAGTACTGGGGATAATGGCAGCTGCTATCCTCTTCTTCTATTAGCCAGATTTCACATGAGAATCTTACAATGGATGCTCTTCACACAATGGTCATACCAACAACTTCCGATGTCCCACACCATTGTGATAACTCAAGCATGCAGGAATCACCTTTTTTGGTGGATTACATCCCCCCAGCTCTTCTTAGGAAGACCCTTTGTTCCTCCCCGTCCGGTTGCTACTCTGACAACGGACGCCTCCCTGATCGGGTGGGGGGGGCATTATCAGGGCAGGACGGTCCAGGGCATATGGCAACCTTACGAATGCCACTTGCATATAAATGTTCTAGAGATGAGAGCAGTGCTTTTAGCGTTGCAGGCCCTTCAAGACTCTCTTCCGACAGGAACGATAGCAATTCAGACGGACAACATGTCTGTAGTGTGGTATATCAACAAACAAGGCGGAACCAGATCCTACCCCCTATGTCGAGAGGCACTCAGACTGTGGCAATGGGCGATTTCTTCTCAGCGGTTTCTGATAGCAACGCACATTCCCGGGAAGTCCAATGTCATTGCGGACAAATTGAGCAGACCTATTCTCATGCCTCACGAGTGGTCTCTGAAAAGTTCGGTGTTGGAGAAAGTTTTTCTAAAGTAGGGCCAGCCTTGCTGCGACCTTTTTGCTACTCCCCAAAACAGCAAGTGCGAAAATTATTTCACACTCTTTCCCCAACCAGGCCATCCCAGCAGAGACGCTCTAGTCCAAGATTGGCCCCGGGGACTTCTGTATGCCTTTCCTCCCTTCCCACTGATTTCTCAATTGATACAGAAAGCCATCGCTCAGAAAGCTTCCTTGATCCTCATTGCACCTTACTGGCCTCGACAGGTTTGGTTCCCATTTCTGCATCGTTTTCTGTTGGAGCAACCCTGGCATCTGGACCCAGTTCCATATCTTTTGACCCATCAGTCGGGTCAGTTACATCGCTCCCTCTCTGAACCTCACTGCATGGTTCCTCCAATTCCAACCCTAGCCAGGCTTCCTCTAATATCTCACTCAGTTCGAGATATTTTAAAAGCTTCCCATAAAACCTCCACTCGGAAGATTTATCTTAGTAAGTGGAAACGTTTTTCCTTTTGGGCGCAGGGAAGGGACATAGACCCTTTCACTGCTTCTATTCAATCGGTCCTTGATTTCTTAGCCGAACTTTTCCACTCAGGTTCGTCTCCTTCTACTCTTAAGGTCCAATTGGCAGCAATATCTAACTTTCATGTTGGAATCTCAGAGTCTGCCATCATGTCTCACAAACTTTGCAAAGCCTTTTTGAAGGGAGTTTTTCTTCTCAAGTCTCCTATTAGAAATCCTCCTCCTTCTTGGGACCTTAACTTGGTTCTGACATCTTTGATTCTTCCCCCTTTTGAACCTGCGGCTTCGTGTTCGATGAAATTGCTATCCTGGAAAACACTCTTTTTGGTAGCCATTACTTCGGCTAGAAGAGTCTCTGAACTTCATGCACTCTGTAGTCGATCCCCTTACCTTTTGTTTCATAAGGATAGGGTATCCTTACGTACCAACCCTTCCTTCTTACCCAAAGTAGCCTCTCCGGCAAACCTAAATCAAAACATTGACCTTCCTGTGTTTTTTCCTAACTATTCTAACAGGTCAGAACAAAAATTACATTGGCTAGATGTTCATCGACAATTAAGGTATTACTTAGGACCAAACAAATCAGAAAGTCTGACCAACTGTTTGTTTCTTATGCAGAAGGCAGAAAGGGCCTTCCAGTTTCGAAAGTATCTCTCTCCAGATGGCTTACATCTTTGATTTTTTTTGTATATGAGATCAGGCATCAAAAGTTACCAAACAAACCTAAGGCTCATTCAACTAGAGCTTTGGCTACTTCCATAGCTTTCCAAGACAGGCTGCCTATTCATACGATTTGTGCTGCAGCTACTTGGGCTACTCCTCATACTTTCATTTCTCACTATAAGTTGGATTTAGCTTCTAGACACAGAGCCAACTTTGGTTCCACTGTACTCAAGAGTCTGTTCCGATAGGCCACCCGGGACAAGGTGCTAGGGACGCGGTCCCATCCAGCAAGAAAGAAGGCGAGATAGACAACTTAACATATAGAAGTTATGTGCTTACCATAATGTTCCATGTTAGTTGTCTTCTTCTCGCCTTCTTTCTTGCGTCCCACCCTCCTTCCTCCTAGCCTGGACAGACCTAGAGGAGTTTGATTGTGACCTTTTTTTCTTACCACCTCTATTTGTATATATGTATATACTGTAATATGTATATATTCCCTCATCAGGTTTTAGGTCACCTTCTTTCTGTCACTTTATAGAGGTGGGTTCCCCCTTTCCAGTGTTTCTGGATTTTTTTCTGGCTGGGCCTAGCTTACAAACGAGATCTGAGGTATTACCGCCTAGCATTGTGGGATATAAGGGGAGCCTCGAGCCGGTGGAACTAACTCTCGAGCTTTTAGAGTGGCCGAGTTGGAGCCGAGGATCGGCTCCGAACCCATCCAGCAAGAAAGAAGGCGAGAAGAAGACAACTAACATGGAACGTTATGGTAGGTACATAACTTCTATTTATTCTTCAATAGAATGGATGACAACAGGCAGTTAAATGGAATTAGGAAATCTCTACCCTTCTCCCTGTAACCCTAGGGGTACCGCAAGGATCTACTCTAGGTCCTTTACTATTCTCTATATTCACAAATAATCTCCAAACCTCCATCCTCCACGCAACACTTATCAATACGCAGATTACTCCACACTCATCTTTGCATCCTTTTCCCTCCAGGAATTACACCAACAGACTGAATAATCATTCATCTCTGTAGAGAGATGGCTCCTCAACTCTCAACTTATACTAAACCCTAATAAAACTAATTTGCTTATTTTCCAACCCACTCGTCGCACAGCCACAGGTCTCACCTTCAACATCCATTCCCTTAACAACACTATTATATCTCCTGCTACACATACTAAACTTCTAGGCACAGAAATTGATCAAAATATGACTTTCGAATTCCATATCACAAAAACAATTTAAAAAGTTCATAAAAAATTGGGAGCCCTCTACAGAATAGCCACCACAGCACGTACCCATCTCACTTCCACACTCCTATATGCCTGCCCAATTTTCACCAACCTTAGGAATTCCGATCTGAACAAACTAACGACCTGCTGTAATGAGATCACCAAATTTGCTACCAATAGTCCTTACAAAACACATCACTGCATCCCCCCTTAAACAACTCAGCTGCCTTGAATTTCCACACCTTCTACTTTACAATCAGCTGCTACTAGCACATAAAATCCTTTACTACCCCAAACAAACACCAGCCTTACAACACCTAATAACTCCATACACAGGATCCAGGGCCCTGAGGTCCAATAATAAGTTTCTTCTAAATGTAACAAAACCCAACAATGCTGCTGGTACCTCCCTTTACTCTCATGCAATAAATAAACATTGGAACAAACTACCCTCAGCCATCTCATATACTCCCTCTACACATGACTTTAAAAGTTTACTTAAAAAAATACCTCTCTAACACATGGCTCTGTAACTGCATGTGTCCAGGCTAGTACTATTCTAATCCCTACAGTCTCCAAACTTTGACTTCATGTTATACCAACACCTCCACTCCTCCTCTCTCCACACATCTAACCATTAAATTTATTATGGTATTTATACATGTATTAATACTCTCGAGTAAAACTATGCACTAATCTGCCTCTCTGAGAGCAACCTTGTACTGTAGTCCTACCTGCATAACATTTAGTAATATTGTTATATACTTCTACTACATATTTACTTAATTCATGTTTCTACATTTCTGTACATTGTATTCTATATGTATATTCTTAATGTTAATGTTTACTCTGGAGCTTTTCTCCCTGGGCCTCCGCTGAAAAAGGACCTGTGTCCAGTCAGACTTTCCCAGTAAACAATTGTAAATGTAAAATAAAATATTACATTCATAAAGTAGCAGAAAGTATTCTAAGAGCTAAGCCAACACAGGAAAGGAGATTCTGCTAATAGGGATGACTGCAATTAGAAATACAGAAAATAGGCAGGGGGGCTGGAATTTACTGGAGAAATTGGCAAAGGATCCAAGGTATTTGGAGCAAATAAAAAGAATGGGAAAGGTAATAGAATGGGAAGAGGCCAAGAATTTATTTGGACTGCAGACTAGTGATTGCCTTCCCTATTAAATATTGATATCAAAGTATAGGTAAAGAGAAAGAAAGAGGGGATCCTAAGTGAAAGACCAGCAGTGGTAGAGTATTTAACAGAATCTAGAACAGAAGCTGCAGTTAAAAAGGGATAATCAGTACAGCATATAAAATATTGCATGACAGCAATAAGAATCAATCAGAGGAGGTTAGACAGTACTGTGAAGAGAGACTGGATAAGCAATTCACAAAGAAACGGTGGGAGAATATATGTATGTCTCCCAAATATGCAACAAAGTCTATAAGATTTAGGATCTTTGCTTGAA
The DNA here is from genome assembly GCF_019279795.1 of Protopterus annectens. NCBI lineage: Eukaryota > Metazoa > Chordata > Ceratodontiformes > Protopteridae > Protopterus > Protopterus annectens. Next base: position 1,125,733,985 of record NC_056747.1, on the reverse strand, counting down.
AGTGTTTACATAGTTATTGTTATACCTCAAGGAGACTCCAAAGAATTTTTCCTCAGGTAGACAGCAAATGTTGGAGCTGTGATGGAGAAGAAAGAGGTCATTAGGAACATATTTTTTGGTTGTGTAATAAGTTCTCAGTCTTTAAAAAATCCCACAGACTGCTCTATCAGAAATACTGGTGAGCAAATTGGTATATCTAAGGAATTGATTTTTTTTAGCTACAATACAGAATCGGAATTGCCTAGACATAGTGAGGCCTTGCTGAATCTAGTTATGGTGGTTGCCAAAAAAGCAGTTGCTAGAAAATGAAAATCAAAACCAGCTGTACTAGAAGTAGTAATTATATTAACAGAGATAAAACAACTGGAAATGTGATCTTTAGAAAAGTTAGGAGCAAATTACATAGAAAAATATGGGAATTGTGGGAACAATACATGCAGAATAACATTTTGGAGGAAGAATGAGGTTTAAAAGAAGGTAGGGGTTGAATGAGATATGTAATGTTTTAATACATTATAAGTGATGTATAATGTCTACAACTAAAATATGTCAAAATGGTTGGTTTTCATTTATGTAAATGTATAACTGTCTGTGTCATAGGTGATAATTTAATAAAGATGTTTCTTGTTCAAAAAAAAAAAAAAAAAAGCACAGCGTACAGCACTGGTGATGCCACTCCATAAAGATGGTCCTATTACTGACTCCAGAAACTATTAGCTTATCAGCCTAATGAAACTCATTTGTAAGGGCCATGGAACACATTATAACAGACTTGATTAACAACAGTGTTAAACATTTCATCAATTTCACTCCTTAGCAACTTGGTTTTGTAAATGGTAAATCTGTTGACTCTTGTTATCTCCCAGAATGTAACACAAGCTGCTGACAGTGTAAACACCGCTTAACTTGATCTGGTGGTAAAACTGTCTAAAAGACAGAACCCACATGGAGTTGGTATCAGGGGCTGCATCAGAGAATACGAAGATAACCAGTGGTGTCTTGCAGGGCTCAGTGCTGGTTCTGCTTTTCTTCTGTATTTAGTTCTCTGTGACTTACATACTAAAAATCAAGACCTGTGGCCAGGTCATAATAATTACAATTATAAAATATAATGCCCCCTTTGGGATGTACATCACCAGACATAGAAAATAGCTGGAAAGACCTTAGAGGTTCATAACAAAGAGGATCATAAGCTTAAAATCCCTAAGCTACCAGAAAAGACATTCCTCAGAGCAGACCTATGCCTTGCCTTCCAAGCAATCAAGGACCCAGTAGTCCAGGATCTCTTGTACCGCTATAAATCAAAACATTCCCACAAATATCAAAATCTACTTCAGCAGATCAATAAAATAAAGTACAGAGACAGATTCATTACACATACTTCCCTTACCTCTGGGACAAACTTCCCCAGCAGACAAAGCAGTGTGATAAACTATCTTCTTTCAGATAATACCTAGATAATTGGATGGGAATTCATAAATTCACTCCAGGCATGACTGACATAGCCCACCTTAAGAAGGGAAGTACAGCCTAGGGTAGGAAAATGCAAGACATAATGACTGCAAGACCCAGCAGCCTTAAACTTCCCATTATTACTATGATTTGTAACATGTCTGAAACTGCAGTTACACAAGTCACTTTTTAAACACAGCATTAAGAATTTTTCAAATGTTCATTTTAACTCCGAAACTGAAATCAGGTACCTCTCCTCTATTAGACATATATTTTAAACACCCACTGTGTTCACTAATGTCATTACTCAGAAGAACTTCCTTCTGACATTGATATGAGTTGACATCACATCCAACTGTAATGTGTCATATGCTTTTTAACAAAAAGTTAAGTTATGTACTTAACATAGTCTTTGTTATCCCTAGTCTATCCATTTTGACTGATGGGATTATCCCCCTTGTGGTAGATCACACTCAGTCACTTCTGCTCAGTCTTGAGCTCCACCACCTCCCTTCTTCCTCAATGTACGCAAGTCACATTACAAACCTCAGACTGAGTCAGCTCACTAAAGCAATGGAATATTGATGAGGGGAACAAATGATTGGTGCATAGTCATCAGGATTAAGTCTACCAGGTCTATCCAGAAAGCTGAGAAGTGACAATCTGGCAGGGTGGAAGTGGGATGACTGTTGAAGTGGACAGATTAGGGATAATGAACATCAAGTATTACGTTAAATACATAACTTTCTTAGCTTATGCTATCCCATCTCTCCACGGCAACTAATAGGGCATACTCCTCAGCAAATAGAAATTCTTGGATGTCATCATAACATCATATCCTTGAGGATGCTACAACCAAAAGATAATCTAGAACTTGAAATCATATTCACTTTGTAATGTTTGACAAATGTATGCATTGTTGATCATGTTGCTGTGGTGCGAGTGTCATCAATAGAAGAATTACTGAAAAAGGCCAAGGACATTGCTATAGACCTTGTAGAATTTGCATTTGAAATTAAAGTTTTGTTATTGATTAAATAAATTTGCATAATGCAATCTGAGGCCATCTGGGCAGAGTAACTTTTAAGATACTGGAGACAAGATTAGAAGATAAGTACTTCTGAAATCCTTATCATGATGTAAGGCAAAATGTTGTACATTTAGATGAATGCTCTGATTTAGGATAAGCTCAGAAGCAACTTTAGGCATAAAGGAGTTTTTTTCCTATGGCAGACTGTGTCCTTGTGAAAAATTAATTAGGGGGTTTACAGGAGAAGACATGCAATTTCTGGCTGATGGCAAATGTCACCAGTAATAAAGTCTTCTAGGAAAGAATTTTATGTCACTGGAGGAAGAAATAGGTTTGAAGGGGGCTAAAGTCAGGGCTTTGAGAAGAAAGTTCAAGTCCCATTGCAGAGAAGGATCTTTAACAGGAGATCTTAAAAGAAAAGGCCTTTTTAGGTAAGCTTTACTAACGTTTTGAGAGTCTAAAGACAAGGAATTGAAACTCTAGTGAAAGTTGTGAATGGCTGCCAAATGCACTTTAAAAGAGGAGATGCTAGAGTTAGAATCAAATAAGGAAGCAAGGGACTGCAAAACCAAAGGAAACATGACTGAAAAGACGTTGCTGAATTGCTCAATGAGAAAGTCTTACTCATATACAACTTGTTGTATTTGAATAAGTAGAGAGGTTCTGACTAACCCTGCAGGAAAAGGAAGTATCTTTAGCCATCACTGTAACTGGAGAGACAATGTGGTTAATTTAAGAGATGATGTGTATGGGTGAAACTTGTCTGATGGGTGAGATGGCAGATCCAGAATGGGATCAACCAACCAGTACTGACTCTTGAGATGGAGCCCAAGCATGGGCAAAGTACAGTTATGTAAGTCGCACTCTTATCTGCCAAGGTAGCTCAGCAATGACCAACTTTCAAAAGCTCAAATTCCCCTCCATCTTCCTGTGGCAGCTGATTGCTGAGTGCATCCCGAGAGGGAAACATTCAGCTATCACAGGAATTGAGTGCTCAGTCTTTTTTGCCATCCAAAAAGAAAATCCTCTGCCTCTTCACAGGATTCAGTGCTGATTTTTCTGACTTACTGCTCAGATAAGCCCTAATTGGGACCCACTTCTTCTCATTTTATTATTATCTTTATTATTTCTTTTCTATTTTTATGCTTATTTAAAATATATTTATTTAATATTTTATTTCTGTTGGTCCTTACATTAATTCTTGTGGGAATTTCTGCTTGTAGCAGTGTTTGTGTCTTCTATTGTTGACAAATGCCTAGTTTACTGTTTCTGAGGAAACTTTCCGTATTTCTCTCAAATGTGCAGTGCGTTTGTGTGCTTTTAGACACTAGGGTCTGTTTTGTGCAGTCAGAACTGAAAATTAATTGCATCTTTCCTTAATGTTGTTACTGTGTTTTATTTTCATCTTTTGACAAGAAAAAACTACAGACCGTGGATTTTTTTTCAGCATTTACTAAATGTATGACACTGCTCTATGTGTTTTAAGCACTGGATCACAATTCTACTCCAAATTAAGTTATTTGTGGAGATTTTGCTCTCTCTGACAAGAAAATATAATTTAAATTGCTATATGTTATTTTATGGCAGTTTGATGTGGTTAAAATGTGTGGAGCTAATTTTTAACACTCATTTGGCACATTGGTTGCTTTGATGTTTGGACTTTGTGTATGGGAAATTCTTTAACTTCTGTCAGTCGTAAAAGAATACTGAATATACTTCAAACTTTTTTGTGATAACAGTCTGGCAGAGTTCAGTTGTGTGGGGACATATCTACTATAAGAAACTTTAAGTGCTTATTGTGATACATTATCCAGTACTGTCAGCTTAATATTCTGGGTGTTGTTGTCTCTCTCCTGAACTGATGGGTCCTAACTCTGGTACCTACCCCCCAAATCAAAATCAGTTGTGCCTAAAAAGAAAATAAAAATATCTCTCAGTCTACTGTTATTGATTTTGTCAAGACCACTGCTCAGCCCTCAGACCACTTACATTTTGCCCTGTCTCCCTCTAGTGTAGCTTTGCCAGTCAGTATGAAATTGCAGATAACCCAAAATGCCACTGAGGGAGTGGGAATGATGAACATCTGTCTGATCTGTACTCAGTTTCATCCAGTGTGCCTTCAGTTTTGTATTGTATTCTCCTATCTGCTGAAGTTCTTGCATACTGTCTGCATTTAATGCCACATCGTCTGCATATAGTAGTTCTGTTGATTTCTCTCCACTGACCTGTTTGCTAATGTAGTCCATCACCAGTATGAAAAGCAGTGGGCTCACAGCTGAGCCCTGCTGCACACCCACAACCACTGGGTACCCCCCTGTGAGTCAGAATACTGTTAGAACTTGTGTCATTGGGTCCTTGTATACAGCCTGTACTAATTCTACTAATGTTTCTAGGACACCAAACCATAGCAAGACTGCCCAAATCAGCTTCCTTGGTACCTTGTCATGGATTCCTATTAGTAGATCGAGTTTTCAGAAACTCAAAATTCATCTGGTTGAGACCATATGACTGTGTTTTTGAAAACTCAAAGCTTTTGAATGGAGATTGCGGTACAGTGAGGATCGGGAAATTTACTCTTTTCCTCACAGTAATGTGATCTCGGAGTTACTATATATAATTTGCAGGGGGTGTAGGGAGTGCAGGGGGGGCTTGCACCCCTGCAAAAATGTAATAAACGATAGATTTTTGTGTTTTGTGTGTGTGTGTGTGTGTGTGTGTGTGTGTGTGTGTGTGTGTGTGTGTGTGTGTGTGTGTGTGCGCTGTTTTTTTTTTATGTTTGAGTTTTCAGAAACTAGAGGATATGATCTTGAACATATGAATTTCGAGTTTCTGAAAACTCCGCCATCTGACATAGACCTCTTTGTCATATACCTTCTCCAAGTCTAGGAATGCCCAGCTGAGCTCTTTCATCATCTTTAGCTTCTTCTCATCAATATGTCTCACTGCAAACATTGGGTCGGTTGTGCTGCATCCTGATCTGAATCTGAACTGCTTATCTCCCATCTTATGTTCTACTACTCTGCATATTCATTTATCAGTCACCCTCTCAAGAACTTCCATGCAGTGTGACAGGAGTTTGATAATTCTATACTACCCACAACTGCGGATGTCCCCTTTGCTCTTGTACACTGGTACTAGTATTTTCCAGTCATCTGGGATCTACCTTTCTCTGCATGCTGCTATGAATACCATCAGGAACCACTTCTCCCCTAACTCACTCAAGATTTTGATCATAGCTGCCATGACCTCATCTGAGCCTGCTACCTTTCCTGACTTCATTTTCCTTAGTGCTCTTCTTAATTCTTCTAGGTAGGCTCCTCTTCTCCTTTCATTGTAGACTGTGTCTTGGGCATAACAGCTTCTGTGGGTTTTCTTCATTCAGAAGCTGCTGGTAGTACTTCCTTCATCTGCCTTTGATGTCCTGTGGACTGGTGAGCAGGTTGCTGCTGGCATCTCTTACGAAGGGTGTCTGATGAAACCGTCCTCATCTTTCTTACCTGATAAGAGTTTCATTGTGCCACCTACTGAATCACTTTCCAGAAGCTGGTAAAGTGCTTCTGATGCTTGTTCTTTGTCACTGTAACAGCTCTTAGCCTCTTTGTTAACCAACCAGTATTTCTTCTTTGCCTGGGCCATCTTTTCTATTTCTCACTTTCTCCTATACTCCTTTGTTCTTTTAATGTCCTCCTGGACTTCTGCATTCCACCTCCAGCTTTCCTTATGTACCTTATTTTCATACCTGGGTCAGCCACATGTCAGTTCCATAGTCCTCACACACGCTGTTTAGAACCGCTGGCATTCTTCTTCAACTCCACCTATTTTCTCTTCTTCCTGAGGTGCAAGAGGCTTTCATGAACTCTTGTGCTTTCTCTCCAGTCAACTTCCAGATCCTCAGTCTGGTCTCTGATGACCTTACAGCCTTCTCTGACTACTGACTGCAACTGACTGTGGCAGCCAGTGGTTTATGCTGTGGGCCACCTATTTCACTGAGGATGACTTTGCAATTGCTGAATCTACCCCAATGCTCTTTCCTTACCCTGTCTTGAATTTGATCTTATAACTGCCTCTCTTGCTAACTCGTGTTGGCTAACATCAAGCTGTTTGCCAGACAAAAGCTAGAATGGCCTCTCTTTCTTTCTTTATTCCTGATGCCTCACCCATGTAGACCCAGGGAGTCTTCATATCCTGGTATGTATGTCCCAATATGTGGATTTAGGTCCCCCATCATTAACACCAGCTCATGTTCTCCTGCTTTATCTAACTGGTCCTGGGAAAGCTCCTGAATGCACTATTTTACTCACTATCACAATCCTACTATGGGGATGGGCTATGATTATGAACAATGCCCTGTCCTTACACTGGAGTCTGACTGCCATGAGTTTATCACTAATTCTGAGGACATCCTTCACTATCTTCTAAATCCTCTCCCTCACCACAATTTCCCATAATTTCTAGTCTGTCCTCCCCTGACTAGTACAGTCTGGATCCAAGCCAAGTGGCTTTGCTGTACTGCCTTTCCATATTGCCTCTTGGATACAAAGTATAGCCACTCTCCCCCTTACCATCACATTATCTCCTTCCAAACTGCATCCTGTCAGTGACCTTATACTGAATGTAACAATCCTCTGTTCATGTCTGATTGGTTTTACACCCAGTCTTCACTCAGGAAACCCCAGCTAGGCAACTGCACACCAGTTGGCCAGTAACATACTGACCCAGAGCTATTGGGTTTTATGACTCGCACACTGGCCAATACGGGCACATATGCCCCTCCCATCATTAACATGGGTCCTCAATGTAGGTCGGAGTAGGCTGGGTCCACAGCTCACTTATCACTGGCAAATAGCCATGCCCATTTTTGGCGACATTAGACAACATGGCCAGATCATCTTGATTCAGCTTTTATACAGTCAAGTGGCTAATCCTGACAGGACACACAATGTGTGATCCATGTTCTCCTGTCTAAAGGATAAAGCTCACCTCAGAGATTGGTCAAGAACTGTTTCCAGTAGACATCATTTAGATTATGCCTGCTGCCCACAGCTCCATTCTTGGTTGAGTTTGAGGTGGGAACATGCACTGTGTTTTATGGAGGTAGGAGACACCCCACAGAGATACAGGGAGAACACGCAAACTTCACACAGACATTGGACAGAGGTCAGGATCGAACCTTGTACCTTGTGCATGGGAAGTGAAGACTTTAACCATTATGCCAGTTGTCTAAAAATACAAACAATAACAACTAACAAATTATACAAAGAAATAGGGCGGTGACGGATGGGTGCAGCCACTGCAGCAGTGAGAAATTCAAAAATCTACTGTTATGGTAAATGCAACTTACACAACTGTACTATGTTCATCATTCTCACTGCTGTAGTAGCTTTTGGCTATTTGGGTTGTTTACCAAAGTCTATCCAACCTGGGAGGAGGAGAAGGAGAAGGAAAGACAAGGGTCTTGGAGAATGGTCCTGGCAAAGCCAACCCTGGACCTGGAAAAGGAATCCCATTTGTAATGCTTTGTAAAAGTATGTACAGAGGACCTTCTAGAGTCCAACCCTTCCCAGTATGCCATTTTAGAAGCCAAGACTCTAGTAGAATGTGTCTTGAAACTGCCTGGAATAGATTTGTAGCAAAAAAAAAAAAAAAAAAAAAAATATCTGAGGACAGCCATCTCAAAATAGTGTGTTTTGACACAGATAGTCCTTTCTTCATCCCATCATAAGAAATAAATACCTGATTTGCTTTTCTAAAGGACTTAGTTCTGTCAAGATATTACCTGAGCTGTCTAATCATGTACTGAGTAAGTAGAAACCCTTCTCCATTGTTATTAGGATCTGGAGAGAACACAAGGGGATCAATTGTTTGATTTAAAGTAAAAACTAAAACAATTCTGGGCATAAATGAGGAATTTGTTCTTAATGTGACCCTGTCGCTATGGAAGACCAGATACGGTTCACATAGAATGATAGCTTGCAACTCAGATATTCTTCCTATAGAGATTAGAATAATACAAAGTACAGACTTTCATGTGATGAACCCTAAATCAGCCTGATGAGCTGGTTCAAAGGGGGACACAGTTAACTTTTCCAGCTCAAAGGTAAGATCCCAAGAAGGAACCACCTGTTTCTAAGTGGCGTAAGATGTAAAATCCCTTTTAAAAACTCTTTTACCAAAAACAGAAAGGAAATGGGAGAATCCATGGGCATACATGCTAAAATGGCCACTAGATGGACCCTGATAGAATAAGAAAGGCCAGATGAAAGTAACTCACAAATATTTAAGAAAATACAGTTGCGAAAGTAAACTTGCCATAACAGTAGCTATTAGAATGACCACTGCTGCAGTAGCCTAAGTCATATGGGATATATTCTGCCAGACATATAACAGTTGGCCAGCTTCCAAAGCTTAATAGCATCTTCCACACTCCCAAACTGATGATTATTTCAAGCTGAGCTGACTAAAAAGACAGGTTTGGGCACCAAGCCCTTCAGAGTTTTCACATCAACAAAAAGAGAGAGGGTGAGCCCTGAAAGTACAATGCTAGGAACAACAAAAAAATAGAAAGCTGCATTCTGGCAAAAACAGCACACCAAAAAAAACAAGGGGAATGGAGGGAGGGAGGGAATGGCTACTACAGTAGTGATCATTTGAACATCTACTGTTACTGTAACTTACACAACTGTTCTATGTTCTTCATACTGATCACTGCTGCAGTAGCCTGAGCTATATTGGGAGATTATCACAGGTTACAAATTTTGGGAGGTGGAAAGAGAAAGTCCAGGAGTCCCTGGAGAATGGTCCTAGCAAAGCCTGATCTAGACCCAGAGAAGGAATCAAGCTTATAGTGCTTTATAAAAGTATGCACAGAGGACCAGGCTGCTGCTTTTAGAATACTTCTAGAATCCAACCACTTCCAAAAAGCCATAGATAAAACCAATGCCCTGGTAGAGTGGGCCTTGACACTCCCTGTAATAGTTTTTGTTGTGGTGATTAATAGCCTTGAACAACCATTTGGAAACAGTCTACTTTGACACAGATTGTCCCTTCTTCATACCTTCACAAGAAACGAACAATTGATCTAAAGATCTGAAAGATTTAGTTCTGTCAAGACAGGACTTGAGTTGTCTGTGGACATCCAAGGTATGGAGTATCCTTTCTCCCTGATTTTCAAGTTCAGGAAAGAAAACAGGGAGATGGGTAGTTCTGCTTAAAGTAAACTGGGATTTCACTTTAAGCATAAAAGAAGGATTAGTTCTCAAAGGAACACTTTCCCTGGGGAAAATGAGATGGGGCTGACTCACCATAAGAGCCTGCAGCTCAGATACCCTTCTTGCAGAGGTCACGGCAATCTGCAAAACTGTTTTCCATGTTAAAAACCTAAAGTTAGCCAGGTTAGCTGGTTCAAATGAAGCAAGTGTTAGCTTCTCTAACACAAAATTAAGATCCCAAGGAGGGACCAACAGTTTTCTTGGAGGCCTCCTATGAAAAGCCCATTTAAAAAACATTTTAACATAAGAATGTATTCAAAGAGGAGGATCTATGGGCAAATATGCCAAAATGGCTGATAAATGAATTGTGATAGAGGAGTAAGAAAGGCCAAAAGATAGCAACTCTCACAAATATTGTAAAAGAAAAGAACAGCTATCCCGAATGGATGCTTATTATGTTGTTAGCACCAACCAGAAACCATTTTCCATTTGCTGATATATGATTTTTCTAGTAGCAGGCTTTCTTGTCTCCATTAGCACCTGATGCATGTCCTCATTAAACAAGTACCTAAAGGGAATTAAGACTCTATTATCCAGGCAGTCAACTGAAGCTGATTAAAGCTGGGGTGTATCAAACACCCCCTGATCTTGTGTGAGCACACTGAGTCTGTGAGGAAGCTTGTAGTAATTGCTTCTAGCCATTTCCAAAAGAAGGTAGACTCACTTTTGCCTGGGCCAGAAAACAGTCACCATAATGATCTTGAGGGATTCTTTCTGAATCCACAGAAGCACTCTGGATAACAGTGAGAAGAGTGGAAAAGCATACAGCAACATTCTTATCCAGGGAAAAGAAAAGGCATCCGTCTTCTCAACTTTTCTGCATGGAGTCCTGGAGCAGAATATTGCCAGCTGATTGTTCAGAGAGAAGGCAAATAGGTCTACTTGAGGAACTCCCCAAAGATGGATCAAACTTTGAAAACCCCTGATCTAGTTTCCATCTGTGAGGGTCTGCCCTTTCCTGCTCAGACTGTCTTCATATAGGTTTGCTCTGACGGTACATGGGATGCCTTTAGAGTGAGACTGTCCTGTAAAACTACATCTCAAGCTAACACGGCACGTATGCAAAGGGGATACAACCTGCTTCCCCCTTTCCTGATGATGTACCATGACTGTGGTATTGTCTGTAAAAACTTGAAAATGTTCCAAGGACTAAAGATGATTCAGAGAACTGAGTACCTCAATCAGAGCAAGCATTTCTTTTATAGTTATAGGCTTGTGTCTGTCCTTGGTTTGCACTTTTTTCCCTCCTGGAACTGTTCCTCAAGCAAAGTCAGAGGCATCTGTGGTGAATGACTGCTTTGGAACAGGGAGGAAGTGAGAAGACCGGGATTTAAGGTTAATTGCTGTCTCTTCCAAGGGATTTGAAAGAAAAAGAAGTTATGTACTTACCATAACGTTCCATGTTTGTAGTCCATCTTGCCTATATTCTTGCTGGATGGGTTTGGAGCCGAGACTCGGCCAATACTAAAGCTCAAGAGCTTTTACTGGCTCGAGGCTAACCCCTATCGCATGGTGCCTCACGGCAATTCCCCAGATCCTGTTTGCAAGAAAGTAAATAGGTACATAATAGTTAGTAAACTATCAATAACTATGCACATACAAACAGAACACTCTGTATTACTATCTATGCTAGGTGGACAGACAACTACAACCAGGTCAGACAGCCTAATGGATAGTCCACCAGTTCCTCCAGGAAACAGTAAGGGGGAAGGAGGGTGGGACGCAAGAATGTAGGCGAGATGGACTACAAACTAAGTACATAACTTCTTTATGTTATGTAGTCCTATCTCACCGTAATTCTTGCTGGATGGAACAGCGTCCCTAGCACCTTTATCCTGGGTGGCTCAAGCGAAGAGACTCTTCAGCATAGTGGCCTCAAAAGATGACCTGTCCCTGGAGGCCAAATCCAGTTTGTAATGAGTGAAAAAGGTATGAGGCCTTGCCCAAGTAGCTGCTGCACAAATGATTATCAATTGGGAGTTTAGATCTAAAAGCATATGAAGTTGATACTGCTCTGGTTGAATAGTCTTTTACTTTGGCTGGTAATTGTTTGCCAGCAGCTTTGTAAGCAAATGAAATGCAGTCTGAAATCCATTTAGGCGGAGTTGTTTACTTTGCATTCGCCTGTCAATCTGGATAAAAACGGGAACTGGGGGCCCAGTGATGACAATAATGGAAGGGAAACAAGAAGAGAATTCAACTCTTGGTTTGGAGCATTGGATTGTGACTTGGGGCGAAGGCCTGAAAGACTTGTCGAAACACCGACGTGGAATCAGCAACTCTCTTCCTTTGAGAAACTGTGTTTTAAATACAGGTCATTACAACTGGATAATTTGTTTTTGAAAAAATCCATGGACTTGAAACAGGTTCCCAAAGGTTTAAGGTTGTGGAAACTTCCGATGGGAATTTACAGTGGGACTACAGCATATCGTGAGTTAACAGCTGTTGTTGATAGAGCAGGTCTTGAAATAATGGACATTATAGTTAAAAACAATGAGATTAAGTTAAATGAGCTACAGGTTGAAATTTCTAGACTTAACAACAGTATTGTGAATGATGCATTATTTATACCTTATCATGATAAATATAAGAAAGTTTTGCATGATGTGGATAAATTTGTTGGTAGAAATGTGTTTACTAAACAACACAAAATTTTGCGAGATATAGATTAATACAAATGCAATAAAGCATACCTTGAAGTTGTTAACAAAGGGGTTCAGGCAGCTGATGCAATTAATCAAAAGAGTGGGAATGGGGGATTTTCTAATAACAGGAAGCAGTATGATACAGATACCCTTGGGGATGAAATACATGATGAATCTGAAGTTTGTTTACAGGAGCAGCCGCCCCGGAGGTCGAGCACCTGAAAAATCAGACCAATCGGAATCCAGAGAACTATGTCCATGGGTGGAAGCAGGGTGGCACCCACTTCTATGGCAAGTCCTGGAACAACAGGCAGTCCAAGAAGTGGAGGTAAACGGCCACGTTAACTCCTGGTTGATCACATTAGATAATGACATTTGGTCAGATGAAGTGGGTTTGGTTTGTAAAAAAGTTGAACAGGATGGTTTTATAATATATAATTATTCTGATTTGGATGTAACTAATGAATATTTTATGCTTTTGAAGAAGGGTATGACCTTTGTTCCTTGTTCCCATTTGGATGTTGCCAGAACTTTGGTGAATTTGAAACTGTTTACTAGACAAATGAACTTAAAGGTGTTTTTTAAAGATAGAAATGTACAACAGTCTGAATGTTTGTCTCTCAGTCGTAAAAGTACTTTTATACCTCCAAACAATATTAAAATTGATATGTTTGAAAGACTATGTGAAAAACGTATACGAGCATTGGTTGTGAACAAAAACAATGACAACAAAAATTCAAACAAAAGTATAGTCAACCATAATTTGAGCAAGGAAGAAAATCAACTTTTGCGGTCTTTGGCTATGGATAAAAACCTTAGAATTATGACCCCAGATAAGGGAGGGGGTATAGTTATCAGGGACGTCGGGAGGCATACGCACTGTACAGATTTCAGTACAACTTTTGTAGAAGGGGGGTAGCTTTTTTGAAAAAAAAAAAATGTACGTATTTAAAGGGTGTTGGCTCCTTTAAGGAGCATACCAGCCAGTCGGAAGTGAGCTCACATCAAGTCCGGCTGGCTGCGAGCGGGAAACAATCTGAGTTGGAAGGCAAGCAATGGTTTCGCGAGCAGGAAACTGGAAGACAAGGATTATCGGAAGGAAGGGAAGGGCGCGTTTTTGAAGGCAAGGCAACATTTGAAGTGTGTAGGGCATTCGGATTATTATCGGAAGGCAAGGGCACGTTTTTGAAGTAAGTGCATTTGGAAGGCAACGTTTGAAGTGTGTGTAGGCAAGGGCGCGTTTTTGAAGTAAGTGCATTTGGAAGGCTGTGTGTGTGTGTAAGTGCATTTGGAAGGCTGTGTGTGTAAGTGCATTTGGAAGGCTGTGTGTGTAAGTGCATTTGGAAGGCTGTGTGTGTGTGTGTAAGTGCATTTGGAAGGCTGTGTGTGTGTAAGTGCATTTGGAAGGCTGTGTGTAAGTGCATTTGAAAGGGTGTGTGTGTGTGTAAGTGCATTTGAAAGGCTGTGTGTGTGTGTAAGTGCATTTGAAAGGCTGTGTGTGTGTGTGTAAGTGCATTTGAAAGGCTGTGTGTGTGTGTGTGTGTGTGTGTGTGTGTGTGTGTGAGTGTGTGTGTGTGTAAGTGCATTTGAAAGGCTGTGTGTGTGTAAGTGCATTTGAAAGGCTGTGTGTGTGTGTGTGTGTGTGTGTGTGTGTGTGTGTGTGTGTGTGTAAGTCTGTGTGTGTAAGTGCATTTGAAAGGCTGTGTGTGTAAGTGCATTTGAAAGGCTGTGTGTATGTGTGTAAGTCCATTTGAAAGGCTGTGTGTGTGTGTGTAAGTCCATTTGAAAGGCTGTGTGTGTGTGTGTGTGTGTGTGTGTGTGTAAGTGCATTTGAAAGGCTGTGTGTGTATAAGTGCATTTGAAAGGCTCTGTGTGTGTAAGTGCATTTGAAAGGCTGTGTGTGTAAGTGCATTTGAAAGGCTGTGTGTGTAAGTGCATTTGAAAGGCTGTGTGTGTGTGTAAGTCCATTTGAAAGGCTGTGTGTGTGTGTGTAAGTGCATTTGAAAGGCTCTGTGTGTGTAAGTGCATTTGAAAGGCTCTGTGTGTGTAAGTGCATTTGAAAGGCTGTGTGTGTGTGTGTGTGTGTGTGTGTGTGTGTGTGTGTGTGTGTGTGTGTGTGTGTGCACGCCCCCACATACTACACCTGCTGGCTATAGGTGTTCAGGCTCAAACCCTGTACCTTTGCTTCAGGGTAAGAACAGCCTAAAGTCCCTAACCACCACCATTTCTGAACTTTGTTCAGATTTGCTTTTCTAATGGTTGTGAGCTATGGTGAGAACTGAAGTTGCATTTCTCCCATTATTGTTTTTGAAGTTTGTCCAGATTTTTTGTGATAAGGTGTGAAGTGAGAACTGAATTTGTATTCCCTCATTATTGGCTTTGTTTGTCCAGGTTTTTTGTGCTAAGAGGTTGAGAGCTATCTAAATGATAGCCATTAAGTTTGTCTTCCTATTTTTCAAACTGCTGATTTAGCATAGTGGTATGTTGCACTGACTATAGTGCATATGGTTCTGGGTTCAAGACATGTATGGTGATAACACAGCATTTTATTCTAGCAACTTTTCAAAATTATACAAGCAATGTTTAAAATGTATCTCTGTTTTTTGGGCTTTTGTCCCCCCCCCCCAATAAATGTTGGATTTTTCCAGATTTCTTGTGCTGCAAAGTTCAGAGATACAGCTGAGTGTCAACATTTTACAAGGAGCTGAGAGCTGCAGGGGAACTTAAGTTTAGTGCTGCTTATGCAGAGTCTGCTTGTACTGTTAATAGCACAACAGGTAGTGTACTTGCTTTTGATGCAGAAGGCTGTGGGTTCTTCTCCCACAGTAAGTAGATGCATTGCTGATACTGTACTGTGTTGTAAAGGGAGGTGGATGCTGTAGTCTGTTTTGGCATAGATATCTAGTAGTAATAGTAACTATGAACCTGTTATCAGTTTGCCATCCATTCCCTATTGCAATATTACTAGTGCATCATTGTTTTTAATGCAACATTGGCAATTTATTCCTCAAGGGCAACAGGCACATTATTTGTAGATGAAACCATGAAATATAAAGTTGTTTGCTAGCAGCAGCCTCTTCATTAGTTACAGATTTCTCTAATGTGGAATTATGTAGATGGCTTTTACTAGTTCAGAGATTGTGCATATTTACTGATAGTGGTGGACTGTAGAAGTTTGAGTAGACTTTTATGATGGAAGGTGTATCAAAGAGCACGTGTATGTTTCATGTGCAAGGGGCCTATGATTTGAAAACAGCCCAAAGTTAATCTTTATTTGCCACTGGCAAAATGCATTTTCT
Organism: Protopterus annectens; assembly: GCF_019279795.1. NCBI lineage: Eukaryota > Metazoa > Chordata > Ceratodontiformes > Protopteridae > Protopterus > Protopterus annectens. The sequence continues at coordinate 1,125,718,291 of NC_056747.1, read as the reverse complement.
TTGAATGTGGGTTTCAATGCTGTTTCAATGAATGTGAGTTTCAAGGGCAGAGAAGTTTTAATGCTAAGTCTAGTTTCAATGTGAGACTGCATTGCTTTGTTTAGCAGATATTTATTGGTGTTCGTGCTGTAAAATGCAAAATAAAACTTTTTCTGGCAAATCATTTAGGAATGAAGTTACTAAATAATGACCGATGTTAAGTTTCAGACGTCATAATCTTCAGAAAAATGCATGCTAAAGCAAGACCTGATATTCTAGCAACTGTCTTAAGTTTATACAAGGTCAATTTTTAGTACTGTTTGTATGTTCCCCCAATATATTTGGCCTTGTCCAGATTTCCTGCATTAAGAGGTTGAGAGGTATGTGCAAATAAATCACTTTATAGAATTAGGAATATCCAAACCTCTCAACTGTCCCCAATTTTGGCTCAAAATGTTGCTCTCCCCCTAATAATCTCTCCGCAAAATAGCAATTTTGGAAGAAAACGTGGAGGGTTTACAATTATAAATAACTGTAATGATCAGAGTTATACATTACTTTTATTTCAGAAATGCATGTAGATTCTCTAATTTTGTCAGCTGCTCTAAGTTAACTGTGCTCATATTAAAATGGTGTCCCTTCTTTGACAGGTTCCCAGCTGTATTGTCTGGCAATTTTATATTTTTGCATCACATTTTTGGTCCGTTTTTCATAAAATTGCAGTTTTCTGGCAAATTAGTGGCAAATTGTTAAAGACTGAAGTTAGAAAATAATGGCAAACATTTGAGTTTCAGATTTCATACCTTTCAGAAAATTCGTACTAATGCAAGACCTACTACTATTCTATTATCTTTCTAAGTTTATAAGAGCAATATTTAAAAAAAAGTCCTTATTTTTGGGCCTTTGCCTCAGTTTTATTTGAGTTTGTTGCTCTAAGAGGTTGAGAGGTGTGCGAGTGTGCTAGGTAGGTAGCACACCTCTCAACTGTCCAAATTTTGCAGAATGTCCAGATTTTTGCCCCATATTTTTTGTCTGTTCCTCATAAATTTTGTGATTTTTCTAGAAAATAATTGAAGACTGAAGTTGCTAAATAATGACAGACATTTGAGTTTCAGACTTCATGTCCTTTAGAAAAATTCATACTAGCACAAATCCTGTTATTCTAGCAACTTTCTCATACTAGCACAAATCCTGTTATTCTAGCAACTTTCTAAGTTCACGCGAGCATTATTTAATATCTGTCCCTGTTTATAAGAGGTAGGTAGGGGTGTGTGTGTGAATGAAACATCCTAGTTAGGGGTAGCAGGTGGTTAGTAATTTACTCAAGCTCAAAACCTGTACCTTAGTTACAGAAAACAAAAGCATAAATTCTCTACCCCAACTACCATGCTGCATTTTTCAAAGAACTGACATTTCAGGTTAATTTTCAATTCAAGGAACAGAGTTTGAGTGAATTTATATTATATTACTGAAGAGGCATTACAGCGAATGCCTCTTCATCGACATTAAAAAAGAGCGAACCGTGAATTACGAGAATGGCCGTAGCTTGGCTGGGGAGGGGGGTAGCAGTTTGAGAGCTGTGAGTACAAATTTGAAAATCCTAGCTACACCCCTGATAGTTATCATGTGTCATATCGATTATGTAGCCAGGATGGAGCAGTTATTAAATGAAGAGTCCACATATGTAAGGGCATCTAGACATGAAGTCAACAGGGCATATTCCTGGATAGATATAATTTTATCACAGGAACATTTAGAAGGACGTATTATCGACAAAGAAAAATAATTTTTAACTGTGGAAAAATGGGTTTTACCAACGGTTTTTGGTATTCCTAAAACCAATCAATCCATTTCCAATCCTCCTTTTAGGCCAATAGTGTTGACGAGGGGTTCAAAAACTGAACCCCTATCAGCTTGGATTGATAAACTGAAATACCTGTTAAATAAGGTTGACCATGTTATAAAGGATTCATGGCCTTGTTTGAGCAGGTTGGCTAGATGTAGGAATTTAGAAGAATTTGACTATAGTTTTTTGACAACTGACGTTGTCAATTTGTTTTCCGTTATCCCGTATGAAAAGGGTACCGAAATGTTTCGGAAGAGTATTGTTAGTTTGGGGGCAATGGATATGGTAACAGTTGAATTATTGGTTGATTTCATGAAGATTGTCTTAAAGAACAATTTTCTTACATTTGAAGGTGAAGTTTTTCATCAGAAAGCTGGTGTTGTGATGGGGGCCAAATGTGCCCCCATTTTCTCCAACCTTGTAGTAGTAGACTGGGAAAAAGAATGTATTTTTAAAACGTGTTACAATGAAAGAATTTTGTCCTATATTAGATTTCTTGATGACATCCTTATTCTGTGGAAGGGGGATGAGCAGGAAGCTATTGAATTTGTGGAACATCTTAACAGAATCACTGATTTCCTGAAATTTACTAGTACTTGGGATAAAACCAGATAAATTATTTGGACATTTGTTTAACAAAGAATGTTAACATTTTACATAGTATTATTTACAGGAAGGCTTCCTATTCGAACACCTTGTCGCATTTCACCAGCAACCATCCACACTTCCAAAAACGAAGTGTGGTTAAAGGACAGATGGTAAGGGTGTCAAGACTTACTAGTAATAATGAATTGTTCTATAGGGAAATTTACAATTTAATTGGAATGTTTTTGGAAAAGGGGTACCTCTTGAAACTATTAATAAACATCAAAAAAGAAGTTATTAGAAAGAGAGAATCAACTTATACATCAATTCTATCTTCCAACTGGCAGCCTAAAAGTAAAGATATTTTTCAAGGTAGTAGTAAGACCAATGCCATGGTTTTAGAATATAATGGGGCTAGTTCAAAAGTCATAGATATTGTTAATCAGTGTTGGGAACTCTGTTTCCAAAAGGAGATGTTAGCTATTCTAGGATTAAAACCACAGGTAGTTTTCAGTAGGGGAAGGAATGTTAAAAACATTCTTGAAAAGAAAAGTAACATTCCAATGTATAAATCCTGTATGTCCAAATGCGGAAGTTGTAATTCATGTAGGTACATAAATGATGGTCCCTATGTTTACATTTAAGGAAATGATATTTCTATTCCATGTCCTGGCAGATACAAATGCTGTACTACACATGTTGTGTATGTGGCCACTTGTTTATCCTGTCCCTGCTTCTATGTAGGTAAAACTATTCGGAGGTTAAGGGACAGGATAAGTGAACATGTCAGGGCTATAAAGAACAAGGACATTCACAATGCCCTTTATATACATTCAGACAAATGCACAAATTTTAAAAAGTTTGTATTTTTTGTGATAGACAGGGTTTCCACTGATGAGTGAGGAGGTGATATGAATTTAAAGTTGGAAAGTAAAGAATCCCTCTGGCAATTAAGGTTGAACACATCTGTGGATCCTGGTTTGAATGATTTTATTTCTATTAAGCCGTTTTTGAAAATCAGGCATAATCAAATTGTTTAAACATATCAAATAGTATACCAACATTTTGAATGAACTTTCTAGTTTAGTAAGTTATAATAATTTTTCTTTTACAAATGTTATTCATTCAACTGGCATGGTAGTTAGCATTTTGATCATGTATTTAGGTACTGTCTTTTTAAGAACGTATACAAGTTTAGCATGGAGGGTAGGTGTTTGTATTTTAAATCTGATTTGTAATATAAAAGCAGTATGGGTAGAATGTTTGAACAACTCTGAAGAAGGCTTTGGTTATTTTGGCGAAAGCGTTAAGTTATTTGATCTGAAAATAAATGGTCCACTTTACTGGTTTCGGTACGTGTGTTTGTTATTTTATTAGTTTTAAGTCTGGTGACTGCTGTTTGTCAAATTTTTAAGTACATAGCTTCTTTATGTTATGTAGTCCTTTCTCGCCGTAATTCTTGCTGGATGGGGCAGCGTCCCTAGCACCTTTATCCTGGGTGGCTCAAGCGAAGAGACTCTTCAGCACAGTGGACTCAAAGGATGACCTGTCCCGGGATGCCAAATCCAGTTTGTAATGAGTGACAAAGGTATGAGGCCTTGCCCAAGTAGCTGCTGCACAAATGGATATCAGTTGGGAGTTTAGATCTAAAAGCATATGAAGTTGATACTGCTCTGGTTGAATGGCCTTTTACTTTGGCTGATAATTGTTTGCCAGCAGCTTTGTAAGCAAATGAAACGCAATCTGAAATCCATTTAGACAAAGTGATCTTAGAAACAGGCAAGCCTTTATTTTTCTCTGAAAAGGAAAAGTACAGTTTTGTACCTACCATAAATGTAGATGTCCGATAGGTATGCATCTGCAGTCATCACATATGGGTTGTCCTGCCTCAGGCAGCCCTTCGGTCGGCCGGATTCCAAAGTCTGGACCCGGCATCGGCTGATGTCGCCCTTTCCCCAACGTCACAACGCCTGGGGTATAAAAGCGTCAGCCGACGCCATCTTCCTCAGTTTTTCTTGCCCCAGATGCCAGGTGCCCTCTAGGAAGGCTAAATTTGGAAAATGCAATAAAAAATCCAAACATTTGCAAAAAAAAAAAAAATATATATATATATATATATATATATATATATATATATATATATAAAACAAATACACCATAATAGATCCCCCAGCTAGCTAATAGAGAGGTAAGCACCATAGGAGTACCACAGAGGGAAGGAGGGAGGGAGGGTAAACCTGACTGCAGATGCATACCTATCGGACATCTACATTTATGGTAGGTACAAAACTGTACTATGTCCTTCAAGGATGCATCTGCAGTCATCACATATGGGTAGAATACCATAGCCAATCTGGGGGTGGAGGTACTAGGAAAAGGATGGTGTAGCTAAGATACCCTGCAGGACAGCCGTAGCAAAGCCTGCTCTGGATCTGGAATATAGAGGTAAATTGTAATGCTTGGCAAATGTATGCATGGAGCTCCATGTGGCAGCTTCTAAAATGTCTTTTGTAGCCACCCCTCTTAAGAAGGCTGTGGAGGTGGCTATGGCTCTCGTAGAATGAGGTCTAATGTTAGCTGGTACAGTCTTTTCATGAAATGAGTAACAAAAGCGGATGCAATTTCCTATCCATTTTGAAATTATCTGTTTGGAAATTGCTTTTCCTTGAGTACCAGCAGCATATGCTACCAGCAGCTGGTCAGTTTTTCTGAAACCTTTAGTTCTGTCCAAGTAGTAGCGCAACTGTCTGTGAATGTCCAGGGTGTGCAGCAGCTTCTCCCCTTTGTTTTGTGAATTTGGGAAGAAGGTAGGCAAGTGAATGGCTTGATTCAATGAAACCCTGGATACCACCTTTGGCATAAAAGTAGGATTAGTTCTTAATGAGACTCTATCCTGATGGAAAATAATAAATGGCTGAACTGCCATCAGGGCCTGCAATTCCAAAACTCTTCTTGCTGAGGTTATTGCCAGAAGGAAAGCAGTCTTCCATGAGAGGTACTGTAGATCTGCAGATGCTGCTGGTTCAAATGGAGGCAGTGTTAGTTCTTCCAACACGTAGTTAAGGTCCCAAGCAGGTAGAGGTGGTTTCCTAGGAGGTTTGATGTTTTTGATCCCTCTTAGAAACTGTCTTAGGAGAGGATGAGAAAAGACAGGAGGATCAGTATTGTACTCTGCTGAAATTGCTGAAGCATGAGTCTTAACAGAAGAGTAAGACAGTCCATTGTGGAACATTTCTGCCAAATATTCCAGGATATGTGCCATGTTCATCATTGTCGCATCTAGGCCCTTTGTGGTGTTCCAGATGAGAAATCTTTTCCATTTTGCTGAGTATGTCTTCCTTGTGGAAGGGCGGTGAGCTTCCAGAATAATATTCTTTACTCTCTGGGATAGCTTATCCTGAGGAGGAGTCAAGGTATTCTCCACGCTGTTAGTTGCAATGTTTTCAGGTTGGAGTGAAGAGTTTTGTATCTGTGCTGTGTCAGTAGAAGTGGCCATAGAGGTAGGGGCCATGGCTTTGTACACGACATGCTCCTTAGCAGTGGGTACCAGTGCTGTCTTGGCCAGTCCGGAGCTATCAGGATCACTTCTGGCTGCTTTGCCCTGATCTTCAGTAACACCTTGGTCATTAATGAATAGGAGGAAATGCATACACTGTCAGATTTCTCCAGCTGAAAGAGAAGGCGTCCACTTTCCACGCTTGTGGGTGGTATGTCCTTGAGCAGAATTTCTTTAGTTGATGATTGTGGGGGGATGCAAACAGATCTATGTCCGGGCTCCCCCAAGATTGTGTTATCTGTTGGAAAATGTCTGGGTGCAGCATCCATTCGTGTGCATCCATGATATTTCTGCTTAAGCTGTCCGCCAGTGTATTGTCCTTCCCTGGCACAAACTGAGTTTGTAGCTGTTTATTGAGTTTCAAGGAAAGATCCCATAGATTCATTGCCAGTCTGCACAGAGGGTAAGAATGGGTACCTCTTTGCTTGTTTATGTACCACATAACTGTGGTGTTGTCTGCCCTTATTAGTAGATGGCCTTGATGCAGAAAGAGTTTGAAGGCCTCAATTGCATGTATCACTGCTAGCATTTCTTTTTGATTTATGTGCATGCGTAGCTCCTTTCGTGACCACTGTCCTTGGATACCTCTGCCCTCCATGTGTGCTCCCCAACCTAGGTCTGAAGCGTCTGTTGTAATAGTTTGGGAGGTTTTTGGCTTTGTGAAGGGCAGCCCTCTGTTGGACTGGCTGGCCTGAGCCCACCACAGAAATTCCTTGTGAAGGCATGGAATGAGTGGGATTAAAGTTTCCAAACTGTGACTGTGCTGAGTCCATAAACTCCTTAGGCACCACTGTAGCTTTCTCATATGTAGCCTTGCTTGTGGAATCAGGAGAACACAGGATGCCATGTAACCCAGGGCCTGCAGGATTTTCCTTGCAGTCAGCTGAGTTTGTCTTGTCAGATTCTTGAAGTAATCCGGTATTTGACTTTGTTTTTCTTCTGTGAGATAAGCCATTTGGGTGGTTGTTGTGCATGTTGACTGTATATCCCAAGGTCTGTAGAAGATTGATGGCATAATTTAAGTCCTTTATCAGAGTTTGTTGGTTGTCCGCTTGTATAAGGCAGTCGTCCAGATATGGGTAGATTTGAATCCCCTGGAGTCTGCAGTGTGCTATTACTGATGCCAGGCATTTCGTGAATACTCTGGGCGCAGTAGATAAGCCAAAGGGCAATGCTGAGAATTGATAATGCTCTGACCCTGCAAGAAATCTGAGGTATCTTCTGCAACTTTGTCTGATAGGGACATGCAGGTATGCCTCCTTGAGGTCTAGAGTAACCAGCCAAGACCCCTTGCCCAGCATGGGAAGGAGTTGCTGTAGAGTCAGCATTTTGAATTTTGGCACAATGAGATAAGTATTCAGTACGTACAAGTCGAGAATAGGCCTCCATTGATGCTCTTTTCTTGGAACAAGGAATAGTCTGGAGTAAAATCCTTGGCCTTGTTCTGAAATAGGAACTTTTTCTATGGCTTTCATTTGTAGTAAGTTTGAGATTTGTTTCAAAGCCTCTGTCCTTTGATTTGGTGGCAGACCTGGTATGCCTTTTCTTTTTGGCAATGTGTGGAAATGGAACCTGTATCCGTTGTCTATTATTTGGAGTGCCCATTTGTCTCTTGTAATGTTGTGCCAATTTCTTGAGAATAAAGAAAGCTTTCCGCCCAAAGGTGCTTCTAACTGAGCCCTGGTTGGCGGAGTCAAAGCAGAGTCATTGAGTTTGTCCTTGTACAGCAGTTGCAGATCCTGAACTGCCTGTCTGGATTGGAGGTTGCCATTGATTGGCCTCTGTAGGAGCCCCTAGCTTGGCCTCTACCTCTGGCACGCCTGTTTCTGCCCCTTTGAAATCTTTCTGTGTCCGGAAAGGACCAATTCTTGGAAGGCCAGTTTCTGCTGAATCTAGGCGGTTGGACTTGAAGAAAATCCTTAACTGTTTGTACAGATTTTGCCTTTTCCTCAAATTTCTTTAGGACATCTTGAGCAGTGGAACCAAATAACTTTTGCTTTTCCAGTGGAGCATCCAAAAGCTTAGCTTTAACATGTTCTGGCAGAGATTGTTCCTTCAGCCAAGCATGCCTGCGTATGACAACACCTGCCATTGCTGACCTACATGAAGCTTCCAATGCATCATAACCACACTGCAAGAAATGGTTGCTAACCTGCTGGGAGTTATGTACCAGATAATGAAGGGATTTACGGTCCAGGGGTTCAGAAGAAGACAATTTCTTATGCATTTCTTCTAACAAATACTCTTGATACTGTATCATGTGAAATTGACAATTTAATGCCCTCATAGCAAGAGTGGCAGAAGTATACACTTTTTTACCCCATCTCTCTAATGCCCTGCACTCCTTTGCAGAGGGGAGTGGGTTCTTAGTAGTAACAGCTGCAACCCCTTTAGGGCCCTGTGAAATAGTTTCAGGGTCAGCAGAGTGGGCCTTATAAAGAAAATTATGTGTGTCTGGGACCCTGTAATACCTATCAGGCTTAACAGGGGCCGGAGGCAGAGTGTCAGGGGTCATACTAGAATCAGAATATACATCATCAATCACATTTAAAACAGGAGGAATAGCCAAAGGTCTATGCTGAGGTAAATGAAGAAAAGTTCTTAGTCTTTTCCTGGAATCAGAATATTCCTGGCCCTGCCATTTGAAATGCTCTCTCATAGTGTGAAGGGTCTCCCCAAAGGAAAGCTCTTCAGGAGGGGAGGCTGAGGGAATAGATTCCTCTGCATCCGAATCCTCGTAGGCCGAATAAGCCTCCTCCTGGTAGTCTGAGTGATCCGAGCCAACAGAGGCCTCCTCTGAAGAAAGGGGATCAGGGGGATCCATCCTGGGCCTTTTGTCTAGAGGGGGTTGGGAGCCCCTGTCCGGATGAGGCTGAAAGCTCCTAATTAAGGAGATCAGGTCCTCTGCTAAAGTTAAAATCTGTGAACTAGAAGAAGGTCCCTGAGGAATAACTCTGGGAGGCATGGCTTTAGTGTGTTTTGCAGCTTTAGCCCTGGTGAAAGCCTTAATAGACATGGATGCAGGAGGCCTGGCTGCACCACGTGCTGGTGTAGCTTTATCTAAAGGAATGGTGTCGGAAGATTCCAATACACCAGTTTCGGAAGGCAATTCTGTAACCGACTCGGTAGGAGCCTCCGGGACCGAGGCTGTCGGTTGTATTATTTCAGGGTTCGGAAGTTCCAAGGACTCGGTATCAGCCTAGACCGAGACACTCGTGGTAGGCCTAGCCGCGGTTTCAGCCGAAACCGCGGCCCACGTGTGTCGGTCCTTGTCTTTCCATTTCTTAATTAAATGTGATGTCGGGGTTTCCGACGGCATTTTGTAAGCAAAACTATCCCCAAAAAACTCTTCTGCGAACTCCGACCGACGTCTAAGAGTGCGTCGGTTGAAGGAAGCGCAGGCAGAGCAGGCCGAGACGTCGTGGTCTGGGCCTAAGCAAGGAAGACAATAAGAGTGGAAATCCTTATGAGGTATTTGTTTCCCACAAGTTAAACAATTATTAACTTTTTCTGACATCGGCTGAGGCAAGAAAGAGTCCTCAACGGGGTACTTAGCTTTTGAAGTCTTCGGATAGCGAAATTACAGGAGCTGGCCGACCGGCACTTGCGAACTGCTTCTGCTTCGGGCACCATGCGGCAAGAAAGACTGAGGAAGATGGCGTCGGCTGACGCTTTTATACCCCAGGTGTTGTGACGTCGGGGAAAGGGCGACATCAGCCGACGCCGGACCCAGAATTTGGAATCCGGCCGACCGAAGGGCTGCCTGAGGCAGGACAACCCATATGTGATGACTGCAGATGCATCCTTGAAGGACATCAAACAATTGGTCTGATTTTCAAAATTCTGTAGTCCTGTGCAGGTAAAATCTGAGAATTCTGTGGACATCCAATTGGTGTAGTTTGTATTCTGATTTATTAGCATGATTTGGGAAGATAGCTTGATAGTTGTGTTGAGGTTATGCTCTGAACATACCTTAGAAAGAAAGGAAGGATTAGTTCTAAGTGAGACTCTATCCTTGTGGAAAACAATGTAAGGAGGTCAAATGGTGACGGCTTGCAATTCTGAAACTCTCCTAGCAGATGTTATAGCCACTAAAACTAAAAACAATGTCTTCCAAGACAAGAATTTCAGATTCGATGAAGAAGAGGGTTCAAAAGGTGGAGAAATTAAAGATGTAAGAACCAGATTTAGGTCCCAGGGCTCCGGTGGTTGCCTGATTGGAGGTTTGAAAAGGAGGACTCCTTTCAGAAAGGTTTTGCATAAAGAGTGGGACATGATTGGATTTCCCATGTAGCCAAAATGAAAATTAGAGATGGCAGCTAACTGAACTCTAATAGTAGCAGCTGCAGCTCCTTCATGAAAAATGGATGCCAGGAAGGACAGGCTAGACTATAGGAGCTGAGTAGGGATCTATGCCTTGGTTTGCTGCCCAAATGGAGAACCTTTTCCATTTACTGGAATATAATTCCCTAGTGGAAGGTTTGTGTGAAGAAATTAGAATGTGCTTGACTGTAGGGGAAAGGGAAACACACCTGGCTATTCATGGAACTGGAGCAGCCATGCTGTCAGTTTCAGAGTTTGGATAGTAGGATGGAACTGCCCTGATTGATGAATCAGGAGGTCTGGAGATGGTTCCAGAATCCATGGCTCTTCCAAGAGATAGGGCCACAGGAAGGGGAACCAGACCTGGTGAGGCCAGTAAGGAGCAATGAGGATCAGGGTACTCTTCAACATTTTTGATTTCTGAATCACTTTTGGTATGAGAGGAAAGGGTGGAAAAGCGTAAAGGAGTCCCGAAGGCCAATCGTGGACCAGAGCATCCCTGGGTGACATCCCTGGATGGGGAATTAGGGCAAAGTAGCTGCTGCATTTGGTGTTTATGTACGTGGCGAATAGGTTGCAGCAAGGCTGGCCCCATTTGCGAAAAATTTCTTCAAAAACTTCTGACTACAGGGACCACTCGTGAGGCATCAGAATTGCTCGACTGAGTTTGTCTGCTATCACACTGGACTTCCCCGGGATGTGCGTTGCTACCAAAAGGCATTGAGTGTCCATCGCCGATTTCTATACTCTTAAGGCGTCTCAACACAGTGGGTAAGATCTGGTTCCCCCTTGCTTGTTTATGTGCTACACTACAGACAAGTTGTCTGACTAAATCACAGTTGTCCCAGTGGGAAGAGAACTGTGAAGTGCTTGCAACGCATATAGCACTGCTCTCATCTCCAGAACATTTATGTGCAAGTGGTTCTCGTGATCCTGCCAAATACCTTGGACCGTCATTCCCAGATAATGCCCCCCTCCCCCTTATCTGGGAAGCATCCGTGATCAAGACTGCATTTTGCTGAGGGGGAGCAAGTGGGCGACATAGATGAAGTTGATCCGTATGTAACCACGTTAGATCCTTCTTGCAGGAGTTTGTGATGAGTATTTGGTGAAACAGGGGGAGATCCTGCATTGACCACTGGGCAAATAGTAGCCACTGAAGTACTCTCATGTGCAGATGAGCTAGGGGAACTAAGAGAATGGTGGAAGCCATAGTCCCTAGGACATGAAGGACTATCCTGGCCTGTACTTTGTCTTCCTTCAGCAAGGATCGGACTTGGTTGAGCAACGATTCTATCCTTTCTGGTGTACGTTTTGCTGCCATGGTGGTTGAGTCTATTTCTGTGCCTAAGAATACAATGTGCTGCGATGGATATAAGGCTGATTTTTTAGGTTTATTGTAATGCCTAGACTGGCGCACAAGGATAGAGTCTCATCCCTGGTTCTGATTAGTTGGTGCTTGGTGGTAACAGTGAGGAACCAATCGTCTAGGTACGGAAACACCTGGAATCCTTGACGTCTCAGGTGAGTTGTTACCACTGCTATGCATTTGGTGAACACTCTGGGGGCTGTAGTGAGGCCAAAGGGCAGTGTTCGAAACTGAAAATGACTGGCTCCCAGCCAAAAGCGTAGGTGTCTTCTGGAGCGTCTGTCCATTTTGATGTGGTAGTACCCGTCCTGAAGATCTATTGAGCACATCCAATTGTCTTTCCCAATAAAGGGAAATATCAACTGCAGAGTGATCATACAGAACTTCGATTTCTTTACAGACTTGTTGAGTTTGCTGAGATCTAGAATTGATCTCCAGTCTCCTGTCTTTTTTTAAACTAAAAAGAATCGTGAGTAAGTTCCGGATCCTATTGGCTCTGTGGGGACTTCTTGGATGACTCTTTTTTGGAGCAACGAGATGACCTCTGATGTTGCACGGTCTAACTGAATGGGTAGCACATTTGTTAGAGACCGGTTTACCGGGGGATCGGAAACAAAGGGAATAAGATAACCTCTAGATATTATGGTTTCTACCCAATGATCTTGGGAAATTCGTAGCCAGGCGTTTGGGTACAGTGAAAGACGACCCCGACTGCCTCCAGAGACGGACAGTCGGGAACCCCCTCAGGGGGGATAGAAGGGGCAATCAGAGAAAGTATCTCTATCTCCCTGATGTTGTGGACCTCCTCTGTCGCAACAGCGGCGTCTTCCATTATATCCTTATGACCTTGTGCCTGAGGGAAACCTTTTTGGGATTTACGGAACCACATTTTCCCTCCTGTTTGAGATAGGGTCTAGAAGGAAGGGAGAAATGGACTCTGACAGCAGATAAGGTTTTTCCCTTCCTGCTCACACCTGGTCAAAGTCGTCTCTTTTACCGGTGGTCCAAACAGAGTTGAACCATCAAAGGGGACGTTGGTAAAGGAAGACTTAAAGGATTCTGTGAAGTTACATAGACACATCCAAAAATGTCTCCTAAGAGAAATTCCTACTGCGGCTGCCCTGCTCGCTCCATCAGCTGCATAGGAAATCAGCCTCATGGAGGAGTTAGCAATAGAGGTAAGGGTGGAGAGCTGCGCAGATACCTTGCCCGTGGACCCCGAAGCTACTGAACCCTGAAGGGTCTCTCCCAACCCCTTCAGGGGATCCCTTTGAAGTCTAGTAAAATGGGACAGGTAATTCAGCGATCATAAGGTAAAAGCCGCTGAAGAGAAGGTATGCTTCCCATACCTATCCATCGTCCTGGACTCTTTATTAGGAGGATGGATATTAGAAGATGTCTCAGACAACTCCTTTTTTGTGGCCGCTGCTACCACCATAGCATCCACAGGAACCCCTTAGAAAGAAAGGACTTATCTTCTGGGGCAGTCATTAATTTGTTTGGCCTCCTCGGGACAGGTTCCATTGTGTCTGGGGAAGTCCAGGCTTTCCGGGATATGACCCCCAAGAATTGGTCATAAGGCAGTGTCACCCAGGAGGTAGAAGGTCGGGAACCAAAGGCCTCAAGATACACTGATTCATCCTCAGTAGGGTTAGAGGTCTTCCAATCACCCCTCTGTCTAAGGATTTCAAGGATGTCAGCAAAAGAGACATCATCAAAGGGGGATCTAGGGGACCCTTCTGACTCACCCAAATCAGTGTCTGACGTGACAGACTCAGGTGAGTTAAAGTCTCTCCCGAGGGAGCTCTCCAGTGGGATAATCAGGGGAGGTCTCAGAAGAGGGGACACCTCCAATGGGGCTGCTTGAGTCTCTGGTTCCCTACGCTGAGGGGATGGCGGGGGAGAAGAGGTTTCTGCCGGCTGCTGGTGGGACATCGGGTCCAAAGGCAGGGCTTTGCCACTGGAAAATGCTTTTTCTATTGCTTTGAAGGCATTTCCACCCTGCTCCGAGGAGATGGAAGGTCAGCTCTGAGCAGGAGGGATGGATTCTAAAACAGACGTGGGAACCGAGCTCAGTCGAGACAAAGCACCGAGAGGGACGGTCGGTTCCGAAGAAAAACCGGGGTGGCTATCCCTCTCGGAGTCGACTCGATAGTGTTGGCTCCCAGATCCCTTGGCTCCAGAATGAGCCGCTGAGGATAGAGTTATTGGTTTGAAGGAAGCAGGAAGAATTTTCAGAGCAGAAGGACCCAAAGTGGTCAACTCCGAGAGCAAAGCAGTCGGAGGAGGAGGAGCAGTAGTCTATAGATGGGATGGTTCCGAAACCTTTGGGTCCAGAAGAGCTAATGTTTTGGCCAGAGCCGGGTCGTAGAGCAATCTCTTTACCACCTGCTCGATGTCCTCATCTGAAAGTATCCTAGAGGAACAGGTGGAGACAGAGGGAAATCTCCTCCTTTCTAAAATAGGAGACCTCAAAGTTGGAGAAATAGGGACAATAACTGGTGAGTGTCTCGGTACCGAAGGTTGCCTTGGCACCAAAGAGACTGACAGCACTGAGACAGAAGAAGCGGAATTGGAGCCAGAACTCCTTGGCTCTGTTGCTTTAGACTTTTTAGATGGCTCTGATGCTGGAACCAAAGATTTTCTATTCACAGTTTTGGGAGCTGTCTGACCAAGTTCCAGCTGTTTCTGGAAGGAACAAGTCATAAGACCCCTGTCTATCAATTTACGTTTTCTCTCATTATGTACCCTAGTACTGAAGGAATGGCAAAAAGTACAGGGTTCTTGTAAATGAGCCTCTCCCAGACAGTATACACAGCTAGTGTGACTGTCATTCAATGACATTTTTGTGAACATTTGTCATATTTCTTGAACCCAGAAGGGCAGTGTTCCTTATGCTCTCTATCTTTCTCTGTGGCCATGCTGACAAGAAAACAAGGCTAACAACAATTACAATATTAACAATACTAATGATAAACCAATAGCAAAGTTATGAAGAGAAGAAAAGGCTTTTTTTTTTTTTTTTTTAAGGGAAGAAGGACTAGCACTCAGGGAGGAAAGGCCCTCTAATTTAAACAGGCAACTACAGCCCTCTAACTAAAACAGGCCGTACAATCCTAAAAAATGGAATAGGGGACCAAGAACTCAACTATAATCACACAAGTAATAGATAATAACTATTAAGGTAGAAATATAAGGAAAAATGAAGAAAACAGACTAGAAATAACAAGATTTATCAAAAAATCTTCTACTTAGCCAACGAGCCAGTAAGGAGACATCCTCGAAGCTTTTGCGGCAAATGAGATCTAGGGAATTGCCGTGAGGCACCATGGGATAGGGGTTAGCCTCGAGCCAGTAAAAGCTCTTGAGCTTTAGTATCGGCCGAGTTGGAGCCGAACCCATCCAGCAAGAATTATGGCATGACAGGACTACATAACATCAAAGGATATTTGGTGCTGGGACCAAAGAGACTTCAGATATCACAGTACCTTTCTCATGTGGAGTCTTAACAGGGATATCAGGAGAATCATAGAAGCCATGAGACTTAAAAATCCTGATGTATTCCCTTGCAGAGACTGAAGTCTAAGTGGGTAACCTTCGAAATAGATCTAGATACATATTTTTCCTGTGGAAGAAAAGCTCTTTGAACTGAGGTGCCTAGCCAACAACCCAAGACCATAATCCTGTGTGAAGGAGTCAAAAAAGAATTTTGAATGTTCTCTTGATATTCCAGATTCTGTAAGTGATCTTTCACCCAAGTGAGAGATTCCTGACACTTTGAAAAAGACTCTGCAAAGATAAGCAAGTCGTCAAATTATGGAAAAATATGGATATCCTGAAACCTACAATGAGCTATAAGTGGAGCCAAACAGTTTGTGAACACTCTTGGCACAGTGGAGAATCCAAAGGGTAAGGCAAAAAATGATAATGTGACCCAGACACATATAACCTTAAGAAATGCCTGAAGTCTAGATGAATAATGGTGTGATGATAAAAAGAAGTTATGTCCTTACCATAATGCTCCATCTGTGTTGTCGATCTTCATTCATTCTTGACAGATGGGGTTCGATTCCAACTTCTCAGAACCAACTCGGCCGTTATACATAGCTTGCACCAGCCAAGAACTCTCGACCTAAGGCTCTACCCACAATCCCCCTCTTCCATTACCACAGATCCACTTTGCAGAGAAGTAGAGAAAATACAGAACCCCTGTCTAAGGAACAATCCGGTAGCATCCAAGGATTAGGTCCAATCCTCCAGAAGTCTCTTGGTGGGGGAAGGTTGGTGGGATGTCAAGAATGAATAAAGATATACAACACAGATGGAATGTTATGGTAAGGATATAACTTCTTTATCTGATGTTGTCAATCTTCATTCATTCATGACAGATGGGACACAGTCCCCAACTACTTGAGGTGCTGGGCGGCCATAAGGAAGAATATTCCTGAGTACCACAGAGCCAAAGGATGCTCTTACCCTGGAGACCATATCTAATTTGTAATAAGTGATAAAGGTATGAGGAGTAGCCCATGTAGCAGCTGAACATATATCTTCCATGGAGCCCTTGGAATGAAAGGAAGCTGAGGTAGAAACAGAGGAATGTACTTTAATCGGAGCAGGTAGTTTGAGTTTATTCAAGTTGTAAACAAAGGTAATACAATCTCTAAGCCATCTTGATAAGGTAACTTTTCATATTGGTTTACCCAATCTGGGTCCTGAAAAGGATATGAATAACTGGTCTGATTTTCTAGAAGATTTTGTTCTGTCCAAGTAAAAGCATAATTGTCTATGGACATCCAGCAGGTGTAAGCAGTATTCACTTTTGTTTGAAAAATTTGGAAAGAATACTGGTAAGTCTATACATTGATTAATATTAGACTCTGATACCACCTTCAGGAGGAAGGACGGGTTCATTCTTAACGGCACTCTCTCTTTGTGGAATATGATGTAAGGATGCTTAACGCATAAAACTTGCAGCTCAGAAGTTCTCCTGGCCGACGTGATAGCTGCCAGGAAGAGGGTCTTCCAAGACAGAAACTTGAGGGTGCAAGTAGCTGCTGGCTCAAATGGCTGACAAACTAAGGTTTGGAAGACCAAGGTTAAATCCCATGACGGTAGCAGATCTTTGAAAGGGGGTTTTAAATGTAAAGCACCTTTAAGAAAAACTTTGCACAAAAGATGAGCCGTTAGGGAATGTTCATTAAGATTCTCATGAAAATTGGAAATAGGGGCTAAATGGACTCTAATTGTGGAAGTAGAGGCTCCCAATTCAAAATGGGTGGCTAATTATTCTAGGACCTTGTCCACTGATTCTGAGAAAGGGCCTATGTTGTTGGAGCAGGTCTAAATCGAAAATCTTTTCCATGTGCTTTGGTAAAGCTTTATGGTGGATGGTTTATGGGAAGCCAGAATAATCCTTTGTACAGAAGAAGATAAGATGTTCTGCTTGGCAATTACCAGAATTGGAGATACCAAGCCGTCAGCTTGAGGTTCTGGAGATTGGGATGCACCGAGCCCTGAGGGTGAGATAATAGGTCTGGAGTCGGGTTGTCCAGAAAAGATATCTCTGGAGCCCTGGTTATGCGGATCATCTCTGCCACGGGGAGGACATCTTCCAGAAGAGATCCCCCCTCTGCCCCAGTGGGGGGGGGGGACCACATGTGTCACGAAAAGGCCCTTGGGATTTTTAGAACTACATTTTCTCACTCCTTTGATTCCTAGAATAGGATCATTGAGGAGCCGAAAAACGAACGCCCATGGCAGAAAGGGTCTTTCCATCCTTCTCACACCTGGCTAGCGTGTCTTTAACATTTGGGCCAAACAAAGAGGATGCATCAACCAGAGCGTTGACGAACGAAGACTTGAAGGGTTCCGCAAAGTCACACAAGAGCATTCAGGCATGTCACCTTATGGCGACATCTGTACCCATTGCCCTGCATGTCCCTTTGGCTGCATGAGCAATGAGCCGCATGGACGAGTTTGAAATAGACCCAGGCTGGCAAGCTGTGAGGCAACCTTGTCCCAAGCCTCGTCAGATAGAGCTCCTGTAAGGGTATCTGAAAACTCAGTTATCACATCCCTTTGGAATCTAGTAAAATGTGCGAAGAAGTTCAAGGACCTAACAGCAAAGGTCGATGAGGCAAAAACCCACTTCCCAAATCTGTTCATCGTCCTAAACTACCGGTTAGGAGGATGGACAGTAGAACTCTCCTCAGCGAGTTCTTTCTTGCTGGCTGCCGCCACCACCATGGCATCCACTGCTAGACCCTTAGACCAATGGGGCTAATCCTCTGGGGCTGTTAGAATTTTATCCAGTCTCCGGGGAATAGTCTCTATGGAAACAGGAACTTTCCATGCCCGCTGGACAATCAGCTTAATTAGACTGTCCCTAGGTGCGGTCACCCAGGAAGTACAGGAGAGGGCACAAAAACCTTGCAAGAATACAGATTCCTCAGAGGATGGGTTTGAGGGCTTCCAATCACCCTTCTATTTCAGTATTTCCAGGATGTCTCCAAAAGGGATATCATCTGGGGGTGACCAGGGGGAATCTTCCCCTTCATCATAATCTGTGTCTTTGGTGACTGACTCTTCCGGAGAATCAATGTGCTTCCTCTTGCACATCCTCTTACAGGGTGGCTCTTCAGGGGAAAATTCTGAAGAAGACTCTGAAGAGGGGGGACCCTGAACCGGGGTGTCTTACAGCTCTTGTGTCCATTGTCCAGATGTAGTAGATTGTGACAGTTGCGAACCAGAGGATACAAAAATATGGCACTCCAACGAGGAGGGAGCCAGCTGGGAGCCTGTTGAGGCCAAAGCTCTCTCCATAATCTGGAAGGCAGGCCCGCCCAAAAAGGGATGGGATCCCGGAACTGAGAAAGACAACCTCGGAACCAGGGTTATACCTCACTCAGATGAGACAATACCCAGAGCAGGAGCTGGGAGAGGGCTCAAAACTGCTATGACTCTGAGAGCTGTAGACGGCACAGTGGAAACAACTGGAACCGTACTAAGGATCTCGGGACTGACAGCCAGACCATGGTCCCGGGTGTGCAACGGATCCAAAGGAGCCGAAGACCACACAGTCTACTCCGGCACTGAGGTGAGGTCCACCATCGGCACCGAGGTAGCTGGTACTGGGAGCATTGAAGTTGAGGGCTCCAAATGTTGAAAGGAGGTTGAAGGAGGATAAACTGGTGTAGTCCGTGTCCAGTAAGCCTTGGCTCCGGGCAGGAGAGAGGTATGTGAAGGTGTGGGGAGACCCTTGGCTTTCAAAAGGTGGTCCACCAATCTAACTACGTCCAATTTGGAGAGACTCCTGAAAGAATGGATTGACATTCCTGAAGGGGACTCAGGCCTATCCAGAAAGGGACTTGGTTGTTGACTCAAGAATGGGTCCACTGAAGGGGAATATCTAGTCCTGGGAATTATTATTGGATCGACTTTCGGCACCATAGGCTGTTGTGCAGAAGGGGAAGTCGGAACCGAATGAGAAGAACGCAATGGTGGTGCAGAAACTATTGTCGGTGCCGAAGAGGTCATCTGCCCCCAAACGATGGTCAGTGCCAAAGAGGTTTGAACTGGTTCAATGATCGATGGCACTGATGAAAACTGATTCACTTTCGGTACTGAAGGTGTTGATACTGTCACTTTCGGTACTTTAGCTTTCAATTCCGAAGATACTGTCAGAACCTGCGGCTTTTGAGACATTACTTCATGTGGTGGTGCTGCGGTAGCATTGTCGCCTTACAGTAAGACGTTGTCCCGTTCGATTCTCAGTTAGAGCGTCTTCTGTGTGGAGGCATATGTGAATGGGCGTACCTTCGTTGAAGGTTGTGCATCAGGCCCGGCAAGTCGGCACATCAAAATCTACTGCCAATCATTAGCAGACCGGAGTTCCACTGTGGCGACCCCAAACCGGGAAAAGCCGAAAGACACAACAACTTCATGTGCTGAAGGAGAGGTCGGCACGAAGTGGCTTCTTTTCGTAACTTCTGGCTTCTGAGATTTTGAAGTCACAGCCTTAGACAGGGCTTCACTGAAGGAATATTTCAACAAGCTTTTTAAGATAAATTTATTGCACCTCTCCGCTAAAGTATGGGAGCTAAAGCCCTGACAAATTTTACAAGTAATGTCCAAATGAGGGGCACTCAAACAGTACACGCAAGAAAGATGCCCATCTGAATTGGGCATCTTTCTGCCACAGTCCTGACACTGTTTAAAGCCCAACGTCCCTTTCTGTTTTTCCACGATATCAGAATCAAATCTAACACACACTCATGTCACACAAGTAGGAAAGGGAAGGAAAGGAGTCTTTTTTTTTTTTTTTAACAGATCTACAGATCTACCAACAATGGTAATGTAGAAATACTCAAAGGGTATAGAGAGAGAAAGGGAAGAAAATACCAACAATGGTATCTAAAGACTACCAACGGTAAGAAAGAAAGAGAGGAAAGGCCTGACATCAACAATGGTAAGAAGAAATACCGTTAGGTAAAGGATGTGGGTAGAAACAGTCAGAAAACAGTCACACACTCACAAAAAGGAGAGAAAAAATATCCAATAAGAAATACAGAAAACTTTTACCAAAATCGCTAGAAATGACAATAATGAAGTAGAAATTTTAAAGCACTTAGCTGAGAGTATCGCCTGATGCGTCCAAATTTCAGCACAGCAAATGAGATCTGAGGTAATGGAAGAGGGAGTTTGTGGGTAGAGCCTTAGCTCGAGAGTTTTTGGCTGGCGCGAGCTATGTATAATGGCCGAGTCAGTTCCGAGAAGTCAGAACCAAACCCCATCTGAAGTGAATGAATGAAGACTGACAATATCAGATGCATCTTTTTAATCTAGAGTTACTAGGAAACTTGAATGAGAAAGAAAGAAAGATCCATAACTGGTCTCCAAGAATTTTCTTTTTTTTTGGTAATAAAACATCCTTCAATAAAATATTTTCCCATCTGGGAAGGAGGAATTGATTCTATAATTTCCTGGGACAGCATGTGATGAAGGACAAGTGGAAATAAGAGAGTCTGGTCTGGTGAATAAGGGATTAATTAACCCCTGAAAGGAAGAATTTCCTCCCACTGCTATCTGTACCCCTGATGAATGAACCCATTTGTCTGAAACTACCAGTGAAGACTCAGTCTTTCTGAAAGGGAAAAGGGACTCTCTAACTACCGGGGTGGGAGGAGGTGGGGACAAGATCCCTTAAACAGTTATTAAATAGTCATTCGGACTTGTACTATCCTTGGTTTTGAGTGTTCCTGAATTCTTTTTGGAACCCCCTTGCCATTACTTATTAAACTTCTGTTTATGTGCATTTTATTGAGACTGATTATTTTATTTTTTGCCGAAACTGGACGAGAGATTAGAAAATCATTGAGATAATTTGGAAAAGTAGAGCTGAAAAATCTTAAGAGTTCCCTGTAAGTTTTCAGATCGCATCACATTTTTTGATCACCTCTGCAGCAGAGAGGCCAAAGACTAAATCTCTGACCATCTGACCAAAGGAGAATTTAAAATTTCATTTTTAACAGCATCTGGGAGGTTCGGAGAATGCAGCCAAGCAATCCTCTTCAACACAGTACCAGTGGCCAAAGTCCTTGAAGAAGTATCAACTGAATTATATACACACTGTAAACAATGAGTATTGACTTGTATAACAGTATAAACTAAATCATTTAAAGCATATTTTGCCTCACAAGAAGAAATTGCAGACAAAAACATTCCTCATACTTGAACAATTAGTCAGAAGAAGTCTTAACACATGAGCCTGACCGTTCAAAATTCTGAAAATCACAGTTGGAGAAGCATAAACCTTTTCCCCCATATTTATCAGTAATGTTTTCATCCTTCTCAGAAAGAATAGGATTGGAATTTACTAAATGTTTAGCAGCAGATGGATTAGCTAAACATTTGTTATATGCTCACTGTAAAAATAAATTTGTGCTGTCTTCTTTTCTTCCAGTCCAACCTTTGGGTTATCGGATCCAATGTCAGTGTCTTTTTGAATCTGTGGATCCAGGGTTCTGACTCCTCCCTAGACATAATTTCTCTCTTCCCCCAAATACCTCAGAGTTTTTATATTTATCAGTTTACAATTTTCATTATCTCAGGAAGGGAAATACCAGATAATCTATACCAGAACATGAAGTTGTAGAATGACAAGGTTATTGGTTAGGTCCAGTCAATCACAGAGGACCATCAGGTGAGAATTTTGGAAGGGGGAAAGATGTTGAACTGATGAAAAGAAGAAAACATGGATCTATCATTATTTATCTATTTCACATTTGTTAACCGGGTCAGTCTGACTGAGAAGGTGCCCTTTTTCAGCAGAGACCCGAGGAGAAAAGCTCCAAAAAGGTACATAAAATACAGTTAATTATCGAGATAATCACAATCTAGTAAAACAGTAATCACATACAATTTCAACACATAGTCACAGTAACCAAATATTAACAAACTGCACAGTATGTAAGGACATGTAGTTGTATCCAATATCTTGTTAAAGTATAATATCTTAGTGATATAAGGCATCATTCTACAGAATGTAAGACATCGTAATACATAAAGTCATAGTGACAGTGATAGGATACAGTTTAACAGTATTATGATCAGTACATAACTTTTCTATCCAATGTTATATTTTTCTGTCCAGTTCAACCTTTGTGACGGATTCCGTAGCTCCCGAAAACCCCTGGGAGACATCAGGAAAGGATATTTTAGAAAATGGTGGAGCCAAAAGATGTATGGGATCTTGACTGTACACCTAGCTTGTAATGGGATATGAATATGTGGACGAAGTTGCTCAATTTGCTGCAGCACAAATTTTGTCGACAGGAACTCTACACATAAAGGCAGTAGAAGTAGCAACAGTTGTTGAATGAGTTTTTGGTTAAAGAAAGACCCTAGTTTTCATAGACAAAGACTATACAACCTGAAAGCCACCTTGACAGTGTCACTTTGGAAATACTGTGCCCACCTTTGCTCTTGAGAAAACTATGAACAGTTGGTCAGATCTCCTACAACCTTTAGTCCTATGGAGATAAGCTGTCTGTGAACATGTAATAAATGCAGAGGATACCCTCCTTTGTTAGAAAACTTTAGAAAGAATAGTGAGAAATTAATGGTTTGATTAAAGTTCATTTCGGATGCCACGTTTGGAATGAATGTGGGGTTTATTCTGAAAGAAACCTTATCCTTATGAAAGACCAAGTAAGGGAGTTTACAAGAAAGTTCTTGCAATTCAGAGATCCTCCTCATCAAAGTGATGGCCACCAGGAAGGTGGTCTTCCAAGAAAGATACTTTAAATCTACTGTTGCTGTGGGTTTGAAGAGAGGTTTTGTTATGCTTTAAGCATGACATTTTTTTCCCATGGTGGGGGGAAGATTGTATCTCTTATAGGAGGTCTCAATAAAAATAAAAAAAGTTCCTTTCAGAAAGGCCTTTGAAATCTTTAGTGAAGCTATAACAGTCTGACTGTATCCAATACTGAAACTGGAAACAGATTTCAATTGTACTTTGTTGAAAAGCTACATCCGTTTTGGAAAAGATGTGGCAAGAAGTCCATAAAAAAAGGGAGAGGAGCTGAAAAAGGATATATATCCCTTTAGATACTGCTCAGATTGAAAATCTCTTACACTTTCTGAGATACATTTTCCTAGTACTTGATTTTTCTGATGTTGACAAAATATGAACGGCATGAGTGGAAAGCTTGCCATATCTGGTCACCATTTAAACTGGAGGAGCTATTCAGTTAGCTTCAGTGTCTTTGGGTCCAGAAGAGGCTGCTTTGCTGGGTGAGTCAGAAGATTTGGACAGTAGTCCAACATCCTGGAAGGAAGTATTAAATAAGTATTAAATAAGGCCAAAGGAAAGGGAACCAAACTTGCTGGGACCAACAGGGGGCAATGAGGATTATCTTGGCCTTGCACCTTCTTGCCTTCTGAATTAATTTTGTCATTAGAGGAAAGGGAGGAAAACATACAAGACTCAGGGTAAACTATGGACTACAGCATCCCTCACTGACTGTCCCTGCAGGGGAATTAGGGCAAAGTAACTGTTGCACATGTTCTTTAAGTACAAAGCAAGATGATCACAGCATAGTTGACCTCAGCAGCTGAAGATTTGATTTGCCACTGCTTGACTGGGGACCACTCATGGGACAGAAGGATTGATCTGCTCAATTTGTCCACTAATACACTGGAAGTCCCAAAGATATCCTTTGCTATGAGAAAGCGATCACTGAATCATAAGATAATAGGAGGTACTAGGCTAACGGCCCACAGGGCCCTTGCAAGTCAAGCCAAGTTCAACCCATGTTCCCAAGGGTGTCTGGTACAAACAGACACTAAAATCAGCACCTACTGGCCCTGTCCAAGGGGGATACAGGTGGAACCCCTGGGGTGAATTTCCAAGTACCCATCCAGTCGTCCAAACTGCACTTAAATAGGGCAAACGAGGGACTTTGTTTAACATGAATAGGAAGCTTGTTCCAAAGGTGGGGCAACCTCTGTGAGACAAATCTGTCTCTCCAGCATGTTCTGCCATATACCAGGTTAAGGTCCTTTGAAGAAGCGACCCGTATGCCATTTGACTTGCAAATGTGCAGCATTTCCTTCAAAGCTGGTTCAGAGACTGCTCTGTATGCAAGGCACAGGTTGCCTCTGAGGAGTCTGTATGACACAGAGTAAAGTGACAATGTTTTCAGTCTGTCAGCATAAGACAGATCTTGAAGACCCTGAATTTCCTTTGTAAGGAACTTTTGTGGTCTCTCCAACTGCTGCAGGTGTTTGGAAAGGAATACACCAAAGGGAGCATTGTACTCTATTATTGGCCTGATGAGGGAAGAATACAGGGGGGTTATAACCCTTTTTTCTCTGGAGGCCAATGCCCTTACTTATGAGAGGAGCAATATAAAATGCCCTTCCTACCACTATGGAGACATGGTGATCAAAGTTACGGTTGCTATCAACCTGTGTGCCTAGATCTTCCACTACTGACTGTGTGCTTAGGGTATTGCTACTGATGTTGTAGCCTGCAGGAACATCACCCTTGTTGAAGGGATGACAATGCATTTTTTTTGCATTAAGTTTAAGACTATGAGTCTGCGTAAGACCTTCTTGCAGGATGCTAACATCGCCAGGGGTTTCAATAATTGTTCCCAGTTTGCAGTCCTCAGCAAACTTTGTCAGCCACACTTCTTTAGTTTTAGCCTGCACTTCGGAGAAGTAGATTCCAAACAGTAGGAGCCCCAGAACCGATCCCTATGGAACACCACTGATTACGGGTCTGGTGTGACCCTGTGAGTTCTATTAGTGAGCCAGTTTGCAACCCACCTGACAATATATGGGTTGATACCCAGCTGGGTGAGTTTATCAATGATGTCTGAGTGGGGGATTGTGTCAAAGGCCTTGGCTAAGTCTAAGCAGGCCATATTCAAAGATTTACCCTCATCTAGGGCTTTGGTGACTGTCTCGAAGAAGTCCACCAAGTTTAATAGGCATGACCTCCCCTTGATACAGCCAAACTGGGTGGGGCCGTGCATTTGCAGAGTTCCTATGTATTTGTTAATAAGGTCCATGATGATTCATTCCATGGCCTTGCAGATAAGGCCTGTCAGGCTAATGGGTCTATAGTTCCCGGGATCTGTGGATGCACCCCCTTTGTGCAAAGGGATGATGGCAGCTGTTTTACATTCCACTGGGGTGAAGCCAGTGCTTAGGCTGTGACTGAAAAGCATGCTCAATGTAATGTTAATTCCTGTTTTAACCCAGGTACAACACAGACCAGAATGTTGTCTGGTCCCATACAGGCTGTATTTCTGACCTTGGAGATGGCATTTAAGACATGCTCCTCAGAGATACTAAGCAGAGGATGGGTGTTTGGGATGCTTTGGGATACATGTGGCGGGGACAGGGGAGGGAAGTTTTCACTGAACCTGTCAGCCAGCAGGTTTGCTATATCTACGGTGCAGGACGGTGCAGTGGTTGCTTTGTCACCTCACAGCAAGAGGTTCTCCGGTTCGATTCTCGGCTGGAATGCCTTCTGTGTGGAGTCTGCATGTCCTCCCTACATTCGTGTGGGTTTTCTCCGGGTGCTCCGATTTCCTCCCACGTTACAAAGACATGCATCTGGAGCATTTCTCCCTGGGCCTCCGTTGAAAATTGGCTTCGTTTTAAGTCAGACTTTCCCAGTTAACAAATGTTAAATAAAAATAAAATAAATAATAATAAATAATCCACAGGTTCTGTATATGTAGTATCATTAACTACAAGTTCCGAGCAAATCTGGGCGTTACCTTTGAGATTATGGATGTAACTAAAGAATCCCTTGTGGTTATCCTTAATTAGGGAAGCTAATCTGAATTTGTAGTTAGCATTGGAGGACTTCAGGAGTCTTATTTGCTTGTTTTAGTTGAGAAGGGAGTGTTTCCAGTTTTGAGACCATTCCTTCCTGCTCTTAGACAGCAATTTCTTTCTCCTGTTGTATAGCCTATTAATGGCAGTTGTCCACCAGGCAGGTTTGTTTTTCCTTGAAGATCCTGCTTTGGTTCTGTCAGGTATGGCAGAGTCAATACAATTTACAGGTGCTTATATAAAGTACTGGCATATAACTCAGAATATATGTCTGTTCCATCAGTGAGGGGAGGGGCTATGAAGCTATTTATGCCATCACGTAAAAGGTTGTAACTGGCCTTGGAGAAGGTTTTTAGTCTAGCTGTTGCTAAGGGGTGGGTCTTGTGTTATTGTTACTTCTAGTGAAACTGATTTGTGGTCAGATTTCACCAGGGATGGCCACACACTGGGGGTGGTGCAGTAGTCTCCCATGCTAATTTGCACCAAGTTCAGAATGTTTGAGCCCCTTGTGGGTGTGTCAACCAGTTGGTCCAGGGCACTGGAGTTAATGAAGCCCAGGAACTTTTGGGCAACTGAGTTAGAACAAGTATAATTTACCCAGTCTATGGACGTGTAATTAAAGTCACCCAAACCCAGGGTGTCTGGTTGTATCTTGATTGACTCAAGTAGATCGAAGCAGGCTGAGCGAATGTCCGCATTCATGGAGGGGATCCTATAGCTGACAATAACCTGAAGAGGGGTCTTACCTACAGTCAACTGCACCTGAAGTAATTCAAGGGAATTGTGCTGTTTAACCAATCTAGAGGTATATTTATCTTTAATGAATATTGATACAACACCTCCTTTAGTTCTTATGCCTTCAGCATGTGGTCTGAACAGGTGGAAGAAAATGTAACCTGGTATAGCTGGGGTGCTCTCCGCAACCTTAAACCAGGTCTCACTGACTGCACAAATGTCAGCATCTTCCAGGGTGAAGACTGCTTCCAGTGAGTACAGTTTCTGGTTTAGACTCCTAGTGTTTAGCAGCATAACCTTGAGGTCATTTTTAGAGAGTATTTTTACACTGGGAATTTTGTTCTTGTGACATTACGTAAAAAAAGGCACTATGGGGGTGGCAACAGCCTTTGCCACTAACCAAAATCCCAGGAGTGACAGATGAAGACCATGTGGCAAAGCATCGAGGTCTGTCAACCATGTCATCCCAGGCTGATCCCCTTTGCATGACTCTAGAAACTATGCCAACTGTTGAAATCAAGTATTTTTTGTTTGTACTGAGGTATCATTCTAGAAGAAGGTAAATGCTGCTTAAGGCTAGGGACATATCTGCCGGAGACTCATAATCAAAGAGCTTAGTCATGTTTCTCTTAATATGGTCCAATGAAGTACATCTCAAGTCGTTCACACCAACATGGACTGTGACAGAGTCATAACAGTGCCTATTGCTGAGAGACCTGAGTGCATGTGCAATGTGGCAGATCCTGGCACCTGACAGACAGCTGACTGTGACCTTTTCCTTATCCAGTCTGGTGAGAGGGACATCTGTGTATCTCATAAGTGAGTCGCCTATGACTAAGATGTTTGCTTTTGTGCTATGCCTTAGGGGCTTGACTGGTGAGATACTGGTGTGTGATACATTATGTGTACTATGTTCTGCAGAGGATGTATTATGTGAAGCGTGCTTGAGTTTGTGTTTGGGAGGTCTCTTATGTTTAGGTAAGCTTCTTGTAAGTATCTCCACATATGTAGTTTTACGTGTTGTTCGTTTGGTAAGGACTTGGGATCAACAGTTCAGAGTAATGGTGAGTGTGGAAGAGAGGTGAAGAAGAGAGTACAGGCAGGATGGAGTGGGTGGAGAAGAGTGTCAGGAGTGATTTGTGACAGACGAATACCAGTAAGAGTGAAAGGGAAGGTCTACAAGAGGGAAGTGAGACCAGCTATGTTATATGGGTTGGAGACAGTGGCATTGACAAAAAGGCAGGAGTCAGAGCTTGACATGGCAGAGTTGAAGATGTCAAAATTTGCACTGGGTGTGATGAGGATGAACAGGATTAGGAATAAGTATATTAGAGGCTCAGACCAGGTTGGAAGGTTTGGACATGTGCCGAGGAGGGATGCAGAGCATATTGGGAAAAAGATGCTAAGGATGAAGCTGCCAGGTAACAGGAAAAGAGGGAGGCCTAAGATAAGGTTTATGGATGGTGAGAGAGGACATGCAGGTGGTTGGTGTGACAGAGCAAGTTGCAGAGGACAGGAAGAAATTGAAACAGTTGATCTGCTGTGGCGACCCCTAATGGGAGCAGCCAAAAGAAGAAGAAGAAGAGGAGGAGGTGAGGTGTACATGCTGACAACTTGCTTAGTATCAGATGGACTGACTGGTGAGTGAGAAAGCCTGGATTCTAGGTTCTTGATATAGATGCATCTCTCATATAATGAATTTGTGGGGACTAGAAGAAGTGGGTTGTCAGTGTACATGAGGCAATTGCTACATTGCCTCAGGATGTCCATATCTACCAGCAGGCTGTGGGAAATTGTCTGTCAGTTATGCTAGGTAAGTTGATGTGATCAGAAAATGGAGAGGACAGGAAGGACAAAAAATATGAAGGGCTAGTGGGTGGGATCTGTGTTGGTACCTCAGTAGCTTCACTGAATATATCACCTATCAGTGAGGCACAATCATGAGAACTCACCGATCGAGCATCGGCAGAGTACTAGGGGAAAATTTGCAGGCAAAAATGCTTGTGTCTATAACCAACAACGGTGCCCACTGTTGTGTGGCAGTGCGCGATGCACAAACACGGTACTATGTAGCAAACGAGCACAAACGAATCTAAATAAATTAACCAATAAAAAAGCTCAAAACTGAGCCCTGTTCCAGCAACTTTCACTCAGATGAGTTTTAACTGCACACGTCTGCCACCAGGGTGCAGGGGAACCCTCTCCATCAAAAAATGGTCTGGTTTAGTGCTTAAGTTATACAAACAGAACTAGAGTCTATGCTATAGCATGCAAAGTGCAACAATTTCAGAAAAAAAGTTCAAATAAGCAGTGATATGGTAACAATGCAGTTCAAAAGTGCAATATACAGTGAAAAATTCTACTTAAGATTTGCAGAGATCAGCAGATGGCTTGGATTTGTTATTGTAGCAAAGAAGAACAAACTGATTTAAACAAATTAAGCAATAAAAAGCTCAAACCAAGCCCTGTTCCAGCAACCTTCAATCAGATGAGTTCTAACTGCACACTCCTACCACTAGGGTGCAGGGGAACCCGCTCCAATAAAAGAGGGCCTGGTTTAGTACTCAAGTTATACAAAGAGAACTAGATTAAGTCCTATGCTACAGCAAACTGTGCAACAATTAAAAAAACAGTTTGATAAGCAGTGATATGGTAAAATGCAGTTCAGAAGTGTAACATGCACTGAAAAATTGTACTTAAAGTTTTGCAGAGTTCAGCAGATAGCTTGAATTTGGTTATGTAGCAAACTGATTTAAACAAATTAACCAATTAACCAATAAAAGAGCTCAAAACTGAGCCCTGTTCTAGCAAATTTCAATCAGATGAGTTCTAACTGCACACTCCTGCCACTAGGATGCAGGGGAACCCTCTCCAACAAAAGACTTTAGTGCTCAAGTTACAAAAACAGAGATAGATTCAGCAGGTCTGAATCTGTTCTATGCTACAGCAAACAAAGTGCACCAATTTCAGATAAAAAAACAGTTCAAATAAGCAGGCACAGTAAGCCTTCAACCAGCAAATCCCAGCCCAGAAAGGCAGAAGACCCTCTCCTCCAACAAGAGTGTAGACCACAAACCTTAATGTAAAACAACTGGCCTGACACCCAAGTGCTTAAACAAAAAGGATTAAGATAACAGTTACAATTTAATCAGGTTACTAACAAGCAGTAATAAATGCAACAGAATAAATGCAACACTTTTAAGAACAAGCAGCAAAAGCAAAATAAAGTAATAAAGTAGGAAGAAACACACATACAGTAAAAGCACCTGAGTAAAGTGCATTTTTAGGTTAAGTGGGAAGGGAGGAAACAGAAGATAATTAAGGGTTGAGAAACTAAGGAGGTGGGCCTTCCCAAATGATCTCTCTGTACTCAGTAGAATGAGTTGGTGAGATGGGACTGGAAGGAGTATCCAAAATCAAATTTATAGTAGGGATGGGCAACTGAAAAGCCACAAAATTTAAGAATAGAACAGCAACTGGATGGGTGGAGGGGAAAAATAAAGTGCAAGTAATGAACAATATTCAGGTACATTAGAGCAAGCAAGCCACCAAACACTTCAGTTAAATAGAGATATTTCTAACTAAAAGAGCAATGCTGTTTCTCATCTCCTCCCACTAATTAACTGATGTTATTCAGTATTTGCAAAGGGATTTTTTGCTAACTTTTTAACTAACCCTAGCCAAGACCACTTAAAACTCCAAAAGAACAGAAAACTTAAAACAAAACAAATGTAATACAAGACTAAGATACAAAACAAAAGTGATCAAACCTTAAATGAAAAGCTTCAATTCAAAATAAAATGCAGCTAGGGATCAGCAACATTCAGGCACAGTACAGCAAGCAGTCCACTAAACAAACACTTCAGTTAAACAGAGATATTTCTAACTAAAAGAGCAATGCTGTTTCTCAGCTCCTCCCACTAATTAACTGATGTTATTCACTGTTTGCAAAGGAACTATTTGCTAACTTTTTTAACTGACCCTAGCCAAGACCACTTAAAACTCCATCAGAACAGAAAACTTGTAATACAAGAATAAGATGCAAAATAGAAGTGATTACACCTTAAATGAAAAGCTTAAATTCAAAATAAAATGCATCCAAAGATCAGCAATATTCGGGTACAGTACAGCAAGCAGGCAATGGGAAGACATTGCCCAGTGCCACATTCTCATAGTCTCCCAGCATAAAGGATATGAATGGGATCAACCCTGCTTGTTTATGTTCCAGACTACTGCCATGTTGTCCATCTGAATGGAGATCACAATCTTCAGGAGAGAGTCCTGGAAAGCCTGCAATGTTAGGAGAACGCTCTCATCTCCAGGACACTGATGTGAAGACTGGCCTCTATGTACGACCACGAAACGTGGACTATCTTCCCTTTTAAACGGACCCCCACCACCCTAGGAGGGAAGCATCTGTGGTGGTGGGGGGTGCAGAAAAGGGTTGACTTTACATAAGAGCTATCGAGATCAACAACATCTGATGTAAGACCTGCAAACAGGAGTCAGATGAATTTCAACATGAACAGGATACAAAAACTGGGATCACTATACAGAAAAGATCCACTGAAGAACCACTATTATTTTTTAATTCATCAGCCCTAGCACTTGCAGAATAAGTCTTGATGGGGCAAGGGGTGTTGGAGACTTGAAAGGCTACCTGACATACAGATATAATGCTGGACTCTGGGAGGTTGACTATCTGATTGTGTGTATTTATGTGGCATCTGATGAGCACTATCTGTTGTGCGGGTGTCAACTGGCTTTTTGCTTGATTGACTGTGATTTCCAATGTCTGAAGAAGTTACAGCAAGAAGTCCTGTTGTTGAACCAAAAGATCCCTGGCTAGGATGGTGAGGAGACAATCATCTAAATATGGGCACAAGCAGAACCCTAGCAGTCTGATCTAAGCTGCAACCACTGCCATGCATTTGGTGAATGCCAGAGGGCTGTGGAGAGACCAAATGACAGAACTCTGAATTAGATGTGACTGGCTCCCAGCCAGAAACAGGGACATTTTCTTGATCATCCTGTCAAAAATCTGCCTCAACAGCCACCCTGGAGATCTATACAACACATACAATCATCCTTCCTCAGAAGAGGTATAATGGACTGAACTATGACCATCCTGGAACTTCGTCTGTTTTAAAAACTGATTAAGATGACTGAGGTTTAAAATTGGCACTAGGTCCCCTGTCATTTTTGGAAATAAAAAGAAGCTGGAATAGACTCCTGATTTTAACTGGTCTATTTGTTTTCCAGCAACTTTAAGACCTTTGCTGCTGCAGATTCCATCTGACTGGTTGGCACTGTGGGAATCCTTCTTTTCTTTGGAGGAATGGAAACAGAGGAAATTATGCAGCCTCTGGTGATTATCCTCAGTACTCAAGTATCTACCATGATGGCCTACCAGGCTTGAGGGTGCAGGAATAAGCCCCCCCCCGAATGTCTCCAAACTGCGGCAGTTGGGTAATCCTACAGAAGCACTGGAAGGATTTCTCAGAAAAAGGACTGCAAAATCCTAGATTATGTGGTCCAACTCTGTCCTTAGGATGACGTCCATTAAAATTGCTGCCCCCTCTGCTTCGGGAGGACCTGTCTGCAGATTTCCTGAGCCACATCTGCTTACCGCCCTTCTGGTTCCTGGAAAAGATTCTCTGTGAGGTAGAGAGAAGATTCCCATGGCAGAAGGAAGTTACCATCTTTCTCAACCTTTCTTTCCTTAAACTTTGGTCCAAAAAGTGTGGCACCAAAGGAGGAATTAAGAAAGGATGTCTTAAAGTCTTCTGCAAAGTCACACAGTTACATCCAGGTATGCCAGAAGATGGCTATGCCGATTCCTGTTGCTCTCATCACACCATTAGTTGCTTTAGAAAGCAGACATATGGATACATTGGTCACTGACTGTAACTTAGACAACTGGGACTCCAATGTTTTTTGGATGTCCGTCGGTAGGTTACCTGACAGGGATTTGGTGAGTTCCTTAGTCAAGTCCTTCTGAAAATGCATCATGTGGGCCAGGTAGTTTAGAGCTCTAGGTGCAAAAGTCAATGACACATATGTCCATTTCCCAAATCTGTCCAACACTCTTGATTCCCTGTTAGGAGAATGGACAGACGTACACTCATCACAGAGTTCCTTCCTAGTGGCTGCTGCTACAACCATGGCATCCACAGGGGACCCTTGCTCCAGTGTGCTCTGTCCTTAGAGGTGACCAAGACTTTAACTGGCTTCTTAGGAATTGGCTCTGTTGTATCAGGGTCCTTCCAAGCCCACTGAGCTACCAGGTCTATAAGTGCCACAGCAGACGGTATCACCCAGGAGGTACAGCAGGCAGCTCCAAATGCCTTGAGGAAGAGATTCCTCAGGGGAGGGTGTATTGGTGGACCAACCCTCACGTTGTTTCATCAATTCCAAAATATCACCGAAGTGATGTCCTCTAGATGGGATCTGACAGATCCACCTCCATCATCCAAGTTTGTGTCTTTAGTGACTGATTCCATGGAGATATCTAAATATCTCCTTTTACACGTCTGTTTTCTAGGACTCTGCCTCATTGGAACTTATAAAGATGGGTCAGAGTCAGACCGGGAGCTCATGTGGTAAGCATCCCTGAGTGTGAATGAAGCTGAATGTCCCTGTTGACCTAGCTATACTGAGTCAGAAGCAATGTCCAAAAGGGGTTGGGATGGTGCTGAGTATATGGAAAGCAAGAACCCCCTTTGAAAGCCTCAAAAGTCGAGTAAGAGATCAGAGCTGAACAGACTCCCATAACATTTGGGTGAGATCTAGTAATAAGAGCTTCCCCTGATCCGACCCACCCCGGATCCCCTGTTGACAATGGAGCTGAGCTATCGAGTGCTGTAACATCGATGGAAAAACGTGGTTCCAAATGTTTCAGTATCAAATCCAAGACTTGAGTTCCAGCACTGATGCTTCGGCTCTGGGACTATCCCATTCTGATGGCACTGTAGTTGAGAGAGTAAGGGATACTGTCGGAGTTGAAGTCAACAAAACTGGTGGCTCTGACGTAGATGCTCTACAGAGAATCTGATCTGGGGGCCTTGGAGCCAAAGGTCAGACTGGAATAGGAGACATCAGTGGAGGGGTTGCTGGAGCCATTCTCAAAACGTTCTGTGTGCACTGTACTGGCAGAACCTCTAGCTGAATTTGCATCTGAAGGAACCTCCGCATCATCCTGTTGACATCTGCCTCAATAATGCTCCTCGATAATTGAACAGACCTGGAAGATGAAGCCTCTAAGGATGGTCTTGACAGGCACCTTTCCTGCAAGAAAGATGAATGGAGCCGAAGACTTACTGTCTCCAGTTAAAAACAAGGAGGAGGAGGTGTCAGTGATTTGATCCAAGGAGGAGTCATTGTTGAGGAATTTTTGGTGCTAGACCCAGAGGTTCCGCTGGAACCAAAGAACATTTCCTGGTCTTATTTGAACACTTTTTTGATTTGTTTTTCTCCTTTTCTTTTTCTTCAGGTTTCTCCTTGTCTTTTTGTCTAGGTTTTCTTCTCATTTTAGCAGGAGACACCAAAGTAGTAGTAGTAGTAGTGGAAGTCAAAGCCTGGGCAGATATTCTTGTTTGTTGAGGGACCCCTTTGGGTCTGTTGTCTAGGGGCAGCTCATCTTTACATCGATTGCGAGGCATGCTCTTTTGGTACCAGGTCCTTAAGTGAGATCTTGTTGCCACAGGCTATATATTTTTTGAATCCTTGAACTGTGTCAGACATGGTAAGGGCAAAGTATTGACCAAAGTACAAGGAGGCCCTGTCAAAAAAAATAAATAAATAAATAAAATAATATATATGTGTGTGTGTGTGTGTGTGTGTGTGTGTGTGTGTGTGTGTGTGTGTGTGTGTGTGTGTGTGTGTGTGGGTTTACTGTCAAAATGTTGAAGTGACTTACCACGACTACTCACACCCCTGAACCGGAACAACAGAAAACTATCCAGCCAGCTGCTCAGAATGTCGATACCTTTGGAAGGAAAGAATTGACATTCGACCACTCACCTTCAAAAACATACATCAACTAGCATGCATACATATATCTACTCTTGCACCCTCCACACCTCCTGCTACTTACATATTCTAACTACAAGATCGCACTGCAGTGAGGAAAAGGGCAATTTTCCCGATCCCCACTGTAGTGAGATCCATTTCAAAACACCAACACTGAAAACTGCGAACACAAGCTATATGTCCATGTTTCGGAATCAACAGGATCTGTGTTCGCAGTTTTGCCTCTCTACACCTCCTTGTTCAACCTTCTAACAGTCGTGATAAGTCACGTCAACATTTTGATAGTAAACCATATATATGTACATGCACACACACAGATATATATATATATATATATATATATATATATATATATATATATGTGTGTGTGTGTGCAAATATACTTTTAAATAAATATAACATCAAGAAAATATGTTCTAAAGATAGAAGATTCAAGTAAACAGCACTAAAAGGGGAACAATTACTATTAAGATAAAGCTATTATTAAATATAAATATATAGATATATACAGTTTTTTAAAAAATGAAAATAGATATTGAGAATGGAGGTGAAAGAGGAAAGAAACTGCCGAAAATAGCAGTAAGAGAAAAAAATGACAACTTAGCTGCAAATTATTTGTCGGAGTCTTCGAAAATACTTCCCTCTTGATCAGGCAAATGAGATCTGAGGCATTTGGAGGAAGAGAGAGATTATCAGTAGGGGAGGATTCAGAGCCTTGGACCCAAAGTTTCAAAATGGTGCAGAGGTCAGATCTGAAATCTGAAAGGTTGAATCGAACAAAAAAAGCAACATTGAATCTATAGCTGTTGGGTCAAGTTTGAGAAGAGTGTATAAAAACTTAAAAGACTGAGGAACTTTCTACATCTTATCTTCCTTTTTAGGGGCAGTTGGCTGACTATCAGAAAAATTGCAGGCAGTAACACGCACATCCTCCAAAGCTGATTTAACTTAAGGTTCTTGAAATTCCTTCTGCGATAGCTCATAATATTTTCTGAGGGAATGAGAAACCTCAATTTTCCCCCACTGAAGTTACAGGAACATTCTGGAAATAGTCTCAGAGAAAGAGAACCCCCTAACGGGAGAATCAGATATTGTGCTCTCCTCTCAGTTTGAATCAGAAATCTGAGGAGGAAACTCTGTATCTGTCCCTTCATCTTCATGTCCACATGTAGAACCCTGAATCTCTTCAGGAAAAGAGGTATCCCTCTTTCTTTTTTTCAGAAACTATTTTATAAGATGGATAAATAGCCTGCGTTAAACCATGAGCCAGACCCAGTAAATTACTCCTGTCCAAGGAAATTTGAGGAGTAGATACATATTTAGTTTTCTGGTTCTGTTTGACAGGAAAAATGGACCCCACAGTGTTATTAAGAGCAGCACCAGCTTCCCCAGGGATGAAAACAATATTCTGGAAAAACAGAGAAGCCTTCCTGTTTCCTCTCTCAGGTTCGACAATAGTGGTTTTCCCTTGTCCCTGAGGGGACCCCAAAAGTCACAGAGGACGTGGCTAAGCTTTGGTCCAGAGTGGCTGCAGGTACTACTCTAGAGGGATCTGGCATAAAAAGATGAGTGGTCTGAGGTACAATTAATGACCACAACAGAGTCACCCATCCACAACTGAGTCAATATGCAAGACCTGTTGTGGTGGTAAAGGCTGTTTGCTTAACGTTTTCTTTTTTGTGGGTGGAAAAAGGACTGAATGTGGGACTGGCAGTTTGTTCCACTGTCAATCCAAAAATGGTGCTTCTTTCCTAGGGAAAGCAAGCAGCAAAAGCCAGTAAAAATTTAAGGTCTTTAAAAGCCAATTTTTTTACACAGAAAAAAACACAGTAAAAAGCAACACAATCTCAACATAGAAAAACCTGTCTCTTTAGTCAGCTCACCTTGAGCTGACTAATGGTTTGGGCATGTGGAAGGTGCCCGGAAACTTTGGAATCTGGCAAGATGTTATATCCTTGCAGGATATAACCAATATAACTTAGGCTACTGCAGCAGTGATCTACATGAAGAGCACCTAGTGGTACAAAATCCCTGACAGAGCCCTGGTTATTGGCTAGGTACCAACTAGAATATCTTTTCCACTTGCCAATATAAGATTTACTAATAACAGTCTATCTTATCTCCTTTAGCACCTTCAGCATGTCCTCAAGAAAAAGCTGTCTGAAAGCTATCAAAATTGAATTATCCAGGCAGTTAGT
Organism: Protopterus annectens; assembly: GCF_019279795.1. Classification (NCBI taxonomy): domain Eukaryota; kingdom Metazoa; phylum Chordata; order Ceratodontiformes; family Protopteridae; genus Protopterus; species Protopterus annectens. The sequence goes on along the minus strand of NC_056747.1, from coordinate 1,125,681,314 downwards.
TGAAGTTGTTTGAGACTGGGGTGTAAGAAACTTCTCCTGTCTTGTGTGTGTAGATCAGATCTGTGAGGAAACTTTTGGTAACTGCCCTTGGCCTATTTCATAAGAAGGGAGCAAAAAATGACTGACTTACTTTCTGGTGTCATTCTAAGGGGGTGCAGTATTTGTCAGCATGGAAGGAGATGGTCAACAGACCATGCTGCTTTGCCAGAGATGGTCTGCACCTCTCCCCTCTAGACTTTCCAATATTAGCTAAAACATTGTCCTCCCTCATAGTACCATTTTCAGAAAATGCCAAACTAAAAGTACTTCTGACATAGCAAATCAAAACTAAGAAAATCTAAAGGTGTTATTGTTCAGTGCTAGAAGTCTAAACAAAAAACGCCACTCCCTTCAAGCTTTTGCCCTAGAAAATACTGATGTTTGTGCAGTCACTGGGACATGGTTTAAACCATAGAGAGCATACAGGCAGGTAATGCCTTCCACACATTTAGACCAACTACTACACATAAAGGGACTAAAGGCGGATGTGTCTCAATTTACACCAAAAACAAATATACCTCAAGTCTTTTCAAACAGGGCAATGCACTTGAGCTTTTCCATATTCAAATCACTATAGGCAAAATCCCATACAAGTCCTTGCAAGATACTGGTCTCCCTCTATGATACATGAAGCCCATAACATGTATTTAAACTTACTGGCAATACTCACCATCCAACCCAATATTATATTCATGGGCAACTTTAATTACCCATTATTAACTGGGAATCATATAGAACACCAAATGTGCAGGCACAGAGACTCCTGGATATTCTAAACACAAACTCACTAGTCTAGACTGCCAATAAACCGACCATGGGTGCAAACCTACTGGAGCTGGTCCTCACTAATATGGGAGAGTGCTGCACCCACCCTAGTGTAATGTCTTCCCTGGTAAGGTCAGATCACAAAATGGTCTCCATTGAAGTAAAACAAAATCCTGAAACCACAGATAACCTTGGAATGTTCAGGAACTAGTCAAAGGCTAACTTCCTACTATTAAGTGATAATCTGGAAAAATGTCAAGCCCCTATAAACCCTGAGAACACTGCTGCCTACATGGAATTGTTAACAGAAACCCTATGCAAACAAGTTAATAGCTGCACAGAGGCAGCTGTACATCAATCAAAGCCAAATTTGATGTAAATTTGGCATCTCAAGCCAAGGACAACCACAAGGCATTCTTTAGCTATGTCTTCAACCTCAAAGGCAATACACAATTGCATGTAGAGCTCATAGTTAATGCAGCCACCTATCCTGAGCCAGAACATATAACAAACCTACTGACCGGCAAATTCAGTTCTAACTTTACCCCTCTCCCCCTCAACCTCCCCTCAGAAATACCATCAAATTTAACTTTTCCTACTATCACTAAGGAACAGGTCATAAATGCTCCCTCTAAGACCAAGAACACTGCATCTATGGACCCAGACAATATCCAATGATGCCTTCTAAATAGCATGAAACATGACCTATTAGGCAGTCTGGAATTGCTATTCAACTGTAGTCTCCAAAGAGGCTTTGTGCCTCATGAATGGAGAACAGCAACAGACATTTCACTGCACAAAAGTGGGCCATCTACAGACCTTAGAAACTACAGAACTATATGTTTCACTAGTCTAATTTACAAAGCCATGGAAAAATTATTACAGAAATGATCAATAATGACATAGGAAACCTGCAGACACTGGACCCAACTCAATTTGGTATCATCAAGGGAAGATCATGCCTACTCAGCCTGGTGGACTTCTTTGAGAATGTCACCAAAGAAATGGATGAGGGCAAAATGGTTCACACTGCCGACACTGACCTGGCCAGGGCATTTGATACAAAACCCCACTTGGGCATTGTTGAAAAACTCAAGAGGTTAGTATAAAGACTTATGTCACCTGGTGGATAGCAAGTTGACTCACAGACAGGACCCGGGAAATAAGAATGGGGGTGTCCTCTTCTACAAAGAGGTGAGTCACAAACAGAGTCCCTCAGGGATTGGTCCTAAGACTGCCCCTCTTTGGTATTTATTTCTCTGAAGTCAAGGCCAATGTCAATGGCCTCTGGCTGACTAAATTTGCAAATGATTGCAAATTAGGAGCAGTCACAGAATCCCACACCAACACAAATGTTCTCCAGCAAGGGCTGATACAGACAAATGATAGTATCCTTCTGGAAGTCACACATCCCTGGTAACTATCATATCGACTTGACTCAGTAATCAGGGACTTGGGGATACACATAAATAGTAATCTAGCCTTTGACCATCACCTGTCTACAGTAGTGAGGAAATAATTCTATGTTGTGCAACTAATAAGCAAAGGTATGGCATCTAGGTCCAAAAAGGTCATTGTTCCATTGTAGTTGGTATTCATCACACCTCTCATTGAGTATAATGCCCCCTTTGATATGTATCTAACCAGGCACATCAAACAATTGGAAAGTCCACAGAAGTTCCTCACTAAAAGAATACAGGCCATAAGTAACATTTACTGTGCAAACCGTCTCAAGGTCCTGTCCTTGTATTCTGCCTCCTACAGGCTGTTGATGGGAGATCTATGCCTGGCATACAAGGCATTGTCAGACCCCACCCTGATGGGCCTCCTGTCTGTCCGCAAAACAAACAGCACCAAAATTACCCATTCTAAAGACTTAAACCTTGTTTGTGATATAAATAGGACCTGCTAGAGAGACAGGCATGTATCCAAGAGACTACCCCTTCTCTGCAACAGGCTCCCCATCCATGTGAAGCAGTATTCCTCCCTAACCCAATTCAAATGTAACTTGGACAATTGGATGGGGAACAGGAAATTCATCCCTAGTTTGGCACCTATGTCTCTAATGGAAGCAAGCAACCTGTAAATGTTTCATTTCTCAAGCCCCTGCTTGCACTTATCTAGGGTACCAGAACTTGTCAGATATTTGGGATGCATGTTTAGGCTAAAAAAAGTCTTTGCGGATGTTAGTCTATGAACCTATGAACAAGCACCTTCCTAACTGCCTGCAGAGTGCAGTAGTTGAAAAAACCCTTTAGGAGCGCTGGAAGGATTTGTTGGAGAAGGACCACAACTACTGTGAGGGCAATGTTTACTGTGATTATTCTTCCGTCTGCCTCTGGAGGTGGATGCTATCACTAGAAATATCAGGAGTAAAACCCTGTGATTGGCAGAACCAGTGTTTTTTTGCTCCTTTTCTGGTTTCTAGAAAAAGTCTTTTAGAGGTAGAAAAGCAGATCCTGATGGCAGACAGGGTCTTGCCATCCTGCTCACTTCTAGACAGCATCTCCATCTCTTCTGGTTCAAAAAGAGTGGACATATTGTAAGGGGTGTTAATGAAGAATGTCTTAAAATGCTCTGCAAAACTCCAGAGATGCATCCAGGCTTGCTGAGCAAAAGGCACTGCCAGTGCCTGTTACTTTCGATGTGCCATCAGCCACATTGGCTAGTAGGTGCATGGAAACTTCTGAGAAAGACTGAGTTCTTTCATCAAGTCCCTATGAAAATATGTATGATGAGCCAACTAATTCATCACCTTTAACTCAAAGGTTGCTGAAGCATAAACCAGCTTACAAAATCTGTCCAATGCCCTGGGATTCCTGTTAGAGGGATGGGCAGTACAGCTTTCATCCAAAAGCTCTTTCTTTGTGGCCTCAACTACCACAATGGAATCTACCTTGGGACCCTTGCTCTAAAATGGCTTGTCCTTAGGGGAGACTTAGATCTTGTCTGGCTCACAGGAATTGGTTCTAGCATGTCTGGTTCCTTCCAATCCCACCTCAGGAGAGGCCACCCAGGTAGTAGATGGGCCTGCGCCTAAGGCCTCGAGGAATAATGATTCCTCCTGGGAGGGGGGGGGGGGGTCCGTGGACCATCCCCACCTCTATCTCAATAATTCTAGAATCTCACCAAAAGAAACATCCTCAGTGGAGGGATCTAGGGTAACCCTCCCCCTTCATTAAAATCTGTACCGTCAGTAAAGAACTCCTGAGGGGAGTCCAGCTGCCTCCTTTTGCAGGCATGTTTCTTATGTACTTCTGCATTGGGAAGTTTCTGGTAAGACTCAGAAGCAGATGGCGAATCCATAATGTGGAATGTCTTGAGACCTCTGGGGACTGGCTGTTCTATGGTACACAGAGGAGGAGGTAGAAGACCCAAAGAAGTCAGCAGGGGATGGAATTGTTCTGAGTGTGAAAGAGAGACCTGTTTTCTAGATTTAGAGAGAATCCTCTCAAAAGCTTCAAAGGCTGAAGCCAAAACTGGTTCTGAAGCAAGACCTGTGGAATCTGAAGACCCTGATGGCATATTCCGAGACCCAATTCAGCTCGGCTCTGAAGCTGACAGCAGAGCCAAGCTGTCAAGGGCTGAAGCACCGAGAGGAAGGGAAGGATTCAAAAGTCTCAGAGTCAGTTCCAGTCCCTAGACACTGGTGCTGACCTCTTGGCTCAGGTACCTGAAATCCAAAGCTGTTGGAGTTGACCAGATCAGGGATATTGTTGAAGTCAAAGAGGTCCAGTATTTCGGCTCAGGCACAGGTAATCCCCAGGGAACACTTCGATCCACTGACACTGATCTGAAGGTCGGATCAGCGAAGGAGTGATAAACAAAAGGAGTGGAAGGGATGGCACCCAGCCTCCCATCAGTGGATGATGCAGGAAGGATCCCTAGCTGAATCTAGGTCCTCAAGAATTTCCTCATCATCTTGTCCATGCCAGATTCGGACAGTCCCCTCTGATGACCGCACTGACCTTAGGGAAGACATGCAATGAAAATAAGAAGTTATGTACCTACCATAACGTTCCATGTTAGTTGTCTTCTCGCCTTCTCTCTTGCTGGTTGGGTTCAGAGCCGATCCTCGGCTCCGACTCGGCCATCTACTAAAGCTCGAGAGCTATTTATTGGCTCGAGGCCTCCCCATATCTCACAGTGATTGGCGCTAGATACCCAGATCTCATTTGGCAGAGCTAGCACCATAGAAAAATTTCAAGGATACCTGTCCAAACTACAAGGTTTACCTACAGTAGTAAAAGAGGAAGGACGTGACCCAGATAAGAATTAGCCAGAGGAAGAAGGCCTCAAAAGGGACTCTTCTTGGTCTGTCCAGGCTAGGGGGATGGAGGGTGGGATGCAAGAAAGAAGGCGAGAAGAAGACAACTAACATGGAACGTTATGGTAGGTACATAACTTCTTAATGTTAAGTTGTCTATCTCGCCTTCATTCTTGCTGGTTGGGACAGCATACCTAGCAACTTAGTCCTGGGTGCTCATCGAAACAGACCCTTGAGCACAGTGGAACCAAAATCAGCTCTACTCCTAGAGGCCATATCCAACTTATAATGTGAAATGAAAGTATGAGGAGTGGCCCATGTGGCTTCAGCACAAATATATTCCACTGGTAGTCTTGCTTGAAAAGCTACCGAAGTAGCTAACGCTCTGGTGGAATGACCTTTAGGTTTAGTAGGGAGTTCTTTATGTCTCAGTTGATAAATCAAAGTAATAATAGAGGACAACCACCTGGATAAGGTTACTTTAGAAACTGGCAGTTCCTGTTTGCCCTCAGCATAGGACAGGAAGAGTTGGTCTGATTTCCTTGTTTGCTTAGTCCTATCCAAATAAAAACATAACTGCCTATGAACGTCCAATTGGTGTAACTTTTGTTCAGCTCTGTTCGAATAGTTAGAAAAAAAGACAGGTAGATCAATAGCCTGATTCAGGTTTGTTTCGGAAGGTATCTTGGGCAGAAACGAAGGATTAGTCCTGAGTGAAACTCTATCCTTATGAAACACAAGGTAAGGAGGACGAATACAGAGGGCTTGAAGTTCCGAAACTCTCCTAGCTGAGGTGATGGCTACTAAAAAGAGTCTTCCAGGAGAGTAATTTTAAGGAACAGGAAGACGCAGGTTCAAAAGGGGGAAGAATCAAGGAAGCTAATATCAAGTTTAAATCCCACGGAGGCGGGGGATCTCTGACCGGGGACCTAAGCAAAATAGTCCCTTTAAGAAAGGCCTTGCAAAGTTTGTGGGACATGATGCTGGTTTCTGACAGGCCAGTGTGGAAATTTGCAATAGCAGCTAATTGGACCCTAATGGTGGCAGACGAGGAGCCAGCTTGAAAAAGTTCTGCTAAAAAATCTAGAACGTGATGGACAGGGGCTGTAAAGGGATATATATTCCTAGCCTCTGCCCAGAAAGAGAAACGTTTCCACTTACTAGCATAAGTCTTACTGGTGGTAGATTTGCATGAAGAAAGGATGATTTCACGCACCGGCTGAGAAATATATGGAAGCCTGGCTAAGGTTGGAAGTGGAGCAACCAAGCCGTGAGGTTGAAAGACTGAAAGGATCGGTGCAGCCCGCCCGACTGAAGGACCAAGAGGTCTGGCACTGGGTCCAGATTCCAAGGCTGCTCCAGCAGGTGATGATGCAGGAATGGGAACCAAATTTGTCAAGGCCAGTAAGGGGCAATGAGCATCATCCTGGATCCCAATGCGGTCGCCTTCTGAATTAGCTTGGGAATTAGAGGAAAAGGTGGGAATGCATACAGAAGACCCCGGGGCCAATCGTGAACTAGAGCATCTCTGGGGGAGTGGCCGGGAAGGGGGAAGAGAGTGAAGAAATTGTCACACTTGCTGTTGGGAGGAGTTGCAAAAAGGTCGCAGCAAGGTTGACCCCATCTGCAGAAAAGTTTGTCCGCTACTGACTGATTGAGAGACCACTCGTGAGGCATGAGAATAGCTCTGCTTAGCCTGTCCGCTATGACGCTGGACTTCCCGGGGATGTGCGTTGTTATCAGAAACCGTTGAGAGGAGATCGCCCACTGCCAGAGTCTGAGTGCTTCTCGACATAAGGGATAGGACTTGGTTCCGCCCTGCTTTTTGATGTACCACACTACAGACATATTGTCTGTTTGAATTGCAATAGTCCCGGTGGGTAGAGAGTCCTGAAGAGCTTGCAATGCTAAAAGCACCGTTCTCATCTCCAAGACATTTATGTGCAGGTGATACTCTAGAGGTTGCCAAGTGCCCTGGACAGTCCTGCCCTGAAAATGACCCCCAACCAGATCACGGAGGCATCCGTGGTCACTGTGACAACAGGAGGAGGAAGAACAAACGGTCTGCCCTGGAGTACTAGAGGGGAGACCATCCACCAAGCCAGGTGGTATTTGCATGATTGAGTGATTATTATCTTGTGAGACATCGGCAATTGCTGAAAGGACCATTGGGTAAAAAGCATCCACTGAAGAATCCGCATGTGAAAACGAGCCAGGGGGAACTAGTATGATTGCTGCTGCCATGAGACCCAACGTTTTTAGTACAAATCTGGCCTGAATCCTCTTGCACTGTAGTAAGACCTGCACATGCCGGCGAATGCCTGACACTCTGTCTAGAGGAAGTTTTGCAGACAGATCTTTTGTATTTAATCCTGCGCCTATAAAGGTTATAGACTGACAAGGCGACAATGCAGATTTTTCGAAATTTATTGAGATACCTAGCTCGGAGCAAGTTTGGATGGTATAATCCCTGGCTCGCAGTAGCTGATGCCTGGTGGAAGCAGTAAGGAGCCAGTTGTCTAGATATGGAAACACCTGGAATCCTCGCTGTCTCAGGTGAGCCGTAACCACTGCCACGCATTTGGTGAAAACCCTGGGGGCTGTGGTGAGACCAAAGGGCAGGGCTCTGAATTGATAGTGACTGGCTCCCAGCCGGAAGCGGAGATACCTTCTGGAGCACCTGTCCATTTTGATATGGTAGTACGCATCCTGAAGGTCTATGGAGCACATCCAATTGTCCTGGCCAAAAAAGGGTAGAATGGACTGAAGCGTGACCATCCGGAACTTTGTTCTTTGAACAGATTTGTTTAACCTGCTGAGATCCAAAATGGGCCTCCAGTCCCCTGTCTTTTTTGGTACCAAAAAGAACTTGGAGTAAATTCTGGATCCTTGCTGGTCTGCTGGGACTGGCTGGATGGCGCTTTTTTCTAGCAGTTTTGAAATTTCTGGCACTGCTTGTTCCCTTAGACCGGGTGGAACATCTGGAAGGGACTTGGTTGTTTGTACAGGAGTGTGGACAAAGGGAACTTTGTAACCCTCGGATATGATGGACCGTACCCATTTGTCTTGTGTGAGGAGTTGCCAGGCTTCTGGGTACAGTGACAATCTTCCCCCGACTGCCTCCGAAGGTGGACAGTCGGGCAGCCCCTCAGGGGTGCTGAAAGGGTTTGTCAGAGAAAGATTCTCTGCTACCCTGATTTTGCGGACCCCCTATGCCCCTCGGGCGGCGTCTATTATTGTTCTCTCCCCTTCCCCTGGAGGGAAACTCGCCACGTGTGTTAGGCACGACTCCCTGGGGTTTCCAAAACCACATTTTCCCACTCTTCTGACCTTTAGGGTATGGTCTAGAGGGAGTAGAAAAACAGACTCCCATGGCAGAGAGAGTCTTGCCTTCCTGCTCAGCCCTGGTAAGGCTATCCTTCACCTGTGGTCCAAACAGAGCCGAACCGTCGAAGGGGGTATTGGTGAAGGACGCCTTAAAGGGGTCAGCAAAGTTACATAACCGCATCCAGGCATGTCTTCTCAAAGCCACGCCTGTACCTGCGGCCCTACTCACCCCATCAGCTGCATAAGAAATGAGCCACATGGAGGAGTTGACGATTGAGTTAAGGGTCGCCAGCTGGAAGTTAATCTTATCTTGGGCCCCCACAGCTGATGGATCCTGAAGGATATCACCCAGTTCCTTGAGAAGATCCCTTTGAAGGCAGGTGAAGTGGCACAGATAATTCAGCGACTACATGGAAAAAGTCGCTGAGGAAAACATCCGCTTCCTGTACCTGTCCATTGTCCTAGACTCTTTATTAGGTGGATGGACAGGCACCGAAGGGTCAGCCAACTCCTTCTTCGTGGCTGCTGCCACCACCATGGCATCAACGAGGACACCTTTTGTCAAAAATTGTTTGTTGGGTGAGGCTGTAATGAAGTGGGCCTACGGGGAGTTGGTTCCACTGTGTCTGGGGCTGACCACGCCCTTTGAGCCACTACCTCCATTAGCGGGTTGAAGGGTGGAGACACCCAGGAGGTGGAAGGGTGAGAACCAAATGCGTCCAGGTATACCGACTAGTCCTCGGAAGGGTTAAGGGCAGTCCAGTTCCCCCTCTGCTTAAGGATCTCTAGGATGTCTGAAAAAGAGACATCCTCAGAGGGGGATCTTGGGGACCCTTCCGAATCCTCCAAGTCGGTATCAGACGTGACTGACTCGGGGGAGTCGACATGTTTCCTCTTACATTTTCCTCTTCCGAGGGGGCTCCTCTGAAAGATCAGGGAAGGTCTCGGAAGAGGAAGATACGCCCAATGGGGAGACCTGGAGCGTCTGTTCTCCACGCTTGGGGTCAGGAGGGTGGGCAGGGACCGATGCATGCACCATGGGGGGAGGAGCCGAAGGGGCCGATTGAGGAGCCGACTCAGGAGTCAGCATGCTCCTCATGACCTCGAAAGCGCCCCTATCAGACAGAGCAGAAGGTCCCCGCTCCGAGGAGACGTGAACCCCTCCCGACACCGAGAGGGACGGCTCCGAGGCTGATGTCGGGGCCGAGCTCACCTGCGCCGAAGCCCCGAGAGAGAGAACGGGGTCAGACAAGGGTCCGATGCCACTCGCCCCCTCGGAGCCGACGAGGGTGTCCCAGCATCCAGATCCCTCCAAGAAAGGAACCAATGAAGAGATCGGAGCCGAAGAAGGAGCTGAAAGGTGTGGTATCGGCTTCGACGTTTCCAAGATTCGAGCCCCAACCAGCTCCGGCTTCGAACGCAAAGGGGGAGTCAGAGGAGGAATTGCTGAAGACACCGGGACAGCCACAGTCTGTTGAGAAGGGTTGGTTAACATTTGGGCAAGGGCCTGCGATTTAAAGAGTCTACTGACCACCCTCTCCAAGTCATGACCAGATAGCCTGGAGGACCGAGAGGAGTGGGACCTATGGCTTCGTTCAGACTACAGCAATGGTGACCTCGGAGCCAAACAAACCGATTCTAGGGAAGGGGACCTAGAATGTTTTCGGCCCAAAGATGGTTCCGACACTAAAGTCGGAGCCGATTGAGGCCTAGAGATGTCGGCTCCATCCGGAACTGAAGAGGAGGAAGATGCTCCACAAGGCGACGGCTCCGAACTGGGAGCCGACGGTTTGGCGGGCTTTGGGGATTTCCCCGACTGAGGCTTCGCCGGGGATCCCTCCGGCTTAAGTAAGCCTCTCAAAATAAGATTGTTCCTATGCTCCTGCAGGACTCTCGTGCTGAAGGCGTGACAGACCGAGCAGGAGTCATGCAGGTGTAGGGAACCCAAGCAATACACACAAGAAGTGTGACCGTCTGTCAGAGACCTCTTCTGACAGCACGAGTCACACTTCTTGAAGCCTGAAACTTTAGTATCCTTGGACATACTGGCAAGGGGATACTAAAGAGAGAAAAATTAAACTAGTGCTTAAACAAGGCACACAGAAACACTCACACACCGCACTAGTTAAGCTAACAATAATAATTACAAAAAACTATCACCACACTTAATAACAACAACAACTATCCTTAATAAAAATATACAAATACTATAAGGCTAAACACTACTCCTATTAAGTACCAAAGGGGTGGGGTTAGCCACTAAAGAGAAGAAACAAGGGGTGGGGGAAGAAACTCTCTAACAAAAAAAAATGATTTTCCTAGGTGGGATAAACTAGGGGATACACAGTCTAACTACAATAAAAGGGAAGACTATCTAAATATACTAAAAATACAAGGTAAATTTTTAATAATACAAAAAAAAGAATAATACGACCTGAGCCAGTAAAATCGCAACCTTGTAGCTGAAGCGGCAAATGAGATCTGGGTATCTAGTGCCAAGCACTGTGGGATATGGGGAGGTCTCGAGCCAGTAAATAGCTCTCGAGCTTTAGTAGATGGCCAAGTCGGAGCCGAGGATCAGCTTCGAACCCAACCAGCAAGAATGAAGGCGAGATAGACAACTTAACATTACCTTTGTGGTAGGAGATAGGAACAAAGTCAAGGACTAACAGGCTCTAGTGGAAATCTGGACCCAGAAAATGGAGGAGTTGGTGACCTGATTCTGACTGGCTCTAATAGTGGAGTTTGGATACGAAGGTTTAAGGCATATTTGGTGCCAGGCCCAATAGGCCCAACGGATCGAGAGACCTTTTCCTTGATTTCTTCACCCAGTGTTTCTAGGAAGATTACTCTCTGACTACATCCTTATATTTTGCCTTGTCCTTTTCTTTCACTTTCTCTCCCACGTTTTTCTTTTCTGACTTCCTGCTAGAGGGAGAAGTAGATTGTGAGGGACTACTTCTCTCCATGGTGGCAAGGAAAAGCCCTTTCAAAGCAAGCTTTGGCTGCCAGTCGCAAAGAGTTCTGGCCCTGAACACAAAACATGAGGAGTAGTTTTCATCAAGATGAGAGGCCCCCAGACAATAAACAAACTTGGAGTGTGCATCCTGTAGGGGAATCTTGTGTCCACAAGAAGTATACTTTTTAAAACCAGAGGCCTTATCGGTTATGATAGCTAAAAGGCAGAGTACACACAAACACTACCAAAGCAACAATGACAGACATTCACAACAAACTACTTTAGACACTCCAAAACCAAGTCCCAAAAACTAACCTCAAAACAGAGCTTTCCAATAAATCTGTCTATGCAAAAAAATAGAAAAGTTATGCAAATATATAAAAAACAAACTGAGCAAGGAGACACACAGGGACCCACAGAATTATTTCTTGAGTATAAGGAGCGGTTATGGCAGCTAAGATGTGATGCCATCCATGCACCTGGGCTTAATGATATGGTATCCATCTCTAGCCTTTTAAAATTAAAGGCAGAATTTCATATGTAAAATTCGACACAAATATTGGTTATATACATTGCTTGTAGTTTTGGTTATTTATTTATGAAATGTTTTTTCAATTAACATATTGCCAACAGTATTATTATTATTAGTTTTTAACATGTAGGTTCCAACTGCTGTTGTTTGCCTGTCTTGTGTTTTTTTAGGTTATGTATTTTTGGGCAAATGATTGACAGTTGTACTAGCTTATTATTGTGGATTTTAGGATCATGTGATGGAGCTTATGATTATTTAAGGAAGTGTTTTACAACTGATTTTATTCTGAAGAAGTCTTAAGGCTTATTGCCGACAAAATCACTCAATTAAAGTCAAGTTGTGTCCACTTGCGTGTCTCCTTGCTCAATTTGTTTTTTATTGGTTTTATTCACGCTTATACAAATATATACAAAGATTTTTTGGGTGGGGGAGACACTAGACAGGAAAAATAGTAAGAAACTAGAAAAATAATAGAAGAGAGGAAAAAGCATAAAGAACTATACAATTTTTCACTTATCTGATAAAACAACACTAAGCCAAGAAAACCATGTCTGAAGTGTCTAAGCAGTAAACAAGATGTGGGTAATCTACACTGTAAATTTAAACAATAAGAATATATGCATTCTTGTAAATGCTGTTGTAATGTTTCACTCACTGTCACCCCCTTGCTGTGTTTTGTAACCAGAATACCCATTAAAGAAAAAAAAATACCTACTGTGAAAACATTGAAACAAAGAAACATGTAAGAGAAATGTTTCTAAACTGGAAATGGCTAAATATATGTATTTAAATTACAAATATACATACATATTATACACACATATTTATTTTAATATATTGTTTTGATGACTAGGTTAGTTCCAATTGGCTAATGGCCTCTTTTCAGTGAAGACCCAATGTTGTATTTATACTACTAGGGGAAATTTGGCCAGGACATCAGGGAAAAAGAAGTTATGTCTTACCATAACATTCCATCTGTGTTGATGATCTTCATTCATTCATTACATGTGGGGTTCAGAACCGATCCTCAGTTCCAACTCGGCCGTTTACCAAGCCTGCGCCAGCCAGAAAACTCTCAAGCTACGCTTTATCCATAGTGGCCTTCTCCATATTACCTCAGACCGAGTTTGCCCAGAAGACTGGACAGTTAGAAAGGAAAGCGGAGGCTTTCTCTAAGCAAGTACCTTACCAAGAATGGAAGGACCATAACCAGACCTCCAAGAGCCCTTGGAGGGGGATGGAGGGGGAGTTGTAATGAATGAATGAATGAAGATCAACAACACATATGGAACGTTATTGTAAGACAAAACTTCTTTATCTGATGTTAATCTTCATTTATTCCTTACATATGGGACAGAGTCGCTAGCTACCTGTTTCATAGGTTCATAGATTAGCACTAAGCTAACTGCCCTTGCGAGCCACTTTAAGCCTAGCCAATTATCTCTTGTGAGACTTAAGCCCTGCACTTTGTATTTGTAAGGCAAACACCTTAACCATTAGGCCACCCACTGAACAGTTGAGAGATCATGTTGTTCTATCAGCTTTCCAAGTCTATAAGAGCAATATTAAACATGTATCCCTATTTTTGGGTCTTTGTCCCCCAATTTTATCAGGCTTTGTCCTTGCATTTATGGAATATTAGCAATGTTATATCGATGAAGATTGAACTGGCCAACCTCATAGATTAAAATGCCCTGATTTACTTCAACTGTGTTTCTTCATACATGACTGCCGTGCAATAACTCCTGGATGGTGTAGTGGCATATATAATATCAGAATGTTGGAAGTAGGGCCAGGATTAAGCATTTGAAGAGGAAACAGCATGGAACTTTATACAATCTGGTCCTACTTGACTATTTTCTCTAATCAGTGATCAAAAACAATAAAAGGAGAAAGTTTGACTACAGAAAAGAAGAAAACTTGAACTCAAAATGATAATAAAAGCAATTAAAATAATGTAGAAAGGCTGTAAGAAAGACTCATGATCTGAGAGACCCTAAGGAAGAATATTCCTGAGTACCATTGAGCCGAAGGAAGCTCTTCCCCTAGAATGCATATTCAATTTATAATGCGTAATAAATGTTTGAGGAGAGGCCCATGTTGCTGCTGCGCAAATGTCATCCATGGAAGTCCTAAAATGGAAGGCTACAGAAGCTGAAACTGACCTTGTGGCGTGTGCTTTAATTCTTGCAGGAATAGCCATCTTATTTCCATGGTATATGTAGGTAATGCAGTCTCTAAGCCATTTGGATAGGATAACTTTAGCTACTGCTTTCCCCATCTTAGGACCAGAATAGGCAATAAATAGCTGGTCAGATTTTCTAAAAGACTTTGTCTTGTCAAGATAAAAATTTAGATGTCTGTGAATGTCAAGCAAATGCAAAGTATACTCCCCTTTATTAGAGGAATTTGGGAAGAATACAGGTAGGTCTAAAGTTTGGTTAATAGTTAGATCAAAAACCACTTTCAGAAGAAATGAAGGATTTGTTCGTAAGGATACCCTATCCTTGTGAAAAATCAAATATGGACGCTTCATATGCAAAGCTTATAATTCCGATACACATCTAGCAGACGTAATAGAGACCATGAACAAGGTTTTCCAGGATAAGAATTTCAGATCACATGTGGCTGCAGGTTCAAAGGGGGAACTGGTTAAAGATTGTAAGACCATTGTCAAGTTCCATGGTTCAATTGGTTGTTTTATTTTAAAGGGGGCTTGATATGCAGAACCCATAGGAAGGTTTTACACAGTCTGTGAGAAATTAATGAATTATGAAGAAAATTATTGTGGTAGTTGGATATCGCACACAGATGGACTCGAACAGAAGAAGCTGCAGCCCTGGACTCCAATTGAGTAGCTAAATAGTCTAGAACAACAGGTACTTGAGCTGAGAAAGGGTCAATATGTCTATCCTTGCACCATAGAGAAAAACACTTCCATTTACTACGGTAAAGCCTTTTGGTGGATGGTTTATTTGAAGCCAAAAGAATATGACGAACTGGAGAGGATAAACAAACTTAGAAAAAATGGCAACAAGTAAATACATGTGAATCTTCAAAATGGACAGACCCCTTCACAAACCAGGCACAGTCCAGAAGTAATCCAAAGAGCCTACATATTTTTAATGTAAGCAACATTATTTAAGAGCTTCATTTATTGAAATCTAAGTAACAGCGAAGCACTAACTTAATTGATGCATCATTTATCAATTACTAATCAAGCAGCATAATTTACTTGTGTAATTAACTGAAGGGAAGTTGAGTGGAACAGGTTTTATACCATAGTGTGAAGTAATTGTATGTGTTCTGACGAAGTCTCGCTATAAGCGAGATGAAAAGCGCTTAACCGAAATAAAGTGTAGTAGGTTTTTACAACTGGATTGTGCTTTTTATTTTACAACAGTGGAACATTTTATAGCTGGAATACTTGTTTTTCCTTTGGATTACTTCTGGACTGTGCATGGTTTGTGAAAGGAATACTTGATTTTCCTTTGGATTACTTCTGGACTGTGCCTGGTTTGTGAAAGGGTCCGTCTGTTTTGGAGATTCGCATGTATTTACTTGTTGCCGTTTTTTTCTAAATTTGTTTTTGTGTGAGGCATGGAGAGTACCCCAAACACCATCCAGTCAGCTCTCGAAATGGATGAAACAGACGAAACAGGAACACTGACAGCCTTGGTTGGGCGTTTATCACAGCAATTAGAGGTACTGGCTGTAGGGGTGGACTCTTTGTCTACCAGTATAACAATCTCTAAACGTCCGGTGAGCACACAAGCTGTTTCGGTATCAAATGTTCATCCTTGTTGTACCGGCAGCAATTCTGAAACTTTGCTGAATCTGAGCAGTCACACACAGCTCATGGGTGTTGTAAACACAGTAAATGGTGAAGTTAATTTACAACAGGACAACGGGAATCCTGTTGATTCGAGTAATGAACCTTTGATCTTTATTGGAGCTCCGTCCAAGGGCTTGAATGCCTGGTTCAAAGATGTTCCGACGTTTCAAGAGCCCACAAGTAGTAGACAACTGGATACAGAGCAACCGGCTGAAGGGTTACCAAACATAACAGTTAACCTTAAACTGTTGAATTTCAAGTTACTAAAATACAAAAAGTTGCAACTCGAAGTTGCATATTTTAAGGACTGCGTAAGTGAAGGTATAGTCCCTAAGGGGCTCAGATCGTGGCAATACCCGACTAGGCTGGTGGAAGGTTCTAAATTCCACAAAGACTTAATAATGCTTTTTAATAAGCATGGAACGGAACTTCTTGAACTGAGGAGCGAACATTATCAACAGGCCGCAGAGGAACTGATGAAGGAAGCAACTATTTTGGATGAAATTATCAAGAAGGACTTGGACTTTTCACGTTATACATTTGAATATGAAAGATGCTTTTCAAGCACAGACCAGTATTTAGGAAAATTTATGGAAACAAAGGCAAAAAAAAACTGAAAAGAGACAGGGAAGCATATGAATCAGGCAAAGCCTACCCAAAATCCCCCACTTCACAATCTGGTCCATCGATGAAGGTCATTTCAACGGAGGCTGAATTTTTAATGCAAAATCAGCAGAAAAATAGGACTAGTAACAACGATAGTGGTGCTATACAAAGGGGTCCTTCTGGGACTATACAGAATGGGTACGGTTTGAATTATAACACTTCTACGAAAAGGAGCAGGCAACAAGGGGGGTTCCCATCTATCCCAGAAGGCGAAGGAATTTTTCGGAAACAGGCCTCAGGCAGGGTCTACCTCGGCTTGTGTACAATTCGACGAACAACCAGTACCCACGACGGAGGTAATGGAGACATCTTCGAATAATTGTGAAATTATTCTCAATACAGAAGGTGACTTTAAAATTTTCAGTTTCTCTAGTCTCGAAGTAGATGTTGTTTTAGATAATTTACTTGCAAAAGGACAGACTTTCATACCATCTAGAAAAGCTGAAATATCTGAGACTGTTACAGACTTGAAATTTTTTAGCTGGAAACTGAACTTAAAATTTTTGTTTGGTAACGATAATTATGAAAAGAAATCATTTCATACTGCTAGTACTTACTACCCGCCCCTACACTAGCTACATTTGAATAGGTATGTGAGTTGGATTTGTACAATCTTATCAACCAACATAAGTATTTTAAGAGTAGCTCCCATAACATAACATCTGAGGAGAAAGAAGCCCTCAAACTGATACAACAGACAGATGTTAGAGTGATGCAATCTGACAAGGGTGGGGGGCTGTTGATAATGGACAAGCATGAATACCAACAAAAAAATGGGGAAAGTTCTTGACGGTGAGGTGCACTCTGAAGTATCACGGAATGAATTAAATATTGCTTATATGAGAATACGTTCCTCATTGGAAGAAATGTCTATTGACGCTAGGTTAGATGTAGAATCTTTCAATTTTCTGAACATGCCAGCTCCTAAGATCCCTATTCTGTTCGGTATTCTGAAAATTCATAAGTCTGTTTTTGATCCACCCATGAGGCCGTTAGTCGATGCGAGAAACAGCATCACTTATGCATGTGCAAAGTACGTGGACCAGATTTTGAAAAAATATGTAGGGCAACAGGAACAAATTTGCAAAGACTCATGGTCCTTTCTGGCCAATATAAAAAAATCTCCAGTTTAATGTCAACTTTAATTTTTTAACGATTGATGTTAAGGACCTGTACTCATCAATCCCTCATATGGAAGGTATTGAGTGGGTAAGCCTACTGATGCACAGTTTAGGGGCACCTGGGTCTGAAATAGGACTAGTGGAGGAATTATTGGACATTATTTTGTCCAACAATTTTATCACCGTTTGATAATAAGTACTATATACAAAAAATAGGTGTGGCAATGGGCTCCCAGTGTGGAGGCAGTTTTGCCAACCTGGTGATGGCATACTGGGAAAGGGAGTTTGTAAGAAAGGTTCCTCACACTGTAAGGCCGATACATTTTTATACACGATTTCTGGATGACATTTTTATGTTAATTGAAGGGGACGAAAATAATGCCATACAGTTATTGTCATATTTGAACAATACAACAATTTTTTTGAAGTTTACTTACACTTTCAATATGGACAGAATAGCTTACCTGGACATTGATTTAAAGAAGGATTTGAAATACAACTCCAACACAGCTAGAATATTCAGAAAGGACACTTATTCTAATGTGTTCCTGCATTTTAGTAGCTGTCACCCTCTATCCCAGAAACGATCAGCGGTGAAGGGGCAGCTTGTGAGGGCCGCTCGCATAGTCTCAAATGAGGAAGACTTTTTAATAGAGTATGAGAAACTTAGAGAAATGTTCTCTAAGAGAGGATACCCTGAACGACTGGTAAAAGATCTAATTGTGGCAGTGGTAAATAAAAGACAGTGTGGGTTTTACCGTCCCATTTTGGGGGTGGAGGACATGCTCCAATCAATTTCATCAGAAAGGCATGGTAATGCAAGAGACCCAACAGGCCCGTCTGACTTTACTATTTCATACAGCTTGGACGGGTATTCTATAATGAACATCATAAGTAAAGAATTGGGACCTAATTTGGTCCGATAGTGTTCTATCTGGTAAACTACAAGTTGCCACCTAAAACAGTTTTTAGAAAAGGAAAAAAACCTAAAGAACCTGTTGGAAGGAGATAAAGGAAAAGTACTCTTTGTTAATACTAAAGGAATGTGTAAATGCCAGATGTGCCCTTATCGTCCCTACATTGATACAGGTCAGAACTTTTCTCTCTGTGGCCAGGAGTGCAGTGCTAAATGCAAATTCAACTGTAACTCCAAGGGTGTGGTTACCTAGCTTCATGTAAATCATGTCCTGCGTTCTATATCAGTAAAACTGACAGGAAACTTAGGTAAAGGGTGTACGAACATCTTTATGGTATTAGGAAGTGTAAACTAGAAAATGCCTTAGCCAGACATGTAGGTGAATACCCGAACCACTCATTTGGTTTTTGAGCAATAGACAGTGTTGCAGAAGACGGGAGAGGCGGACCAATTGCTTTACTCTTGGAAAAATTAGAATTGTCCTGGCAACTAAGAACCCGTGCCTGTCATGACCCTGGTTTGAATGAAATTTATTCAATAACTTGTATATTGAAATTGAAGAGCTTTTCAAGATAATTTATTCATGAAGTCACAAATCTAAACATGCATTCTAGAGGGTACATAGAAAATTTTGTAGAATTCCTTTCCCTCCCCTCCTTTTTCCCCTTTCCCCTCCCTTTCCCTTGCCTTTCCTTAGCCCTGATTATTCATTTATTATTCATAATTTCTGAATGCACATTATCAGGCAATTTAGGACTAGCGCTGTTCGTTTAATAAACTTCAGGAAATGTATTTCAGACAGGTTTGTTAGATAAGATTTGTTAGATACTTAAATTTATTTAAATACTGCATGCTTCAAGCAAATAGTTGTAACAGTTTTGGTCGAGGTGATTTATGTATTAATGTCTTGATTTATTTATGTATTAAGGTATGTTTTAAGTAAGAGACTTAGTAGAAGCGAAACATTTTAAGTATGTATTCTTAACTATGCATTTTAAACAAGTATTTATTCTAAATATAAATTCATAACTTTTTAACTATGTTTTTCAACTATGTATTTTAAACAAGTATTTATTTTAAACATAAATATAAATTCATAACACTTGACAGAAACTTATAAAATTGACTTAATTATCGTACCGAGCTAGGAAAGATGTGCAGCAGGTAAAGGTGATAAAGGATAATGAGGGAAACATACTCACAAGCGAGGAGAGTGTGTTGAGGAGATGGAAAGAGTACTTTGAGGGGTTGATGAATGAAGAGAATGCGAGGGAGAGAAGGTCGGATGATGAAGGGATAGTGAATCATGAAGTACAATGGATTAGCAAGGAGGAAGTAAGGATAGCTATGAAGAGAATGAAGAATGGAAAGGCTGTTGGCCCAGATGACATACCTGTGGAAGCATGGAGGTGTTTAGGTGAAATGGCAGTGGAGTTTTTAAACAGATTGTTTAATGAAATCTTAGAAAGTGAGAGGATGCCTGAGAAATGGAGAAAAAGTGTTTTGGTACCGATTTTTAAGAATAAGGGTGATGTGCAGAGCTATAGTAACTACAGAGGGATTAAACTGATCTGTCACAGCATGAAGTTATGGGAAAGAGTAGTGAAATCTAGGTTAAGAAGGGACGTGATGATTAGTGATCAGCAGTGTGGTTTCATGCCGGGAAAAAGCACTACAGATGCGATGTTTGCTCTGAGCGTGTTGATGGAGAAGTACAGAAAATGTCAGAAGGAGTTGCATTTTGTTTTTGTAGACTTAGAGAAAGCATATGACAGGGAGCCTAGAGAGGAGTTGTGGTATTGTATGAGGAAGTCAGGAGTGTCAGAGAAGTATGTAAGAGTGGAACAGGATATGTACAAGGGTAGTGTGACAGCAGTGAGGTCTGCGGTGGGAGTGACGGATGTGTTTAAGGTGGAGGTGAGATTACATCAAGGATCAGCTCTGAGCCCTTTCTTATTTGCAATGGTGATGAACAGGTTGACAGACGAGATCAGACAGGAGTCCCCGTGGACTATGATGTTTGCAGATGACATTGTGATCTCTAGTAAGAGTAGGGAACAGGCGGAGGAGACCCTGGAGAGATGGAGATATGCTCTAGAGAGAAGAGGAATGAAGGTCAGCAGGACTAAGACAGAATATATGTGTGTGAATGAGAGGGAGGATAGAGGAATGGTGAGGATGCAAGGAGTAGAGGTGGCGAAGGTGGATGAGTTTAAATACTTGGGGTCAATAGTTCAGAGTAACGGTGAGTGTGGAAGAGAGGTGAAGAAGAGAGTACAGGTAGGATGGAGTGGGTGGAGAAGAGTGTCAGGAGTGATTTGTGACAGACAAGTACCTGTAAGAGTGAAAGGGAAGGTCTAGAAGAGGGTAGTGAGACCAGCTATGTTATATGGGTTGGAGACAGTGGCATTGACAAAAAGGCAGGCATTTGAGCTGGATGTGGCAGAGTTAAAGATGTTAAGATTTGCACTGGGTGTGACGAGGGTGGACAGAATTAGAAATAAGTATTAGAGGGTCAGCCCAGGTTGGAAGGTTTGGAGACAAAGCCAGAGAGGCAAGATTACATTGGTTTGGACATGTGCTGAGGAGGGATGCTGAGTATATTGGGAAAAAGATGCTAAGGATGAAGCTACCAGGTAACAGGAAAAGAGGAAGGCCTAAGATAAGGTGTATGGATGTGGTGAGAGAGGATATGCAGGTGGATGGTGTGACAGAGCAAGATGCATGCAGAGAACAGGAAGAAATGAAAACATGTGATCCGCTGTGGCAACCCATAATGGGAACGGCCGAAAGAAGATGATGATCGTACGATGCAAGTACATGTATTTCAGCAACAGCCTACATATTTTTAATGTAAGCAACACACACAGCACATTATTTAGGAGCTTCATTTATTGGAATCTAAGTAACAGTGAAACACTAAGGTAACTGATGTGTCATTTGTCAATTACTAATCAAGCAGCATATTTTACTTGTGTAATTAACTGAAGGGAAGTTGAGAGTGGAACAGGTTTTATACCACAGTGTGATGTAACTGTATGTGGTCTGAAGAAGTCTTGCTATATGCGAGATGAAAAGCGCTTTACAGAAATAAAGTGTAGTAGGTTTTTACAACAGGATTGTGCTTTTTATTTTACAACAATGGAACATTTTATAGCTGGAATACTTGGTTTTCCTTTGGATTACTTCTGGACTGTGCCTAGTTTGTGAAAGGAATACTTGATTTTCCTTTGGATTACTTCTGGACTGTGCCTGGTTTGTGAAGGGGTCTGTCCATTTTGGAGATTCGCATGAACTGGAGAGGATAGGTCACTTTGCCTAGCAATCAGCGGAAGTGGAGAAGCCAAGCTATCAGCTTGAGACTGGATACATTTGGGTGAATCAAGCCCTGTGGATGCATTACCAAGTCTGGGATTGGGTCCAGAACCCAGGGTTGACAAATTAGATGAGGCTACAGAAACGGGAGCCAAATTTGACAAGGCAAGTAAGGAGCAATGAGGATAACTTTGCTTCTCAATCGAAGAGCCTTCTTCATGAATTTTGGTATTAATGGTAGAGAAGGATAAGCATAGAGAAGACCCATGGGTCAATCGTGTAGGAGAGCTTCCCTCTGTGACTCCCCCTGTGGGGGGACTGGGCAAAATAGTTGCTGCAATTGTGATTTGTAGGGGAGGCATATAGATCACAGCAAGGCTGACCCCAGTGACTGAAAAAAATTGCCGCCACTTTCAGATTGAGGGACCACTCGTGAGGCAAGAGAATGCATCTGCTCAACTTGTCTGCAATCATGTTGGAATCCCCGGGAATGTGCATTGCTACAAGAAAGCGATAGGAAGCTATTGCCCATTGACAGATTCTCATGGCTTCCTGACATAAAGGGTAAGGTCTGGTTCCCCCCTGTTTGTTTATGCACCAGACTACTGACATGTTGTCTGAAGGGCAATTGTTCCCGAAGGGAGTACAGAATGGAATGCTTGCAATGCGAGAAGTACTGCCCTCAGTTCCAGAACATTGATATGCATATTGTCCTCCAAGGGTGACCAATCACCATGGACTGTCTGTCCCTGATAATGGCCCCCCACCCGATCAGGGAAGCATCCGTGGTCACTATGGCTAAGGGTGGAGTGGGGGAGACTGGGTGACTCCATAGGTTTTGATCTGGCTTCAACCACCAGAGAAGGTCTTGTTTGCAAAGACTGGTTATCCTGATCTTGTAAGACATAGGAAGATATAAAGAGAACCACTGAGTTATTTACAACCACTGAAGGAGTGTCAGGTGAAGTCTCGCTAATGGGACCATCATGATGGAAGCTGCCATAGATCCCAGAAGTTGTAGAATCAGTCTTGCTGGAACCTTGGTGTGGTTCATAAATGGTTGGAGCTGAAGTGTCAGTCTTTGCAATCTGTGGGAAGGAAGAAATACTCGAGAGATCCGTGTATTGAATTCCGCCCCTATGAACTGCAGCCTTTGGGATGGTGTTAGTTTGCATTTTCTCTAGTTCAAAGTAATGCTCAAGTGCATCAAAAGTTTCCGTGTTTGCTGTACGATGAAAAAGAAGTTATGTACCTACCATAACATTCCATGTTAGTTGTCTTCATCTCGCCTTCCTTCTTGCTGGTTGGGATCGGAGCCGATCCTCGGCTCCGACTCGGCCATCTTCAATAGCTCAAGAGCTGTTTACTGGCTCGAGGCTACCCCGTACCCCATAATGCTTAGCGATAGCTACCCAGATCTCGTTTGAAATAGCTAACTACAGACATAACAATATAATGAATCAGTCAAGAAGCAGTAGATTTCACCTGCCATATTCTCTTAAGTCAAAAAAGGACACAAGAGAACACACAGCCAGTGAAACAGAACAAAAAACTCCTCTCAGTCCACTAGGACAGGGGGATGGAGGGTGGGACGCAAGAAGGAAGGCGAGATGAAGACAACTAACATGGAACATTATGGTAGGTGCATAGCTTTTTTATGTTAAGTTGTCTATCTCGCCTTCGTTCTTGCTGGCTGGAACAGCATCCCTAGCACCTAAAAACCTGGGTGACTCAGTGCAACAGACTCTTCAGAGCAGTGGACCCAAAGTCGGCTCTGCTCCTGGAGACCACATCCAACTTGTAATGAGAAATAAAGGTATGAGGGTTTGCCCATGTGGCAGCTGCACAGACAGAATCCATGGGCAACCTGGATTGAAAGGCTACAGAGGTGGCCAAGGCCCTAGTAGAATGCCCTCTAGGTTTCATAGCTAACTCTTTGTTCCTTAGCTGATAAATGGAAGAAATAGTGTGTGACAACCATCTGGATATGGTTACCTTGGAAACTGGGAGACCTTGTTTGCCCAGGGCGTAATAGAGGAATAGTTGGTCTGATTTCCTTACCTCTTTAGTTCTGTGCAGGTAAAAGCACAATTGCCTATGAACATCCAATTGGTGTAGTTTGTATTCTGCCTTGTTGGTATGATTAGGGAAAAACACAGGAAGATCTATAGATTGGTTTAAGTTATTTTCTGAGCAGACTTTAGGGAGAAACGAGGGATTAGTTCTCAGAGCAACCCTGTCCTTATGAAAAACCAAGTAAGGAGGACGAACACATAGAGCTTGAAGTTCGGAGACACATCTGGCTGAAGTAATAGCTACCAGAAAGAGTGTCTTCCAAGATATGAACTTGATAGAGCAGGAAGCTGCTGGTTCAAAAGGGGGCAGAATTAAGGAGGTTAGGACTAAATTAAGGTCCCAAGGAGGAGGGGGATCTCTCACTGGAGGCCTAAGAAGAGTTGCCCCTCTCATAAAAGCTTTACATAGCTTATGAGACATAATGTTAGAGTTCGAAAAACCAACATGAAAGTTAGAAATGGCCGCCATCTGTACCCTGATCGTAGAAGCAGTGGACCCGGAATGAAACAGTAGAACTAGAAATACCAAGATTTCATGGACTGGGGCTGAGAAGGGATCCACATTCCTAGTCTCTGCCCAACAAGAAAAACGTTTCCATTTGCTAGCATAAGTTTTCCTTGTTGTAGACTTGTAAGAGGACACGATAATGTCGCGGACTGCTGGGGAAATGATGCAAAGCCTGGCTAAGGTTGGAAGTGGAGCAACCAAGCTGTGAGCTGGAGGGCTCTTAGGGATTGATGCAACCCGCCTGATTGATGAACCAGGAGGTCTGGAATTGGGTCCAGAGTCCAGGGTTGATCGAGAAGGTAACGGTGCAGGAACGGAAACCATATCTGTCAAGGCCAGTAGGGAGAAATGAGGATCATTTTGCAATCCAACGATATTGCTTTCTGTATAAGTTTGTGTATCAGAGGGAATGGAGGAAAAGCATAAAGAAGTCCCTGGGGCCAATTGTGAACTACAGCGTCTCTGGGTGTGTGACGTGGAAGCGAAAGAAGGGGAAGTAGTTGCTGTATTTGCTGTTGAAGAGGGTGGCAAAGAGATCGCAGCAAGGCTGTCCTCATTGCAAAAAACAAGATTCGCAATTTCCTGATTCAGAGACCACTCGTGAAGCATTAGAATAGCTCTGCTGAGCCTGTCTGCTATGACGTTGGATCTCCCTGGGATGTGCATCGCAATCAAAAAACGATGGGAGGAAATCGCCCACTGCAAAAGCCTGAGTGCTTCTCGACACAGGGGGTAGGACCTGGTTCTGCCCTGCTTGTTGATGTACCACACCACAGACATGTTGTCCGTTTGAAGAGCAATGGTCCCAGGAAGAAGACAGTCTTGAAGGGCTTGCAACGCTAGCAACACGGCTCTCATTTCCAGGACATTTATATGCAGATGGTACTTGTGATGTTGCCATGTGCCTTGGACTGCCCTCCCCCCACCCTATCAGGGAAGCATCTGTCGTTACTGTGGCTACCGGAGGAGGCTGTATGAAAGGTCTGCCCTGAGTAACTAGTGGGGAGACCATCCACCAAGAAAGATGCCTTTTGCATGCGACCGTGATCATGATCTTGTACGTCATGGGTAGCTCTTGGAAGGACCACTGCGTAAACAGAAGCCACTGAAGAATCCTCATATGAAAGCGCACCAGTGGGATTAGGAGAATGGCTTCTGCCATGGAGCCCAGAGTTTGAAGAACGTACCTGACTTGGATTCTTTTGCTCTGCATCAGAACCTGTACCTGCTGACAAATTGCGGACACCCTTTCTGGTGGTAGCCTTGCAAACATATCCCTTGTGTCTACAGACAGGTTTAGTGCAAACTTCACCCCCCCTCTCACTCTCACATCTCACCCCTAAAGGGCCCATAACCATACCAGAAGAATGTAGAGCCCCAGCAATCACTGATACACAGGTTAAAACCGCCCTATCCAAAGCCAAAAACACAGCTTCAATGGGACCGGACAGATTCCCAGGCTGTGTCTTACACGAATTCCAAAATGAACTAACCCCTCACCTAAACACACTGTTCAAACTCAGCCTCTCTACAGGCTACATACCCATAGAGTGGTGCACAGCAACAGTTATTCCGCTCCACAAATGTGGAGCCACAATGGACCCCGGGAACTATCGCCCTGTAAGCCTGACTAGCCTGGTCTGCAAGGCTATGGAGCGCATCATCATGGAACGCAATAACAGAGACATTGGGAACCTCCAAACATTGGACCCTACCCAGTTTGGCTTTGTTAAGGGCAGATCATGCCTCCTAAACCTGGTGGACTTCTTTGAGACAGTTACCAAGGTTTAGGACGAAGGAAAAGAGGTCCACACAGCCTACCTAGACCTTGCAAAGGCTTTCAACACCATTCCCCATTCTGGTATTATAGACAAGCTCACCAGCTTGAACATAAACCCCTACATCACGAGATAGGTTGCCAATTGTCTCAATGGATAGAACCCACACGGTGAGAGTTGCAGGATCTAGGTCCGACTCTAAACCGGTTACAAGGGGCATCCCCCAGGGCTCAGTCCTGGGACCCTCCTGTTCGGTATATACTTCTCAGAGGTACAGGCAAGCACAGCAGGACTATGGCTGACCAAGTTCACAGACGACTGTAAACTGGGGGCCATAACTGACTCTCCGGCTATTACAGACATCCTCCAGAAGGGTCTCACTGAGATGGATACCTGGTGTCAAAATCATGGCCTCAAGCTAAATGCAAAAAAGTGCATAGTCAACCCCTTTGGAAAAAACAAAGTACCCATGAACTACCACCAGGGTTGCCAGAATTCCAGCCCCCCATGTAGGGATAAAAAAAAAAAAGAAGGTCTCTCACGGCAAGTGAAGACCAAAAAAAAAAGGTCTTTAATGTGGAACATAGTTCCACATTAAAACAGTAGCTCAGTAGCGCTCTGCACTAAACACGGAGCTTCTCGTGTTTAATGCATTGCAGTTCCGCATTCAACACAAGTAGCTCCGTGTTTAGCGATTTTTGATTGGCCCGTATACCGGCATATGGGC
This sequence comes from Protopterus annectens, assembly GCF_019279795.1. Lineage (NCBI taxonomy): Eukaryota > Metazoa > Chordata > Ceratodontiformes > Protopteridae > Protopterus > Protopterus annectens. The sequence goes on along the minus strand of NC_056747.1, from coordinate 1,125,654,484 downwards.
CAATCAAAAATCACTAAACATGGAGCTTCTCGTGTTTAATGCGGAACACAAGAAGCTCCGTGTTTAGCAATTTTTGATTGGCCCGTATGCCAGGTATACGGGACAATCAAAAAAAAAAAAAAAAAAAAAAAAAACAAACAAAGCGGAGGCTGGCCGGGATTTAAACCGGCAGGGCGGGACTCGGGATCAGGCTGTTGATCTCGGGACAGTCTCGCCCAAATAGGGACGTCTGGCAACCCTGACTACCACATAAGTGGAAGTCCCCTAAATACAGAAAATGAAATAAGGGATCTGGGGACCCAAGTAGATAGTAATCTCTCCTTTGCTAATCATATTGCCAAGGTGGTTAGAAAATCCTTCTATGTGGCCCACCTAATCACAAAAGGGTTCGCATCTAGAACAAAAGAGGTTATTGTGCCCCTCTACTCATTACTCATCAGACCCATCATAGAGTACAGCGCCCCATTTGGGATGTACCTTACAAGACACCTGCAACAGCTGGAAAGACCATAGCAGTACCTCACCAAGAGGATTACTGGCCTCAAACAGATGCCCTATGCAGCCCGACTGAATAAACTCCAGCTGTACTCGGTTCCATACAGCCTACTCAGAGGTGATCTCTGCCTGACATACAAGGCCATGTCCAACCCAGAATTGATGGACATGCTCCACCTAAAAAAAAACAAATCCCCGAGAGCCACACGTTCTAGGGATCTAAACCTCACCATAACGATAAATAGGATTTGCTGGAGGGATAGATTCCTGCCTCAGAGACTCCCCATGCTTTGGAACAGGATTCCAATCTACATTAGGCAGAGCCCCTCACTAACACTCCAATAGATACCTTGACGAGTGGATGGGAAACAGCAGTGACTCTGCTGGACCGAGGCACAGGGAACTAATGGCTCGACTGGACAGAGGCACAGGGAACTAATCTAAGGGGGTGGCGAAAGAAAACACATTCTGGCTATGCTTACATATGCCCTCAGGCAGATAGCCTAGTACTTACCTATGAACCTATGGAGTAAAAAGGGAGGATCCATCAAATGGGGCATTGACAAAGGATGCCTCAAAAAGCTCTGCAGAATCACACAGCCTCATCCAGGCCTGTATCCGAATAGCAATGTCTGAGCAACTGTCTGTGAGGAACCCTCTATGAAGTGGGAAATAAGCCTCATGGAAGAATTAGAGAAGGACGAAAGAGTTGTCAGTCAGGGAGACCTTCTTGAAGTCCTCTGCCGACATGATCTCTGCCAGAGAGTCTGAGAGTTCCTTCACCAGCTCCCTCTGTAATTGAGTAAAGTGTGCCAGGTAGTTTAATGCTCTCAGCGAAAAGGTGGCCGAAGCGTAAATGCACTTACCAAACCTATCCATCTTTCTGAACTCCCTGTTTGGTGGATGGACAGTGGAGCTCTGTTCAGCTAGCTCCTTTTTAGTAGCCCACAACCAATGCATCAACTGGAATACCCTTGGTCCAATTTGGTCTATCCTTAGGAGGAGATAAAAACTTATCCGGGCATTTGGGAATCAGTTCGATAGAGTCCGGCTCCTTCCAGGCCCGGCGGGGCATCAAATCCATAAGGTTGTCAGCCAGGGGGACCACCCAGGATGTAGATGGGCCCATTCCAAAAGCCTCCAAAACACAGACTTTTCTGAGGAAGAAGGCTAGGCTGACCAATCACTTCTCTGCCTCAGGATCTCTAAAATGTCTCCAAAGGACATGTCCTCCGGTGGTGATCTGAGGGATCCTTCCCTTTCATCAAAGTCCATGTCCTCAGTGACGAACTTCAAAGGGGAGTCTATGTGCCTCCTTTTGCACGTCCTCTTATGAGGAATCTCCTCTGTGGGAAGTTCAGGGGCTGACTCTGGGCAGGTATGATAGGCTCAAGTCTCTGGTCCACGAGGAGTCATCGGAAAGGATCACAGCTCAAAGACATCAGATCCCTATGGCAAGAGAAGGCCCTTTCTACAACATGGAATGTCAAGGGATCCAGTGAATCCCACCCCGGTTCCACATGAGCTGAGGCTACTGAAGAAGAAAGGGCAGGAATTCCCGAGCCCTGGGATCCAGGTAGAATTGGCCCAAGCTGTCCAGCACTGAAGCGCCATGAGGAAGAGACAGTTCCAACATAGTTGGAGATGACCCCTCCCCCGGATCCGATGGGGACATCCCAGATCTGAGACCCGCTGCGATCTGATGATAAAGGAGCAGAGGAAGTCAGGGTGACGGTTGGAGTGGAGGAAGGGTAGCTCCTCATACTCAACCCTGGCTCTCTTGGTTGGCTATGATCCCGAGACTCTAATACTGAGGGACAGATCGGAGAAGGAGACTGAGCTTGGAAGGAAACACTCGCAGACCCCAGTGGAGACAGAGTGGAGAAGAATCCCAACTGGATCTGAGTCTTGAGAATCTTCCTGTTCATCCTGTACATGCTGAACTCTCAAAGGCTCCTAGAAGACCTGGAAGAAGCCACTGACAGGGTCTGGAGTGCCTGACGTGAATCTGCTGCAGCCCGAGGGAAGAAGCAGCCTCAGTGCCCAGCACCAGTGTGGGACCCATAGATATCAGATCCATAGTCTTAGGATCTGAGGTGGAAGGAGTAACTTCAGGAGAACTGGAGATTAGACAAGTACCGATTGGATCCAAAGAGTGCTTCTGGTCCATCAGGGAAGATGTGGGACTGAGATCTGAGCCTGTCGGATCCAAAGGTCTCAGAGTTTTGGAGAGTGGCTCCGAAGACACTCTGGAGGACTTGTGAGGGTGCTTCTTGGAGTCAGAGGACCCTGCCACACTCTTGGCAGGGGTTTAAGCTCCTGGAGAGGAATTTGAAGCAGGCAAGACAGCCTTGAGGATTAACTTGTTTTTGCTGTTGGCAATAGCCCTAGGATTGAAGCTCTCACCGATACAGCAAGCCGACCACAAATACTCAGGGCCAAGGCGATAAACACAAAGTATGTGCATCCGAATACAGGAATTTTTGGCCACATTCAGAGCACCTCTTAAAACCAGTAGGTTTATCTGACATATTACCATAACACAGAAGGAAACAACCAAAACACCACATGTGGCACAACAGCAAAAAACACTGTATCACTAAATCACAGCACAATACAAAATTAGCTAAACAAGCACAAAATGATCTATCTACCTTTTTTTTTTTAACAATAACAATAATCACAACAACAGCTGGGAAGTGGGAAACCTAAACCAATGGCTAGAGGAGGGAAAAGCTCAGGTAAAGTCCAACTGCAGAGCTAGAAGAAAAAGGGAAAGATTCTAAGCTTATACTACGACAGAAGGGGAGGAAAAGGAGCATAAAAAACATTTATCTGAGAAAAACCTGAGGAAAGATTCCTATCCTACTGCAAAAAACTTGAACAAAAGCTCAAGACTCGATAACCACGTCTGACACAGCTGGTCTGACACTGCTGGCGACAAATGAGATCTGAAATAGTTAGTTAGTGAACAGTGCTTTATGGGAAGTAGGAGGAGCTCAAGACTTGGATCTTAGTCTGTAAAAAATGTGGTTATGTCAGATCCATAACCCAGCCGTGAGGAGGAATGAAAGAGACAACATCAGATCTGATATTATGAGACAAAATTAGCAAAGGAAAAAATGTAGCGCCCACTGTGTGAACTGCAAGGTGCCAAACACAAATACTGCTTTTCAGGTGAGAAAAGCAAAACTGAAGAGAAAAAGATCCAGTATACTTTCTAGCAGGTACAGTATAGTTATGGAAGGATGGTGACAGCTCCCTCTCAAATTTAACTTTTTAATTCCCAAGACAAGTATGAGTAAGTAATGAGGAAGGCTGTTGTTAAGATCCTGCATTATTTTTTTAAATATATGACATGTCAAAAAATAAGTTTTACAAGGCAGTGTATTGTATTATGCATAAAATAAAATAAATTCACTACAGTAACAAAAACACCAAATCTAAATTCAGATGATAGTGACAACTGGCTTCCCTTAGTCTGACTGGGTTGATACATACAGGGGAAATATTACTCTGACTGGTCTATCCTAAGCTCCATCTATTATGTTATAGTTGTTAATGTTTTTTTTACTTTACGTGTTGTTTTCAAAATGCTCAGCTTACTCTAGTTTGCTCCCGTAGCTGATCAACAACAAGGCGATCAACTCTTGAAGGATTTGAAGGAAGTCTTGGAACAGGTATACTACTTGCACTTGAAACCCTCTTTCCAGGATAAGTCTTGGCAAGCACCAATTCTGCCTAAAACAGAAACTACAATTAGAAATTTGTTACGACACAAAATGCTTGTTAACATTTGTTTACCCAGCTTAGCTGATCACAATGAATGTAATATCAAAATGAGGCCACTTCAGAATTTTCTAGAAAATAATTAAAATCTCAGAAATGTTAAAGATGTGCAATTTCCACAATGATTTGAATGTGCTTTTTCTTGCCAAGACTATTATATACTCAGAAATTGTCACGCTTTTACGTACAGTTTAACAGTCCATAAAATTTATGACAATTAACTCGAAATAAAACTTACTGTAAAACTTCAAAAAATAAATGCCATTTTTCAGAATGAGCAGTTTACTCACAGTATACAATCTGCAGAGACTACATTGCACTGCTCTGTCGCTATGCAAAAATTACTGATATGCTTTGGATATCCTTGGGTAACCTTGTCATGTCATTTATTTAAACTGGATTCAGATGTATACAGGGGTGATACAGTGGTGTAGTGGGTAGTTTGTCACCTCACAGTAAGAGGCTCTCTGGTTTGCATTTCAGCTCCAGTGCCTTCTGTGCAGTGTCTGTGTTCACATGCATTTTCTCCGGGTGCTCTGATTTCTTCCCACATTCCAAGGACATGCAGTAGGTGGACTGAATATACTAAATTGGCTGTAGGTGTGAGTGTGCATACATGTTATGTGGCATCACTGCCATGTTAAGAAAGTACAGCTGTGTACACTTACCATAAATGTAGATGTTCGAGTGTATTCACTGTTGCAGTCATCTCCTGTGGGTTATCCCTGCTACGGTAGCCCTGGGCCGGCCCAAATACCAAAGTCAATGTTTTTTTGCCTCGGCTGCCATCGCCTGTAGTCTGACGTCAGGTCGACAGTGCTATAAAGCAAGGCAGCCAACGTCATTACATCAGTTTTTCTTGCCCTAACCCGTCAGAAGCACAAGGAAATGCGGAAAAGTGGTCCTGGTGATTAAAAGCTACTATAGGAAGCTTATGTCCCCCAAGGGGAAGATGCTATATGGGGGATGGAGGGAGGGAAACCAGGACTGCAACAGTGAATACACTCGAACAGCTACATTTATGGAAAGTGTACACAACTGTACTATGCTTTTCGTGTTTCACTGTTGCAGTCATCACCTGTGGGAGGATTCCTAAAGCTGAGAAGAGGGGTGGTAGGATAGGTTAGAGTCCTAGGGATGGGTCAGCAGGCCCTGCAGAACTGCAGAGCCAAACCCTGCCCTAGACTTAGAAAAAAGAGGTAGGTAGTAATGCTCTGTAAAGGTATGGACAGAGATCCAGGTGGCAGCTTCCAAGATGTCCCTGGTGGGGACTCCTCTAAAGAAGGCTGTGGAAATGGAGGCTGCCCTAGTGGAATGGGTACGGATAGACTTAGGGGGGTTTCCCATGTAGTCTGTAGCAGAAATGGATACAGTGTAATATCCATTTGGAAATTGTTTGTTTGGAAATGGGCTTCCCCTCTTCCCCTGGAGCAAAGCTGACAAGTATTTGGACTGTTTTTCTGAATGGTTTATTACGGTCCAGATAGTATCTGAGTTGTCTATGCACATCTAGCGAGTGTAGAATTATTTTCCCCTTGTTTTGAGGGCTGGGAAAGAAGGTGGGTATGTGAATGGCCTGGTTGAGGGTCACATCAGATACCACATTGGGCATAAAGGAGGGCTTTGGTCCTCAGGGAGACCCTGTCTGCATGGAAAATGATAAAGGCTCAACAGCCATGAGATCCTGAAGTTCTGAAACCTTTCTGGCTGAGGTGATAGCTAGTAGGAAAGCAGTCTTCCAGGAGAGATATTTCAATTCTGTAGATGCAGCAGTCTCAAAAGGAGGTAAAGTTAGTTTTTCTAGAACATAATTCAGGTCCCAGGGTGGCGTGGAAGGACTTCTATGAGGTCTGATATTAGAAGCCCCTCTGAGGAATTGCTTAATCAATGGATGAGAGAAGAGGGGTGGGTCTTAATTATAATGGGCAGAAATGGCTGAGGCATGGATTTTAATAGAGGAGAGAGGCCACTATTGAGCAACTCAGCTAGGTAATCCAAGATAAGAGGGATGGAAGATTGGCTCCAGGAGCAGAATCTTTTCCATTTCCCTGCGTAAGATATTCTAGTGCTGGGCCTTCTGGCCTCTGTGATCATGTCTAGAAATTGTTTGCTTAACAGGGACTCCTTGCTAGTCTTTAAGGTATAAGCCATACTGAAAGGTTGAGGGTATCTAAGTCTGGGTGCAGTATCTTCCCCCTCACCTGTGTCAAGAGGTCTGAGATCAGGGGAAGCTGCTTGGAGGACTGTAAGGTCAGGCTGCGCAGTAAGGGGTACCAATGCTGTCTGGGCCAATCTGGAGCAATGAGGATGGACTTTGGTCGCTCCTCCCTTACTTTGATCAATACCTTGGGAATAAGGGGCAGAAGAGGGAATGCGTACACAAAGAGGGAGTTCCAAGGGAAGGTCAAGGCATCTATCTTCCACTCTATGGGGGTGATATCCCCGGTACAGAACTTTTGCAGCTGGTGGTTGAGGTGCAAGGCAAATAGATCCACTTCTGGAGTCCGCCACTCCTGAGTGATTTGCAGTAAAATTTCCCTGTGGAGCTGCCATTTGTGGGGGTCCAGTAAGTTTCTGCGTAGTTGGTCTGCCAGGGTGTTGTTGAATCCTGGTAGGTATTGTGCAATTAGGTGTAGACCCATGGAGGTGTCTGTAAGCCAGAGGCTCATGGTTAACCTGGACAGGGGGTAAGATTGGGTCCACCCCTGTTTGTTGATATAACACATTACTGTAGTGTTATCTGTTTTTATAAGGAGAACCCCTGGTCTGAGATGGGGTTTGAAGGATGTCAGAGCCTTTTGTACTGCCATCATTTCTTTCTGATTGATGTGCAAGTGAAGTTGCTGGGCATCCCAAAAACCTTGGGTGCACCTGCCAGCTAGGTGAGCACCCCAAGCAATGTCTGAGGCGTCGGTGGTGATGGTCTGGCCAGAAAGGCAGAGAATCAAGGGAAGACCCTTGTTCCTGGCACTAGCCTCTGCCCACCAGAGAAACTCGGCCCTTATACATGGAATCAGAGGGAGAGAGGTCTCTAGGGATTGAGAATGCTGGCACCAAAGGTTCTTTAAGTACCACTGAAGTTTTCTCATTTGAAGCCTGGACAGAGGAATAAGAAGGATGCAAGATGCCATGTATCCCAGGGCTTGCAGGAACTTCTTCGCAGTGAGGTGACTTCTGGAAGCCAGCTGGGTAAAGTAGAGAGGCAGGAAGCTCTGCTTTTCTGCGGATAGGAAGGCCATTTGGGATGATTTGTCTAGCACAGCTCCCAAAAAAATGATCTTCCTGGTGGGGTTTTGTTTTGATTTCTTCTCGTTGATGGTGAACCCTAGGGAAGTGAGCTGAAATTTGACAAAGAGAATATCCTGGAGCCTGGAGCAGCTTTTCTTTGCAGTCTGCCTGAATAAGGCCGTCATCCAGGTAAGGGTAAATCTGTATACTTCTCTGTCTGCAGAATGCTATGGCTGGGGCCAAGCATTTGGTGAATACTCTGGGAGCATAGATAAGCCAAAGAGCAGCGCAGAGAACTGGAAGTGTTGTGAGCCTGCTCTGAAGCGCACAAATTTTCTACACAATTCCCTGATGGGGATGTGGAGGTAGACATCTTTTAGGTCCAGGGTCACTAGCCGGGAATTTTTTGCTAGCATACGCAGCAGCTGCTGCAAAGTTAGCATTTTGAATCTGGGGACCACCAGAGAGGTATTCAGAATGGATAGATCCAGGATGGGGCACCAAGTGCCCTCTTTTCTGGGAACAAAGAATAGTCTGGAATAAAAGCTTTTGCATGTTTGGTCTGAGGGAACAGGTTCTACTGCCCCCTGTGATATAAGTGTTTGGACCTGTTTCAATGCCTCTGCCCACTGATTTGGGGGTAAGTCTGGGTATCCTCTTGGAATTGGGAGTTTGCTGAAAGAGAATTTGTATCCATGAGCAATGATCTTTAAGACCTGTTGGTCCATGGTTACAGAAAGACAATTGTCTTTGAAGAGGGAGAGACTTCTTCCTAGTTTTTGATGAGTGAAGGGAGGGCAGAGGCGGGAGGGGGAGTCATTGCGGGTGTTTCCCATAAAAGGTTGGCTTAGAACTCCCTGCCATAGAGACGTAAGTGGTCCATTGTTTGCTTCTCAGCTGGCCCTGGGAAAGCGGCCTGGAAGGTCTGTCCCTGCGGGGCTTGCCTTGGCCCTGTCTGCCAGGTGCAGGGAAGGCCCAGTACTTAGAAGGAAAGTTTCTGCTGAATCTGGGAGGTTGAACTTGAAAGAAAAATTTTACTGTTTGTATAGATTTTGCTTTGTCTTCCATCTTTTTAAGCACCTTTTCTGCTTTTTCCCCAAACAAGCGTTCCTTGTCTAGGGGTGCATAAATAAGTTTAGACTTGACATGATCAGGGAGAAGTTGTTCCTTCAGCCAAACATGTCTCCTAATAACAGATCCTGTCACTGCTGCCCTGCTAGAGGCTTCTAGGGCATCATATCCACATTGTAATGAGTGTCTGGCCACTTGCCAAACTGAGTGCAGTAAATCTGCTAACTCTTTTGAACTGGCACAGTCAGGAAAGGTAGCAATCTTCTGTTTTAATTGTTCCAAAGTGTGTTGTTGATATTTTAACACATGGAACTGACAATTGAGTGCTCTGATAGCTAAGGTTGCAGAGGTGTATACTTTTTTACCCCATCTGTCCAGAGCTCTGGAGTCCTTGTCAGAAGGAAGAGGATTCTTGGCAGAGCTAGTCTTAGCTCCTTTAGGTCCCTGTCTAATGACCTCTGGGTCTGCAGCAGGATTTCTGTACAGGTATTTGTGAGGATTTGTACTCTGTAGCACCTGTCAGGTTTACTGGGAGCAGGGGGAAGGGTGTCAAGGGCTAAGCTGAATTCATGGAAAACATCATCCACCACTTCTAAAATAGGGAGGATGGCCAGGAGTTTGTGCTGGGGCAAGTCCAGAAACTCTTTAAGTCTTTTCTTAGACTGAGGGAAGTCCTGAGATTCCCACTGGAAATGTTCCCTGAGGGAGTGAAGGGTTTCCCCAAAGGAAAGGTCCTCTGGAGGGGATGAAGAAGTGATAGATTCCTCTGCATCTGAATCCTCATAAGCAGTTAAGGGATGCTGTTCCTCTTCAAAAACTGAATAATCAGATTCCTTGGCATCCTGTTCTGTCATAATTTCTAGAGAAGGGTGCCTTTTCCTTTTAGAAGAAGTGGCCGGACTACCGCAGATAAGGGCGATGAGATCTGCCATTTTAAGCATTTGTGCTTGGGGTGGTGGCTAGAAGCAGATTTCCTAGGAGTGGCATGGCTTTTAGGCCTGAGAAAATCTGTCGGTCTGAGAAAAACAGTAGTCGGATGTGAAGAAGTTGTTTTTTTGTCTAGAATCGGTAGTGCGAAAGGCCTCCTCAGAAGCCGGTGCCTGTGTTGCGGCTCCGGACCCAACAGAGGCAGAGACAGCCAAAGGCTCAAAATACGAAGAAGATTTCTGCGGCATACCGGACACCGAAAGGGTCTCGGTAGAGGCCTGCGTAGATATCGAATTGGGCATCAGGGGCTGCGAAAGCACCTCACTGAATTCCAGAGAACTGACGCCCTACTTAGCAGTAGCATGGTCAGAAGGATTAGCCTTGTGTGGTCTGTCTCTATCTTTATATCTACGTTTTTTCAGAATGTCCAGAGACTGTTGGCTGATGGGTGCCATACCGGAATGCGAAGACGGAACACGAAAATAGCTGTCTACAAAAAGAGCTCTACACTGAATGGTTCTCACATTAAAGAGGGCACAGAACCGGCAACGGGGCACGTCGTGGTCTGGGCCTAAACAAGTGACGCAGTAAGAATGCATGTCTTGGTGTAGGATCTGCATTCCACAGGCGAGACAATTGTTAACTTTTTCGGACATCGGTTAGTGCAAGAAAAAAGGATCCCCAACGGGTACTTAGCTTTAGATGTTTTCAGTTGAAATTCAACTTCTGGTAGCAACTGACTGGCACTCGTGCGAATTGCTTCTGCTATGGGATCCACGGCAAGAAAGACTGATGTAATGACGTCGGCTGCCTTGCTTTATAGCACTGTCAGAAGTCAGACTACAGGTGACAGCAGCCGATGCAAAAAAACATTGACTCTGGTATTTGGGCTGGCCGAGGGCTACCACAGCAGGGATAACCCACAGGTGATGACTGCAACAGTGAAACACGAAGAACATCAACAGAATCAGAGGTAGCTACCCAGCAGTATTAACACTGGCTCTAGATGATTGTATCTGTTGATATGACCCCAACCCTACGTGACAAATGGGAAAAAGGGGTTATAGATGGATGCAGATGAATAAGGCCCAGGTGAATTAGATATAATGAGGAGAAAGGATATTTGTAGCTATTTAGAAATGAATCCTTTAAATCATTTTTTTGTTTTTATTTTATTTATTTTTTAAATGTATTATATCTGATTACCTTCAAGCTAATGGACCATATTTCTCTCATATCCCGCCGAAGATACAACAGCTTTAGTAACAGCTGAACATCTCATTCCTTAACTTCAAAGTGACTTCTGTTACCCACACCTCATGTGGTACAGTACATAATTAGCATGTCTTTGAATGCTTATATATATGGAAAAAGGGGATCACTACTGAATCCCGAACATACAGAATACTGAACCTGAAAATACCAAGTCTAAAATACCGAAAAGACTGAATTCCGAAAATTCAGAAACGCGAATCCCGCAATATCGAAATAAAAGCGCCAAGACATTAATGATATGTTAAAGTAGTTCCCGTTGTATACAAGACTGTCCTATAAAAGACGTACTATACCTTTAACAAACTGTTCAATAGCAAACGTCATCAAAATGTCTGACTATCATTCTGATGCGCCTGGCGTTCTAGGTGAACTGTATCGTAGGGTGCAATCACAAAAGAATAAGCATGTTCTGGTCATTCAAGGTTATGTATACCATCTAGAGAAAAGAACAACAGAAAGATGTTATTGGTGCTGTAAATTAAAGCGGTGTGGGGGTTGCAAAGGAAGAGTAGTAACCGATTCACTCTCTGAAGATGAGAAACTAATAAAAACAATGCCACACAATCATACGGGGGATCCATTTGAAATTGAGAAATACTCTGTGTGTGGTAGTTTGAGAGATAGGGCAGCAATATCCAGAGATCCACCCTGTATGTTAGTGGATGATGCTATGGCTTCCACTGCAATAGAATGTGCTCCCAGTTTACGAAGTAAAAAGGCAATGCTCCAGCAGATGAGAAGAGTGAGGTGGAAGATAGGCTCAAAGAGTCATGTTCACAATCTGACTCTAGATACTATAGATATGTGTATGTTTCCGTTTCAATCTGGCACTTTTATTTTATTGTCAGATCCTACGTCCGGACATACTGTCATAGTGTTTACTACCATAAATAATCTACATGATCTTAGCATTGCAACTATATGGCTTATGGACAGGACTTTCTTTTGCAAAGGTTCACTATGTTAACAATTATATAGTATACATGGCATAGTTAAGTGTGGAACATATAGCAAGTCTGTTCCTTTGCTCTACTGTTTGATGTCAAAGAAGTCTTTCGATTGTCATTAGAATTCATTTTGTGTGACTTTCAAGTAGCGTCTAATAAAAGCATAAGGATGAACTTCAGTGATGTTAAGTCAAAGGGATGTTTGTTTCACTTCAGTCAAAATGTGTGGCGTAAGGTTCAGCAGCGGGGACTAGCCTCTCTGTATAATTCATCTCACACATTTCAATTTGCTGTGAAATGTTTAGTAGCTTTGGCTTTTGTTAAAGAGTGTGACGTGTTTCCTACATATCAGATACTACAGGATACCATTCCTGATGATGGTAAAGAACTTCTACGGTATTTCTCAGACTGGTATGTATTAGGTCGCCCACGTAAATTCAGTACCAGATCTCATGCAGTGACACGGTTTCCACCGTTATTTCCAATACAGTTCTGGAATGTGTCTAAATTGAACAGATTATTCTTACCACGTACTCAGAACTCGGTGGAGGTGTGGCATTGTTGTTTAAAATGCATGTTAAAAAGCAAGGGTACTGACTTGTCTGTATTTATGACTGCCTTGTCCAGAGAACAAAATCGTGTGGATGCATTAAGGGAAAGTCTTGCTGCAGGTTGCCCTTCTTCCTCTAAGCGGATGAAATTGATAACTTGACATAACCATTTTCAAGCTATTCTGGAGCATCAGGAAGAGTATACGTGTATTCAACTAGTTAAAACTATAGCACATTTATTACGGATATAATTTTAAAGATGCAATTAAACCATAACTCTAACAGATATGTCTACTTGCGTTACATTTTCGTTATTTGAATTCTGAGTTTTGGGAAATGGTATCAGTACTTATGTCCACAGATCTTCACTTGTTTGTTTATTTGTATGTGCTTTACGTAAATAGCACTTTGCAGTGTGAGAAGTGCTGGGACTTGTGTTGTTTTGGTGTCTCTACACAGCTTTGCATCTACAGTTTTTTTTTATTGCACCGGTGGCATCCGAGATTGTCAAATATTGTTATTTCGATATTTTGTGATTTCGGTATTGCGATATTCGCGTTTGTGAAATTTTGGCATTCTGTCTTTTTGGTATTTTAGTCTCGGTATTTTCAGATTCTGTATTCTGTATGTTCGGGATTTAGTAGCGATCCCGGAAAAAGACCACAAACTTTTCTTAGGAAAACAGTGAAAATAAAGTTGTAAAGTAAGATACTTATGATGACAGTGGCTCTTTGAGGAAATGTTACTATAACACTGAATCATAACACTGAGTTTACCCATCATCAGTATCCCATTTATTTGGCTGGAATTTTCTCACTTATGGCTCATATTCTGTTAGGGCCAATCCAGGTTATTTTACCTTCAAAGCTACAAACACTAGTAGCATGAGTTTACCTTGTATATCTTGCAATACAACTCTTTCTTCAGTTCTTCAAGCCCATATGTCATGCAAGGATATGTATTTAAAGTAGGCTATACCAGCAACTTGTATTACATAAACAAATGCAGAAACCAGTACACATAAAATAAAGTAAATAGAATACTCCATTTAAGTTTTCTTCTACATGAATTATCCCAACATGGCTACCAACCATCAGCAACACCCTGAAGCTGTTCTTGTGCTCATATGTTCCCTAATGCAGAAGGACATACCTCCACTGGGGTGACTGCAGATCACAGAATCTTGTCAACTGGGTAGTCATGCAGGTGCTTGTGCACATTCCCATGTACCTTCTCCCACATGCCACAGAGGGGAGGAGTGTCTTTATCCCAATGACATGATGGTCAAGTTTCACTTCCCCAGACTAAGGCTGTCCATGTTTCGAATGGGACTCAACTGTCTCCAGGAAGAAAAATACACAGCACCCTCCCTCCTTAATGGCTGCATCACTACAGATGATGGCTATGGGGGTGTTTTCTATCAGTCCTAACTCTAACTCAGGTGGCTGAAATGAGCATTCGCATTACCATAAGGGTCTACTATGCCTTCTCCTACATGTTCATTGAGGGCTACCATCACTGGCTTGGCAGTGTCAAATCCACATCTCTGGTCCATGTGGTGTTAGCAAGCGTCTGGTTGCTGGTTGCAACTGCATCCAGCAACAGAAAAAAGAAGTTATGTCTTACAATAACGTTCCATCTGTGTTGTCGATCTTCACTAATCCATGACTGTGGGCTCAGTTCCGAGTGTCGGAATTGACTCGGCCATTATTCTAGCTCATGCCTTCCAAATCTCTTGAGCTAAGCTCTACCCATAATGCTCCTTCTCAAGTCACCTCAGATCGAGTTTGCAAATAATAGAGACAGACAAGAATTACAGATCAGAGGCCTTATCTGAGACTTTATACTGAAAGCCAATCTTTGCAAAGATTCGATCCACCAAGAGTTCTTACAGCAAGGGAAAGGAGGGAGGGAATGTCAAGAATTAGTGAAGACTGACAACACAGATAAAGAAGTTATGTACCTACCATAATGTTCTATGTTAGTTGTCCTTCATTTCGCCTTCTTTCTTGCTGGATGGGTTCGGAGCCATTCCTCGGCTCCGACTCGGCCACGTACTATAGCTCGAGAGCTCTTTACTGGCTCGAGGCTACCCCTTATCCCAGAATGCCCAGCGCCACCCACCCAGATCTCGTTTGAGATAGCTCACACTAGACATAAATATATAGGATAATCCATTAATAAACCTAGATATACAGTTAATTGTCTTAGTTTGGTTGAGAAGCAACTAATAGGGGGACTAAGGGAGGGACGCAAGAAGGAAGGCGAGATGAAGGACAACTAACATGGAACGTTATGGTAGGTACATAACTGCTTTATGTTAAGTTGTCCAATCTCGCCTTTGTTCTTGCTGGATGGGACAGTGTCCCTAGCACCTCAATTCTGGGTGGCTCATTGGAACAGATTCTTCAGAACGGTGGAACCAAAGGAAGCTCTCCCCTGGGAAACCACATCTACTTTGTAATGAGAAATGAATGTATGAGGATCCGCCCAAGTAGCTGCTGCATAAAATGAATCTATGGGCAATCTAGATTGAAAAGCTACCGAAGTAGCTACTGACCTGGTTGAATGACCTTTGGGTTTTGTTGGAAGATCTTTTTGTCGCAAGTGATAGGTATGGACTATGGTGTCCGATAACCATTTTGACAATGTTACTTTAGAAACTGGAAGGCCTTGTTTGTTGTTAGCAAATGAAAGGAACAACTGATCTGATTTTCTCATTTCTTTAGTTCTATGGAGATAGAAACGCAGTTGTCTATGCACATCCAATTGGTGTAATCTGTATTCCGCCTTGTTGGAATGATTAGGGAAAAAAAAAACAGGGAGTTCAATGGATTGATTCAAATTGTGGTCTGAACAAACTTTAGGTAGAAAAGATGGGTTAGTTCTCAGGGAAACCCTGTCTTTGTGAAAAACTAGATATGGAGGCTGAACACATAGTGCATGAAGTTCTGAAACACGTCTGGCAGACAAAATAGCAACTAAGAAAAGAGTTTTCCAAGAGAGAAACTTCAAGGGACATGATGCTGCTGGTTCAAAGGGTGGCAGTATCAAGGAGGCAAGAACCAAACTGAGATCCCAAGGTGGAAGTGGCTCTTTCACTGGGGGTCTAAGTAGAGATGTACCTCTCATGAAGGCCTTACAGAGTTTGTGAGACATTATGCTGGAGTTAGAAACTCCAACATGAAAATTTGAAATGGCAGCTAGTTGTACTCGGATGGTAGCAGCCGCTGCACCAGAATGAAACAGTTTTGCTAGGAAATCCAAAATGTCGTGTATAGGAGCTGTAAAAGGATCTAAATTCCTGGAGTCCGCCTAGTAAGAGAATCTTTTCCACTTACTAGCATAGACTTTCCTCGTATTTGTCTTATGGGAGGAAACAATAATATCACGCACTGCTGGGGAAATATTGGGAAGCCTGGCTAGGATTGGAAGTGGAGTAACCAAGCTGTGAGCTTGAGAGATTGGAGGGATTGGTGTAGCCCGCCTCATTGATGAATCAATAGATCCGGCACTGGGTCCAGAATCCAAGGCTGGGCTAGAAGGTGGGGGTAAAGGAACGGTAACCAAATCTGTCGAGACCAATGGGGGCAATGAGGATCATTTTGCAACCCAACGATTTTGCTTTCTGAATGAATTTTGGAATTATGGGGAAGGGGGGAATGCATAAAGGAGTCCCTGAGGCCAATTGTGGACTAGAGTGTCCCTGGTTGTCTAACCTGGAGGAGGAACAAGGGAGAAGTAGCTGCTGCATTTGTTGTTGAGGGGAGAGGCAAAGAGATCGCAGCAAGGCTGACCTCATTTGTGGAAAATAAGATCCACAATTTCCTGTTTCAGAGACCACTCGTGAGGCATGAGGACAGTCCTGCCGAGCCTGTCCGCTATTATGTTGGATGTTCTAGGGATATGCGTTGCTATCAGAAAACGTTGGGAGGAAATCACCTATTGCCACAGTCTGAGGGCCTCTGAGCACAAGGGGTAAGATCTGGTTCCACCCTGTTTGTTGATGTACCAAACTACTGACATATTGTCCGTCTGTTTCACAATAGTCCCGACAGGGAGAGAGTCTTGAAGAGCTTGCAATGCTAGGAGCACCAATCTCATCTCCAGGACGTTAATGTGCAAGTGGTACTCGTGAGGTTGTCAAATGCCTTGGACTGTCTTCCCTAGATAATGCCCCCCCACCCTATCAGGGAAGCATCCGTTGTCACTGTGGCGACCGGATGGGGTTCCATGAAAGGTCTACCCTGAGAAACTAGTGAGGAGACCATCCACCAGGAAAGGTGTCTTTTGCAAGATTCTGTAATTAGCCTCATGTGAGACATGGGTAATTCCTGGAAGGACCATTGTGTGAAAAGAAGCCACTGAAGGATTGTCATGTGAAAGCATGCTAAGGGGACTAAAGGAATGGCTGCTGCCATGGACCCTAGAACTTGAAGAACATATTTGACTTGAATTCTTTTGCTCCTCAGGAGAAGTGACACCTGTTTTCGAATAATGGAAACTCTTTCCTGAGGCAATTTTACAATCATTTTTCTTGTGTTTAGCTCTGCTCCTATGTATGTAATAGACTGGCAGGGCAACAAGGCAGATTTTTCAAAGTTTATTGTGATGCCTAGTTGAGCACAGGATGTGATGGTGTAATCTCGTGCTTCTATAAGTTGTTGCCTGGTGGTAGCAGTGAGGAGCCAGTCGTCCAGATAAGGAAACACCTGGAATCCGTGACGTCTCAGGTGAGCCGTAACTACTGCCGTGCATTTGGTGAACATCCTGGGGGCTGTGGTGAGACCAAAGGGCAGAGCTCTGAACTGGTAATGACTGCCCCCTAGCCGGAAGTGTAGAAAACTCCTGGACCGTCTGTCCATTTTTATATGATAGTACGCGTCCTGAAGATCTATGGAGCACATCCAATTGTCCTGCCCCAGAAAGGGGAGAATGGACTGCAGTGTTACCATCCGGAACATTTCTTTTAGTACAGATTTGTTTAACCTGCTGAGATCCAGAACTGGTCTCCAGTCCCCTGTCTTTTTGGGCACTAAAATGAATCTTGAGTGAGTTCCAGATCCTACTTGGTCTGCGGGGACTTCCTGGATGGTTCTTTTTTCTAGCAGTCTTGAAACTTCTGTGACTGTCTGATCCCTTAGATTGGGTGGAACATCTGGGATGGATTTTTTTTTAAATATAAGGGGGTTGATGAAAGGGAATCTTGTAAGCTCTGATATAATGGCTAGTACCCATTTGTCTTTTGTAATATTTTGCCAGGCGGTTGGGTACAATGAAAGCCTTCCCCCGACTGTCTCCAGAGTTGAGCAGTCGGGCATCCCTTCAGGGATGTTGATAGGATTTGGAATAGAACGTATCTCTGTCTCCCTGATTTTGCAGACCCCCTCTGCCATGAGGGCGGCGTCTGCCATTGTTATTATTTCCCCATCTGCCCCTGGGAGAAAATTCACCATGTGTGTCAGGCAAGGGTCCCTGGGATTTTCGAAACCACATCTTTCCACCCTTCTGACCTTTTGGGTATGGTCTGATAGGAGTGGAAAAACAGACTCCGACATCAGAGAGCGTCTTGCCTTCCTGGTGGCACCTGGTAAGCATGTCTTTCACCTGAGGCCCAAAGAGAGAAGAGCCATCAAAGGGGGTATTGGTGAAGGACGCTCTGAAATGTTCTGCAAACTTGACACAGTCACAGCCAAGAATGTCTCCTAAGAGCTATTCCTGTTCCTGCAGCTCTACTCGCTCCATCGGCTGCGTATGAAATAAGCCTCATGGAGGAGTTGACTATTGAATTAAGAGTCACAAGCTGGGTAGCTACCATGGCTGAAGCTCCCTCAGCTGTGGGATCTTGTAGGGTATCTCCAAGCTCTTTTAGGAGATCCCTCTGAAGCCTAGTAAAATGGGAAAGATAGTTCAGGGACCTAAGGGAGAAGGTCACTGATGAAAACATTTGCTTCCCATATCTGTCCATCGTACAAGAGTCTTTATTCGGTGAATGGACAGATGAGGAGGTTTCTGCTAACTCTCTCTTTGTGGCTGCTGCCACCAGCATGGCATCAAATGGGACACCTTTAGTTAAGAATTGTTTGTCTTGGGGAGCTGTGATGAATTTATTGGGTCTCCTAGGGACAAGTTCCATGGAATCTGCAGCTGACCAAACCGTTTGAGACACTACAGACATGAGTGGATCAAAAAGCGGAGAAACTCAGGAGCTGGAAGGTCGGGAACCAAATGCATCCAGGTATACAGACTTGTCCTCAAAGGGGGCTAGGAAAGTCCAGCTACACCTCTGCCTGAGAATCTCAAGGATGTCCAAAAAGGAAACATCTTCAGAGGGGGACCTTGAGGACCCTTCCGATTCATCCAGGTCTGTATCTGAGGTGACAAGACTCAGGGGAGTCTATGTGCTTCCTCTTGCACTTTCTCTTCCAGGGAGCCTGCTCAGAAGGCTCTGGGGAGGCTTCGGAAGAAGTGGTTTCACACAATGGGGTGTCCTGGGGCATAGATTCCCTATGCTTTGGGGCTGGAGGAGGAGCAGAGGTTGTCACAGGCACCGAGGGGGACGAAGCCGATGGAACCGACAGTAGAGCCGTCTGTGGGGACAGCACTCTCCGCATGATCTCAAAAGCATCATGGTCTTGACACAAGAAGGGCTCCAGCTCCAAAGAGATAGGAATACCACCCTGCACTGAGGGCGACAGTTCCGAGGCCGATGTGGGAGCCGAGCTCAACTGAGCTGAAGCTCTGAGAGGGACACCGGGGTCAGACAAGGGTCCGATGCCACTTCCCCCCTCGGAGCTGACGAGAGAGCTTCGGCACCCAGATACCTCAATGGGAGGAAAAATCAAGGTAATCGGTGCCAATGAGGATGTCATCGGAGCCGAAGGAACCACTATCGGAGCGTCCATAGACTCTGGCTCCAAACTAATTATAGTCGGAGGAGGAACCGAAATCAAAGTGGATGGAGCCGAAGCCTGTTGAGGTGGGCTCGAAAGCATTTTAGCAAGGGCCTGTGACTTAAGAAACCTACTGACCACTCTCTCCACATCCTGATCCGATAACCTCGAGGATCGAGAGGAGTGGAAAGATGAGCAATGACTGGACTTGCTCTGTAGTAATGGAGACTGTGGTACCGAGCGGATCAGCTCCAAAGAAGGAGACCTAGCTCTTTTGTGGCTCCGAGATGGCTCCGAAGTAACAGTTGGAGCCAATGAAGGGGTAGTCTCGTCAGTGCCAGCCGGCACAGACACACTTGGTTTGTCAAGCTCACAGGTCGGTTCCGAATATGGAGCTGACGGCTTGACTGGTTTCAAAGGTTTCACTGGCTGAGATGCTTTAGCCGGAGAATCCTGTTTTAATAATCCACAGAGGATAAGCTTGTTTTTCTGCTCCTGCAGGACCTTTGGACTAAAGGCATGACAAATAGCACAAGAATCCTACAGGTGCAGAGCCCCCAAGCAATAAACACAACTAGTGTGCCCATCTGTCAGAGACATCTTCTGACAGCATGAGTCACACTTTTTAAAATCAGAGGTTTTAACTTCCTTAGACAGTTTAAGAAAGGTCAAACTACAATGTAAATAAACTAAAAAATTAATGAAGACTTTAAAGGAGAGCCTCTAACTTAAACAGCTGTCCTTAAGGAGGGGGGAGGGGAAGAACTCTCTAAGTTAAACGAGTTCAGGGAATAACAGAAGGCCTAGCGACTAAGGGGCAACGGCCAACACAGCACAAAGGTAAAGCACAAGGACGAGATAAGGAGATTTACAGTAAAAGAAACTTACAAATTACTACCAAAGAAGAGCTATATCAAATTTTAAGCACAATAATTGAGTTCAAAGAGACAAAAAAATTATACTAAGCCTGAGCCAGTATTGATCGCAACCTCGCAGCTACAGCGGCAAACGAGATCTGGGTGGCTGGTGCAGGGCATTCTGGGATAAAGGGTAGCCTTGAGCCAATAAAGAGCTCTCGAGCTATAGTAAGTGGCCGAGTCGGAGCCGATCCCATCCAGCAAGAACGAAGGCGAGATTGGACAACTTAACATGAAACGTTATAAGACATAACTTTTTATTTGATGTTGTCAATCTTCACATAATCCTTCACTGTGGGACAGAGTTCCAAGCTACCTGAATCTTATGAAGTCTCATGGAAAAATATTCCTGAGTACCATCGAGCTGAATGATACACGTCCCTTGACCAAATCCAGTTTGTAGTGTGTAATAAAGGTATGAGGAAATGCTCACGTCGCCGCAGCACAAATATCATCTAAAGAATCTCTGGCATTAAAAACTGCAGATGCTGCTATTGCTCTAGTTGAATGGGCTCTAACAGGTCCTGCTGGGTGGAGTCCTTTTCTGTTATAAACAAAGGTGATACAGTCTTTAAGCAATTTAGCCAGAGTAACTTTAGATACTGGGCATCCTAAATTGTCTGAAGAACAGCAAAGAAATAGCTGGTCAGATTTTCTGATTTCCTTTGTTCTATAAAGATAAAAACACAATTGCATGTGTACATCTATCAAGTGCAGACAGTACTTCTCTTTATTGAAAAAACTGGGAAAGAAAATTGGGAGTTGCATAGTCTGAGTGATATTTGCCTTGGAAACAACCTTTGGTAAGAAGGAGGGGTCAGTCCGGAGGGAGACCCATTCCTTATGAAAGATAAGGTAAGGGGGTTTGCAGGATAATGCCTGTATTTCAGATATTCTTCTCGTAGAAGTTATAGCTACTAAAAATAGAAGTTATGTCCTTACCATAACGTTCCATGTGGAGTGTTCATCTCGCCTTTGTTCTTACACCTGGGTTCGGAGCCGATCCTCGGCTCCGTGTCGACCGCTTGCAAGCTCTGCATCGAGAAGAAGCTCGAGACAACCTAATACCCACAATCCCCCTCTGCCTTTACCTCAGATCTAGTTTGCAAGCAAACCAGCAGTCAGAGAGAGAGCACACTCATGCCAAAAATTACATAAAGCAAGAAATCATCTATATATACATATATACACATGTACATCATATATATACAACCACTGCAAGTGCAGAAGCAGAATATCCCAGACCAGGCACCAAACTGAACGTTCTTCCTGAGGGTGGGAGGGTGGGAATGTAAGAACAAAGGCGAGATGAACACTCCACATGGAACGTTATGGTAAGGACATAACTTCTATATGTGAGAGTGTTCGATCTCGCCGTTTGTTCTTACACCTGGGTAGCGTCCCTAGCTCCATGTTCCTGAGGAACTCACGGGAGAACGTTCTTGAGCACAGTGGAACCAAAGGTTGCCCTGTCCCTAGAAACCCTGTCCACTTTGTAATGAGAGATGAATGTATGTGGTTTAGACCAAGTAGCAGCTGCACAAATCGTGTCTAATGGTAGGCGAGCTGCATGAGCCAGGGATGTAGCCACTGATCTTGCAGAATGTCCTTTAGGTTTGACAGATAAAGTTTGGTTTGAAGAATCATAAACGTATATAATACAATCAGTTAGCCATTTGGAAAGAGTTCGTTTAGCAACAGCTACACCTTTCCTGCTGTCAGCAAAGGCTACAAAAAGTTGATCAGATTTCCTGTGATCCTTTGTTCTATCCAAATAAAACCTGAGT
The DNA here is from genome assembly GCF_019279795.1 of Protopterus annectens. NCBI lineage: Eukaryota > Metazoa > Chordata > Ceratodontiformes > Protopteridae > Protopterus > Protopterus annectens. Next base: position 1,125,632,604 of record NC_056747.1, on the reverse strand, counting down.
TGTCTATGGACATCCAATTTGTGTAACATATACTCTAACTTATTAGAGTGATTCTTGAAAAAAGTAGGTAATTCAATGGACTGATTAATGTTATTGATAGAGCAAACTTTGGGGAGAAAGGATGGATTAGTGCGAAGAGATACTCTGTCAGAGTGAAAGATCAAATAAGGGTGTTTAATAGAGAGAGCCTGAAGCTCAGACACTCGCCTAGCGGATGTAATGGCTACCAAGAAGAGGGTCTTCCACGATAAGTACTTCAATGGACAAGAGGAGGCTGGTTCAAAAGGGGGCAACATCAATTTAGATAATAAAAGGTTCAGATTCCAAGGTGATGTAGGAGTTCTAACTGGTGGTCTAATATGGAAAGATGCTTTTAAAAAGGCCTTACAAAGTCTGTGAGCCATAATAGGTGCCCCACATTCTTCCACATGAAAGTTGGAAATGGCAGCCAATTGCACTCTTAAAGTGGCAGGAGAAGCTCCTTGATGGAACAATTCTGTTAAAAACTCCAAGATCTTGTTTAACGGAGCTATGACAGGGTCCAAATGATGTGAGTTTGCCCAGAAGACAAAACGCTTCCATTTACTAGTGTAGGTCTTTGTAGTGGAAGCTTTATGAGAAGCTACTAGTATATTCTGAACTGCAGGTGAAAGAGAATCAGACCTGGCTAAAAAGGGAAGCGGAGCAGCCAAGCTGCTAGATGGAGTGATTCGAGTGAGGGGTGAGGAACCCCTGACGAGTGAGTCAGTAGATCTGGCTCTGGGTCCAGAATCCAAGGTTCCCGAATGCGGTGTTGCAAAAGAAAGGGGAACCAAATTTGATGAGGCCAGAACGGGGCAATGAGGATTATCGTCCTTTGTAGGTTGTTGGCTTTCTGCAGAAACTTTGCAATCAGGGGAAAGGGAGGAAAAGCGTACAGGAGACCCGGGGGCCAATCGTGCACCAGTGCGTCCCTGGGGACTTCCCCTGGAGGGGGTAATAGGGCAAAGTAGCTCCTGCATTTGGCGTTCATTGGAGACGCAAAGAGATCGGAGGAAGGCTGGCCCCACTTGCGAAAAATCTTCTTCGCAACTGTCTGTTTGAGGGACCACTCGTGAGGCAACAGGATTGCTCTGCTCAGCCTGTCGGCTATGACGTTGGATGACCCCGGGATGTGCGTTGCGATCAGAAAGCGACCCGTGGACTCCGCCCATTGCCAAATTCTCATGGCCTCTCTGCATAGCTGATAAGACTTGGTTCCCCCTTGCTTGTTTATGTACCAGACTACAGACATGTTGTCTGTCCGAACTGCAATAGTCCCTAGAGGAAAAAGGGGAGCAAAGTGTTGCAATGCTAGAAACACTGCCCTCAACTCTAGAACATTGATGTGCAGATTGTACTCTAAATTGGTCCATTCGCCTTGGACTGTCTGTCCCTGAAAGATGCCCCCCCACCCTATCAGGGAAGCGTCCGTGGTCACCGTAGCTGTCGGCGTGGGTAGCACAAATGGTCTTCCGCTGGAAAGGTTGCAAGTCTGAAGCCACCAGGCTAGATGTGATTTGCATGTGTTTGTAATCAGAATTTCGGGTGTCAGAGGTAGCTGTTGGAACGACCATTGTGCAAACAGTAGCCATTGTAGAACTCTCATGTGCAGTCTTCCCAATGGTATCGCAATGAGAGAAGCTGCCATGAGACCCAAAACCTTCAGAACCAGTTTTGCTGGGGATTTTCTGGATGACAGAAGGAGAGATATGTGACTTTGTAATGAGGCTATCCTTTCTGGAGGGAGCCTTAGAATTAAATGATGCGTATCCAATTCTGCTCCTATGAATAAGATATGCTGTGATGGCTGTAGTAAAGATTTTTCGAAATTTACGGAAATTCCGAGGTGAACACAAAGTTGTAGAGTGTAATCCCTGGCCTGTATCAGTTGACGCCGGGTGGTGGCAGAAAGGAGCCAGTCGTCCAGATACGGAAACACCTGGAATCCTAGTCGTCTCAGATGAGACGCTACCACTGCCATGCATTTGGTGAAAACCCTGGGGGCTGAGGTCAGACCAAAGGGCAGGGCTCGAAACTGATAGTGACTGGCTCCCAGCCGGAAGCGCAAATGATCTCTGGACACCCTGGCCATTTTGATGAGGTAGAATGCGTCCTTCAGATCTATTGAGCACATCCAGTCGTCCTTCTGTAAGAATGGAAGGATCGATTGAAGCGTGACCATTCGAAACTTTTCTTTCTTGACGAAGGTGTTGAGGTTGCTTAGGTCCAGAATCGGCCTCCAGTCCCCTGTCTTCTTTGGAACTAAAAAGAACCTTGAGTAAGTTCCGAATCCTCTTTGGTCCGCTGGGACTGGTTGGATGACTCTTTTTTCTAGCAGCTTTGAAATCTCTATAGCTGCTGGGTCTCGCAGATGGGGCGGCACATCTGGGAGTCTTCTCTTTGGAATGGGAGTGGATAGAAAGGGTATTCTGTAACCTCTGGTAACCACGCTTTTTACCCAGTTGTCTGTAGTAAGATTTTGCCAGGCCTGAGGGTATAAAGCTAAGCGACCCCCGACTGCCTCCAGAGCAGGACAGTCGGTCCTCCTCTCAGGAGTGCTGGAAAGGTTTTTCAGGGGGTGTATCCCTGTCACCTTGGTTTTGCGGACCTTCTCTGCCGCCAGGGCGGCGTCTTCCACCTCTGCCCCCTCCTCTGCCTCTAGAGGGGGCATCACCCTGCGTGCCTGGGAAAGATCCTTGGGGTTTTCGAAACCACATTTTTCCACCGCGTTGCCCTTTGGGGTACGGTCTGGATGGGGTGGAAAAACGGACTCCGACAGCAGACAGAGTCTTTCCCTCCTGTTCACACCGGGTAAGGGTCTCCTTTACTTTGGGGCCAAAGAGAGTGGCACCATCAAATGGGGCGTTAGTAAAGGAAGACTTGAAGGCTTCCGCAAATGAACATAAGCGCATCCAGGATTGTCTACGAAGAGCAATCGCTGAAGCTGCTGCCCTACTCGATCCTTCGCTGCGTATGAGATCAGCCTCATGGATGAGTTAACAATGGATGTAAGGGTATTGAGATGTGCTGTAACTTTCTCTGAAACAGCAGCATCTGTAGTACCCTGGAGGGTATCTCCCAACTCTTTGATTAGATCCCTCTGTAGACGTGTAAAGTGTGTCAAATAGTTCAGGGATCGCATAGAAAAAGCCGCTGAACTAAAAATGCGCTTCCCGTACCTGTCCATAGTCCTAGAATCTTTGTTAGGCGGATGGACAGATGAGGAAGATTCCGACATCTCCTTTTTCGTGGCCGCTGCTACCACCATAGCGTCCACTGGAACTCCCTTTGTGAGGTAAGCCTTGTTTTGGGGTGCAGTAATATACTTATTAGGCTTTCTAGGGACTGGTTCCACGTGTCAGGTGTCTCCCACGCCCTTTGAGCAATCAGCTCCATTAACTCATCGAAGGGCGGAGTGACCCAGGAGGAGGAAGGGCGAGCACCAAATGCCTTCAGCAAGACTGACTCATCCTCAGAAGGGGGAAGGGACTGCCAATCACCTCTCTGTTTTAGGATCTCCAAGATGTCAGAAAAAGAGACATCCTCTGAAGGTGACTTTGGGGACCCTTCTGACTCATCCAAGTCAGTGTCCGATGTCAATGATTCTTGTGGAGAATCTAAGTGTCTCCTCTTACACAATCTTTTCCTAGGGACTTCTTCGGGGGGAGCATCCGAAGAAGCCTCCGAGGAAGAGGGGGCACCCTCCAGGGGTGGCTGAGACACAGGTGCTCGACGCTTGGATGTGGCCGTTGGTGCAGAGGAGGATAACGGTCCTTTATGGGGAGGAGAGGCTGCTTCTACTGATGTGGTTGTCTGGGTAGACAACACCTTCCTCATGAGATCGAAGGCCCCCGGGTCCCGAGTCGAGGTATCTCCCGGTTCCGAAGAAATGGGAAGAATCCCCGAAACAGGCACCGAAGGCATCGACCCCGAGGACGGAACCGAGTCGATCCGAGCCGAGGCCCCGAGAGGGAGAGTCGGAACCGAAACATCGGTCCGACTCTCGGTCCCGAAACCAAGGATGGATCTTCGGCTCTGAGACTCCGGTACCGGATCCGACGGAGTCGAGGTGAACGGAGCCGACCGAGAAAAAGACGGTTCTGGCACCGAGGGCTCCACAATCAGTAGATCAGCCTCTTCCGGCTCCAAAGACTGGACAGGTCTCAGAGGAGGAACAGATGGAGATAATGGAAGGCCTTCAAGTCTCGACACCAATTGGGAGGAAACCGAGATGAGTTTGGATAAGGCCGTATTCTCCATTAATTTCTGCACCACGCGGTCAACATCGGTGTCGGAGAGGGGCCTGGAAGAACGGGTCGAAGGAATCGAAGACGGAGCCGACCTCAACAGTGTCGGGGGAGGGAGCTCCGTCACCGGTTCCAAGACTCGAGGCTCGGAAACTGACAACAGTTGAACACTCGGTCCCGAGGTCTGTGGAACCGGTGATCGAACCTTAACCGAAGAGCTCGGAGCCGATGACTTGGGCTCCGACGTCTTCGATTCCTTAGAGGATTTGGATGCCTGGTCTGAAGCATCCAGAGCCTCTTGAAAAGAAGGTTTTAATAAACCCCTATCCATGAGTTTCCTGCGCCTATCTGTCATGACCCTCCCACTGAAAGAATGACAAATAGAGCAGTCTTCTTGCAGATGGAGAGGGCCAAGACAGTAGACGCAGGAACTATGGTTGTCAGTAACTGACATTTTTTGCCCACATTGGCAACGCTTGAATCCAGATTTAGCCTTCTCAGACATCTTAAACTTAATGTAGAAAAAAAGAGAGAAGTCAAGTCCAGGTAGTAAGTCCAATCCGGTGAAATTGTCGAATCCAGTTAAAGAAAAAATGTCAATCCGGTAGTCAATTCAGAAAGGGGTGGTAGGCCCCGAGGGAAACTCTAATAAGTTTAAATTAAACTTAAACGGAACCGAGTATTCCTCAACCGTACCACACACACACACTTAGTCACTAAACAAACTTTTAGAATAAATTTATCCTGAAATAACAAGAAAAAAATCTTAATCTTAGCTTTAGTTGTTCGAGCTCGACCCAGTGATGCGAACGCTGCAGCGGCAAACTAGATCTGAGGTAAAGGCAGAGGGGAATTGTGGGTATTAGGTTGTCTCGAGCTTCTTCTCGATGCAGAGCTTGCAAGCGGCCGACACGGAGCCGAGGATCGGCTCCGAACCCAGGTGTAAGAACAAACGGCGAGATCGAACACTCTCACATTTAAGGTTTTCCAGGACAAGAATTTCAAGTCACAAGTTGCTGAAGGCTCAATGGGTTGACCAACAAGTGATTGAAGTACCCAATTCAAATCCCATGGTGCACAGGGTTCCTTGAATGGAGATCTGAGCATTAAGGTCCCTTTCAAGAAGGCTTTGCAAAGTTTACGTGACATAAGAAACGAGCTGATTAAAACAACAAGAAAGTTAGATATTGCAGCAAGGTGCACATGAATAGTGGAGGCTGATATGCCTGCCTCAAAGAGTGAAGCCAAAAGGTTTAGAACTTTATCAATAGGAGCTGAATATGGGTCAAGATTATAGTCTAGTGACCATTTAGTAAACATTAGCCACTTGTTATCATATATTATTTTTGTAGAAGGTTTGTGGTGTGCCAGAATGATGTGCTGGAAGGTGAGAGAGGGATACCTGGCAATCATGGGAACTGGAGAAGCCATGCAATGGGCTTGAGATGCTACAGATTCGGATGAACCAGTTCCTCCAGGTGGGACAATAGGTCTGGAGCTGTGTCCAGTATCCACGGTTTCCAAAGTAGATGAGGCCGAAGGAAGGGAAACCAGATCTGTTGGCTTTCTTTAGAAACATATTAAGGTTTCTGGAGGAAAGGCGTACAATAGACTGGGGGGCCTATCATGCAGGATAGCGTCTCTGGGTGACTTCCCCACTCGGGGATAAGGGTAAAGTAACTGCTGCACTTGTTGTTCAGAGGGGAGGCGAAGAGGTCACAGCAAGTTTGGCCCCAAAAATGGAATATCTTTTCTGCTAGCACTGGACTGAGAGACCACTCGTGAGGCATGAGGATGGGTCTGCTCAGCTTGCCGGCAATCACGCTGGTGATCCCAAGAATGTGCATTGCCACTAGAAAGCAGTTGGAAGAAATTGCCCATTGCCAAACTCTGATCGTTTCTCGACAAAGATGGTAAGATCTGGTCCCCCTTGTTTGTTCATGCACCAGACTACTGACATACTGTCTTGTTTAAACTGTAATCGTTCTAAGGGGACGGTGGCTTGAAATGCCTGCAACACTAAGAGTACTGTCCTCATCTCTAGAAGAATGATATGCAAATTGGCCTCCAGCTGGGATCAAGTGCCTTGGACTGTCTTTCCTATATAATGACCCCCCACTCTATCTGGGACGTGTCCGTGGTCACTATGGCTTGGGGTTGACGAGGGACAAAGGGATGGCCCAACAATATTTCATTGGAGTGAAGCCACCAACTTAGGTCATCCTTGGATCCAGTGGTGATCACAATCAAATGGGACATTGGTTGATTCAACAAGGATCATTGAGAGGTCAGACGCCATTGAAGAATTCACATGTGATATCTGGCCAGGGGAACTAGAGTCACTGATCCTACAGTCTGTAGACTGAGTTTCTCTGTAACTTTCTTGCTGTGAATGATCTGGCTGACTTGTGATCTGATCCCTTGAAGTCTTTCTTGTGGAAGAGACGCAATGCCAAGTGACTGCACTGAGCATAGCTCCAAAGAATTTCAGTTGTTGGGAAGGTTCTAAATGGGATTTTTCATGGTTTATAGTGATTCCTAAGTCAGAGCAAAGGTGAAGAGTATAATTTCATGCCTTTAAAAGTTGACGCCTGGTGGGAATGGCAAGGAGCCAGTCGTCTAGATATTTAAACACCCGGAATCCCAGCAGTCTGAGGTGAGCTGCAACCACTGCTATGCATTTGGTGAATACTCTGGGGGCTGTGGAGAGACCAAAGGGCAGGGCCTTGAACTGATAGTGACTGGCTCCCAGCCAGAAGCACAGGTATCTTATGGACCACTTGTCCATTTTTGTATGGTAATACACACCCTGAAGATCTACTGAGCACATCTAATCATCTTTTTCCAAGAATGGGAATATAGACTGAACCAAGACCATCCAGAATTTGGTTTGCTGAACAGATTTGTCCAACTGACTGAGATCCAGACTTGGTCTTCAGTCCCCCATTTTCTTTGGCACTAAAAATAATCTTGAGTAAAACGCAGATCCTCTCTGGTCTGGTGGGACTGTTTGGATGACTCTTTTGTCAAGCAGTTTTTGAATTTCTAAGACTGCTGCATCCCTGTGACTGGGTGGAACATCTGGGAAAATTTTTTTAGCCATTTTGGTTCTTCTGAAAAGGGGATGTTGTAACCTCTGGTTCTAATCTTCTGCACCCATTTGTAGGTTGTTATCCTTAGCCAGGCAGATTGATGCAGGTATGATCATCCCCTGACTGCCTCCAGAGGAAGGCAATCAGGCCTCCTTTCAGGAGCGCTGATAGGAGTTACCAAGGAAAGAATCCCTGAAACCCTGATTCCGAGGGCTATTACTGCCTCTTGAGTGGTGTCCCTCTGTTATTACTTCCCCTTCTGCCACGAGGAAAGTCCTTGGGACTTTTTGAACCATAGCATCCCACTTCTCTGGTTCCTGGAATAAGGCCACTGAGGAGTGGAAAACTGTACGTCCATAGCAGAAAGGGTCTTCCTATCTTTCTCACATCTGGCTAGAATGTCTTTAATCTTGGTACCAAATAGGGAAGTTCCATCAAATGGTGCATTGGCAGAAGATGACTTAAATGGTTCCATGAAATCACATAAGTGCATCCAGGCATGTCTCCTGATCGCTACACCTGAACCCACTGCTCTTGTCGTCCTTTCAACAGCATGAGCAATTAGCCTAATGGACGAGTTGGGAGATAGATCCTAGGGTGGTGAGCTGAGGAGTCACTTTGTTTCGAACCCCTTCAGCTACTGCTCCAGCAAGAGTATAGCTCTTTAATCAGATTTCTTTGAAGCCTCTTAAATATGCCATGTAATTCAAGGACCTGAGAGCGAAGGTCGATGAAGCGTATATGCACTTCCCAAATCTATCCATTGTCCTAGACTCTTTGTTAGAAGGATGAATAATAGGACTTTCATCAGCAAGTTCCTTCCTGTTGCCTGCCACTACCACCATGGCATTCACAGGAATTCCTTTGGCCCAGTGTTGTTGATCCAGAGGGGCAGATAGAATACGGGCAGGTCTCCTTGGGTCAGCTCGATAGAGTCAGACAACTTCGAAGCCCACTAAGTGATCAGCTTAATAAGATTGTCAGCGGGCAGAAAGATCCAAGAGGTAGAGGGCTGGGCACGAAAAGCCTCTAGGTATACCGATTCCTCTAAAGAAGGCTGGAGGGTAGTCCAATCTCCCCTCTGTTTAAGAATTTCTAGGATGTCCCTGAAGGAAACATCTTCAGGTGTGTGATTTAGGGGAATCTGGCCCCTCACTGAAATTGGTATCTTCTGTGAAGGACTCTTCAGGGGAGTCCAAGTGCTTCCTCTTGCACTTTTTCTTCGAAGGTACCTCTTCATTGGGGTGTTCCGGAGAGGTATCTGAAGATGACAAAACCAATGTAGTTTGATCCTGAGACTTCTGTGCCCTCTGTCCCAGGGAAGAGACTAAAAGAAGCTTTGGTTGAGGGGATGGACAAGAGGTTTGGACTGACAGGGATGGCATAGACTGTTTTCCAAAAGAACACAGTTAGCCAGCAAATTCGCAGTTGAACATAAACCAAAAACAGATGATGAAAATTCCGACTTTATTAACAAAAACTACAGACCGGTTTCGGCATAAACATGCCTTCCTCAGTGTAAGAGTAACAGACATAAAATATAATAAAATATACAAATTTATACTCAAAGTTAACCAATGAGCATCAGTAAACTATCAGTGCTCATGAATAATATATGAGAATAAAATAAAAAAATAAAAATACAAAAAGCTAGGAACCAAGGCTATGATCCTGACCTCTGATAAGTTATTTTAAATAATTATAATTTATGTAGAATTAGCAATTCAATTTTGTGTGAGAACCTTGATAATCAATATTTATTAAATGAAAAAACTAAATCTAATCACAAATATTGCATAAAATTAAACAAATAGCAATCAATTGTAATATAACAAAAATATATAAGGGAATCACAATATATTAAGTGATATAAGATATATGTGTATAAAGTATCTGTATTGTATACATATATTATAATGTATAAGTAAAGATTAATTTTTATATTCACAAACAAAATTATAATGGTCATGCACTTACTAATAAAAGTATGCTAGTCTGATCTGATTCAAAAAAAATTTTTTCAGATCTTATTGACACATATGGCTATATTATACCTTTCCGGCCGTGCATTACCCACATGCACAGCAATTGGTTTTGCCTATAGACTGTTTTCCACCATGGACAAGCCCTCTCCATGGCTTGGAAGGCAGGCCCTCCCGTACAGGGATGGGAGCCCGAAACTGAAATAGACTCCTTCAGAACTGTGGTCCCACCCCCGCACTGAGGAAGCCGCCTCCAAAGCAGAAGCCAGAGTCGAGCTTACATATGCAGATGCATCGAGGGGCATGGACGGTTCTGAAATGATCGAAGTTGAACCCCGCTCCCTCAGAACCGACAACAAAGCCTCGACTTTAGAAGGTCTCTGGGTTGAAAGACCTGAAGAACTTAGGGTAGCTATCGGTGCTGGAGAAGTGGCACTGACTGGCACCGAAGCAGTCAAAGCCAGGAAAGGTGGTACCTAGGGCTCCGAAAACTCAGATGGAGTCAAAGGAGGAATAATCAGTGGTGTGGATGATGGTAAGTTTCCAGAGCTAACTTTGCTAGGAACCGAGGAAGAGGGTAATCCCCTTGCCATAAGGAGTTGATCTACCAGTTTCATAATGTCAGATTCCGGAAAACTCTTGGTGGAGCAAACTGAAGAAGCTAATGGTGATTTTGGTGGACATGCCCCCAAAAAAGGACTGGGAGGACGGTCACCAAAAAGATCTACTGTGGGAGAATATCTGGTACGTGGTACAAATATGAGTGAAGGATCCTTCAGTTCCGGACGCTTGGTCAGAACTGACAAAGTATCTTTAGTTGGCGTCAGCACTGATGACTTTGGCGTTGAAGAAGTCAGTGCAGAAACAGGCACCGCTGGCACAGAGGACTGAACATTTTGGCCCACTTGTTCCGAAGAAGCTTTCGGCACCAAAGGAGACTTGCCAATTTTAGTTGGCGGTTCCAATGAACGTGTCAGAATCAACTGACCTATTTTCTTAGGTTGGTCGAAGAGGAAGAAGAAGATGAACTGGCTTCAGTTTTTGGACCAGATAAGGCCTCGTCAAAGTCTGACTTAAGCAAACCTTTCAAAACAAGCTTATTTTTACATTCGATCAAAGTCCTATGGCTAAAGATGTGCCACCACAGTCCTCTTGTAGATGGACCATGCCAAGACAGTATGCACAAAGAGTGTGTTCATCCAAATTTGGCATCTTTCTGTCACATGTTTGACACCTCTTGAACTCAGAAGTGCCTTTGGAGGGTTTGTCGGCCATTATAAAAATATAAGGGCCACAATACACACATATACACACACACACATACTCCCACAAATAGTCGTACTAACAAGTGAGAGAGAGAGGAAAGGGCTTTTTTTAAGCTAAGTATAGGAAAGCAGGGAGAAAATACAAGATATGGTATTTAAGAATACCCGAAGGTAAAAGGGAGAAAAGTATTAACGATGGCAGATAAAAGAAAAAAACACAAGCACATGCCAGCTAAACTATCTAAGGGAAGAGCAGGTAGTACAGATATAAGAGATAAAAGTCAGAAGGAAGAAACTAAAAGAGTTTAACTTACAGTTTACTTAAACCATAGCTTTCGTTCAAGAGCTCAGAGAGAATGCGTCTGACACTATGTGGTGGCAAACGAGATCTGAGGTGATTTGGGAAGCAACATGATACAGTTCACTAACTATTCTGGAAATGACATGCTTGGTAGCTCTCTTGCTCAAGTAGAACTTATCCAAGGACATAAAGACCTGATTATTCTGTACCTTGTGTCTATGAGGCAAAAACCTTAACTATTACACCAATCTCAATACAAGGTAAGCACTAGGTTAGCTGTCCTTGTGGACCATTTTAAGTCTAACTAATTTCCCTTTTCAGAGGTAAGAATCAAACTGGTATAACTTAATTCTGTCCACAAAAGAAAATCTAAACACCCTGTGACCACCCATTTAGTGAAGGAGGTATTTGTCTTGGTTATAATACTCTGGGAAGAAATTACAGTTGTGTAAGTGAATAAGAAGTTATGTACTCACCATAATGTTCCATCTGAGTAGGTATCTTCATTTGTCTGCAACCTTTGGGATACGGATCCGATCTTGGATCCGAGCCGGCAACTTCTACCACAGCATAGATCCGAGTTCCTAGCTCCTCCATTTACCCATAATCCCCTGCCAACCCTGACTGACCTCAGATCAAGTTTGCCCGATATAACAACTGTTACTGTGCCCCGGAAGGGGCTTATCTAAGACAGAATCATATAGGTCAGGGGGAAGGAGGGTGGGGTGGTTGCAGACAAATGAAGATACCTACTCAGATGGAACGTTATGGTGAGTACATAACTTCTTAATCTGAAGTAGGCACTTCATTTGTCAGCAACCTTTGGGACAGAGTCCCCAGCTACCTGAATCCTGGGTGGCCGTTATGGAAGAATATTCCGGAGCACTGCGGAGCCAAAGGACGCCCTACCTCTGGAGACAGCATCCAGTTTGTAATGGCTGATAAAGGTATGAGATGAAGCCCAAGTGGCTGCGGAACAAATATCATCCAAGGGGACCCTACATCTAAAAGCCGCCGAAGTAGCGACGGCCCTAGTAGAATGAGCACAGACTCCCTGAGGTGCAGGCCTTCCCGAACTCTGATATGCCAAGAGGATACAACTAGCTATCCACCGTGACAGGGTAACTTTAGAAACTGACTTGCCTAAATTGGTCTTGGCAAAGGAGACAAACAACTGGTCAGATTGCCTATGACCAGCAGTTCGATGGATATAAAAGTGTAATTGTCTGTGCACATCCAAAGAATGCAGTTTGTACTCTCCTTTGTTCTGATAGTTGGGAAAGAACACGGGAAGATTAATAGATTGATTAATATTAGCTTCTGAAGATACCTTAGGCAGAAAGGACGGATTGATCCTGAGGTAAACTCTATCCTGATGGAAGGCCAAATACGGCGGTTTGACACAGAGAGCCTGAAGCTCAGAGACCCTTTTAGCTGAAGTAATGGCCACCAGGAAGGTCATCTTCCAAGAGAGGTATTTAAGATCAACCGTAGCCGCCAGCTCGAAAGGGGGGCTTGTCAAGGCCTGTAGAACCAAAGATAAATCCCATGGGGGTACTACCTCCCTGACCGGAGGTCTGAGAAGGAAGGTACCCTTGAGGAAAGCTTTACAGAGCTTGGAGGTAATTAGAGGGCCCGATTCATGCCCTACATGATAATGCGAAATCGCTGCTAGTTGTACCTTGACTGTAGAGCAGCTAGCACCCTGATGAAAAAGGGTAGTTAGAAAATCCAAAACCGACGTAAGAGACGCCGTGAAAGGATCTAAGTGACGGTGTTCTGCCCAGATGGAGAAACGTTTCCACTTACTCCGATAGACCCTTCTTGTGGACGGTTTGTGTGCTGCTACTAGAATGGCTTTGACTGGTGAGGAGATTCCGGGAGTCCTTATCAGGAGTGGAACTGGAGCAACCAAGCCATCAGCTTGAGGTTGACCAGGTTGGGGGTCGGAAGACCCAGAGGGTGAGTAATGAGATCCGGGAGGGGATCCAGAATCCAGGGTGGCTGAATCAGGTGAGACCACAGGTACGGGAGCCACGTCTGACGAGGCCAGAATAGGGCAATGAGGATCATTTTGCTCCCCAACCGACTGGCTTTCTGTAAGAGTTTCAGCATTATGGGCAATGGAGGGTAAGCATAAAGGAGACCGGGAGGCCAAGCATGTACTAGAGAATCTCTCGGGTACTCCCCCTGAGGGGGGATTAGAGCGAAGTAACTGTTGCATTTGGTATTTGAGGGAGAGGCAAAAAGATCGCAACAGGGTTTCCCCAATTGGGCAAATATTTGCTCCGCTACTAGAGGATTGAGAGACCATTTGTATGGGGTCAGAATTGAACGACTGAGCCTGTCTGCTAGGATGTTGGACCGTCCCGAAATGTGCGTTGCATTGAGAAAGTGGTTGGTGGATATCGCCCATTCCCACACTCTCATGGCCTCGCGACAAAGAGGATAAGACCTGGTTCCCCCGTTTGTTGATGTACCAGACAACTGACATGTTGTCCGTTTGTACCGCAATCGTCCCAATCGGAAAAAGGCCGTGAAGTGCCTGCAACGTCAAAAGCACCGCCCTCATCTCTAGGACACTGATATGCAAGGAGGTCTCTATATCCTTCCATGTGCCTTGGACCATTCTGCCTGAATAGTGCCCCCCCCCCACCCCAGGCGAGAGGCGTCTGTGGTCACTGTGGTGACGAGAGGAGGCATCGAGAATGGTCGTCCCGTGTGAAGGCTCGGGGACTGGAGCCACCACACGAGCGACCCTCTGCAAGCCTTGCTTAGGGGAATGGGATGGGACAGGGGGTTGCGAGACAGGGACCATTGCACCTGGAGGGTCCACTGCAGGACCCTCATGTTTAGACGGGCTAAGGGCAGCAGAGAAATTGCTGCCGCCATGGACCCTAGAGCCCTCAGGATCAATTCCGCCGGTGGAGCAAGAAGTTGGAGAATGGCCTGGACATGCAACCTCAGGTTCTGAAGCCGATCTGGAGTCAGGAAAGCAAGCATTAGTCTGGAATCCAATCTCGCCCCTATGAAATCTATTACCTGTGTAGGAGCTAGAGAGGATTTGGCCATGTTGACAGTCAACCCTAGGCGTGGAGCAAGATTGAGGAAGTAATCCCTGCCTGAACAGAGCAGATGCCTTGTTGGGGCGATGAGGAGCCAGTCGTCCAGGTACGGAAAGACCTGAATTCCCTGAAGCCTCAGGTGGGCCGCTATAACTGCCAAGACTTTGGTGAACACCCTGGGGGCTGAGGTGAGACCGAAGGGGAGGGCCCTGAACTGAAAGTGACTGGCTCCCTGCCGGAAGCGGAAGAACCTCCTGGAGCGTCTGTCCACAAGAATGTGATAGTATGCATCCTTGAGGTCTATCGAGCACATCCAGTCATTCTCCCGTAACAGGGGCAGAATAGATTGCAGCGTGACCATCCGGAACTTTTCTTTGGGTACTGCCAGGTTCAAGAGAGAGAGGTCGAGGATGGACCTCAAGTCCCCCGTCTTTTTTGGCACCAGAAAGAACCTGGAGAAAAACCCTGATCCGAGCTGATCTGGGGGGATGGGTTGGATGGCTCTTTTTTGTAAAAGCTGCTGAATTTCTGTAGCAGCCGCCTCCCTCTGATTGGGTGGTACGTCGGGGAGGCTTCTGGTTTTGGGGGTTACAATAAAGGGAATTTGGTAACCTCTGGATATGATGCGAAGCACCCAGCGATCTGTTGTTATGGACTCCCACATTGCTAGGTGCCTCGAAAAACGCCCCCCCCCCCGACTGCCTCCAGAGTGGAGCAGCCGGGCAACCCCTCAGGGGTTCTGCGTGGGCTTCTCAGAGAAGGGTTCTCTGGACCCAAAATTTCTGGGACCCCCCCCCCTGCCTCTAGGGTGGCGTCCTCCTCTGCCACGAGAGGACTGGTTGTCCGGAGCAGACTGGGACTGATGCGATTTCCGGAACCACATCTTCTTCTGACCCTTTTGGTTCTTGGAAAAGGACCTCTGGGGAGCAGAGAAGCGAACTCCGACGGCAGACAAAGTCTTCCCGTCTTTCTCGCTCTGGACAAAAGTGTCGCGAACGGTTTTGCCAAACAGTGCGGAACCATCAAAGGGGGCATTCGTGAATGACGCCTTAAAGGGTTCCAAGAAGTCACAATGTCGGAGCCAGGCTTGGCGCCTCATTACCAGGCCGGCTCCGCCAGCTCTAGCGGCTCCTTCAGTGGCGTGAGACAAGAGCCGCATAGAGGTGTTAGAAATGGAACGTAGAGTGGACATTCGGGAGGAGTACAGCTGCTTGCCCCCTTCCGACATGGACTCTGGGGGGGAAGCAGCGTATTCTTTTATTAGATCTCGCTGCATCCTGATGACGTGTGCCATATAGTTCAGCACCCTCATCGAGAAGGTTGCTGAACTGAAGGCCCGCTTCCCAAGGCGGTCCATCGCCCGAGACTCCTTGCTCGGTGGGTGGACTGCAGAGCTCTTCTGAGCCAACTCCCTCTTGGTGGCCACCGCCACCAACATGGCATCCACGGGGGCACCTCTGCTCCAGTGGGTTCTTTCTGCAGGGGGACTCAGGATCCTATCTGGGTGCTTGGGGACTGGCTCTACAGTGTTCGGCTCCTTCCAAGCCCTGGTGGAGATAAGGTCCACCAGGGGGTCGGGGGGAGGGGACACCCAAGAGGTAGATGGCCCTGCTTTGAACGCCTCTAGGAATACGGACTCATCGGAGGAAGCCTTGGGGGCAGACCACCCTCCCCTAATCCTGAGCATTTCCATGATGTCTCCAAAGGAGACATCCTCGGGGGGTGACCTTGGGGAGCCTTCCCCTTCATCTAAGTCTGTATCTTCCGTGAGGGACTCGGGGGAGTCCACGTGCCTCCTCTTACACTTAGCCTTGTGAGGAACCTCCTCGGGGGGGCTGTCCGAGGAAGTCTCACCAGCAATGGCATGTTCCGAAGGAACACCTAGAGGCGCTAAAGCAGGCTGCCCCGAAGGCCGGGTGATGGGAGCCTGAACCAGCTGAGAGGGAGTGCAGGGGGGAGCCAAAGCCAGGACCGGAGGCCCGGATGCACTCAACAGTGCCCTCTCCACCACAACGAAAGCCAAGGGGGAGACGCCCTCAATAGGATCTGAGAGTCGACTCCCTCTGGGATCCGAAGCGGGGACCGGACCCGGGGCCGAGACCATCGGATCCGAAGGACCCATGTGCTCCGACCGGGACGGAGCCGAAGTCACACCGAATCCCTTGGATCCGAAGCTCAGCCCACGGCTCTGAGAGGTCGGATCCGACAAGCTCGAGGGACCAGTCGGAGCCGAAGTAAGCACTGTCGGCTCCGACCCACCCCCGGATCCAAAGCGGCTCGGCTCCGAACGCTCCGAACCTGGAAAGCGGGTCGGAGAAGGAGCGATTGGACCCAAAAATGGAGTCAAGTTCCCCCCCCCGGAGGGGGGGAGGCAAGAGCACTCCCATCTGCAGCTGGGCCTGGATGAACCTCCTCATCATCCGGTCCATATCTGCATCTGACATGCTAAAAGTGGACCTCAAAGAGGCCACCGAGGCAGACCTAGAGTGCAGCCTCGATGACCTCGACGGGGACTGGGTCCCCTCCTCCTCGGGTCCCGGTGAGAAGCAAGGGGACCAGAGCCAAGGAGGAGGCGATCCAGAAGCTCTGGAGGGAGAAGCTCGTTTGGTGGGCGGGGCCGAGGAGGAGTCCTCAGCCCGCCGCTTATGATGCGTCTCTCTCCATTTGGCTTTCCCGGCCTCCCTCTCTTCCAGAGTCGAAGCGGGATGTTGAGTCCCGACCGGAGGGAGGGAGGCAGGGGTGGCCGCCACCAAGGGCTGGGTAGCGGCCACAGAAGCACCGGAGGCCAGAGCCGAATCCGGGGGCAAAAGGCCCGCCAGAGTCAGCTTCGACCTCCGGTCCTTAAGTGCCCTGGGGTTGAACGCTGTGCAAATCGCGCATTCCGGGGACAGGTGTTCAACCCCAAGGCACCTAACGCACTGGGTGTGGCCATCCGCCGGTGAAAGCTTATTGCCACACTCGGTGCACTTTGAAAAGATGGGGGCCTCCGACATAGTAGCACAGAAACACACTCACTAGGCCCCTACACACACCACAAACACACACTACGACCAGCGAGGGCAGGGCGGAGGAAAAAAATAACCACAAATTAAATTAAATAGAGAGAGATAAAAGGGCTATGGGGTACCTAAACAATCGCTCTCACTCACACTAAGAAAAAGGGGGAATAAAATAGAAATTTTTTTCTCACAAATTCACAAAGTAGCAGGAGCTCGAAAATCCAGCTTGTAGCTTGAAGCGCGGCAAACTAGATCTGAGGTCAGTCAGGGTTGGCAGGGGATTATGGGTAAAGGAAGGAGCTAGGAGCTTGGATCTATGCTGTGGTAGAAGTTGCCGGCTCGGATCCGAGATTGGATCCGTATCCCAAAGGTTGCTGACAAATGAAGTGCCTACTTCAGATCTTACCATAATGATAGAAGTTTTAATAGATCACTGTTGCAGTAGCCTAAGGTGTATGAATTACATCCTGCTAAGCACATGACCTCCAATCAGCATTCAGTGCTTTAAGGCACCTTTCACACACCCTAACTGCTAAAGGGCTTGAGAAGAGCTGCATAAAAAACAGTAGCTTCACAGCTTGCTTGCCTCAAGATGGAAGGCTAGAGCCCTGAAACGAAAATACTTGGAAAGGAAAAATTCAACAGTAAAAGCTTGGAAAGGAAAAAGTTCAACATATAAACATATTGAACTATGGTGTATGAGACTTCGTCCACAGAATCCACTTCATTTCCTCATTTCCGTTAACAACTTCACATCCCCTCCCATCAAGAGTTTATAAATTACCTTCAGTATTATAAATTTAAATGTGTTGATCATCCTTTTCCAAAATATGCTTCCTTAGTGCATTTGTTAATAACTTTCTTTTGATGTCACTAATATGGCCAGCTATGCGTCCTTTAAACTTCCTATTGGTCATGCTCACATAGTAAAAATCACACTGTTCACACTTAGCCATATACACCAGATTACTAGTGTTGCAATTCCCATAAGCTTTGAAGTATAAATTCCTTTTTGGTTACAGAGTGTCTTATTGATCGATTAGTGTATAGATGTTTGCAATAAACACAATTATTACATTTAAATGTGGCCTGCTTATGTCTAAAACCAGTAAAAAAAACTTTTTAGTTGCTCCTTGTAACATGTTTGTTTTAACGTACAATTGCGTTTATAACCAAACGCTGGTCCTTCATCAACTAGTTCTTGTAAACCCTGAAGTTGATAGATATTTTAATTTAACCAAAGATGTCTAAATCTCAAAATGCACTCACTCGAGGCACTCCTTAAAATGGAGAACATCGATATCTGTGCAGTGACTGAGACCTGGTTCAAGGCTCTAGAGAGCACCCCTGCATTACCAGGCTATAACTCATACCACACTTTTTGGCAGGGATTGCTCGTGCTATAGGACTGCAGGACTGCAGCCCTCCGACCTGTAGAAGAAAAGAAATAAAAAAAAAAAAAAAAGATTGCGAGTCCCAGAACTCCACGCATGCACTCTTGGAGTTCCTGGTATTCACAGAACTACAGACTGTTGTGTTAGGCAGTCCGGATAGGGGAGAAAGGTATTTCTGCCGTGCAGCCCCAGAAGTCTGTGCGGTGATGGCTGCACAGAACAGAAGGACACCGACCTGCATTGCCCACAGCCTGCTCTTGTGGAGCCAGGAAACCTCAGCCTACTCTTGGAGCCAACCAGCTGTTAGTTTGCACGGGCGGGCTAAGGAAACCAGCTGCTGCAACCAGATTAAGGTGTGTGAAGCCATTAGTTTGCAGGCTAAGGAGAAGGAAACCAGCCATTGATTCTGCTGCTACAGATTGTGTGTGTGTGTGTGTGTAATGCCCCAGTTGCTATATACTGGTGGCTAGAGAACACATGGTGGTGGGTAGAGAATGCTCAGGCTTGAACCCTGTACCTTGGGTGCAGGTGGCAAGGGCCTGAATTCCCTACCCACCATAATTTGCAAAAAGTTTGCAGAGGTTTGCTCATATTTGTTCTGTTCCTCATAAAATATGTGGTTTCTGTATGTTTTTTTAACTTGCAAAGTCAGTGGTGCAGTGGTGCACTGGTAGCACTGTAGCCTAACAGCTACAGGTTCTCTGGTTTGATTCTTGGCTGTGGTGCCTTCTGTGTGGAGTCTGCATGTCCTCCCATCTTACAAAGGCATGTCTGGAGTGTTTGTCCCTGCTCTGCTGAAGATTGGCTTTTGTTCCAAATCAGACTTTCCTGGTTAACAAATGTTAAATGAAAATAACAGGCATTTGAATTTCAGACTTTGTATTCTTCAGAAAGTACATGGTAACACAAAACAATTTATTCCAGCAATTTTCTAAGTTTATAACATGGATATTTGAAATGTGTCCCTATTCTTGGAACTGTATTCCCCCATTATTGGCTTCATCCAGGTTTTTTGTGCTACGATTGAGAGCTATGGTGAGAACTGAATTCACTGAATATGTTTGGGGGCTGTATTCCCCCATTACTGGCTTTGTCCACGTGTTTTTTGCTGTGAGGTTGAGAGCTATGGTGAGAACTGAACTCACTAAATGGTAGCCATTTAAGTTTCAGTCTTCCTCTCTTTCACAAAACAGCTGATTTGGCATAGTGGTATGTTGCTCTGACTGCTATGCACAGGGGCCCTGGGTTCAAGACTTGGCAGTAAAATGTATGGTGGTAACACAGCATTTTGTTCTAGCAACTTTCCAACATTATACAAGCAATGTTTAAAATGTGTCCCTGGTTTTTGGGCTTTTGTCCCCCCCCCCCCCAATAAATTTTGGCTTTTTCCAAATTTCTTGTGCTGCAAAGTTCAGAGATACAGCTGAGTGTTGAGTAGATTTTACAAGGAGCTGAGAGCTGCAGGGGAACAAAAGTTTAGTGCTGCTTATGCTGATTCTGCTTGCATTCTTAATAGCACAACAGGTAGTCTACTTGCTTTTGAAGCAGAAGGGCATGGGTTCTACTCCCACAGTACGTAGATGCATTGCTGATACTGTTCTGCCTTGTAAAGGGTGTGGCTGCTGTAGCCCTTTTTGGCGAAGATACCTAGCAACTATGAACCTGTTATCAATTTGCCATCCATTCCCTACTGTGATATTACTAGCTTATCATGTTTTAATGCAACATACGCAATTTATTCCTCTAGGGCAACAGGCACTTTATATGTAGATGAAACAATGTCATATAAAGTTGTTTGCTAGCAGCAACCTCATCTTTAGTTACAGATTTCTTTAATGTGGAATTATTTAGATGACTTTTACTTCTTCAGAGATTGTGCATATTTATTAATACTGGTGGCCTGTAGAAGTTTGAGTAGACTTTTATGATGGAAATGTTCTGAATTGGGCAGTTATGTCATTATTGCTACATGCATTTTGTTTTGCTGCTTACTGGAAAAATGTTCAAAACAATAAATTTAAAATACCATCTAACAACTGTACTGTATTGTACAAGGACAAGAAGGTGTATCAAAGAGCATGTGCATGTTTTGTGTTCAAGGGGCCTATGATTTGAAAACAGTCCAAAGTTAATCTTTATCTGCCACTAGCAAAATGTATTTTCTTTCAGTGTGGGTTTCAATGTTGTTTCAATGAATGTGAGTTTCAAGATCAGAAGTTTGAATGCTAAGTCTGTTTGCATTGTAAGACTACATTGCTTTGTTTAGCAGATATCTATTGGGGTTTGTGCTGTAAAATGCAAAATAAAACTTTCAAATGAAATACAATCATCACAGAAGTAAAGCAGTATGCACATTACAGTTTTTATGGTAAATGGGGTGAAATAACCAAGGAATAGGACATTGGAATGGCTGCAGGGGAGAGGCTCCATTCGACCATGAGTTTGTGAGGGGGGAAGTGCAGAAAACTCAGACAGCCCCGGATGAACTATACCTCTCAACTGTCCAGATTTTTGCAGAACAAATATATTTTTGCTTCTTATTTTTGGTTTGTTCCTCATAAAATTTGTGGTTTTCTGGCAAATCATTTAGGAATGAAGTCACTAAATAATGACAGACATTGATATTCAGCTGTCATAACCTTCAGAAAAATGCACGCTAAAGCAAGACCTGTTATTCTATCAACTTTCTTAAGTTTATACAAGAGCAATTTTAGTACTGTTTGTATGTTTCCCCAATATATTTGGCATTGTCCAGATTTCCTGCATTAAGAAGCTGAGAGGTACGTGCAAATAAATTGCTTTATAGAATTAGGAATATCCAAACCTCTCAAGCGTCCCCAATTTTGGCTCAAAATGTTGCTCTCCCCCTAATAATCCCTCCACAAAATGGCAATTTTGGAAAAAAAGATGGAGGGTTTACAATTATAAATAACTGTAATGATCAGAGTTATAGTTTGCTTTTATTTCAGAAATGCATGTAGATGCTCTTATTTTGTCAGCTGCCCAAGTTAACAGTGCTAATATTAAAAAGATGTCCCTTCTTTGACAGGATCCCAGCTGTATTGTGTGGCAAATTTATATTTTTGCATCACATTTTTGGTCTGTTTTTAATAAAATTGTGTTTTTTTCTGGCAAATTAGTGACAAATCATTAAAGACTGAAGTTAGAAAATAATGGCAGACATCTGAGTTTCAGATTTCATACCCTTCAGAAATTTCAGACTAATGCAAGACCTACTACTATTCTATTATTTTTCTAAGTTTATAAGAGCAATATTTAAAAAATGTCCTTATCTTTGGGCCTGTGTCCCACTTCTCTGTTTGGCTTTATCCAGATTTCTTGCTCTGAGGTTGATAGGTATGCGTGTCAGAGCCATTACTGCCATCCAAAGACATTTCAAATTGTGACATACTTGTTGCACTCCACTCCCCATTGTAGTGGCTCTGGATGTGTCCAAGCAAGGCAAGGAGCAGTTATGCAGTTAAGTTTGCAGAGTATTCCCCCATCCAAGGTAGACCACAAGTACGACCGTGGCTTTTCATCTGTCCTTGATTTTGCAGAATGTTCTGGTTTTCTGTCATATTTTTATACTGCTGATTTATGCTTCTTATTATTCACAAAATGCATGCTGTCGCAGTGCCCTGTTGCTCCGTGTTTAAGTAGCAATGCTTTAATGACCATCAGGTAAGTTTGTCGGAGATTGTAAGATGCAAGTAAGCTTTAATAAGCATTCTGTTAAAGAATTACCAACATTGAAAGCCTTTTCGTTGTTGCCATATAGAGAATATTTACATAACTAGATAACGTATAAGCCTTAGGTATTGAAATGCACATGACAGTACTTGTAATAAAGGACAGGATTACAGTATTTTCAGAAGCTCATTACATTTGTTGGAGACTTGCAGTCATCTTTGCAGGCTTTACCCGTAAACTTAACAGAATGCCAGTCTATCATGTGTGGTCCATAACTTGTGCAGTAATCCTTTAATCAATTTATCTTGAGCTTGTTTCTTGGTTGCTGTTCATTTTTTACTTTGATCATGTCTTCCCCATGAAACAAGTAGATAGTTGTTGTCACGCAGCAGGTCTTTTTTGGATAAGAAACATTTTTACAAGTGGGGGTATCACAGAGATTGCTACTTTCAGCATGTTACTTGGTAATTTTATAAAGCTGAATATAAATTATATTTAGAACTGCAGTGCAAGGAGAAGTGGCTTGAGTTGTGGGATGCTTGTTTTTTTTCTATTTGATTTTGACTGGCATTCCAGTAATGTATTTAAAAAGTAATTTATTTTTTCATGCCTCACAATCTTTGAGTTTCCATCTAGATATTAAGTAAGTTGTCATGTAGCCAAAGCACTGAAATATTTTTTCTTATACACTTCATTATATCTTGATTGGACTCTCGTAATGACGGTTTGGCACCCAGGGCAGCGTATTTAATTAAAGTTCCAGTTGTTGTAGTTTTGAGCATAGCTCCACCCCTTTATAGTTAACCACACCCCTTCCCATTAGCCCCACCCATTCAGCTGTCTCCTGCAGCCTCCCTTTAATTTGAAGTCACCAGCCGCCACTGCTTTTTGGCCATCTAACCTGGACCAGAACACCAAAGGCTGAGGTGTGTCCATATTCATTAAGGATATCCACACTTCCAGGCTAGTTGCGCACCATAATGCATCCGAGATTATCCAAGTGCAACTAACTCTGGGCAAAACTGCAATCCAAATTGTAGCTTGCTACAGATCCCCCACCATGCCCCAGAATTCCCACTCCTCTTTTCTTTTCTTTTTTTAAAAACAAGTTTATTATTTTTAACATACAAGTAAATATCATAACAATTTTATACAAGTAATTGAAATAGAAATGGTTATAACATTCAATAAAACAACCAAAGTATTTACAAAGACATCCACTACAATCAAATCAATTAATTAAACTAAAATAACATGCTATTGAAGTTAAGATTTTTTTTAACAAATTTTGTAAGGTATCCCATATAACATAATAAGATGTTTTTCTAGTAGTTCTTGATTTTATTGTCATCAATTCCATATGGCACACTACAGTCATAACATTTTTAAATTCATTAAAAGAAGGAAGTGTATCTGAAATCCAATTTCTGGTTATTATTTTTCTAGCCACTGCTAGAATAGACCATAACAAGGGAAGCTTAACTTTTTTAACACTTTGAGGTACAGGAGCGTTGAATAATATAAGAGATTTAGAAACAATAAAATTATCTGTAAAAAGAGCCTGCAAAAAATCATTGATTGACTTCCAATATTCTTTCAATTTTATACAGTCATAAAACATATGTGCCCAATCAGCATTAATTTCTACATTACACCTTTTACATAGATTGTCTTTATTATTTATTTTATTCATCATCAAAGGTGTATAAAAGGATCTATGTAAAAAATTCCAAGTAAAAAGTCTCCAGATAATGGAAGAAGTAGTTTTATAGGCAGATTCCAATATATATTGTTTATCTTGTTGATTTGGTAATTCACCATTAATGGAAGTGAAATAATTCCAATAGGTATCTACATTATAATGAGTTTCTTCTCTAATAATTTTATGTATGCATGAAAGTTTACCTTTATCAGAAACGTTATGTTGTAAATTTAATATCAAGTAATCAATCAGTGTTGGAATAGATTCTTTAACTGTTATAGACATTAAATCAATTTTATTAATGAGATGTTGTCTAAAGGTCTGAACTTCTAACCAACAAGTTTCTCTCAGATCAAATTCTTGTTTTAAAAGATCTAAATTTTTAACTTTATTATCAGATAGCAACTGATACCAGTACTTTAGATCATTGTCTACCACTCCTCTTTTCTTGATATACTGGAAAATAATAGGGTTCAACAAAACATCCTAATAATGGGTGATTTCAACTACCCCACCATTAACTGGGAAAACTACTCATGTACCAACTCCTTCGCTCAACGCTTTCTGGAATTCATAAATGCTAATCCCCTGGATCAACTTATCTACACCCCAACCAGAGGCAAGAATATCTTAGACCTAGTCATTACCAGCATGAGCAACCGGTGTTCCACACCTGAAATCAACTCCTCATTGGTCAGATCCGACCATAAGCTAATCACCCTAGATATCCATGTCCCGCCCCCACCCACCATTAAGGAAATCACAGTAAAAAATTTCTCCAAAGCCAACTTCATACTTCTTAAGACAGAAGTGGCAAACTCTATGACACCCATGTAGATGCACACTACAGTTACGACTGCTGAATCCTACACAAATGTGAGAGAAGAAAGGAGCCACTTTTGAGATTTTAAATATTTTTCCTCTGTTTATTTGATAAGTTTTTCTGCATAGTTGCCTAGTTTGAGCATTTTCTGGCTTGTTAAACTTGATTTCTGCATTAGTAGCTGTATTTAGAGCACAACCAAAAGCTGTTTACTGAATTTCCTGTTTGCACTTAATTTTAAAATCGTTTTTGTCTCAAAACTTGCATATTTTCTGTCTTTGGCCTAGCACTCTTGTGTGGGGTCATTTACTGCACTGTTATAACTTGATATTACTTGTGAACCTCTGCTATCTCTGAAAAACAAAAACAAAAAAAATCTTGCTTTTTTCCCACTTTTCTGAGATTTAGAAAAGTTCAGTTACAGGCTTGCTGTTCTTGAACTGTTTTGTAAGTTTCTGTGAGGCCATTTTTGCTTGGGCTAAAGGAAAGTCTCTCTGTTGATCAGTGGCAGTGAAAAACATTGAGCTGCTTCCCTGCCCCCCGTGGGAGTGGTTACTGACTTGAAACTGTAGTTTTATTGGCCGTTTTGGGTCAATTCCTGGCTCTTTCCAGCCCCTGCTACCAAGCACGCTTTAGCATGACTTAGCGCGGAGTTGCCACTAGAGCAGCATCGGGCAGCACTGGTTTAACAAGGTTAAACTTTTTCTGGCTCCATAAAGTCTGTTCTTCATTTTTTCCCTTAGAACTGCTCTACTAGTAATCTAAACAGTATATCCCTTAACTAAAAAGCGCAGCACTTGTTCCTAAAAGCTTTTTTTTTTTTTTTCCTCCAAAAAAAAAAAAAAAAAAGCTCAGCACTTGTCTTAAAAGCATCTTCTTTTCAGGTTTAGCACTTCTGTATTATACAAAGTCCCCCCCAGGAGTACCCACATACTTACTAAGTCCTCTCTTATTCAGTTACACCCCTAACTTCTTAATTTCTCTAGCATGTCGAAGGGCCAGATGCTGGCGTCCTCTCCTGTCCAGTTGGTGAATTTGGGAATATTGAGGTAATGTTACAATTGCCTCATGTACACAGACAACCCTCTCCTCCTCCCACATAACACAAATACTTGCGAGAGATGCAGCTATTTAGCCAAACTGGAGGCTGAGCTCTCTCAACTCAGGACTGGCAAGACCAGACAGGAGGAGAAGGCAACTACACACACCACAAAACCAGTCTCACATAAAGCTATCACAACAATGAATCAAACACATAAACACATAAAGACATACTCGGAGGCTCTGAGCAAAAATTTACCTAAACAGCAGAGGCCTCCAAAGCAGATACCCAAGCAACTGCCACCTCATGACACACCACAGGCAACACATAAACCACAAAATCAGTGTGCAAAGCAGTCACAGCCCTTAAGGCCAAATACAACACCAAACATACTTGTCATAGGTGACTCCATAGTCAGACACACTGACGTCCCACTCACCAGACTGAACAAGGAGAGGGTCACAGTAAGCCGCCTATCGGGCGCTAGAATCCGCCACATAACACAAGCACTCGGGTCACTCCACAGCAAGTACAAATATGACACAGTCATTGTCCATGCTGGTGTGAACGACCTGAGACGTACCTCACTGGACTACATGAAAAGAGACATAGAGGAGCTCTCTGATTATGTAGCCCAGGCAGGTATGACCCTGACCCTGAGCAGTATCTTTCCTTTACCAAGAATGATGCCACAACATAGAGACAAGATGATCAGCTTTAACAACTGGCTTAATTTCTGGTGTCATTCAAAGGGGATCCAGTGTCTGTCTGCCTGGGATGACAGGCTTGACAAGCCACGCTGCTTCGCAAGGGATGGCTTGCACCTGTCACCCCTGGGATTCTGGATATTGGCTAAGGCTCTTGCCACCCCCATAGTGCCTTTTTTAGGCAAGGCTCAAATTCTAAACCTACCACCCTAGAAAACAAAAATGTGAAGAAACTAAGGGTAATGCTGCTCAATGCCAGAAGTCTAAATCTCAAAATGCACACACTCGAGGCCCTTCTCAGTATGGAGAACATCGATGTCTGTGCTGTGACTGAAACCTGGTTCAAGGCTCCTGAGAGCACCCCGGCACTATCAAGTTTTACCTCATATCATGCGTTCTGGCCCCAAAACCCGGACCACACCACAAAAGGAGGGGTGTATCCATATTCATCAAGGATACCCACACCTCCAGGTTGGTGGCAACGCACGAAGCATCGGAAACCATCCAGGTGCAATGAACCATAGGCAAAACTGCTCTACAATTTGTAGCATGCTACAGGCCACCCTCTCAAACTCAGGAACCCCACACAGCCTTCCTGAAGACACTGGAGGGTATAAATGTATCTCCAAACACCATTATATTGGGTGACTTCAACTACCCGAATATAGACTGGGAACATTACTCAAGCCCCAACTTTCTAGCCCAAAGGTTCCTGGAGTTCATAAATTCAAATGCCATGGAACAACTAGTCACCGTTCCCACAAGAGGAGAAAATATACTAGATCTCATCATCACAAACATGGGGACAAAATGCTCCACACGGAAGTATATCCCTCATTGGTGAGATCAGATCACAAACTAATCTCACTGGAAATCCACATCCCGCCCCCACCCCAAACAAAAAAGACCACAGTGAAGAACTTCTCTAAAGCAAACTTCACACTACTCAAGACTGGTGTGGTATCCTTCAAGGCCCCCAAGCCAGTGGAAACCACAACCCAAGCTGCGGAAGCCCTTACAAATGCCTTCTACGAACACCTCCAGGACTGCATGGATCAGGCAATCCCTAATAAAACCAAGACTCTTTCCACCAAGGGTAAACGTCCAGTCTGGCGAATCCCAGCCATAAACAAACTTTACAATAAGAGGAGAAAGATGTTACATGATAGAGCAAAATCCATAAAAGAGAAGACACCCTTGATCATTATTAGTAAAAAAATACGAGCACTCATAAAATCATATAAGGCCAACTTTGAGAGAAATATTGCCATAGATTCAAAAGACAATCATAAGGTCTTCTTCAGCTATGTTAGAAACCTGGGTGGAAACTCCCAGATATGCTCAGAATTCGTCCAAAATGATACAAAAATCACTGAACCCACAGACATTGCCAACATACTGGCAGACAGGTTCAGTGCAAACTTCACCCCCCTCTCCCCCCCAAAAGGAGAGAGAACTATCCCAGCAGAGTGTAGCCTTCCAGACATCTCAAATGTGCAGGTGAAAGCTGCTCTCTCTAAAGCTAAGAACACAGCATCAATGGGACCGGATGGTGTCCCCGGCTGTGTGCTACACGAACTCAATGAGGAACTAAACCCGCACATAAGGCAGCTGTTTAATCTTAGCCTTACCACAGGATACGTGCCCAAGGAGTGGCGTACGGCAACTGTGGTCCCACTCCACAAAGACAGTGCCTCTACGGACCCTGGTAATTACCCCCCATAAGCTTAACAAGCCTGGTCTGCAAAGCTATGGAGAGGATCATAATGGAACTCATAAACAAAGACATAGCAGACTTGCAGACATTGGACCCGACCCAGTTTGGCTTTGTCAAGGGCAGATCATGCCTTCTGAACTTGGTCGACTTCTTCGAAACAGTCACCAAGGCCATTGATGAGGGAAAGGCAGTCCATACAGCCTACCTTGACCTTGCAAAAGCTTTCGACACAATACCCCACTCGGGTATTATAGAGAAACTTACCAGCTTAAATGCAAACCTATATGTCACAAGATGGGTTGCAAACTGGCTAAAGGACAGAACCCACAGGGTTAGAGTTGCTGGCGCCATGTCAGACTCCAAGCCGGTCACAAGTGGTGTCCCACAGGGCTCAGTCCTTGGCCCCCTGTTGTTCGGCATCTACTTCTCAGAAGTACAGGCAAACAAAGGAGGACTATGGCTGACAAAGTTTGCAGATGACTACAAACTGGGCGCCATAGTGGAAAGTACATCGGACACAGATATCCTTCAGAGGGGTCTCACGGAAACTGATAGCTGGTGCCAGAGCCATGGCCTGAAGTTAAATGCCAAAAAATGTATAGTCATACCCTTCGGAAAAAACAAGGTAACCCCAAGCTACCATATAGGTGGCAATCCACTAAGCACAGAAGAGGTTATCAGGGACCTGGGGACCCAGGTTGACAGTGGCCTTTCTTTTGACACTCACATTGCTAAAGTGGTTAGAAAGACCTTCTACATTGCCCACCTGATCATGAAGGGATTCACATCCAGATAAGTGAGGTCATTGTTCCCCTGTACTCTTCACTTATCAGACCAATGATCGAGTACAATGCCCCATTCGGGATGTATCTCACCCGACACCTGCAGCAATTGGAGAGACCCCAAAGTTCCTCACCAAAAGGATAAAGGGACTCCAAAATCTGTCATATGCTGCCAGACTGAAGAAACTCCAGCTCTATTCAGTCGCATACCGTCTG
Organism: Protopterus annectens; assembly: GCF_019279795.1. Classification (NCBI taxonomy): domain Eukaryota; kingdom Metazoa; phylum Chordata; order Ceratodontiformes; family Protopteridae; genus Protopterus; species Protopterus annectens. The sequence goes on along the minus strand of NC_056747.1, from coordinate 1,125,603,556 downwards.
CTCAGAGGTGACCTGTGCCTGACATACAAGGCCATGTCCAACCCGGCATTAATGGACATGCTCCACCTCAAAAAATCCAAATCTACCAGATCCACTAGAGCAAGCGACTTAAACCTTAGCACGGATATAAATAGGACATGCTGGAGGGATAGATTTGTCACCCAGAGACTCCCTATGCTGTGGAATAAAATCCCGGTCCATGTGAAGCAGAGCACCTCGCTGGCTCTGTTCAAGAGAAATCTTGACCAGTGGATGGGAGATCGTAGGTTTACCCCGGAAATCATCTCTGTGTCACTGCTGGACAGAGGCACAACAAACTAATGGGCACAGTATTTTTTAACATAAGGGGTGGCGTAAGCCACAAAACTTTGGGCTAGGCTTATAAATGCCTTAGGGCAGATAGCCTAGTATAAACCTATGAACCTATGAACCTATGAACAAATGCACTCTATAAGCACTTACACAAGTCATGGATCGTGCCATCCCAAACAGAACCAAGACGTTATCCTCCAAAAAAAGGAAGCCAATCTAGTGGTCCCCTGCCATAAACAAACTCTACAACAGAAGGAAGAAACTGTTGCAAAAGAGACTAGAATCCCATAAGTGGAGAAGCTGCCTGGTCAGCCTCAGTAAGAAGCTGAGATCCCTTATAAGATCCTCCAAAGCTAGCTACGAAAACAAAATTGCCACTGATTCTAAGGGCAACCACAAAGCATTCTATAGCTATGTCAAGAATCTCAATGGCAACACCCAGATCTGCTCCGAGTTACAGCACAGCGGCATGGAAATTACAGAACCAAGTGATATTGCCAACATCCTGGCAGACAGGTTCAGTGCTAACTTTACCCCCCTCTCACCCCCTAAAGGGCCCATATCTATACAGGAAGAACACAGAGTCCCTGTAATCACATCTATGAAAAAACTGCAGTCTCTAAAACCAAAAACACAGCATCCATGGGACCGGACAACATCCCGGCTGCGTTTTACATGAACCTCAGAACGAACTGGCTCCCCACCTAAGCACCATGTTCAATCATAGTCTCATGTCAGGCTTTGTGCCCACTGGATGGTGCACAGCAACAGTTATCCCACTCCACAAAGGGGGAGCCACCACTGATCCTGGGAACTATTGCCCTATTAGCCTGACAAGCCTGGTCTGCAAGGCCATGGAACGTATCATCATAGAATTCAAAAACAAAGACATTGGTAACCTCCAAACTCTGGACCCCATCCAGTTCGGGTTTGTGAAAGGCAGATCATGCCTTCTGAACCTGATCGACTTCTTTGAGGCAGTCACCAAAGCCGTTGACAAAGGTAAGGTGGTTCACACAGCCTATCTTGACCTCTCCAAGGCTTTCAACACCATCCCCCATTCTGGAATTATAGCTAAAACTAGGTATAAATCCCTATGTCACAAGATAGGTTGCCAACTGGCTCACTGACAGAACCCACAGTGTAAAAGTTGCAGACTTCAAATCTGACTCCAAACCAGTGACAAGTGGAATACCACAGGGTTCAGTCCTGGGACCTCTCCTGTTTGGTATCTACTTCTCAGAAGTACAGGCTAACACAGAAGGCTTCTGGCTAACGAAGTTCGCAGATGACTGCAAACTAGGAGCCATAGTCAAGTCCCCAAATGATGTGGATATCCTACAGAAGGACTTCACTGAGACAGATGCCTGGTGTCAGAGGCATGGCCTCAAGCTCAGTGTCAAAACATGCATTGTTATCCCCTTTGGTAAAAACTCTGTACTCATGAACTACCACATAAACGGCAGTCTAGTTAACGCTGAATGTGTGATAAGAGACCTTGGGACCCAGGTGGACAGTAGTCTCTCCTTTGATAATCACATCGCCACAGTAGTCAGGAAATCCTATGTGGCACACCTCATCACAAAAGGGTTCTCATCCAGGAAAAAAGAGGTCAATGTTCCCCTCTACTCAGCATTCATTAGACCCATTATAGAGTACAATGCCCCTTTTGGAATGTACCTCACAAGAAATCTGCAGCAGCTGGAAAGGCCATAGAAATACCTCACAAAGAGGATTACTGGCCTCAAACAGATGCCCTACAATGACTATCACAAAAAACTCCAGCTTTACTCTGTAGCATATCGCCTACTCTGAGGAGAGCTCTGCCTAACATATAAAGCTATGTTAAACCCAGAGCTGTTGGACATGATACACCTTAAGAAATCCCAATCCCTCCGAGCTACACGCTCTAGGGATCTAAACCTTGTCACCACAATAAACAGGACATGCTGGAGGGATAGATTCCTTCCCCAGAGACTTCCTATACTCCAAAACAAGCTACCCATCGATGTCAAGCAAAGTTCCTCATTAGCACTCTTCAAGAAAAATCTTGATGAGTGGATGGGAAATAGGAAATACATCCTGGGGATCACTTCTGTGGCTCTGCTAGACAGGGGCACAAGAAATTAACTTTCTTTGGTGGTATAAGCCATGGAACCTTGTTGGATAGGCTTACTTAGGCCCTTGCGCCAATAGCCTGAACCTATGAACAAGCTATACGTTCACTGGTTGAAAATCAGGATTTAGTTATCAAAGGTACAGATAAGGGTGGGGGTATTGCTGTAATGGGAAAGCAGTTTTATTTTAACAAAATGCAAACGATGTTGCAAGAGGACCAATATAAGTCTATTACAAGAGGTGAAGCAAATGGCATGTGTTTGTGGAGTTTAATAAGAATCTATGTGAAATGCATGATACTGGGCTAATTACAGATGACTTGTTTAATTATTTGTTTGTTGAAATCCCCAAGCTGCCATTTATTTATGGCATACCGAAGTTGCACAAAAGTGTCAATGATCCCCCCAATGAGGCCTATCATGTCATCAAGGGGGTGGGTCACTGAACTGATGTCTAAATATCTTGAACAGCAACTACGGACAGTCTTAGATAAAATGCCCCCCATATTGAAAGATACAGCTAGTTTTTGAAACAATTCTGTAATTGGTCAGTAGGTCATTTGAATGCTAAATCACATTTTATTACAATGGATGTTGATTCACTCTTTATCTCCATACCACATGAAGAAGGAATAGCTAGTACTAAGACATTCTTAATACGATTTTCTGGGTACAATAAGCAAAAAATTGACATGTTATATGAGATGTTAAGATTAGTCTTAAAGTTGTGCCTCTTTACTCATCCCTCATCAGGCCCATTATTGAGTACAATGCCCCTTTTGGGATGTACCTTACCAGACACCAGCAGCAACTGGAAAGACCCCAAAAGTACCTCACCAAGAGGATCAAAGGGCTCAAACAGATGCCATATGCTGCCCGGTTAAAGAAACTCCAGCTCTACTCAGTGGCATACCGCCTGCTCAGAGGCGATCTTTGCCTGACGTATAAAGCCATGTCCAACCCGGAATTAATGGACATGCTGCACCTCAGAAAATCCAAATCCCATCGAGCTACGTGCTCGAGAGACTTGAACATCAGCACTGAAATAAATAGGACATGCTGGACGGACAGATTCATAACCCAGAGGCTCCTTTCACTCTGGAATAAAATCCCAGTCCAGGTTAGGCAGAGTCCCTCATTGACTCTCTTCAAGAGGAATCTTGATGAGTGGATGGGAGATAGTAGGTTTACCCCGGGTATCACTTCTGTGTCACTGTTAGACAGAGGCACAGTACACTAACCTTGAAAAAGGGCATAGCAAAATTCATTTAAAATGGGTGGCGAAAGCCAAACACACTCTGGCTAGGCTTATAAATGCCCTAGGGCAGATAGCCTAGTATGAACCTATGAACCTATGAACCATAATGTCTTTTCATTTGCCACAAAGCTATACTACCAACAAAAGGGTGTAGCGATGGGAACGAGTGTAGCTAACACCTATGCAAACATAGTCATGCATATATGGGAGGAAAGGTATGTGTTGTCTACATCAAATGTGTATAGGGAGCATATCATGTTCTATAAGCGTTTTGTGGACAATCTTTTTTTAATATGGGAGAGGAATGTAGAACAATTTCAAAGGTTCTTGGCAAACTCAAATGAAAGCACCCCTTTTTTAAATATGAATTTGTTTGTGTCTTTCGGCTTTTCCCGGTTAGGGGTCACCACAGCGGAACTCCGGTCCGCTAATGACTGGCAGTAGATTTTTTACATACTGGCTTGCTGGGCCTAACGCACAACATTCAACAAAGGAATGCCCATTCACGCATGTCGCTACACAGAAGATGCTCTAACTGAGAATCGAACGGGCAACGTCTAACTGTAAGGCGACAACGCTACAATATTCATTGGAATACATAGTATTTTTGGATGTCATGTTAATAAGAAAGGGAAGTGGTGAAGTACATACTGAAATGTATAAGAAGGAAGTGAAATGTAATAACTATTTACATCGGAATAGTATGCACCGCCCCTTTATGTTTGAAAATATTATTTCAAACCAAATGCAGAGAGTTGTGAGGTTAAACACACAACAAGACAGGTTGAATGACCAGTTAATGAATATGAGTCAGGAATTTATTAATAGGAGTTATTCAGAGAAAACAGTGGACAAAGCACATAATGAGGTTAAACAGCAATACTTAAAGAAAGACATAGTCCCATATTTTAGTGGTGGGCATCGAAAAAATGATAGGACACAAATTAGACAAAATAGGATAAGATGTATGCTTAATTATAATAGGAACACCTCAGCAGTTAAGAATATAATAATGAAACATTGGGAAATTTTAAAGGATGTTCATGGTTTACAAGAACTAGTTGATGAAGGACTAGCGTTTGGTTATAAACACAATTGTACGTTAAAACAAACATGTTACAAGGAGCAACCAAAAAGTTTTTTTACTGGTTTTAGACATAAGCAGGCCACATTTAAATGTAATAATTGTGTTTATTGCAAACATCTATACACTAACCGATCAATAAGACACCCTGTAACCAAAACGGAATTTATACTTCAAGCTTATGGGAATTGCAACACTAGTAATCTGGTGTATATGGCTAAGTGTGAACTGTGTGATTGTTACTATGTGGACATGACTAATATGAAGTTTAAAGAATGCACAGCTGGCCATATTAGTGACATCAAACGCAAGTTATTAACAAATGCACTAAGCAAGCATATTTTGGAAAAGGGTGATCAACACTCATTTAAATTTATGATATTGAAGGTAATTTATAAACCCTTGAGGGGCGGGAATGTGAAGTTGTTAACAGAAAATGAGGAAATGAAATGGATTCTGTGGATGAAGTCTCATATACCACCAGGATTAAATGACTGTTTCACTTTAAAACCCTATTTAAGGGAATTACATCAAAAAGTTTGAAACCATGTCATGTGATTTTACTGAATATTTAACTGATGACTGCAACTGTTAAGATGTATTCACCTGAGTAAGCCTTGTTGGTGAAAGTTTTAACTTTTATGAGAAGTTTTAACTTGCAACTTTTAATTATATTTAATATATATTTATTTTCATTTTGAGTGTTTTAGTGCTTTTTTTAACTATATACAAAAGGTATACACATCCACACCCTGGCAATGCTTCTAAAACAAAACAGGGTGCTGGAAGGAAGGAATGAACATGTACTGCAACACTGACCTATTAGAACATCTACTGTTATGGTAAGTTTACTTATCCAGCTGTAGCAAGGTCAACATAAAATCATGTTGCAGTAGCCTAATCTGTGTGGATAGATTACCAAAGTTTAAGAGTAAATAGGGAGATGGGAGGAATTTAAGAATCCAGGAGCATTTGGAGAATGGTCTTAGCAAAGCCTGTTCTGGAACTGAAAAATAAATCCAGTTTGTAATTCTTTGTGAAAATATGTACAACTTTCCAAGCTGCTTCTTTTAGAATACTTCTACAGTCCACCCTTTTCCAAAAGGCAGCAGAAGAAGCCAAAGTCCTGGCAGAGCAAGTTCTAACACTGACTTATAACGGTGAGAATAGAAGAATGAAATAACATGAGCCAATCACCTAGAAACTGTCTGCTTTGAGATTGGTTGTCCTTTTTCTTTCTTACCTTCATAGGAAATAAATAGATGATCGGCCTTCCTGCAGGATTCTGTTCTGTTTAGGTAGTATCTGAGCTGCATGTAGACATCCAGAGTATGTAAGATTCTTTCTGACTTGTTTTTAGGTTCTAGAAAGAATACAGGGAAATTAATAGATTGGTTCAAAGTAAACTATGAAAGCATTCAGGCATAAAATAAGGATGTCTCTGCTCTAGTTCCACACCAGGCTAACCCTACACTGTATTCACCTTTCTAGACAAATTGTTTCCCTCTTCTCTCCACACTCACAGGATATTTAAAAATATATCAAGTTTAACATGCAGCAGACCTTCTATTCTGTTTTTCCTTTCCACTTTTTTTACTCTTAATCATATCCTACACTCAAAACATCTCCTGCCTACTTTATTCTACTCTTTCTTTTTCCTCCTCTCCAGCTCTACTAGCTTGTTGTCTGTTCTTTCCCTAATCTTTAACACTCTACTTTCCCCCATTATCTTTCCCAAATTCACTTACTCTTCTAGACCTAAACTCTTTTCTCCTTTCCTACTCTCGATGCAATCTATATGGCTATTCCCCAATAATTCCTCTCTATTGGTCTTAATTATGCTCTGTGCTGTATTGCTATTGTGTTCTGATACTGCTATGCAGCTGTATGTGAATGTCAGATTTTTATAATGCATCTCCCATGTATATGTAATTGCGAAAAATTATAAATGAAACTGAATCTGTAGAATTATCTCCTACTTTTGCTGTTTGTTAATAAGCTTACATAGTTTTACGTTATCCTATTAGGAAAAATATTTTAACATTTTTCTCTTTTATGTATTTTGTCTTTTTCATACTTATTTATGGAGTTTTTCTCCATGGGTCTCTGCTTAAAGAAGTTTGCTTTTGCTCACTAAGTTGGATTATCCTTGTAAACAAATCCAAATAAGCAACTAAGTAAATTAATAAATAAAGCTGTTCTCAAAGAAACCTTGTCATTTTGGAAAAAGGTATGGAAAGCTCACCATAAAAGATTTTAACTCAAGACACTCTTCTTGCAGAGGTCAGAGCAAGGAGTAACAGTTTATCAAGTCAAGAACATCAAATAAGGCAGATGAGCTGGTTCAAAAGGAAGAAGTACATTTTCAAGCACAAAGTTAAGATCCCACAGAGAAGCCACCTGTTTTCTTGGAGGACTGATATGTAAAATCCCTTTCAAAAAATACCTGACTTGAGAAAAGGCAGGAAGGAAGATCTAAGGGCAGACAACCAGAAATGGCTAAAAGTTGAATCTTGACAGAAGAATAAGAAAGTCTGGAGAAAAATAACTCACACAAGAATTATATATAGCTCTACACAGACATCTGGGCCTTAAAACAGTGCTGGTTCTTAGTGTGGTACCAGGTAGAAAATCTTTTTCACTTGCACATATATGATTTCCTAGTAGCAGTTTTTACCTTCTTATGTACCTGCTGCATGTCCTCAAAAAAAAAGGTGCCTAAAGGGTATCATCCAGGCAGTCAACTGAAGTGTTTTCAGGCAGGGGAGTATCAAACAACCTGTCCCATGAGAGCAAATTCAGATTGTGGAGAAGCCTCTGGTAACTGCCCTTGCCCATTTTCAAAAAGAAGGGAGAAAGTGCAGTTGTGTAAAGTTGCACTTCCTCATAACAGTTGTTGTTGTGTCTTTCGGCTTTTCCCAGTTAGGGGTCGCCACAGCGGAACTCCGGTACACTAATGATTGGTAGTTGATTTTTATGTGCCGAGTTACCAGTCCCGATGCACAACCTTCAATGAAGGTACGCCCATTCAAGCATGTCTCCATGCAGAAGACGCTCTAGCTGAGAATCGAACCGGACAGTGTCCTACTGTGAGGCGACAACGCTACCGCAGCACCACCACCGCGCACTTCCTCATAACATGTTCAAATTCCTCACTGCTGCAGTAGCCTTTAGGGTATATGGGTTGTGTCTTGCCCAAGACACAACTGGCCAGCTTCCAAAAGCTCTGTCTCCCTCCCAGAGGATGGACAGCTCTGCAGAGGGAAAAATCAGCAGTCACTTTTTTGCCTAAAAGTTAAGAAGTAGTGTACTCATACTGAACTATAAAAAACAGAAATAACCACCAGAGATATTTCCAAACAATAACTACATACAATAAAGGGATGGAGGGCCAGTGCAGCTAATGCAGCAGTGAGGAATTCGAACAGCTGCTGTTATGGGTAAGTGCAACTTACATAACTAAACCATGTCCATCATTTTCATTGATACAGTAGCCTTTACGTTATATATGTTTATTACCAAAGCCTATCCAACCTAGAAGGAAAAGGATATGGATCCAGAAATCCCTGGAGAATGGTCCTAGCAAAGCCAGTTCTAGAAAAAAAAGATTCCAGTTTGTCTTGCCTTGTATACGTATGTACAAAGGACCATGTAGCTACCTCTACAATACTTCTACGTTCCACCCCCATCAGTCAAAGAAAACAAGGTCCTCAGAGAAAGCAATGATACTGCCTGAAACTGGTTTATCATGGTGAGCATAACAAAACACAATAGCTGAGGATAACCATTTGGAACCAGTCTGTTTTCACACACGTTATCCTTTCTTAGTCTCAACATACGAAATAAATAGCTGATCAGCTTTTCTAAATGACTTGTTTCTGTCAAGATAGCATCTAAGCAACCTAGACACGTCCAGATTAAGTAAAATCCTTTCTCCCTGGGATTTTTGTGCAATATCCGCTGATGCAAAAGCAGCATCCTGTACAATAAGTAACAGCTGTGAAATTTTTGTGTATAAAATATCGTGTTTCCTTAGACTAGTGCCAAAAGAATCCTGTGCAACAAGAAGTAGTTGTGGAATTCCATGCAATAAATAATGTGTAGCTTTAGCTTAGTAAATGACTGTTGATATGTAAAACACTAAATATTATGTAGTAGGAATGTCTACATATAGTAATGTGAATTGCTTTATATGTTAGATGTTTGCACATAGAGCCTGGAGTAACGTAATTTTGCTTAGTTGCACTTGTGGAGTTTGAATGACAATAAAGTGTACTTTGATTTTGACTTTTAAAGTTCAGGATATAACACTGGGAGACTGATGGACTGATTCAAAGTAAACTCTGAAACAACCTTGGGTATTAGTGAATGATTTGTTCTTAAAGATATCCTATGTCTATGAAAAAACAGAGGAGCCTCATCCCCATTAGTTTCAACTCCGATACTCTTTTTGCAGATGTCAGAACAATGAGAACAGTTTCAACCTCAAACCTGTATGATGAGCAGGTTCAAATGGACACACGGTTAACGTTTCCAGCACAAATTTTAGATTTCAAGAAGGAGCAACCTGTTTATGAGAAGGTCTCATGTGTAAAACTCCTTTCAGAAGCTGTTTCACTAAAAGCAGAGACGAAAGTAGAGGATCCATGGCAGACATGCTGAAATGGCCACAAGATGTACTCTAATACAGAAATAAGAGAAACAAGAGGAAAGTAACTCACCCAAATATTTCAGCATCAGTTATACAATCCCTGGTGGAACTCGCATCTATGTCATTTTATCGAAGTTTCAGAATATCGAATCTGATATGGTTGACACCATATCATCGAATTCTGAAACATCGAAAGAATAAAAAAAAAATGCCTAAAAACAAAAATAAATAAAAACGTACCTTTGCAAGAAGGGGAGTAAGCCCCCCTGCACCCCCATGTGGGGGGGCTGCGCCCCCTCACCACATCCCCCTACTTAAATATACCAACTCCAAGACTGCACTACATTGAACTAAATGGAAATCTCCCCTTACGGAGATTTCCGTTTAAAAGTTCAATGTTTTTTGCTTTCGCTAATCTGGTGCCGACAATATCAGCTTCGATATTGTCGGCCTTCGACAACGTGAAGTAAACCCGTGGAACCCTGGTTATAGACCAGGCACCAACGATAAAATTTCTTCCAATTACCAATATAAGATTGTCTAGTAGCAGGTATTTTTGCCTCCTTTAGTACCTGCTGCACATCCTCTGAAAACAGGTGCCTAACAGGTAATACCACTGAATCATTGAGGCATTTTGCTGAAAACATTTTGAGATTGGGGTTTATCAGATTTGCCTTGTCTTGTGTGAGTATGTCCAGTTTGTGAGGAATCCTGTGGTAACTGCCCTTGGCCAATTCTGTAGCAAGGGAAAATCAATGCTGCCTGGCCAAAAGGGGACACCATAATTATTTCTAGACAGTCTTTCTAATAATAATACTGGATATCAGTGGAAAGTTTGGGAATGCAAAAGGGAACATTCCTGTTCATGGAATAACAAAGCATCTATTTTCCAGGCTCATTTGTAAGTAGTCTTGGAGCAGAATTTGTTCAGTAGTTTGTTTGAAACAAGGCAAACAGATCTACTTGAGGTGTTCTCCACTATTGGATCAATTCCTGGAAGACCCCTAATTCAATTTCCATTCTTCAGGGTCTGTCCTAGTCCTGCTAAGCTCGTCCTCAACTATGATTTGCTCTGATGGAATGTAAGATGCTTGGAGAGTTAAAGAGTGCTGAAGAGCTAACTCCCAAACAATCATAGCCTACAAAGAGGATACAACTTTGTGCCCCTTTGCTTGTTGATGTACCACATCACTGTAGTGTTGTTGGTAATCACCTGGGGAGGTCCTGGGGTCCAGGGATGATGAAGAAATTTTAAGGCATTAATCACAGCTAGCATTTCTTTACATTGATGTGCTTTAGCCTGTCAGAATAGTCCCACAGCTCTTGTACCTTTACTCCCACGAAAACTGCTTCATGCAAAATCTAAGGTGTCTGTATTTACATATTGAATTGGAGGTTTAGAAGAAAAGGGGCAGCATGTATTTGCTTGTACTTCTAGAATCTACAAGTGCAGTTCCTTTTCTACAAAGCCCAAGACAGGTATCTGAAAATTCAGAGGATGCAAATGTTGGGTCCATTTGTTTTTTTACATACCACTGAATCATTCTCATATGTAAACTGCTGAGAGGAATAATGAGAATAATAGATACCATGAACCCCATAATCCTGAGAAAAGCCCGGGCTGAAATATGAGACTGAGTTTGTAAGATCAGGAAGGTTTCCAGATAAAAATCTACCTTCTCTTACATCAAAAAAGCCTTTTGCTACAGTGTCTGTAAGGCATCTTAAAAAGACAATTCTGTGTGACAGGTTCAAGGATTAATAAATGTTTATCTGGAATCCCAGACTGTTCAGAAGAGATGACACCCAAGTTAAGAACTCTTGACATCTAGGAGAAAACTCTGCAAATATGACTAAGTCATCTATCTAAATTAGAAAAAAATGTGAGTGTCATTCAGTATGCAATTAGCTGTAACTAGAGCTAGACAATTTGTAAACACCCTTGGAGCAGTCATAAACACAAAGGGTAATGCAGAGAACTGATAATGTGACCCACACAGAAAGTCTGAGAAATTTCCTTAAGCGTTGGTTATGGAAAGTGATGGTATGCATCTTTTAGGTCCAATGTTACCATAAAGCTTTCCTGGGGAATGAGAGGTAACAAACTTTGAAGTGTCAACATCCTGGATACTGGAACTTCTGCATACAGATCTAGAAAGGAAAAATCTAGAACTGGTCTCTAAGAGATACTTTCTTTGGTAAAAGAAAGGTTATGGAGTAGATAGTTGTAAGCCACCTAAGGTGAGCAGATTATAAAGAACCTGAGGAAACACCAAACATTTTACCCACCAGTGTACTGCTCTGCACTCTCTCAAATGGCTTGAACTGCCTCACTACCTCTCCTACCTACAACTGACTACAGGCCACAAAATGATCTTTAAACCATCAAAATGCCCTGCCCTCAGCCAGATTTTCAGTGCCTACCAACCAAATAGGGCTCTCAGATCCGAGAATCAGCACCTTTTGCTGGTACAAAATACAATCCTGTCTGCTGGACAGCTTCTATACACTTGTCTGTAGCCAAGGCCTGCAATACCTTACCTTTGACTATGAGAACTACAAAAATATCCCAACACTTTCAAAAATCTCCCTAAAAAACTTCTCATCTTTCAAACGGAACTGTACCTGTGCCATGCCTCCTTCCCTCAAATCACAATCAGCCTCTACATAATGTAGAAATTCACAGTGCACATGTAATATACTTTGAGGTGTAATGCCTTGCTAATTTATGCTGTCTGAGTTATCTATACTAATGCCAGGTGTAAGTCTCTCTATTATCCACTGTTAGACTTTCTCTTTATTTGTTTTAGCAATGTCGAATGTGTCATTTTGTAACTCAATTCACCTGTTAGAAATTTTATATCATGCAATTTATTATCAACTCTATTTAAAATACTTAATTTGGCTGCATACAGCACCGTAATGAACTTGCTCCAATTACATTTACGCCATGCTATACTATTGCTGTATATACTCCTGTAATGTAATTATGACAAATGTATTTGCTTTATGTCATTCACTTGTTATCTATCTACAATATATATATATATTTTTTTGTTTCTTGTTACCTGTGGAGCTTTTCTCCCCGGGCCTCCACTGAAAATGGGCTCTTTGGCCCAGTGGACTATCCCGGTAAACAAATGCAAATAAATAAAACCTTTTTTTCTCCTGTGGAGAAACTGTGTTTACATTACTTTTGGGGGCTGATAAAGTGTATAAGAGTGCTTCGTAATGTGTTTTAAATGGAAAAGTTACTTTTAACTACTTCTTAAATTTTTACGGCTTGTGCTTGCTTAGTTTCCCCTGGGAAAGAAGCACCATTTTCGGTTTGACCATGAAACAAACTACTGGTCCTATGGTCTGCCCTTCTTCCAACCACAAAAAAAAGCTATCTAAACAGCCTTTGCCAACACAGAAGGCTCTCAATGGGTGCTAGAAAATGGGTGATACTGCTGTGGCAAAAGCTGGTTCCTCACACCACTCAACTTTCTCCCCAATCCCTATGGTGTTGTTTATATAGGCACTATGGACCAGGAGGTTAGGCACACCTTCTGCAGCTCTTGGTGCCCCCCCCCCCCCAATGTGGGCAAGACAAAGGCACTCTTGTCGGCCTTAGGAGAAGGGGCAAGGAAGGTGCTCCTACTTAGCCAGAATGCTGTGCCCATCCCTAGGGAAGCTGTTGCTGCAATTAATAATCCTATTTCTCCCAGCTTTTTTGTTGAAAAGAAACACAAGACTAAAAATGTATCATTTCCTTCGTTAGTTTTACTGGATAGGAGTAGTTTATTAAGCCTGGTTCAAGGTTTTGTACAAGCTATTAACCCTTCATGTCTGATGGTTTCTGGTACAACAAACAGGGATTCATCTTTTCCTGAAGAGATACATGAAATTGAATCTGGAGAAGAATGTAATGGGACAGATACAGGATTTTCTCCTCAGATTTCTGGTTTAGGATGTTACCTGAATCTCCTTGGTAGGGATTATCTTTCTCTGAGGCTATTTCCGGAATGTGCCAATGTTTTCAGTGGAAAAGCACTGAGGCTTCTCAGTCCCTCAAAAAATACCATGCACCATACCTCTCAACCTCTTAGCCCAAGAAATACGGACAAAGTCAAAAATAATGGGGGGACAAAGGCCCAAAAATAAGGTCAGACTTTAAATATTGCTCTCATAAACATAGAAGGTCGACAATACAAGGTTTTGCATTAGCATGCATTCTCTGAGGTCTGTTATCGTTTAGTGACTTACATAATATCAGGAAAAATGGACATTCTGTGAAAATCTGGATAACTGAGAAGCATACTATAAGCTGTTACAACTGGAATTCAAGAACCTCCTCCAATCCTCCCAATGCTGTCAGTATTCGAGGATGTATTAATCACAGCATGTGGTTTCCCTTAGCAACCAACCTGTTGCACCTAAGGAAGAAGACAGAATTTACAAAGTTCCTCAGTCTTTCAAATTTTTATACACTCATACCAGACCTGACCCTGCAGCTATAGCTTTAGATAATCCAACTGCTGTCAAGTGTTATGTTAATTTCAATCCTTCCCCTTCTGACACACACACACACACACACACACACACACACACACACACACACACACACACAGACACACAGACACACACACACACACACACACACACACACCTCTTTCGACTTTTCCCAGTTAGGGGTCGCCACAGCGGAACTCCGGTCTGCTAATGATTGGCAGTGGATTTTTTTTACGGTGCCGAGTTGCCAGCCCGACACCCAACCTTCAAAGAGGCACACCCATTCACGCATGGACCTACCTGCATGTCTTTAGATGTCACTCAACCTTGAGGAGGACATGCAGACTCCACACAGAAGACTTTCCAGCCGAGAATCAAATGGGAGAACCTCTTGCTGTGAGGCGACTACGCTAACCGCTGAACCTCTGACAAGGAAGGTAAAACAACTGATAAGTTTGGGGGAAAAAGTGTATGCTTCTGCGATTTTAACTTTTAGAATTTTGAACTGGAAGGCTCACATGTTAAGATTTATTCTGACTAATTGTGAAAGCATGAGGAATGTTTTACCTACAGTTCCCTCCTGTAAGGAAAATCTCCTTTGTGTGAATTAGTTTTTTTAAATTTTTTAAGTCACTACTTTGTTTAAAGTGTACATATGATTCAGAAGAATCTACACACTGGTACTGTGTTGTAAAGATTCGCCTTTGATTTGGAAAGCTGGTCGCTGCAATATCTTATGCAGGATGTAATCCATATAGCTAAGGATACTGCAGCAATCATCATTCAAACATCTACTGCTACGGTAAGTTTACTTATACAATTATACTTTCCCAAAACACTTTAATGCATAAGCAGCACTACAAATTCCTGTCAGAAACCCCTTTAGAATAAAACTCGTCTGACAGAAAATAATGGCAGGTAAATTAAGACACTGTGAGCTCATATGATTCCTTGTCCCAAATATCTCCCCATCAAAAATATTAGAAAAACATATCCATTAGCCCGTTATCTAACAGACAACCAGGCATGGCTAAGGACTTCTAATGTAGAGGATATGAAATGGGATGAATTAACTGCCAGAGAATTTGAGGCAAAATTAAGAAAAGCTGCTAAGTTAAAAACCCCAGGCTCAGATGTAGTACCTAACTTCTGTCTAAAACTATTAACATCTTTACACAAAGATTTAGCTCTGAGTAAGAAATACTTATATGCGCATCCTGAACAGACACTAAACTGATTAACAACAGGAAAAAGCAATATTTTTCCTTAACAGTGAACCTGCCAAGCCATCATAAAAACTATAGACCAATAACTTGCCTCCCAACAATATACAATCTATATACGGGAATTGATGCAGAAAGAGTTTACAGTGTGTGTGTGTGTGTGTGTGTGTGTGTCTTTTGGCTTATCCCGGTTAGGGGTCGCCACAGCGGAACTCCAGTCCGCTAATGTTTGGTAGTGGATTTTTACATGCCGAGTTACCAGCCCTGATGCACAACCTTCAACGAAGGCATGCCCATTCACGCATGCCTCCACACAGAAGATGCTCTAGCTGTGAATCGAACGGGACAACGTCTTGCTGTGAGGCGACAACGCTACCGCAGCACCACTACCGCGGGATACAGTCATTTAGAAAAAAAAATTCAGTCATGGAAATAAAACAAAAGGGTAACAAAAGAAAGGCATATAGCACAAAGGATCACTCCTTGCTAAATATAGCCAAAAAATAGTGAATTGCAAAAAGGGGAAGAATCTAAGTATGCCATGGGTGGATTAAAAAACATCTGACAGCATTCCACATTTTTAGATAAAGGAAAGATACACCCTACAATGATCAATTACAATGCAGAAACCATGAAAAATTGTAGAAAACTACTTTGCAGATGAGCCACAACACAGGGGAACTTATGATAAGAATTCAAAGGAAGATATTCTAGGGTGATTCTCTATCACCATTACTGTTTTGTCTTGCCCTTAACCTATTAAGCTGTTTACCTAGCAGATTAGACTATGGTTATAATTTGGATCCAAAAAATCAACCTTGTTCAAAGACATCTCATCTACTTTTTGTGGATGAATTAAAATTGTATATAGTTCATCAGATGAGGGGTTGAAAGCACAACTACAAATGGTAAAAACTTTCTCAGATTACATAAGAATGTTATTTGGTCTTGATAAATGTGCAAAAGCAACATTTAAAACAGAAAAGCTCCAGCACTAAGAAACTAGAATGAGACAGGAATGTGATATAAAAGAACTTGTGCAGGGCAGGGTGTATAAATATTTGAGAATAGTTGAAGCATCTCCATTAAAACATGAACAAATGACAATAAAACTCAAAAAAGAATACATCAGAAGATGAAAAACAATATTGAAAACTGTCTTGTCATCTAGAATTTCAAGTCCAAGCTATAAACCAGTTTGCTCTTCCTGTTCTAACTTACAGTTTTGGGCGACTGACTGCCCCCAAAAAGAAATGGCTCACTTGGACAGGGAAACAAGCAAAATCCTTCACACTTATCAAGTACTGTATAAAAATCAGGCTATACCATGATTATGAAATTGTTGCTTGGAAGGAGGTATGGGCTGAACCTTCTCTAACTGATTACATGTACAGATCTACAATCATAGAACTGCATATATATATATATATATATATATATATATATATATATATATATATATATATATATCTGCTGACCTCATCATATCAAAAGAAAGTGAAACTTTTAAAACACGAGGAAAAGAAGTCTAAGATGACATCCTCGCTTAGCTTAGCAGAAGAATTTTGGTGTGAAATGGGAATGGAAATCAAACCAAAAGACAAAAATCAGACAGTAACTGAATGTGCCAAAAACAAAAGAAAGAATATTAAGAAATTGATCACGTGAGAAGGGAAAGAAAATTAGAAAAGTACAAATATCTCTTGGAAAAAGCTCTTTTTTTTTTCCTGGAACAGCCTCATGTTGACCAAGATTTGATGCAGGAATGGTTAAAGAGAGGTGAATTGAAACCAAAAGAAGGAAGATTAATAATGGCGGCTCAAAATAGTGGATGCATACACGTTGGTTTACTAAGTCCACTGAACATGTGGCAGAAACAGATAAATGCAGGTTCTGTGAGAAAGAACTGGAAGAAGTTGTATATCAGGTTCCTGAGTGTAATACACTCAAGGCAGACGGTCTGTATACTGAAAGTCGCAATAACATGGCAGGATTGTTGCACTGGGGATTGTGCAAATACTACAACAGAGAAGTAGTTGAGAAACACTGGAAACATAAACTATGAAGCATTATAGAGAATGATGAAGTTTATATCACATGGGATCACCTATTATCAACAGCTGAAAAAAATATATATGCGAGAAAGTCTGATATAGTAGTCAATGTAAAAAGACAAAATTAGCATTGGTCATTGAAATTGCTACACCCAGTGATTATAGTGTCTTACAAAATACCAGTATTTCCATGCAGAAATGAAAGCAGTGTGGAATGTGGACCCTGATAAGTTTCAATAGTAGTAGGAGCATTAGATCTAATAAAAAAGAATTTACTGTCCTGGTTAGATATGCTACCAATACATGTAACTCCGTATGAATTACAAAAGGACTCGCTTCTGGGCACATTGCGGGTGCTATGAACAGCAATCTTGGCTAACATCAAAGATACAAACAGTACTAATTTAATGAACTTTAACTGCAGCCTGACTTAGGTATAAGGTCCATTCCAGCCATAGCATAATAGATCCAAAATACTTGCAGAAAGTAACCCATGGGAATACTAGCTTCAGTCTTCAATCCAACACGACTTCCATCCAAATCACAGCACACTACTGCTTTGTTAAAGTTTGCAAATACTGTCAACACCAGTAGAAACGCCAGAAGCTTAGTCTCTACTATCTTCCAAGACTTACAAACCAGAAAAGATGAAAAGAAAACACTTGCTGGGAAGGATCTTACAGCTGTTTGGCAAAAAGCAGTCCAAGTTTCAGCAAGTGTTTTCTTTTCACTTTTTCTGGTTTATTTTCTTTCAGGTTCTCCAATTATCTTTTTTGCTGGCATCCTGGCAGTGTACTTACTAGCCAGTAATTGAATTTTAAGCAGATAAAAGTTTTAATGGTACTCCTTTTTCTCAGTATCTTTTTTCACACAGGGGCAGCAGAAATTAAGCTGTTGACCAGTGAGCAGCCATCTTGGAAGTCTAATATCAAAAGCTTTTTGAATATCTCTGAGTACATTTGATTTTTTTTTCCTGTAAATGACTTAAACCCATCTCTTTACAGGAAAAAAATCAATTGTGCTCAGAGGTGATTAAAATAAATGAAACACCGAAGAACATATCAATTCAAATAACAAAATGTTGAATAGAAGAAGCTTTAGCTATTCAGATAAACAGATAAAACTGCAAAAATCAGAGGTTCAAATGAAGAAAAGTTTGGCTAAGTATGACGTTTCTTAAGAACAGCTATTTCAAAAAATAGTAGTTAGAAAGAAGATAGAGCATGCAAAGATGTACCAAAGAAACTGGAAGGAACAGACTGTGTTAATTTTATGATAGCACAAATAAACAACTGGACTGGTGTTACACAGTAGGATTTGTTAACTGAAGGGAGGCAATGAGTGAAAGTTCAACACCAGGCCATGTGAAAGCAGCCAAGACCTGCATTAGCATAGATGCAATCATACCAACAGAAAGGGATGACCCTGACAAAATGGTGGCAGAAGGGGAAAGTATTAAAAATTTAAGACAACAGATAGTTTGTGTAAAATTAGTATTTACTGTACACCAGCTGAAGAGAAGCCAATTATCCCAGCAATCAGGGAATGACAAGAGGCAGGTATGACATTCAAGTTGCAGTATCAGCTGTCTTCAGAGTATTTCTTTCCTGGAATATTAAACACATTTTTGATTCAGAAGTTGCTGAGGAGGAAATAAAAAAAGTTTATTCAACAAAAAATAAGCCAGCAAGCAGAAGGAAACTCCGCTTCTCATAATGCTGACAATAAAGCTCATAGGGAGACTTTCCCAATGGAACCTTTTCCAAAGTAAAATCCTTGAGACAGAAAAAAGCAGAGGAATTAGCTAGAAGAATCAGGAGTACCCTGGACTTGAACCAGAGTCAAGTGTTGGGATTGAGATGATGAGGAAGAATATCAGCAACACTAACATTCAGGAATAAATATGAGATTATAAAGCATCAATCACATTTGTGAAATATGGCTTTGCAAATAAAAGTCACAGGGAAAAGTCTGGACCTTTGCTGACTTTAATTTGTGAGTGGACTGGAAAGCATATACTCCATAGGAAGTTACTAAGCTAATGGCCCTGGGGCCATTACAAGCCTAGCCAAGAGTTTATCCCCAAAAAGAAACCACAGTCAGCACCTGTCACTCTTGTCAATGAGGGACACAGGTGGAACCCCTGGGACAAATAAAGAAGTTATGTACACCATAACGTTCCATGTGAGTTGTTCATCTCGCCTTCATTCTCACTGATGGGTTCAGAGCCGATCCTCGGCTCTGACTCGGCCAAATGCTAAAGCTCAAGGTCTTCAACCAGCTCGTGGCCTACTCCCTATCCCACGATGCACTGGTGCTTCCCTCAGATCTTGTTTCCTGCCAACTAAGCTGACTAGATAAGCCCCCCCCCCAAAAAAATAAGTATTCAAGGATACACTAGATAAGGACTAAAGACAACCCAAACTTGTTTCAACGTCTCATTCCATAAGACACTGGTAGGGGGTTGCAGGGTGGGATGTAAGAATGAAGGCGAAATGAACAACTCACATGGAATGTTATGGTGAGTACATAACTTCTTTATGTGAAGTTGTTCTATCTCGCCTTCATTCTCACTGATGGGTTAGCGTCCCAAGCACCATCTTTCTCAGATGGCTCACTGGGGTATATTCATCAGGACAGTGGAACCAAAGGAGGCCCTGTCCCTGGAGGCCTTGTCCAATTTGTAACGATTGATAAAGGTATGAGGTCTAGACCATGTGCCTGCTGCACAAATGGAATCTATTGGCAGTTTAGCCAAAAAGGCTGAAGATGTGAAAACAGCTCTAGTTGAATGGGCCTTTATTTTTTTATGTAATGGTGAATGGACAGAATTGCATGTAAAAGAGACGCAATAAAAACAAGTAATCTCCATAGTATCCCCGAAGTCTCAAACAACCCATTAACAAGTATAGTGGGTCCAAACACAAAACAGTGTAAGAAACTTCTCTGTGTGGAAGATTTTCAGTCCATGTATCTCTAGTTAGTCACTGTATATTAATCAGATCAGACAATAGTAGTAGAAGTAGCAAACTTAAACTCGTCTTAACTAAAAAAAAATATATATATATATATATATATATATATATATATATATATATATATATATAAAATATGAAATATTGTACAGAATTACTAAGTATTCGAAAGTAATCCAGGCAAGGCAGGCAGTCTGTTTCCAGTCGAAAATCCTTTATTAAATATACAGAGGCAAGGGAGTGGTTTATTGTGCTGTAAAACAAAGTGTTATTGGTACACATGTTAAATTCACATCCCTTCCCCCATCAGTGTGACATTCGAGCTGGTTCTGCCCTACTTAGTAGCTGCATGCAAAGTGTATATGTATATATTTATACATATTTTTTGATTGCCAAATGGACTAAGGTTGATATATTTCCAGCCATGTAGTATATTGTCTTGGATAAAATCACTGACTTAATAATCTGGTTAAATAAGAGGTACCACAACATTACAAATTTTATTTAAAGTACATAAGAGTTACATTATTATGACAGCTACTAAGTAGGGCAGGACCAGCTTGAATGTCACACTGATGGGGGAAGGGATGTGAATTTAACGTGTACCAATAACACTTTCTTTTACAGCACAATAAACCACTCCCTTGCCTAATAAAAAGTATATATATATATATATATATATATATATATATATATATATATATATATTTAGAAAGTTTGTGAGGAAACTATTACTCTGTTAATTTTGTTTTATTTGGATCGCTTGTCTGTGTATTTAATAAAGGATTTTCGACTGGAAACAGACTGCCTGCCTTGCTTGGATTATTTTCAAATACTTAGCAATTCTGTACAATATTTCATATTTTATTTTATTTTTTTTAACTTAACACGAGTTTAAGTTCACTATTTCTACTATTACTGTCTGATCTGATTAATATACAGTGATTAACTAGAGATATATGGACTAAAAATCTTCCACACAGAGAAGTTTCTTACACTGTTTTGTTTTTAAAAGAGATGCAATCTGATAACCATTTTGACAAGGTGGCTTTCACCACTGGAGCACCTTTCTTTGTGTCTGAAAACGAAACAAAGAGCTGTTCTGATTTTCTAAAGTCCTTAGTCCTGTATAAATAGAATTGACGCTGCCTATGGATGTCCAACATGTGCAGCACATGTTCCATCTTATTAGAATAATTAGGGAAAAAACAGGTAATTCTATAGTCTGACTGAGATTTGTTTATGAAGATATCTTGGGTAAAAATGATGGATTTTTCCTAAGAGAAACTCTGTCATTATGAAATATTAAATATGGAGGTTTTATGGACAAGGCGTGTAATTCTGAAACCCTCCGAGCTGATGTAATAGCTACTAGAAAAATGGTTTTCCATGATAGATATTTCAGGTCACAAGATGAGGCCGGTTCAAATGGGGGTAAAATGATACAAAAAAGGACAAAATTTAGATTCTATGGTGTAACTAGGGACCGAACAGGGGGTCTCAAATGAGAGGTGCCCTTAAGAAAGGCTTTGGAGAGTCTGTGAGACATGATATTAGACCCCTGATCACCGAGGTGAAAGTTCATAGGTTCATAGGTTCATACTAGGCTATCTGCCCAAGGGCATTTATAAGCCTAGCCCATAGTTATTTGGCTTTCGCCACCCCTTTAGTTTGACTAAAACTATGCCTATTATTTTGTTAGAGATTGATGCTAACTGAAACCTAACGGTTGTAGCAGCTGCTCCTTCATTGAAAAGTTTGGTCAAAAACTTTAAAATGGGTGAAATTGAGGGTAGATATGAGTCAATATTGTTTTGAGACACCCATATAGAAAATCTCTTCCGTTTACTAAGGTATAACTTTCTAGTAGATGATTGATGGGAGGATATTATAATGTGCTGAGCTGCAGCTGAGAGATTTTGAAACCTAGCTATTCTGGGAACCGGAGCAGCCAAGCTATCAATTTGAGGGTGTGAAGTGTGGGATGAACAGCCCCTGATGAATGAGTCAGAAGATCTGGAACTGGGTCCAGGAGCCAAGGTTCTTCCAATAAATGAGGTTGAAGAAAGGGGAAACAAATCTGACAAGGCCAGTAAGGAGCTATTAGAATAATGGTCTTTCCCAGAGTCTTTGCTATCTGTAAAACTTTGGGTATCAGTGAAAAACGTGGAAATGCATAAAGGAGACCTGGGAGCCAACTTTGTACAAGTGTGTCCCTTGGGGAATCTCCAGCAGGGGAGATTAGGGCAAAATAGCTGCTGCATTTCGTGTTCATTGGGGTTGCAAAGAGGTGGCAGCAAGGCTGGCCCCATCTGCAGAATAACACTTCCGTCACTTCTTGTTTCAGGGATCACTCGTGGGGCAATAGAATTGCTCTGCTCAATTTGTCTGCTATCACATTGGACTTCCCCGGGATGTGTGTTGCTATCAGAAAGCGCTGAGTGGACGTTGCCCATTGCCATACTCTCGGGCATCTCGACATAGGGGGTAAGATCTGGTTCCGCCTTGTTTGTTTTTTGTACTAAACCACTGACATGTTGTCTGTCTGAATTGCAATAGTTCCTAGAGGAAGGGAGTCTTGAAAGGACTACAACACTAGAAGTACCACTCTCATCTCTAGGACATTGATATGCAGATGAGCCTCGTGTTGTTTCCATGTGCCTTGGGCTGTTCTTCCCTGATAATGCCCCCCCACCCTATCAGGGAGACGTCCATGGTCACAGTGGCAATGGGAGCAGGTAGAACAAAGGGGCGACCTATTGTTACTTGATGAGATGTCAGCCACCAGCGAAGGTCATTCTTGCATGAGTTCGTTATCAGGATTTGATGAGAAATTGGAAGTTCCTGAAAGGACCATTGTGTGAACAGAAGCCATTGTAGTATACGCATGTGTATTCGACCTAAAGGAATCGCAATGAGTGCTGCCGCCATTGCCCCCAATAATTTGAGCACCACTGAAGCTGGGGCTTTTTCTTTTGCTAGAAGAATTAGGACCTGTTTTCGTAAAAGACATACCCTTTCCAGTGGAAATTTTACACTCATGGAAATGGTATCTATATCTGCTCCTATAAAGACGGTAGATTTGGATGGCGATAAGGCAGATTTTTCTGAGTTTATGGTAATTCCCAACTGACTGCAGAGTTTTAAGGTTGTGTCTCTTGTTAGTATGAGTTGATGCCTGGTGGTGGCAGTGAGGAGCTAGTTGTCTAGGTATGGAAACACCTGGAATCCTAAATGTCTCAGGTGAGCCGTGACTACTGCCATGCATTTGGTGAACATTCTGGGGACAGTAGTGAGACCAAAGGGCAGAGCTCAAAACTGGTAGTGACTGGCACCCAGATGAAAGTGCAGATGATCTCTGGATGGCCTGGCCATTTTGATGTGATAGTACGCATTCTGGAGATCTATCAAGCCCATCCAATTGTCTTTCCCGAGAAAGGGAAGTATCGACTGTAGCATGACCATCCAAAACTTTGCTTTTTGATAGATTTGTTCAGTCTACTGAAGTCCAAAATGGGTCTTCAGTCCCCTGTTTTCTTTGGAACTAAAAAGAACCTTGAGTAAGTTCCAGATCCTCTCTGGTCTGCCAGGACTGGTTGGATGACTCTTTTTTTCTAGCAACCTTTGAATCTCTATGGTTACTTGTTCCCTATGACTGGATGGGACGTCTGGGATTTTGTCTGGGATTTTACTTAGCAGGGGTGGTGGGGTGGCAAAGGGAATGGAGTATCCTCTGGATATTATACTTTGTACCCAGTGATCTTTTGTTATGTTTTGCCAGGTGTCTGGGTAAAGAGATAAGCTTCCCCCGACTGCTTCCAGAGATGGACAGGTGGGCCTCTTTCAGGAACTCTAATAGGTCTTTCCAAAGAACTGATCTCTGCCGTCCTGATTCTGCAGACCCCCTCTGCTTCGTGGGAGGTGTCTTCCATTATTATCTCCTCCTCTGCCTCTAGAGGGGGGTTCACCACGAGTGTCCTGGAAAGCTCCTTGAGTTTTACGGAACCACATCTTCCCTCCCTTCTGACCTTTGGGGTAAGGTCTGGTAGGGGTGGAAAAATGGACTACAACAGCAGAGTCTTTCCATCCTGCTCACTCCTGGTAAGCGTTTCCTTCACTTTGGGTCCAAAAAGGGAGGAGCCATTGAAAGGGGTGTTCACAAAGGATGACTTAAAGGGCTCTGCAAAAGAACATAAGCGCATCCAGGAATGTCTCCTAAGAGCAATTCATGTACTTGCTGCCCTGCTCGTTCCATCAGCTGCGTACGAAATCAGACACATGGAAGAGTTTACAAGGGAATTTAGGGTAGCAAGCTTGGAAGTTACTTCATCTGAAACTCTTGCAACTACTGCACCCTACAGAGTATCTCCCAGCTCTTTAAAGAGATTTCTGTGCAGTCTACTAAAATGCGTGAGATAGTTCAGGGAACGAAGAGCAACGGCCACTGAACTAAACATGTGCTTACCATATCTGTCCATGATCCTAGAATGCCTGTTAGGAGGATGAACAGATGTAGAGGTCTCTGTCAACTTCTTCTTGGTGGCTGCTGCCACCACCATAGCATCGATGGGTACTCCTTTGGTTAGGAAAGCCTTATCCTGAGGGGAAGTCATAAATTTGTTAGGCCTCCGAGGAACAGGTTCCATGGTATCTGGGACTCCCATGCCTTTCGAGAGATGAGTTCCATCAGCTCATTAAAAGGAGGCAACACCCAAGAGGTGGAGGGTTGAGACTCGAAAGCCTTCAGGAAAACTGACATCATCAGTAGGGTTAATGCTTCCACCCACCCCTCTGTTTGAGAATTTCCCAGATATCTTCGAATGAGATATCATCAGAGGGGGACCGTGGGGACCCTTGTGACTCATCTAAGTCAGTGACAGATTCCTGTGGGAAGTCCAGATGCTTCCTCTTGCAAAATCTCTTCTTGGGAAAGTACAGTTTTGTACCTACCATAAATGTAAATGTCCGATAGGTATGCATCTGCAGTCCTTACATATGGGTTGTCCTGCCTCAGGCAGCCCTTCGGTCAGCCGTATTCCAAAGTCTGGGTCCGGCGTCGGCTGATGTCGCCCTTTCCCCGACGTCAGAGCGCCTGGGGTATAAAAGCGTCAGCCGACGCCATCTTCCCCAGTTTTTCTTGCCCCAGATGCCAGGTGCCCTCTAAGGAAGGCTAAATTTGGAGAGATGCAATAAATTCCAAACATGCACAGAAATATAAAACAAATACACCATAATAGATAACCCCAGCTAGCTATGAGAGGGATAAGTACCCAAGTAATACCACAGAGGGGAAGGAGGGAGGGTAAATCTGACTGTAGATGCATACCTATCAGACATCTACATTTATGGTAGGTACAAAACTGTACTATGTCCTTCAAGGATGCATCTGCAGTCCTTACATATGGGTAGAATACCATAGCCAATCTGGGGGTGGTAGGATCTAAGAAAAGGATGGTGTAGCTAAAATGCCCTGCAGGACTGCCGTAGCAAAGCCTGCTCTGGATCTGGAATATAAGGGTAAGTTGTAATGCTTGGCAAATGTATGCACGGAGCTCCATGTAGCAGCTTCTAAAATGTCCTTGGTAGCCACCCCTCTTAAGAAGGCTGTGGAGGTGGCTGTGGCTCTGGTGACATGAGGTCTAATGTTAGCTGGCACAGGTTTGCCATGAAAAGAGTAACAGAATCGAATGCAATTCCCTATCCATTTTGAAATTGTCTGTTTGGAAATTGCTTTTCCTTGTACACCAGCAGCATATGCTACAAACAGCTGGTCAGTTTTTCTGTAAGTCTTAGTTCTGTCCAAGTAGTAGCGCAACTGTCTGTGAATGTCCAGGGTATGCAGAAGTTTCTCCCCTTTGTTTTGTGGGTTTGGAAAGAAGGTAGGCAGGTGAATAGCTTGGTTCAATGAGACCCTGGATACCACCTTTGGCATGAATGAAGGACTGGTTCTCAATGAGACTCTGTCCTGATGAAAAATAAGAAATGGTTGTACTGCCATGAGAGCCTGCAACTCAGATACTCTTCTTGCTGAGGTTATGGCCAGAAGGAAGGCAGTCTTCCAAGACAGGAACTGTATTTCTGAGGATGCTGCTGGTTCAAAGGGAGGTAGAGTTAATTTTTCCAACATGAAGTTAAGGTCCCATGTAGGCACTGGTGGTTTCCTTGGAGGATTGATGTTTTTAATTCCTCTTAGAAACTGCCTTAGGAGAGGATGCGAGAAGACAGGTGGATCAGTATTGTACTCTGCTGAAATTGCTGAAGCATGAATTTTTATGGAAGAGTAAGAAAGGCCATTGTGGAGCATTTCTGCCAAGTATTCCAGGATATGTGCCATGTTCATCACTGTCGCATCTAGGCCCCTTGTGGTGCTCCAAGTGCGAAATCTTTTCCATTTTGCTGAATATGCCTTTCTTGTGGAAGGCCGGCGAGCTTCCATGATGATATCCTTCACTCTCTTGGATAGCTTATCCTGGTGGGGAGTCAAGGTATTCTCCAGGTTGTCAGCTGCAAGGTTTTCAGGCTGGAGTGCAGAGTTTTGTAATTGTGCTGTGTCAGAAGAAGTGGCCATTGTGGTAGAGGCCACGGTTTCGTGCGTGACATGCTCTTTAACAGTGGGTACCAGTGCTGTCTTGGCCAGTCCGGAGCTATCAGAATCACTTTTGGCTGCTCTGTCCTCATCTTCAGTAAGACCTTGGTCATTAATGGAAGAGGTGGAAATGCATACACCGTTAGAGTATTCCAGCTGAAAGAGAGGGCGTCCACTTTCCATGCTTGTGGGTGGTATGTCCTTGAGCAGAATTTCTTCAGCTGATGGCTGTGGTGGGAGGCAAAAAGATCTATGTCCGGCCTCCCCCATAATTGTGTTATCTGAAGGAAGATGTCTGGGTGCAGCATCCATTCGTGTTGATCCATGATATTTCTGCTTAGGCTGTCTGTCAGTATATTGTCTTTTCCTGGTACAAACTGGGATTGCAGCTCTATATTGAGTTTTAGGGAAAGTTCCCAAAGATTCATTGTCAGCCTGCAAAGAGGGTAGGAATGGGTACCTCCTTGCTTGTTTATGTACCACATAACTGTGGTATTGTCTGTCCTTATTAGCAGGTGGCCTTGATGCAGAAAGTGTTTGAAGGCCTCGATTGCATGTATCACTGCCAGCATTTCCTTTTGGTTTATGTGCATGCGTGATTCTTTCTGTGACCATAGTCCTTGAATGCATCTGCTCTCCATGTGTGCTCCCCATCCGTGGTCTGAAGCATCTGTTGTAATGGTTTGGCTGGTTATTGGTTTGCTGAAGGGCAGACCCCTGTTTGACTGGCTTGCTTGAGCCCACCACAGAAATTCCTTTTGAAGGCATGGAATGAGTGGTATCAAAGCTTCTAGGCTGTGACTGTGCTGAGTCCATAAACTCCTTAGGTACCATTGTAGTTTCCTCATATGCAGCCTTGCTTGTGGAATCAGAAGAATGCAAGATGCCATGTAACCCAGGGCCTGCAGGATTTTCCTTGCAGTCAGCTGAGTTTGTTTTGTCAGATTTTCAAAGTAGTCCGGTAGTTGTTTTTGTTTTTCTTCTGTGAGAAAAGCCATTTGGGTGGTTGTATCCAGTTTCGCACCCAGAAAAGTTATTCTTTGGGATGGAACAAGTCTTGATTTGTGAATGTTGACTGTGTATCCCAAGGCCTGAAGTAGGCGGATGGCATAATTCAAGTGTTTTACCAAAGTTTGTTGGCTGTCCGCTTGTATAAGGCAGTCGTCCAGATATGGGTATATTTGAATCCCCTGAAGTCTGCAGTGTGCAATTACTGATGCCAGGCATTTCGTGAATACTCTGAGCGCAGTAGATAAGCCAAAGGGCAATGCTGAGAATTGATAATGCTCTGAACCTGCAAGAAATCTGAGGTGTCTTCTGCAACTTTGTCTGATAGGGACATGCAGGTATGCCTCCTTGAGGTCTAGAGTTACTAGCCAAGACCCCTTGCCCAGCATGGGAAGGAGTTGCTGTAGGGTCAGCATTTTGAATTTTGGCACAATGAGATACGTATTCAGTGCGGACAAGTTGAGAATAGGCCTCCATTGTTTTTCTTTTCTTGGGACAAGGAATAGTCTGGAATAAAATCCTTGGCCTTGTTCTGTGTGAGGAACCTTTTCTATAGCTTTCATTTGCAATAGGTTGGAAATTTGTTTCAAAGCCTCTGCCCTTTGATTCAGTGGCAGGTTTGGCATGCCTTTTCTTTTTGGTAATGTATGAAAATGGAACCTGTATCCTTTGTCTATTATTTGCAGTGTCCATTTGTCCCTTGTAATACTGTGCCAATTTTTTGAGAATAAAGATAGCTTTCCACCCAAAGGTGCTTCCAATTGAGCCCTGGTTGGCGGGGTCAAGGTAAAGTCATTGAGTCTGTCCTTGTGCAGCAGTTGTAGGTCCTGCACTACCTCTCTGGTTAGGAGGCTGCCATTGACGTCCTCTGTAGGAGCCTCTAGCTTGCCCTCTACCAATGGCACGCCTGTTCTTGCCTCTTTGAAATCTCTCTGTGTCTGGAAAGGACCAATTCTTAGAAGGCCAATTTCTGCTGAATCTTGGTGGTTGGACCTGGAGAAAATCTTTGACTGTTTGTACAGATTTAGCCTTTTCCTCAAATTTCTTTAAGACCTCCTGAGCAGTGGAGCCAAATAACTTTTGCTTTTCCAGTGGCGCATCCAGAAGCTTTGCTTTAACATGATCTGGTAGAGTTTGTTCCTTCAGCCAAGCATGCCTACGTATGACTGCACCTGTCATTGCTGACCTACATGAAGCTTCCAATGCATCATAACCACACTGCAAGAAATGGTTGCTAACCTGTTGGGAGTTATGTACCAGATCCTGAAGTGACTTGCGATCTAGGGGTTCAGGTGAAGACAGTTTTTTATGCAATTCATCTAACAAATACTCTTGGTACTGTATCATATGGATTTGACAATTTAATGCCCTCATAGAAAGAGTGGAAGAGGTATACACTTTTTTACCCCATCTCTCTAAAGCCCTGGACTCCCTTTCAGAGGGGAGTGGATTTTTAGTAGTGGCAGTTGCAACCCCTTTAGGGCCCTGGGAAATAGTTTCTGGGTCAGCAGAGTGGGCCTTGTAAAGGAAATTATGTGAGTCCCGGACCCTGTAGTACCTATCGGGTTTGACAGGAGCCGGAGGAAGGGAGTCAGGGGTAATGCTAGACTCAGAGTACACATCATCAATGACATTCAAAACAGGAGGAATAGCCAAAGGCCTATGCTGAGGTAAATGCAAAAAAGTCCTTAATCTCTTCCTGGAATCAGAGAATTCCTGGCCCTGCCATTTGAAATGCTCTCTCATGGAGTGAAGGGTCTCCCCAAAGGACAGCTCTTCAGGAGGAGAGGCCGAGGGAATAGATTCCTCTGCATCAGAATCCTCGTAGGCCGTAAAGGCCTCCTCCTGGTAGTCCGATAGAGCAGAGTCATCTGAGGCCTCATCAGAGGACTGGGGATCAGTGGGCTCAACCCTGGGCCTTTTGTCTAGGGGAGGTTGAGAGCCCCTGTCCGGATGTGGCTGAGAGCCCCTAATTAAGGAAATAAGGTCCTCAGCTAAACTTAAAATCTGTGAACCTGTAGTGGATCCCTGAGGAATAGCCTTGGGAGGCAGAGATTTTGGCTGTTTAGCAGCTTTAGCCCTTGTGAATGCCTTTATGGACATGGATGCAGGAGGCCTAGCTGCTCCACGTGCTGGCGTAGTTTTGTCTAGAGAAATGGTATCGGATGTTTCCGGAACACCGGTTTCTGAGGGAAACTCTATAACCGACTCAGAGGAGGCCTCCGGGGCCGAGGTTGTCGGTTGTGCGGTTTCAACGGTCAGAAGTACCAAGGACTCGGTTTCAGCCGAGACTGAAACACTCGCGGTAGGCCTAGGCGTGATTTCAGCCGAGACCACGGTCCGTGTGTGTCGGTCCTTGTCCTTCCATTTTTTGGTCAAATGAGAAGTCGGAGACTCCAACGGCATACTGTAACAGAAACTAGCCCCAAAAAATTCCTCTGCAAACTCCGCCCGACGCCTAAGAGTGCGTCGACTGAAGGAAGCACAGGCTGTACAGGCCGAGACGTCGTGGTCTGGGCCTAGGCAGGGGAGGCAGTAAGAGTGGAAATTCTTATGAGGTATTTGTTTCCCACAAGTTAAGCAATTATTAACTTTAAGCGTTTGATCTGACATCGGCTGAGGCAAGAAAGAGTCCCCAACGGGGTACTTAGCTTTTGAAGTCTTCGGTAGCTGAAGTTACAGGAACTGGCCGACCGGCACTTGTGAACTGCTTCTGCTTCGGGCACCACGCGGCAAGAAAGACTGAGGAAGATGGTGTCGGCTGACGCTTTTATACCCCAGGCGCTCTGACGTCGGGGAAAGGGCGACATCAGCCGACGCCGGACCCAGACTTTGGAATCCGGCCGACCGAAGGGTTGCCTGAGGCAGGACAACCCATATGTAAGGACTGCAGATGCATCCTTGAAGGACACCCTCCTCAGTGGGAGCTTCTGGTGAGGTCTCGGAAAAGCAGGGCTCACCCAATGGGGCAACCTGTGGCTCTGGGTCTCTACTATTTTGAAGGACCAGTGAAGCAGAGGTAGACACAGGTGCTTTGGAGGAGGAGGTTGCCAGTTCTGATGATGTGGGAGCCCGAGGGGACAATACTCTCCTCATGGCATCAAAAGCCCCCTGGCTCCAATGAGAGGAAACCCCTGGATCCAAAGAAGCAGGTGATTTCCCCGGCACTGAAGAGGTGGGATCCGAGCCCGAGGTAGGAGCCAAGCTCAGCCTTGCTGAAGCCCCAAGAGGTAAAGTCGGAAGCGAGAGGTCAATTCGACTATCCTCCCTGGACCTGATCGGCAAGTGTTGGCTCCTAGATTCCACAGTCGGCACCAAGAAAGTCAGAGTAGTCGGAACCGACAGGCCTGGAGCAGGTGTCAGCTCCGGCGGATCCACGATCATCAGCTCCAAATACTCCGTCTCTGAAACCTCGAGTCGGATCGGAGGAGGAACAGAAGTAACAGACTGGGTTCTCAGTCTGACCTAAAGCCCCAAGGGTCAGCCCCGACAAAATCTTAGCTAATGCTGGTGATTGCAGAAGCCTCTGCACCAAACGATCCACATCCTTATCAGAGAGTCCTGAGAAGAGGCTATGGAAGAAGCCACTAACTGTATAATAGGAGACTTAAGGGTAGGAGATACCGGCTCCAGAACCAGGGACCAGCGCCTACCAACAAGTACAACTGTCAGCTCCAAAACTTGTGGCACCGAGGTGGATGGTCTGTCCGATTTTTTTGGAGTCGATGAGCTTGTCTTCAGCTCCGATCCAGAAAAAGACTTGGAAGATTTTGAATGTTTGTCTTGGGTCTTGCCCTTATCTAATGAGTCCTAAAAGGAAGACTTAACCAGTCCTCTAAATATCAGTTTATTTTTTCTTTCATGTAGCACCCTAGTACTGAACGAGTGGCATATAGAACAATTCTCTTGGAGGTGAACCTCCCCTAAACAATGTACGCAGTCCAAGTGTCCATCAGTGATGGACATCTTCTGCCCACATTTAGAGCATTTTTTGAAACCTGCCTTATATTTCTCCTGAGACATATCAACAATCCTACAAAAAAACAATAATCACACTAGAATACTATAAACAATCCTTAAAGCCTTCTAATTTAAACAGTCTATATATTAAAGAAGAAATAGCCCTAAATAAAAAACGGGCTCACAAAAAAACTATATCTAAGCCTTTTATACTACTAACAATAAACACACCACACAGAGATATATATGTATATAAGTGAAAGCTATAACTATCAATGTTTGGAATAAAGAGTTAAACTAGGCCTAATAAAAAAACAACCACAAAAAAGAGAAAGAGAGAAAGGTATGCTACCTATAATTCTCTAAACTAACTAACTTGGTTAAACTAACTTTTAACAACTATATAAAAGATGAAATATTTAGAAAAAATATATTAAACTTGAGAAAATTGCTTATACTCACTGGCCAGAGCTGGTGAAATGCCCGATCTGTTGCAGTGGCAAATGAGATCTGGGGGAAGCAGCAGTGCATCATGGGATAGGGAGTAGGCAAAGAGCTGGTTGAAGACCTCGAGCTTTAGCATTTGGCCAAGTTGGAGCCGAGGATCAGCTCCGAACCCATCAGTGAGAATGAAGGCGAGACAGAATAACTTCATATCTGTGTTTTCCCATCCACTCATCAAGGCTGCGCTTGAAGAGGGTCAGCGAGGTACTCTGTTTGACGTGTATGGGAAGTCTATTCCACAGACGGGACAGCCTCTGGGAGACAAACCTGTCTCTCCAGCAGGTTTTGTTGATGACCCATATTAGACTTAGACCTTTGGAGCGGGTAATGGGTGAGGAGTTAGACTTACGGATATGGAGCATCTCTAGTAGGGCAGGGTCCGAGATCGCCTTGTAGGCGAGACACAGATGACCTCTGAGCAATCTGTATGATACTGAGTAGAGTGACAGTGATTTCAGCCTGTCTGTATAGGACAGGTTTTGGAGGCCATGAATTCTCTTTGTAAGGTATTTCTGTGGCCTTTCCAGTTGGTGCAAATAGTTGGGAGAGGTACATACCAAATGGAGCAATATACTCAATTATTGGTCTAATGAGGGAGGAGTATAGAGAGGTAATAACCTTTTTTCTGGATGCAATCCCTTTATTTATGAGATGAATCAAGTAAAAGGCTTTCCTGACCACTGCCGCTATATCATGGTTGAATGTGAGATTGTTATCAACCTGAGTACCCAGGCCTCTCACCACAGATTATGGGCTTAGGGGTTTGCCGTTGATGTGGTAATCAGTAGGGGCCGTGTTTTTGCCAAATGGTATGATGATACATTGTTTTGCATTTAGCTTGAGGCCATGATTTTGGCACCAGTCATTAGTTGCTGTGAGACCCTCTTGCAGTATGTTAACATCATTTGTGGAGTCAATGACAGCACCCAACTTACAGACATCTACAAACATGGTCAGCCACAGGCCTTTTGTCTTTGCCTGGTCCTTTGAGAAGTATATGCCAAAGAGTAGGGGTCCCAGGACTGAACCCTGGGGAGCTCCACTAGTGACAGGTCTGCTATGAGAGGTGGAGGCACCTATTTTGACTTTGAGGGTCCTCTTAGTGAGCCAGCTGGCCACGCATCTGATAAGATAGGGATTTACGCCAAGTTGTGTTAGCTTCTCAACGATACCCGAGTGCGGGATTGTGTCTGAGGCCTTGGCCAATTCAAGGTAAGCTGTATGTACTGACTTTCCGTCATCCAGGGCCTTGGTGACAGTCTCAAATAAGTCAACCAGGTTCAACAGGCAAGATCTTCCCTTGACGAATCCAAACTGGGCGGGCTCAAGTTCTTCAAGATTACTTATGTCCTTGCTTATGAGAGCCATAATAATACGCTCCATGGCTTTACAGATCAGACTTGTCAAGCTAATGGGGAAATAGTTTCCAGGGTCAGTAGTGGCCCTTTGTGCAAGGGGATGACAAAGACAATTCTCCACTCTGCTGGAATTAAATCTGTACGTAGGCTGTGGTTGAATAGGGTGCTCAATGGAGAAGCCAGCTCTTGCTGGAGATAGTGCAGAATACAGCCTGGGATGCTATCAGGTCCCATGGAAGCTGTGTTCTTTGCCTTGGATAGAGCCAACACTTGACTTATGGAGATATGAGGTGCAGGACAAGTATCGAGGATGTTAAAAGGGCCTTTGGGGGGACAGGGGGTGAAGTTTTCAGTGAATCTATCTGCAGGCAGGTTGGCTAAGACAACAGGATCAGTGTAAGTGATACTGTTAAGTACTAATTCAGAACAAACCTGGGTCTTGCCATAATGGTTTCTGACGTAACTGAAGAAGGCTTTGCAGTTTCCCTTTGTTTTGGTGGCTAGATTTGATTCATAATTGGCTTTGAAGGATTTCACTAGTGATCTAATTTGCTTGTTGACGCTAATGAGGGAGTTTTTCTAATTTGGAATTTGTTCCTTTTTACCCTTGGACAACAGTTTCTTCCTTTTGTTATAAAGCCTGTTGACAGAGGATGTCCACCAGATAGGTTTGTTTTATCCTTGAGGTGCAGGTTTTTGGGTATGGCTGAGTCTATGCAGTTGTACTGGTGCTTGTGCACAGCATTGGTGTACTGTTCATAGGTTCATAGGCAGGTACTAGGCTATCGGCCCAAGGGCCTAAGTAAGCCTAGCCAACAAGGTTCCCCGGCTTACGCCACCCAAGAAAGTTATTTTCCTGTGTCCCTGTCGAGCAGAGCCACAGAAGTGATTCCCAGGGTGTACTTCCTATTTCCCCATCCACTTATCAAGATTTTTTTTGAAGAGTGCTAATGAGGAACTTTGTTTTACATAGATGGGTAGCTTGTTCCAGAGTATGGGAAGTCTCTGGGACAGGAATCTATCCCTCCAGCATGTCCTGTTTACTGTGGTGACAAGGTTTAGGTCGCTACAGTGTGTAGCTCGGAGGGATTGGGATTTCTATAGGTGTAGCATGTCCAACAGCTCTGGGTTTGACATAGCTTTATATGTTAGGCAGAGATCACCTCAGAGTAGGCGATGTGCTATGGAGTAAAGCTGGAGTTTTTTGAGACGGTCAGTGTAGGGCATCTGTTTGAGGCCAGTAATCCTCTTTGTGAGGTACTTCTGTGGCCTTTCCAGCTGCTGTAGATTTCTTGTGAGGTACATTCCAAAAGGAACATTGTACTCTATAATGGGTCTAATGAGTGTCAAGTAGAGGGGAACATTGACCTCTTTTTTCCTAGATGAGAACACTTTTGTGATGAGAAGTGCCACGTAGAAGGATTTCCTGACTACTGTGGCGATGTGATTATCAAAGGAGAGACTACTGTCCACCTGGGTCCCCAGGTCTCACATCACGCATTTGGCATTAAGTAGACTGCCGCCTATGTGGTAGTTCATGGGTAAAGAGTTTTTACCAAAGAGGATGACAATGCACTTTTTTGGCATTGAGCTTGAGGCCATGGCTCTGACACCAGGCATCTGTCTCAGTGATGCCCTTCGGTTGGATGTCCTCATCATTTGGGGACTCAACTATGCCTCCTAGTTTGCAGTCATATGCAAACTTCATTAGCCAAAGGCCTTCTGTGTTAGCCTGTACTTCAGAGAAGTAGATACCAAACAAGAGTGGTCCCAGGACTGAACCCTGTGGTAGTCCACTTGTCATTGGTTTGAAGTCAGATTTGGAGTCTGCAACTTGGTTCTGTCAGTGAGCCAATTGGCAGACCATCTTGTGATGTAGGGATTTATACCTAGTTTAGTGAGTTTAGCTATAATTCCAGAATGGGGAATGGTGTCGAAAGCCTTGGCAAGGTCAAGATAGGCTGTATGAACCACCTTACCCTCATCTACATCTTTGGTGACTGCCTCAAAGAAGTCTATCAGGTTCAGGAGGCATGATCTGTCTTTCACAAACCGGAACTGGGTGGGGTCCAGACTTTGGAGGTTACCAATGTCTTTGTTTATGAGTTCCATGATGATACGTTCCATGGTCTTACAGACCAGGCTCGTCAGGCTAATAGGGCAATAGTTCCCAGGATCAGTGGTGGCTCCCCCTTTGTGGAGTGGGATAACTGTTGCTGTGCAGCATTCAGTGGGCACAAAGCCTGATGTGAGACTATGATTGAACATGGTGCTTAGGTGGGGAGCCAGTTTGTTCTGAAGTTCATGTAAAACGCAGCCTGGGATGTTGTCCGGTCCCATAGATGCTGTGTTTCTGGCTTTAGAGAGCGCAGCTTTTACCTGCGTAGTTGTGATTACAGGGACTCTGCATTCTTCCTGTACAGTTATGGGCCCTTTAGAGCGTGAGGGGGGGGGGGTAAAGTTAGCAGTGAACCTATCTGCCAGGACGTTGGCAATATCAATTGGTTCTATAATTTTCATGCCATTGTGCTGTAACTCAGAGCAGATCTGGGTGTTGCCGTTGACATTCTTGACATAGCTATAGAATGCTTTGTGGTTGTACCTAGAATCAGTGGCGATTTTGTTTTCATTGCTAGTTTTTTTGAGGATCTTATAAGGGATATCAGCTTCTTACTGAGGCTGACCAGGGAACTCCTCCACTCATGGGATTTTACTCTCTTTTGTAACAGTTTCTTCCTTCTGTTGTAGAGTTTGTTTATGGCAGGGGACCACCAGATTGGCTTCCTTTTTTTGGAGAATAGCATCTTGGTTCTGTTTGGGATAGCACGATCCATGCACTCGTGTAAGTGCTTATACAGTGCATCTGTGTAGGATTCAGCAGTCGTAACTGTGTTGTTCATCTGCATGGGTGTCATGAAGTTCACCACTTCTGTATTAAGAAGCATGAAGTTGGCTTTGGAGAAATCTTTTACCGTTACTTCCTTAATGGGGGTTATATATAGTTATCCTCTGGGGTGGTGCTGGTGTGAGGTTGCTGATATCCTCCCTTAGGAGGTTGTAGTCAGCTTTTCAGAAGTTTTTTAGCTTGATTAAGGCTGGGGATGGGTGGGTGGGATAGAAACTTCGAATGAGAAAGTCCGATGGTCTGATCTCACCAGGGAGAAACATACTATGGCAGTGGTGCAGTAGTCACCCATGCTGGTGAGAACCAAGTCCAGAATGTTATCTCCCCTTGTGGGGGATGAGATGAGCTGGTCTAGTGTATTAGAACTTGATGAAGTCAAGGAATCATTGAGTGAGTGCATTAGTGCAGGAATTAGTTCACCCAGTCTATGGTGGGGTAGTTGAAGTCACCAAGGATCACGGTGTTGGGGGGGTACCTTGATGGAGTCAAGTAGATCCCGGTAAGAGGAGTGGGTGTCCTGAATCATGCAGGGGAGTCTATAGCAGGCTATAAATTGGATGGGTGTCTTTTCCAGCTGTCAGTTGCACCTGGACTAGTTCCAGTGTGTCACGCTGGCAAACCAGTCTGGAAGTGTGCCTGTCCTTAATGAAGACAGAGACTCCTCCACCCTTAGTCTTCCCGACCTCATTTTGGGGTTAGAATGTGTGAAAAGAGGTATAGCCTGGTAAGGCAGGGGTGCTCCCTACAGCCCTGAACCAAGTTTCCGTAACCACACAGACATTGGCATCTTCCAGTGCAAGGAGAGCCTCCAGT
Source organism: Protopterus annectens (assembly GCF_019279795.1). Lineage (NCBI taxonomy): Eukaryota > Metazoa > Chordata > Ceratodontiformes > Protopteridae > Protopterus > Protopterus annectens. Next base: position 1,125,566,254 of record NC_056747.1, on the reverse strand, counting down.
GAGTGCATTTTCAGATTAAGGCTCCTAGCATTAAGCAGCATGACCTTCAATTTGCTTTTTGACAGATCTTTCAAGTCAGAAGATTTGTCTTTGGGACATTACTTAAAAAAGGCACAATGGGGGAGGCGAGGGCCTTGGCCAGTATGTGGAATCCCAGTGGTGACAGATGGAGGCCATCTCTGGCAAAGCATCGAGGCCTGTCAACCATGTCACCTTACGCAGACAGATACTGGATCCGCTTGGAATGACACCAGAAACTAAACCAATTGCTGACGTCAATTATATTTTGTTGGTATTGTGGTATAATTCTTGGTGAAGGTAGGATGCTGCTTAGGGCTAGGGTCATACCTGCCTGGGACACATACTCTGAGAACTCAATCATGTCTCTCTTCATACAGTCCAGGGAGGTAAGTCTCTAGTCATTCACACCAACATGGACAATGACAGAGTCATACTAGTACTTGCTGTGGAGAAACTTAACTGCGTGCTTAATGTGTTGGATTCTGGCACCAGGCAGACAACTGACCGTGACCTTCTCCTTGTTGAGCCTGGTGAGGGGGGCATCAGTATGTCTCACAATTGAGTACCCAATGACTGTTATGTCTGGTTTATTGTTTTGCCTTATGGGCTGTATTTGTGGGACACTGGTGTGTTGTTTGCTGTTTGTGATGTATTTGGTGTTGTGTGTGGAATGTTTGCAAGTGTGCTTTGGAGGTCTCTGCTGTTTAAGTAAGTTTTTATTGAGAATGTCTGCATAGATGGATGTGTGTTGTGCTTGGCTATGTGATGTGAGTGGCGTGGTGTTTGTGCTGGCAATCTCCTATTTGTTAGGAGTACTGACTGTGGCACGAGAGAGCATGGATTCCAGGTTACTGATGTAGATGCATTTCTCACAAGTAGAAGAAGTATGTGCTAGGAAAAGAGGGATGTCAGTAAACATGAGGCAGTTGCTACACTGTCTCAGTATGCCCATGTGGACCAGGCTGGCAAGAGAAAGTAATGGGAATTGTCCACACATAGTGCACATTATATCTTTAATAATGTTTAGAATTACACTAAAGGGGAAAAAGAAATGTAAGTAAAACATTTTTGTTCTGATTAGTATTTGTGTAACACATTTCATGATATAAACTGCATGCTGCATTGCAAAGCAGTTTTGTATACTGTGCTGTCAGGGGTATATTAAATGTTTGGGGGGTATTTTCACTGACTGTTGTATGTGTTAAAGATATTAAAGTAAAAAAAAGTATATTTTAGTTGTAAGAAATATAGGTTTTACAGCATAACATTAGAAGAAACGCTGAACAAAAGCAAGTTTGATCTAGGGGTGTTGGGGTGGGGTAGAGTGTAAACATGTACTTATTATATTATATATTGAACTAAGATGATAATTTCCCTTGTTATTACAAGGGTGGGCATCTAGAATAATGTCCTTGGCTTAAGCTATAAATAAGCTTTTCGTAAGCAAATATGTTTGAAAAAATGAGACAAAAATGATGAAACCCATGAAAAATGTTAAACTTCTTGCATCTGCAAAGATATGTTTGTTTGTTTTCCATTAGTAAGTGTTCTAGTGTATTAGAACTTGATGAAGTCAAAAGGACTGCAACTGATAGCAGTTAGCCAGGGGAATTCAGTGCATTCTGTTCTGAATGAAATTTACAAATATTCCTTCCTGCATCTGCAAGTTGTTAACTGTTTTTTTCCTCACTGTTGACTACTTTTACATTGAGGCAAGCTGTCTGCATATGCAAGCAATTAATCTTGAGAGTTCTGAGCATTCTTTGCTAAGGAAAATGCAAAATTTAGAGGTACACTGACACGCAGGTCAGAGAAAAATAAAACGAAACAACAGAACAAATGGCAGCAGTTCCAAAAAATGTATTGTACTTTAGCGCCTCGGCCAAACAGCCTTCAAGAAGTAACATTCATTCTGGAAAAGCTTCCATTAATATACACATATCAATCAATCAATAAAGAAATAAAACAATAAAACAATTAATTTAAGCAAATATTTCCAACTAACTTCACAGTTCAACCCCCCCCCCCCCCGGTGCAAGAGTATTACATTTTAAAATAAACAATGATTCTTTATGTAAAAGTTTATCTTTTAACATAGCAGCATCTCCCACTTTAATAAAAACTTTTTCCAACACAGTTGCTTGCAGTAATCTAAAATCACTATCACGACTCTCCATAAAATGAACAGCAACAGAACTTTCTACTTTTTGTTTTTTATATCTGTAATATGTTACTGCAACCTAATTTTGAACATTCTTTTACTTTGACCAATATAAAATAGGCTGCATGGACATCTAATATGATTCCTTTAGTTTCACAAGAAAATGTGCCAACAGGATCAAATTTTACTAAGCTAAGCTTTGAAAGAAGAAATTTTGTTTCTGTTCATTCACATTAAATATGTCCTTTTACAAAATAATCACTAGAGGGAGAAAATACATTTTAATGTTTTAGAATGCACTCCATTAACTAGTGAATTTTAGCAGAATTAAACATTTTATTTAGTTAAATACGTTAAGCTGTGAAATACTATGTTATTTTTTGTGATGTCACCATTTTACTACTTACTACTTTATTACCGCTTACTAAAACTGAGAGATGCTAAGCTTTGAAAGAAGAAATTGTATTTTAGTTCATTCACATTAAATATGTCATTTTACAAAAGAACCACTAGAGGGAGTAAATACATTTTAATGTTTTAGCATGCACTCCATTAACTAGTGAATTTTAACAGAATTAAACATTTTATTTAGTTAAATATGTTAAGCTGTGAAATATGTTTTTTTTTGTGCTGTTACCATTTTATATTGTCACCTTTTAGATGTTCTTTATGCTTTTGTAATGTGTAATTCATTTTAAGTACTTTTAATGTTTTAATGCACAAGGCACTTTATAAGTCACACTTTAGTTATAATTAATCAATAAAATTGAGAATTTTTATTGGTTGTGGTTTTAATTGGTGGAACATTATGAGGTATATATAGGTGTTGTTTTAACTGAAGCTTTATGTATCTGATGAAGTCTGACTGAATAAGACAAAAACAATATGATTTTAAATGTGTTTATGCTTTTTAAACTACTATTAAATCAGCTTATTTTTTGAACTGCAAGGCTGTCCTGAGTTCCTTTTCTGTGATACCTGACTTTGTCTTGAATGACATTTTACATCATTAATCCTTTTAAAATTAGAAACTACAAATTTACATAATTCATGCACGGGACAATCCCCAGCCTTTTAAGACAAATCAAAAAATTGTCTTCAGGTAACACAAAATAAGCTAATTTATCTCTTAAATTCTGTCCCCGCCTATATGAAATAAATGGCTTTTTATGTAACATTTTAACTAACTTAACATCATTCATAAGAAAAGTCCACGGTTCTCATTATTATTTGTGTAAAACATTTCATGATATAAACTGCATGTTGCATTGCAAAGCAGTTTTGTATACTGTGCTTTCAGTGGTATATTAAATGTTTGGGGGGTATTTTCAGTGACTGTTGTATGTGTTAAAGATATTAAAGTAAAAAAAAGTATATTTTAGTTCTAAGAAATATAGGTTTTACAGCATAACATTAGAAGAAAGGTTGAACAAAAGCAAGTTTGAGCTAGGGGGTGTTGGGGTGGGGTGGAGTGTAAACATGTACTTATTATATTATGTACTGAACTAAGATGATAATTTCCCTTGTTATTACAAGGGTGGGCATCTAGAGTAATGTCCTTGGCTTAATCTATAAATAATCTTTTTATAAGCAAATATGTTTGAAAAAAATGAGACAAAAATGATGAAACCCATGAAAAATGTTAAACTTCTTGCATCTGCAAAGATATTTGTTTTCCATTAGCAAATATTCTGAGTGGGAGACAAAAAGACTGCAACTGATGGCAGTTAACCAGGGGAATTCAGTGCATTCTGTTCTGAATGAAATTTACAAAGATCCCTTTCTGCATCTGCAAGTTGTTAAATGTTCTTTTCCTCACTGTTGACTACTTTTACATTGAGGCAAGCTGTCTGTATATGCAAGCAATTAATCTTGAGAGTTCTGAGCATTCTTTGCTAAGGAAAATGCAAAATTTAGAGGTACACTGACTAGCAGTTCAGAGGAAAAATAAAACGAAACAACAGAACAAATGGCAGCAGTTCCAAAAAATGTATTGTACTTTAGCGCCTTGGCCAAACAGCCTTCAAGAAGTAACATTCATTCTCGAAATGCTTTCCTTAATATACACATATCAATGAATCAACAAAACAATAAAACAATTAATTAAAGCAAATATTTCCAATCAACTTCACAGTTCAACCCCCCCCCCCCCGGTTGCAAGAGTATTATATTTTAAAATAAACAATGATTCTTTATATAAAAGTTTATCTTTTAACATAGCAGCATTTCACACTTTAATAAAAACTTTTTCCAACATAGTTGCTTGCAGTAATCTAAAATCACTATCATGACTCCCCATAAAATAAGCAGCGACAGAACTTTCTACTTTTTGTTTTTTTTATATCTGTAATTTGTTCCTGCAACCTAGTTTTGAACATTCTTTTACTTTGACCAATATAAAACAGGCTGCATGGACATCTAAGACAATATATGATTCCTTCAGTTTCACAAGAAAATGTGCTAATAGGATCAAATTTTACTAAGCTAAGCTTTGAAAGAAGAAATTGTGTTTTTGTTCATTCACATTAAATATGTCATTTTACAAAAGAACCATTACAGGGAGTAAATTAATTTTAATGTTTTAGCATGCACTCCATTAACTAGTGAATTTTAACAGAATTAAACATTTTATTTAGTTAGATATGTTAAGCTGTGAAATATGTTATTTTTTTGTGCTGTCATCATTTTATACTGTCACCTTTTACATGTTCTTTATGCTTTTGTAATGTGTAATTCATTTTAAGTACTTTTAATGTTTTAATGCACAAGGCACATTGTAAGTCACACTTTAGTTATAATTAATCAATAAAATTGAGAATTTTTATTGGTTGTGGTTTTAATTGGTGGAACATTATGAGGTATATATACGTGTTGTTTTAACTGAAGCTTTATGTATCTGATGAAGTCTGACTGAATAAGACGAAAATGCTGTGATTTTAAATGTGTTTATGCTTTTTAAACTACTATTAAACCAGCTTATTTTTTTTTTGAACTGCAAGGCTGTACTGTGTTCCTATTCTGTGGTACCTGACTTTGTCTTGGATCAAATTTTACATCATTAATCCTTTTAAAATTAGAAACTACAAATTTACATACATTGCAATTCATGCATGGGACAGTCCCCAGCCTTTTAGGACAAGCAAAAAATTGTCTTCAGGTAGCACACAATAAGCTAATTTATCTCTTAAATTCTATCCCCGCCTATATAAAATAAATGGGTTTTTATGTGACATTTTAACTAACTTAACATCATTCTTAAGAAAATTCCAATAATAATTTAATATTTTACATAATTTTTCACTCAAAATATGATGTCATTATAAAATATATTTTATCCTGCTCCATTGCATTATTTCTATTCATACTATAATAACCATTCATATGATACTGTAAATCTTCCCCACCACTAACTTTACATAAAGCATCCTGACTGGTATCACCATTATATCCTCTATCAGAGAAAAATAAAGCTTGAAATGATGGGAAGTGAATAAGATATAGTAGCCTCCTCAACAGCCTTAATACTTTAATGAGTTTAACAAAACAGTGCATAATTTACTTTTATTTAAAGGTAGCCAGGGCATGTTTTCTTATGGCTAAAAGTTATAATGTTTTCTGCAACCATACAAGTCGTTATTACATCTGGGAGGGGTATAGAGATATGAAAAGAAGAGACAACTGGTGTAAGTGGGACACAGGCTGCAAAATGAGCACTAGCATGAGCAACCTTAACTTTAGATTAGGTAATGCATGTTGGTGCAGCTGTTGATTTGTAGCAATTATTCCTATTTTAATTGTTAGACTTCATTTGTTAAAAATGTACATAGTTTTGTATGTCTCTTGTAAGTTAATAGGAGATGGGGATGCTTTGAAAATTCATGTAGTTTTTTGTTTGACTATTTTCATTACAGCAAAGAGTCATGAGAAATGTGACACGTTCAACTGGAGATGAGAAGAAACAACTGTATAAAAGATCAGCCTTTCAAACATTAGTGAGTGAATGTAAGACAAAAGTTGGAAATATACATTCAAACAACTACCAAGTATAATAAGTGGGAAGAACAGCCTTTTATTGTCATGGTTACTCTATCCATAGTATCTTGGAAGGTAAATAGTCTTACAGCTATAGACAAAAAGGAAAGAGTACTGAATTATATTAAAAATGCAGAGGGCAAACAGTAATGCTGCAGGAGAGAAGACTTGGAAAAAAATAAGCACGTGAATTTGACAAAGAAAAGATTTCAGGATGGATATTCAGCAGAATATCTAGGACAGGAAATAATACTGACTGATAGAGGGGCTCCAATAGTGATAGAAGAGTGAAAAAAGACAATAATGGTAGATTTGCGGTAGCAAGGGGTAATTGACAAGCATAAGGAATCCTTTGGCATATATTTATATTCCACCAAAAACTGCTACTATGAAGCTTATTATTTTTTTTTTGAGAAATAATCAGCTTTCAGCAGGAAATACTACTTACAGGAGGGGATTGGAACTTATTCTGCAATACCGAGGATGTATCAGGAGGACCTAAAAGTGTAAAGATAACAAAATAGGGTATATTTCTGCAGAAATTTATGAAAATATTTGGTATGGACTATATTAACTCAGTAGTAGAAACTTGGACAGAATATATATATGTATATATATATATATATATATATATATATATATATATATATATGTGTGTGTGTATATACACATAGATACACATACACACACACACACACACACATATATATATATATATATATATATATATATATATATACACACTATTCCCCAAGGTACAATAACTGGGTTACACACATCTAATAACTATTTCAGATCATGCACCAACAAAAACTAAGATAAAACTGCAGGGTAATAAACTAAAATTGTGACACTAGCATTTTCCCGCCTACATGTTAAAAAGAGAAAAATTTAAGGAATAAGTACTGGAAATTATTTGAGAGTTATTAGGGAAGATAAGACATTTCCTCAGAAGGAATAGCCAGTAAGTTGGTTAAAATGAAAATGGAGTTTAAAATAGTGAAGAAATAAAAGAGAAAGAGGATGAGAGCTGGCTAAGAAGTAATGGGAATTATTTAGAGGGGATGACAAAGGTTAAAGTATTGCAGAATAAGAGGAATCTCATAGAACAAGAACAGGATAGACTGGTGAGTGCTAAAGAAAAAAAAAGGGAGTACTTAAATAATATGCATGAGTTTAGAAAGATTGCTTTGGATAACAATTCTAGTGCACAAAAACTTTTAGCACAGCAACTTAGGAAACAGAAAGTAGAAAGATTTCTTACCAGACTTAGGGAGCCTATGGCAAGAAAAATAACTAGAGATCCTATAGAGGTAATAAAGATATTTCAGAAATTTTATGAAAATTTGTATAATGCAGAGGAATGTTTAAACGAAGAAAGAGCACAAATGTAAATATTTACGAAAATTTTAATTATGCCAAAATTAGGGGGAGGTAAAACTCAACAACTAAGTATGACAGAAATAAATGAGATAAAATGGTGATGTATAGCATATCTACTTGGAAATCTCCTGGAAAAGATAAGTATGGAAGTTAGGAGTAAAGAGGGTGATAAAGATCCGGAATATTTTGGTTAATAGTCTTTTAAAAGTAGGGAAAGGACCAACATCTTGGAAGAAAGCTGTGGCAGTTGTATTACAAATAGAGGGTAAAGGCCTATCAAACCCAGCCTCATATAGACCCATTTCAATTTTAAACCATGATTATAAAGTGTTTATGTCTATATTACATAAAACAATAGTAAAGGCTTTGCCAAGATTAATAGATATGGCTCAGTGAGGATTTGTGTAGGGGAGGCAAACAACTGACAGCATTAACAGAACAATGATCCTGATGGAAGCATAATGTAAGAAAATACCACTGTTGTTGGTGCGTGTAGATGCAGAAAAAGCATTCAACAGAGTAAATTGGGATTTTCTGAGTACAGCACTGGAAACATTTGCCTTCCCTGATACAATCATTAGGTTTTTTTTAGCAAGAAACATCTTTATTAAACCATCGCTTATGACATAGGCAATCATACATTTATACAAATGAAAACAAACCACACAGACACAATCCTAGTTGCAAGCATTTTACATAAAAAAACATACTGACACACTCCCAGTTGCAAACATTATACATCACTTATAATCTACCCAATCATTTTCAGTCAAACATTACATAGCTCATTTAAGTCCTGCCTTCTTTTAAACCTCATTCCTCCCGTTTGTATTATTCCCATAATTTCTATTTCTTTCCATTGAAATTTGCTCCTATCCTTTTTTAAAGATCTCAATTCCAGCTGTTTTATCTCTGTTACTATATTCACTAATGCTAGTATAGTTAGCTTAGATTCAGATTTCCATTTAAGCAATAACCCATGTCTGGGTGTGGGTAATGCTAGATTTACCCAAGGCTGGTGTGGTTTGGTCACTTGGGCTTTGCCCTCATGACCAAACTGTAAAATATTATTATCAGGAGACCAGACAGACACCGTACTACTGTATCCACTAATATTTATTTATATTAGTACAAATTCTTGCCAAACAGTTAATACTGTCAGAGTTATTTCAATTCTATTATAACACGGCTAGACACAAAGTAAAGACTGATGTACACTCAGTCATAGACGTCACTAAAGAGCGAAGATACTGTCCAGTTTATATACTCTTTTAGATGTCAACCAATGTTATTTTTACAGTCCTTGTGACTTGTTCTTCTGGTTTGCATGATTTATGTCCTTCTTTGGTTATTTTCTTCCTTGCTGTATTTGAAGACTTCACAAAAAGTCTCTCCACATCATATTTGCATCATATGAAGTGTCTGTATTTTATTTCATTTATTTCTGCATCTGAAAGCTCACAGAAAGTCAACTTCCTTTTTTCTATAACAGGATGCCATTTACAGTAAGCTCACAGCTATATGTTATTAATATCTAAGCTGAACATTTATAATAAATCTTTTTAATAAACGGTCACTTAACTGTACTTGCAAAGCAAGCCATATTTTCTTTTACTGAACACACAGTATAATTTTGGGGAAAGCATTTTAATTTATACAATCCCTTTCAATCCCCCCTTTTAATTAAACCAAGAAAATTGTAAGATAATTTACAACACAATAAGATCTTCAGTACTTTGAATCCCTTGGTCTGTTGCAACATACAAATTCCTTGCATTTAAGGCTATCTCTTCAAAGAGTGTTACATTACCAACGACTGTTACTTGATAAATATTTTATATTAACACAAATCTTAACACACATGCAAACTGTTGTAATTAAGCAGATAATGACGATAAGAGCAATTAATGCAGAAATTATAGTACCCCACCATCCTGAAAACAATCCACTTAGCCAATAGTTAAACTAATTAAGCAAGTTTTATTTTCGCAGATGTCAGACCCATAGCTGTTATTACTTAACTATTCTTAACTGCTTTCATGCTTGCTTAAGCAAGTTGTCAGCCTTGCAGTTACACAGAAGCATTTATTTCAAAATATTGTCAGGTTAATCCTTGCTTTACAAGGCAAAACCTTGTATTAGAAATAAACTTATCTCTTTTGCATTGCGGCATACATTTAATTTCATTATTGCTTTGGGAAAAGAATAAAAAAGCAATTTACAGGAAAATATGATCTTCTGTACTTAATAGCCTTTTTTCATTGTTAACAACAGTTACTTGTTTGCTTTATAACACATCTCCTCTATTATATCAAAGATAGCTCCATAAGTTGCATCTGCTAAAACGTTTATTAACTTTGTAACTTTCCATATTGCCTTAGTGGCACCATACCTGTGAAAAAATTCAGCTCCTGAAATAACACCATTTCCTATGTCCAGCTGTTTTAAAATCTTTCCCTATTTTGGAAAGCTATCATGAACCTCCCTCTTTTTCTGATGATTTTTTTTACCATGTCCTCTGGTAATGTGTGAGTAATTCTCATTATTGGAACTGCATACTCTATGTAACAGAATTTTTCCTTTTTCATTTCTTCCTTAAAAGAAGTATTATGTGTTAACTCCCATGCTGTTTTTATTTTATACTCAAGCTTTTCCACATAACCAGAGTTGGTGTAAAATAGCAACCCTGACTGTCCCTTTCTTTTGAAAACAACCCTTTTGCTATTTTCATCAACTGTAAATGTTTTTCTATGGTTGATTGTTTTACAACTCTATTTTTATAAGATTGTAAGGAATGTGGCTAAAAACCCAACAATTTGACTTGTTACGTGCCTTTGCAAACAAATTTTGCATGTCCAAAAATATACTGAAATCAGGTATCCGATCATGATGTCCCTGTTCTCATGATCTATTCTATATCTGAGTATCTCTCCCCATTTTTTCATTGCAACTCTTTTATTTGCATTTGCTTTAAGATTGCATTGTCCTGTCCATAGATTGCTATAACAGAAACAAATTTAACCTTTCCTAAGACTAACAGACTGTTACTGTACTGATACTGTTTGATTGTTATTAACTTACACTGATTTTTATGAACCAACATGGTGTGCTACTTTTGCTTGGATTTTATTAGGTGAAAAATGCTATTTGTCTAAGTTTTTATTAAGTTTTTTAATGACTCTGTACTTTACAACCTATATGTATTTCTGTGTATTATTTCCAAGATGGTAGTTACACCAGTCTGACTAATGATGTTCTTGCTGTACTAGTTTGTTTATAAGACTGTTTGTTGTTATATTTTATGTACGAAAATTTGTTGAAAATATGACATTACAGTACTGTTTTTTACCAATATTGATCCTGTTTGCTATATTCATAAGCTGCCTTTGGAGACATACTGTACTTTTAATGTGGGGGGGGGGGGGGTTGACCCTCTCTTGTTACCATAGAACTTTTTGTCATTTAGGATTTGTCATAGGTACTGCCTTAAATGTTACTCCATTTCCAGACGTAGATGTGGACTTACATATCCAACATTTAATTGCATTGTTTAGTTTTGCATATACCATTTGCATTACTGTAAATGCATTTATTTTATCTGTATTAACTTTAACTTTACACTGTATTTGTAGTAATTAACTTTAACTTTACACTGTATCTGTATTAACTTTTCTCTGTGTCTGTACGTCTGTAGGTTATTTCTGTGTTTATTCTGAATCCATCTTGGCTTATTAAACCAGTAAAGTAATATTCATTATTCTGTCTTTTCCTGTCCCCTTTGTTTAATTAACATTAAGTTTTGTATACTAACATTGTCTTCCATTGCTTTAAAAGATCCCTGTACTTTACTGTAAACTATAACCTGTGTTCCGTTAATTTATTGCTTTATTGCCTATTGCCTGCCATGATGGGCTTTAGACCAGTTGCTTCACATTAGGAAGGTTTGTGGTCTGCACTGTTGTGGCAGGACAGGAAGCTTACATCCTTCTACGTTGGGAACTGCTGACTGAAGGCTCAAGTGTCTGTTACTCTAAAAGTGTATTAGTTCTGGTTTAAGCACATGGGCGTTGGGCCAGTTTTTTTACATTAAGAAGGTGTGGTCTGCACTCTTGTGGGAGGCTGGATTCTGCCCTTCTGAGCTGGGAATTTCTGGTCACAGGCTTATTGTGCCTGCTTATTTGAACTGTTTCTTTCTGAAATTCGTGCACCTTGTTGCTGCAGCATAGACCAGATTCAGGCCTGCAGAATCTAGCTTTGTTTGTATAACTAAAGCACTGATCCAGGCCATCTTTTTTTGAAGAAAGTTCCTCTGCACTCTAGCAGCAGGAGTGTGCAGTTAGAACTTGTCTGATCAAAGACTGCTGGAGCAGGGCTCAGTTTTGAGCTTTTTTCTGGTTAATTGGGTAACTTGTTTAAATCAGTTGCTCGTTTTCTATTGTTTTATATATATAAAAAAAAGATTTGCATTCTATTCATCTGCTTTTACTGTATTTGTGTTTCTTCCTACTTTATTACTAGTGCCATTGACCAACTCTGATCTGAGATATATAACAATAAGTATCCTTTTCTGTGCATTTAAAGAGTTTTTTGATTGTACCTGCTTTATTTTCTGAAAAATATATATCTATATACTTATTCCCCGCCTTTCTAAGCTAGTATAGTCCAGTTTTCAGGTTAGTGCTGAATTCAGGGCTGTGTTACAAATCTCTGTTTGCCCATACCTTACTTGGATAGAAGGAAGTTTCTCTGTTCACCTGTGAGAGAGGGGAGCTTTGAGCAGCCTATCTGTCCCTGCAGGAGTGGTGTCAGCCCAGAAATTAGTAGTTTATTGGCCATTTTGGGCTAATTTCTACCTCTTTCATTTCTCTGCTATAAATACCGCATTTAGCCGTTTTTGCACGCCAGGCAGCGCCAGTTAGCTAGGGTATAACTATTCCCGGCTCCACAAAGTCTCCTCTTCAATTTTTCCCTTGGAACTAGACAAACTTTCAACTTAAGTACTCAAGCCATTCATTTCTCAGCCCGGCACTTGCTCAAAACTCATAGCAAACACTTATAAACCCTAGCACTAGACCCTCCTATACTGTACAGAAGGACAAGGCTCTCTATTCAACCTTACCAGCCATTCAGTAAAACAGTTCACTGTACCTATCCAGGCATGTCCAAAGGGCAGTTTCAGACATACCCGTCTCCAGTCCAACTGGTGAATCTGGGCATTTTGAGGCAATGTTACAACTGCCTCATGTACACAAGCCCTCTCCTCCTACCACCAAACACTAATACATGTGAGAGATGCAATTATACAGCCAAACTGGAGGCTAAGCTCTCTCAACCCAAGGCTGGATCAGACAGTCAAGAGGAGAAGGGAAATAATTGCATCACACCATCAGTCTCACACAGACCCATTAAACCAGCACCGGCAAAAAACACACATAAATACATGAAAACATACTCAGAGGTTCTAAATAAAAATCTGCAAAAGCAACAGAGACCTCCAAAGCAGACATCCAAGCAACCTCCACCCGCCCAACACAAATCACGAAACACATACTTCACAAAACCAGTGTGCCATGCAATCACAGCCCTTAAGGCACAATAACATACCCGACATACTAGTAATAGGTGACTCTATAGTCAGGCACATTGACATCCCACTCACTAGGCTGAATAAGGAGAAGGTTACTGTTAGCTGCCTGTCGGGTGCCAGGATCCGCCACATAACACAAGCACTCAGGTCACTCCAGAACAAGTGCAAATACGACTCTGTCATTATCCATGTTGGTGTAAATGACCTGAGCGGTACCTCCCTGGACTACATGAAAAGAGACATGGAAGAGCTCTCTGATCTTGTAGCCCAGGCCGGTATGACCCTGACCCTGAGTAGCATCCTGCCCTCACCAAGAATGATACCACAGTATAAAGAAAAAAATTATTAATTTCAACAATTGGCTAAGTTTCTGGTGTCATTCAAAGGGGATCTAGTGTCTGTCCACCTGGGATGACATGCTCGACAAGCCACACTGCTACGCTAGAAACGGCCTGCACCTGTTACCCTTAGGCTTTCAAATACTGGCCAAGGCTCTTGCCATCCCCATAGTGCCTTTTTTAGGCAAGGCTCAAAAGACAAACCCACCACCATAAATAGCACAAGTAACAAAAAACTGAGGGTAATGCTACTCAATGCCAGAAGTCTAAACCTCAAAATGCACGCAACGCACTTGAGGCACTCCTCCATATGGAGAAAATCGATATATGTGCAGTAACAGAAACCTGGTTTAAGGCTCCAGAGAGCACCCCAGCACTACCAGCCTACAACGCCTACCATACATTTCGGCCACAGAACCAGAACCGAAATACAAAAGGTGGGGGCGTATCCATATTCATCAAGGATACCCACACCTCCAGGTTAGTGGCACAGCATGATGCATCAGAGATCATCTACGAGCAACTAACCATGGGCAAAACTGCAATTCAAATTGTAGCTTGCTACAGATCACCCACCATGTCCCAGGACCCCCATTCCGCATTTCTGAAAACACTGGGAAATATAAAGGTCCTACTAAACACCCTAATATTGGGTGATTTCAATTACCCAAACATTAATTGGGAGAACTATTCAAGTACTAACTCCCTTGCCGAACATTCCCTAGCATTTATAAACTCAAACGCCCTGGATCAACTGGTCAATGCTCCCACCAGAGGTGACAACATATTGGACCTGGTCATCGCCAACATGGGCGATCGGTGCTCCACACCAGAGGACAACCCCTCACTGGTTAGATCTGACCATAAACAAATCACTTTGGATATCCACATTCTGCCCCCACCTCCGGACAAGGAAACCACCGTGAAAAACTTTTCAAAAGCAAACTTCACATTACTTAAGACTGAGGTGGAAAGTTTCAAAGCCCCCATGCTAAAGGATAACATTGTCCAAGCTGCAAAATCCTTTACTAATGCATTCTACGGGCACCTACAAGAATGCATGGATTGCGCTATCCCAAGCAAAACCAAGACTCACTACTCCAAGAAAAGGAAACCAGTCTGGTAGACTCCTGCCATAAACAAGCTATACAACAGAAGGAGGAAACTAGTACAGAAAAGAGTAAAATCCCAAGAAGGGAAGACATCCCTGATCAGTATCAGCAAGAAACTACGATCCCCTCATAAAATCATCCAAGGTGAGTTTCAAAAGAAAAATTGCCAAGGACTCCAAAGATAACCACAAGGCATTCTTTAGCTATGTCAAAAATCTAAGTGGCAATGCTCAGATCTGCTCGGAGTTAGTGCAGAATGGCACAAAATACACTGAACCGACCGATATTGCCAACATCCTGGCAGACAGGTTCAGCGCAAACTTCACCCCGCTCTCACCCCCAAAAAGGCCCATAACCATACCAGAAGAATGTAGAGCTCCTGAAATCACAGACACTCAGGATAAAACAGCCCTCTCCAAAGCTAAAAACACAGCATCAATGGGACTGGACGGTGTCCCAGGCTGCGTCCTACACGAGCTCAAAGATGAACTAACCCCTCACCTAAACACACTGTTCAAACTCAGCCTCTCCACAGGTTACGTACCCATAGAGTGGCGCACAGCAATGGTTATTCCGCTCTACAAAAGTGGAGCCACAACAGACCCCGAGAACTATCGCCCTATAAGCCTGACTAGCTTGGTCTGCAAGGCTATGGAGTGCATCATCATGGAACTCATTAACAGAGACATTGGGAACCTCCAAACACTGGACATTACCCAGTTCGGATTTGTTAAGGGCAGATCATGCCTCCTAAACCTGGTGGACTTCTTTGAGACAGTTTCCAAGGCTATAGATGAGGGAAAGTTGGTACACACAGCCTACCTAGACCTCGCAAAGGTCTTTGACACCATTCCCCATTCTGGTATTATAGACAAGCTCACCAGCCTGAACATAAACCCCTACATCACAAGATGGGTTGCCAACTGGCTCACGGACAGAACCCACATGGTAAGAGTTGCAGGAGCTAGGTCTGACTCTAAACCGGTTACAAGTAGCATTCCCCAGGGCTCAGTCCTAAGACCCCTCCTGTTCGGCATATAATTCTCAGAGGTACAGGCAAGCATAGGAGGACTAAGGCTGGCCTAGTTCACAGACGACTGCAAACTAGGGGCTAAAGTGACTCTCTGGCTGACACAGACATCCCCCAAAAGGGTCTCACTGAGACAGACACCTGATGTCAAAATCATGGCCTCAAGCTAAATCCCAAAAAGTGCATAGTCATCCCCTTTGGAAAAACAAAGTGCCCACAAACTACCACATAGGTGGTAGTCCCCTAAATACGGAAGACGTAATAAGGGATCTGGGGACCCAAGTAGATAGTAAACTCTCCTTTGATAATCACATTGCCAAAGTGGTTAGAAAATCCTTCTACGTGGCACACCTTATCACAAAAGGGTTTGCATCCAGATCAAAAGAGGTCATAGTGCCCCTCTACTCATCGCTCATCAGACCCATCATAGAGTACAACGCCCTATTTGGGATGTATCTTACAAGACACCTGCAACAGCTGGAAAGACCACAGAAGTACCTCACCAAGATGATCACTGGCCTCAAACAGATGCCCTATGCAGCTTGACTGAAGAAACTCCAGCTGTACTCAGTTGCATTCCTCCTACTAAGAGGCGATCTCTGCCTGATATACAAGGCCATATCCAACCCAGTACTAATGGACATGCTCCACCTAAAGAAAAGCTTATCCCCTCGAGCCACACGCTCTAGGGATCTAAACCTCACAACAATAAATAGGACGTGCTGGAGGGATAGACTCCTGTCACAGAGACTTCCCATGCTTTGGAACAAGATTCCAATCTACATTAGGCAGAGCTCCTCGCTAACACTCTTCAAGAGAAACCTTGACGAGTGGATGGGAAACAGAAAGTTTACCCTGGGGATCACTTCAGTGGCTCTGCTGGACAGAGGCACAGGGAACTAATCTAAGGGGGTGGTGAAAGGCAACACATTCTGGCAAGACTTATAAATGCCTTCGGGCAGATAGCCTAGTACCTACCTATGAACCTATGATCTGGGTTATAAGGAGGATTATCCCCTTATTCTACTGGTCATAATTTACCATTTTTATTATACAGTTAGTGTTTCTAATTACCCTTTTCAGTAAGGCAAGGGGTTTGTCCTTCCTTCTGTTTATTGCTTACCTCCTTTTTCTGTGTACCCTGATGTTTGCAGGTTATTTGTATATATGCTCTTTTCTATTTATGATTTACCTGTTCCCATTGTTCTATACACCTCTTCATATCCTCTCCCGCCTCTTTGGGGATTGGATATTGCTTATGCAAAGGAGGAATGTAATCCGAAGGATTACCTACACTCACTGGTACTGCTAACTTGCCACAATCTGTCTTTGATGTAGCCCATAATGGCTGAAATTGTGATTTGATTTGCTCCTGTTTATCCTGCAATTGTGAATGCCTTTTCGTAATGTCTTTTTTATAGTTACTTACATCAGTTACAAAGCTAGGAAATTGCTGAGCTGTATTTCACCTGTCTTTTGATGTGGCAGACCATAAAAGACCATAAAACCTTGTTATTGAAATCAATTACTATTCCCAGTTTGCTGAGAATATCAACCCCAAGGATTGTTGTTCTGCAACTGGAATTCATAAGAAATGTACCCTGTATTGAAGATCCATTTTCTGTGAAACATACTTTAACTGGCTTACTGCTTATGGCCATGCAAGTGCCGCCATCAAAGCCTTGAATGTAAGAATCTGAAGTAGTTACTTCATTTGCTCTGCAACCTGTGGGTATCGGATCCGATCTCGGATCCGAGCCAGCAACTTCACAAGCTACAGGATCCGAGCTCCTAGCTCCTCCCCTACCCATAATCCCCTGCCACTAACTGTATTACCTCAGATCGTTTTTGCTGCGGATGAAGACAGCTACTTTTTGAAGAGCTCCTTAGCTAAATTGGTGAGACTGTTCCTTTTTCTCTTAGAGAAAAGCTTTTTCTCAGAGTTTGATTGTTGTGTGTTTGTTTAGTGTCCCTATAGGCAGTATAGTTAATTAAATATTTTTTTTTGTGTAGTAGTGTTAGTTTTCTGTGTCCACCCCTCCCCCACTTAGTGTTTGGGTGTGCGTGTATTTGTGGTAATGGCTGAAGGGCCCAAGGCTGTTTTTTCAAAATGTACTGAGTGTGGCCATAAGCTTTCTCCTGCTGATGGCCACACTCAGTGCGTTTTATGCCTGGGGGTGGCCCATTTATCAACGGCTTGCCAAATCTGTGCAGCCTTTAACCCCCGGGCACTTAGGGACAGGAAGAATAAGCTGATCATGGCGGGCTTGCTCCCACAGGATTCGGCTGCTTCTTCCTCCCCCTCCAAGGCTCAGGCTGTCTCCTCAGCCCCAGTGCCTTCCGCTCCCCCGGTCAACCAGGGACTCAACCTCCCGCTTTGGGTTTGAGTTCGGGGGACTCTGGTGCCTCTTCCTCTAAAGAGAAGAGGCACAAAGATAAGGAGAGACACAGGTCTCAAAAAAAGCTGGCTAGCTCTCCCTTGTGTGTTTCCGGATCCTCCCCCTCTCGGCTCCGTTCGCCTCGTTTTTCGCCAGAGGGGGAGTACCGGTCTCCCTTGAGGTCATCGAGGCGACCCTCCCGGCCTGCCTCGATGACTTCCTCTAGGTCGACCAGGAGCCTCATCGACGCAGATATGGATCGGATGATGCGTCGATTCTTGCAGACACAAATGCAGATGGGGGTGCTCTTGCCTCCCCCCCATCCTCAGGGGGAGAGTGCGGCCTCTGTCTTCACTCCGATCACTCCTTCTCCAACCCGTTTTCGGGTTTTGGAGTCATCGGATCCGGGCCCTTTCAGAGCTGGGGATTCGTCAGTGCCGATAGCTCCGGTCTCTTCGACGCCGACCATGCCCTCGAGTATTTCGGATCCGAGTTCTCGGGGTCAAGGGCCGAGCATTGGATCCGGGGGAGTTGATGTGTCTTCGGCGCCGTTGAGGTCGGAGCACACTTCTCTCTCGGATCTGACCTCATCGGCTCCGACTTCAGTCCCTACCTCGGAGCCGAGGAGATTGCTCTCGGAGCCTGGGGAGACTAGTTCTCCTTCGGCTTTTGAGGTAGTGGAGAGGGTGCTGTCGAGGTCCTCCAGGTCCCCGGTCCGGGCTTCGGATCTTCTCACACCCCCACTGCATATGGGTCTATCCTTCGTCATCCGTCCATTGGGACAGCCTGCCCAAACCCTCCAGGCGGTTCCCGTGGAGGAACAGGAAGCCGTTGACGTGCCCTCCTCAGACAGTCCCACCGAGGAGGTCCCTCATAAACGGTGGTGTAAAAGGAGGCACCTGGACTCCCCTGAGTCCATCACCACAGACACGGATTTGGATGAAATGGAAGGTTCCCTAAGGTCACCACCCGAGGATGTCTCCTTCAGAGACATCATGGAGATGTCGTGTATTAGAGGGGGGTAGTCTGCTCAAAAACCTTCTGTGGATGAATCCGTGTTCCTGGAGGCGTTTGAGGCAGGCCCGTCTACCTCCTGGGTGTCCCCTCTGGCTGACCCCCTGGTAGACCTTATTACTACCAGGGCATGGAAGGAGCCCGACACCGTGGAGCCAATCCCGAGACGGCCCGACAAAGTCCTTAGCCCCCCCATCAGCTAGACAGCTGTGGGCCAAGGGGTCTCCGGTCGATGCCATGTTGGTGGCGGCTGCCACAAAGAGAGAACTCGCCCAAGAGAGTTCTTCGGTCTACCCGCCGGATAAGGAATCTCGGGCACTGAACCGCATTGGGAAGCGGATGTTTTCTTCAGTGACCTTCTCTGTGAGGGCGCTGAATTATATGGCACAAACCATTAGGGTACAGCGAGACTTGATTAAGGAATACGCTGCAGCCCCCCCGAAGTCCATGTCGGTCGAGGACAGGAATGTGTTTTCGACTCGTATGGCCACTCTAAAATCCATATCTAACACGTCCATGCAGCTACTCTCTCATGCAACCGAGGGAGCCGCTAGGGCCAACGCAGCCAGGGTTGTCTTGCAGCGTCACGCCTGGATCCGCCTTTGCAATTTTGCAGAACCCTTCAAGGCGTCCTTCGCGGATGCGCCCTTTGACGGGTCTTCGCTTTTTGGCAAGACCGTTCATGAAATGCTGGTCCAAAGTGAGAAGGACGAGAAGACGCTGTCTGCCGTCGGGGTCCGCTTCTCTAATCCTCAACGATCCTTCTCAAGGAATCAGAGGGGACAAAAGAAGCTGTGGTTCCGCAAGTCTCAGCAATCCCATCCAGTTCGGACCCCTTGTCCTCCAGAGGCAGAGGAGGACAAGGTGGACGCCGGCCCAGAGGCAGAAGGGGGCTGCGTAATTTCGGGTCTAGAGAGCCTTTCTCGGACAGACCCGTGCAGCAGCCCTGAGGGCTTACTCGACTGTCCATCTCTGGAGGCAGTCGGGGGGCGGTTGACGGAGCAACTGTCAAATTGGGAGCCCATTACGACAGATCGTTGGGTGCTCCGCGTCATATCCAGAGGTTACTCCATTCCCTTCCTAAGCCTTCCCCCTACAAGCAGACGCCTCCCCGATGTTCCACCTGATCAGAGGGAGGCAGCGGCTTCAGAGGTTTCGAAGTTGCTAAGAAAAAGAGCCATCCAGCCCATCCCCCCAGATCAGTCCAGATTGGGTTATTACTCCAGGTTCTTTTTTGTGCCAAAGAAGACGGGGGACCTAAGACCCATCCTAGACTTGTCCGCTCTGAACCTGTTCATCCCCAAGGAAAAATTCCGGATGGTCACACTTCAATCAATTCTCCCCTTGCTGCAGGAGAACGACTGGATATGCTCTATAGACCTCAAGGATGCGTACTACCACATATTGATGGACAGACGATCCAGAAGTTTTCTCCGCTTCCAGCTGGGAGCCAGTCATTATCAGTTCAGGGTTCTTCCATTCGGCCTCACCTCAGCCCCCAGGGTGTTCACCAAGGTCATGGCAGTGGTTGCAGCCCACCTGAGACTTCAGGGCATTCAGGTTTTCCCATACCTAGACGACTAGCTCCTTACCGCCGCCAACAGGCATCAACTCTGCGTTGCAAGAGATTATGCTCTGACTCTTGCCCAGAGTCTGGGCATCTCAGTGAATCTTCAAAAATCCTTCTTTCGCCCCGTACAAGTCTTAAGAGTTCATAGGGGCCAGATTGGATACCCATGATTCTCGAGCCTTTCTGATGTCGGACAGGCTGAGCAGCTTGTCGCTTCAGGTGCTTACTCTTCTTCAGAACCAAGCTCCTGTGGCGGAGTTAGTCCTGAGGGCACTAGGGTCTATGGCAGCGGCAATCAATCTATCCCTTCATGCACGCCTGCGAATGCGGGTTTCACAATGGAACCTCCAGGTTCAGTGGTCGCTATTACTCCACCCGTTAAGCTCCCCGATTCCACTGAGCAGAGTTTGCAGGGATTCCCTTACTTGGTGGCTTCACTCTCGAGAGCTGAGGCAAGGGAGACCCTTTGTGATTCCCTCGCCCCAAGCCACGTTGACCATGGATACTTCTCGCCTCGGGGGGGGGGGGGGCATTGTTCGGGCAGAACCGTCCAAGGCACGTGGACTTCCCTAGAGACCGCTCTGCATATCAATGTCCTAGAGATGAGGGCGGTGCTTCTAGCGTTGCAAGCTCTCCATGACCTTCTACCTCTGGGGACTATTGCAATCCAGACAGACAATATGTCAGTAGTCTGGTACATAAACAAATAGGGGGGAACCAGGTCTTATCCCCTTTGTCGAGAAGCTATGAGAGTGTGGGAATGGGCGATATCTACCAACCGCTTTCTAGAAGCAAAGCACATTCCGGGATGGTCCAACATATTAGCGGACAAACTGAGTCTGATAATTCTCACTCCGTACGAGTGGTCTCTCAATCCATCAGTTGCGAAGCAGATCTTCCACAAGTGGGGTTGGTCTCGCTGCGATCTTTTTGCTTCTCCATTTAACACAAAATGCAGCGAGTACTTCGCAATACTTCCCCCCAAGGGGGAGACTCCCAGAGACGCTCTAGTTCATGCTTGGCCTCCCGGTCTTCTTTATGCTTACCCTCCCCTTCCGCTTATGACGAAGTTCATACAGAAAGCCACTCGGTTGAGGAGCAGAGTTATCCTCATAGCCCCATTCTGGCCTCGCCAGATCTGGTTCCCATCCCTGCGGTCTCACAGTTTAACTCCCCCTTGGATACTGGAACCCATTCCAGACCTGATTTCACATCCTGCAGGATGTCAAATCCCAAACCTGGTAAACCTCAAGCTTGCGGCTTGGTTGATAAATTTCCACTGTTGGCTAGGACTCCCGATATCTCATCACCAGTGAAGGCCATTCTGGTAGCGGCTCATAAGCCGGCTACCAGGAAAATATATAATAGCAAGTGGAAACGCTTCTCCATATGGGCAACAGACAAGGGCCTGGATCCTTTTACAGTTCCTATTCCGACAATCCTGGACTTCCTGTCGCTGATTTTTCGGCAGGGAGCAAGTGCTTCTATGGTTAAGGTGCAGTTAGCAGCCATTTCCCATTTTCATGTGGGAGATGGACTATGATCATTGGCATCCACAAAGTTATGCAAAACTTTCTTGCGAGGCATCTTTCTCTTGAAACCTCCTGTGAAAACGGTGGTGCCCCCATGGGATTTGACACTAGTCTTGCAAGCCCTGACGAGTCCACCCTTTGAGCCTGCAGCCTCGATTCCTTTAAAATTCTTGTCCTGGAAAACGGCTTTCTTGGTAGCTATTACTTCTACTAAGAGGGTTTCGGAACTCCAAGCACTGTGTATGAAACCCTCTTATCTCATTTTTCACAGGGATAGAGTGTCTCTCAGGACTAACCCGTCTTTCTTACCTAAGGTGGCTTCGGAATCAAATATCAATCAATCAATCAATTTGCCCGTGTTCTTTCCAAATTTTCAGAATAAGGGAGAGTACATATTGCACAGACTGGACGTACACAGGCAACTATGTTTTTACTTGCACAGAATTAGAAGTTATGTACTCACCATAACGTTCCATCTGAGAAGGTGTATTCATTTGTCTGCAACCTGTGGGTTATGGATCCGATATCGGATCCGAACCGGCATGGTTTACCAGCTATGGATCCAAGCTCTCAGCTCCTCCCCTCACCCATAATGCCCTGCTCTCCCCTCATGACCTCAGATCGAGTTTGCCAACAGCAAGAACACCCTGAAAAGGGTAAAACATCATATGCAGGAAACTGAAAGGCTAGGGGGATAGGAGGGCGGGATGGTTGCAGACAAATGAATACACCTACTCAGATGGAACGTCATGGTGAGTACATAACTTCTAAATCTGAAGTAGGAGATTCATTTGTCTGCAACCTGTGGGACAGAGTCCCCAGCTACCTGAATCTTGGGTGGCCATCATGGAAGGATATTCCGGAGCACCGCGGAGCCAAAGGATGCTCTACCCCTAGATGTAAGATCCAACTTGTAGTGGGAAATAAAAGTATGAGATGAAGCCCACGTGGCTGCTGCACAAATATCATCTAGAGGAATCCTGGCCTTAAAGGCTGACGAGGTAGAGACTGACCGGGTTGAATGAACATGTACACCCTCCGGTGCGGGCCTTCCCGAAGCTTGATAAGCCAATAAGATACATTGTGAAATCCAGCGACATAATGTGACTTTAGAAATTGGTTTGCCCAAATTAAATTTAGCAAAGGAAATGAACAACTGGTCGGATTGCCTATGACCAGCCGTCCTGTTTAGATAAAATCTAAGTTGCCTGTGAACATCTAAGGAATGAAGCTTGTATTCACCTTTGTTTTCATATTTCGGAAAGAAGACAGGGAGGTTAATGGATTGATTAATGTTTGCTTCAGAAGCTACCTTAGGAAGAAAGGACGGGTTGGTCCTGAGGTAAACACGGTCCGGATGAAAGACGAAGTAAGGAGGTTTAGCTGATAATACTTGAAACTCTGAGACTCTCTTGGCCGAAGTAATGGCTACTAAGAAGGCGGTCTTGAAAGATAAGAATTTCAGATCTACCGTAGCCGCCGGTTCGAAGGGGGGGGGCGGTCAAGGCCTGGAGAACTAAGGAAAGGTCCCAAGGAGGAACCGCTTGCTTTACAGGGGGCCTGAGAAGAAAAGTACCTTTAAGGAAAATCTTACATACCTTGGCCGACATCAGTGGATTGGAGTCATGACCAATGTGATAATGAGAAATTGCCGCAAGTTGTACTTTGACCGTGGAACTGCTGGCACCATCATTAAAAAGAGTGGTTAAAAAATCAAGCACCAAAGGGAGAGGAACTGTGAAGGGGTTTAGGATTTGCCGCTCCGCCCACAAAGAGAACCGTTTCCACTTGCTGCGGTAGACTTTCCTAGTGGATGGCTTATGAGCTGCCACCAGGATGGCCTTAACAGGGGACGAAATACCGGGAGTCCTGATCAAGAGTGGAACTGGAGCAGCCAAGCGGTCAGCTTCAGGTTGTCCAGGTTCGGAGGAGATAAGTGGGATGGATGAGATATCAGATCCGGAATGGGATCTAGAATCCAAGGAGGATTCACTGAGTGAGACCTTAGGAAGGGAACCAGATCTGTCGAGGCCAAAATGGAGCAATGAGAATCATTCTGCACCCCAACCGAGAGGCTTTCTGAAGAACTTGGAGCATCAAAGGCAAGGGGATAAGCATAAAGAAGACCGGGTGGCCAAGCATGCACCAGAGCGTCTCTTGGGAACCACCGGGAGGAGGTATCAGAGCGAAAAAACTGTCGCACTTGGTGTTTGAGGGAGAGGCAAAAAGATCGCAACAAGGAGTTCCCCACCGTGCGAAAATGCGTTCCGCTACCTGAGTATTGAGAGACCACTCGTAAGGGGTGAGAATGGTGCGACTGAGTTTGTCCGCCAGGATGTTGGACCGACCCGGAATATGCGTTGCTATGAGAAAGCGGTTGGTGGAGATTGCCCATTCCCACACTCTCATGGCTTCTCGACAAAGCGGGTAAGACCTGGTTCCTCCTTGCTTGTTGATATACCAAACAACTGACATGTTGTCCGATTGAATCGCAATTGTTCCCAAGGGAAGAAAGGCCTGAAGTGCTAGCAACGCTAAGAGCACTGCTCTCATCTCTAGAACGTTGATATGCAGTAAGGTCTCTGAATCGTTCCACGTGCCTTGGACGGTCCGGCCTGCAAAATGCCCCCCCCCCCCACCCGAGGCGGGAGGCGTCCGTGGTCACCGTGGCGAGAGGGGGAGAAGCACAAAATGGGTGGCCTCCGTGGAGATCTGGAGAGTGTAGCCACCACAGGAGGGACCGCTTGCAAGCCTTGCTGATCGCAATGGGATGATGCATAGGAAGAGCAAGATACGACCACTGAACTAGGAGTGTCCATTGAAGGATGCGCATATTGAACCTGGCGAGAGGAAGAAGCACTATTGCTGCAGCCATGGACCCTAGGGCCCTCAGGACCAACTCCACCGGAACTGAGCTTGATTGGAGAATGGCCCGCACCTGGAATTGCAGATTTTGAATTCTGTCCGCAGTGAGGAAGGCTTTTAATCTCCTTGTGTCTAACCTGGCACCTATAAAATCTATGAGCTGCGTGGGTGCTAGGTTGGATTTTTTTGTGTTTATTGTGATGCCCAGACGGGGAGCAAGATGGAGAAAGGAGTCTCGCGCCAATAGTAGTAGATGCCTTGTTGGGGCGGTGAGAAGCCAGTCATCCAGGTAGGGAAAGACCTGTACCCCCTGAAGCCTCAGGTGGGCCGCTACCACTGCTAATACTTTGGTGAACACCCTGGGGGCTGTGGTGAGACCAAAGGGAAGGACCCGGAATTGGTAGTGACTGGCTCCCAGCCGGAAGCGGAGAAACCTCCTGGAGCGCCTGTCCATTAGAATGTGGTAGTACGCATCCTTGAGGTCTATGGAGCACATCCAGTGATTTTCTCCCAGAAGGGGGAGAATAGACTGCAACGTGACCATTCGGAACTTCTCCTTGGGAACTGCCAGGTTCAAGAGTGAAAGGTCTAAAATTGGTCTTAGATCCCCCGTCTTTTTTGGCACTAAAAAGAACCTGGAGTAGAACCCTGATCCGATCTGGTCTGGAGGGACGGGCTGGATGGCTGTTTTCTTTAGCAGATGGCCCTTTTCTTTAGCAGATGGCCAATTTCTGCCAAAGTGGCCTCCCACTGACCGGGTGGAACGTCGGGGAGGGACTTCAATTTTGGCAAGTGAAGAAAGGGTACACGGTATCCTCTGGATATGATCTTGAGGACCCAGCAGTCTGATGTTATGGACACCCATGCCGCTAGGTGCTCCGAAAAACGTCCCCCGACTGCCTCCAGAGTGGAGCAGCCGGGCAACCCCTCAGGGCTGCTGCGCGGGCCGTTCAGAGAAGGGTTCTCTGGACCCGAAGTTCCTGGGAGCCCCTCTGCCCATAGGGCGGCGTCCTCCCTGTCCTCCTCTGCCACGGAAGGACTGGTTGTCCGGAGCAGGCTGAGATTGCTGCGACTTCCGGAACCACATCTTCTTCTGTCCCTTTTGGTTCCTAGAATAGGGCCTCTGGGGTGCAGAGAAGCGGATTCCGACGGCAGACAGCGTCTTCCCGTCCTTCTCGCTCTGGGTCAAAGTGTCGCGAACAGTTTTGCCAAAGAGGGCAGAACCATCGAAGGGGGCGTTCGCGAATGACGCCTTGAAGGGCTTTGAGAAATCGCAATGACGGAGCCAGGCCTGACGTCTAGTAACTAGGCCTGCCCCTGCGGCTCTAGCGGCACCTTCCGTAGCATGGGACAGTAGCCGCATAGAGGTATTGGTGACAGACCTAAGAGTGGCCATGCGGGTGGAGTGCAGCACTTTGTCCTCCTCCGACACGGACTCTGGGGGGGGTGCAGCGTATTCTTTAAAAAGATCGCGCTGCATCCTAATCACGTGTGCCAGGTAGTTCAGCGCCCTCACAGAGAAGGTCGCTGAACTAAACATTCGCTTCCCCAAGCGGTCCATCATCCGAGACTCCTTGCTCGGGGGATGGACTGAGGGACTCTCCTGAGCAAGTTCCCTCTTGGTGGCCGCCGTCAACATGGCATCTACCGGAGGCCCCTTACTCCAATGGGCACGGTCAGCGGGGACTGAGAATACGGTCGGCCTTTTAGGGATTGGCTCCACGGTGTCCGGTTCCTTCCACGCCCTGGTGGTAATGAGGTCCACCAGGGGTCGGCAGGAGGGGACACCCAAGAGGTAGACGGGCCCGCTTCAAATGCCTCCAAGAACACGGACTCGTCCGAGGAAGACTTGGGGGCCGACCACCCCCCCTTATGCGGAGCATTTCCATGATGTCTCCAAATGAGACATCCTCGGGGGGTGACCGTGGGGAGCCTTCCCCTTCCTCCAAATCCGTGTCTTCTGTGAGAGAGTCGGGGGAGTCAATGTGCCTCCTTTTGCACGTATGTTTGCGGGGAACATCCTCCGGGGGGCTGTCAGAGGACTCCTCGCAAACAGTAACCTGTTCCAGGGGAACAGCTTGGGGCAAAGGAGCGGGCTGTCCCAAGGGCCGGACGGTGGAAGCCTGACCCAGTGCAGAGGGAGCACGGGACGGAGCCGAAGCAAGTGCCGGGGGTCCGGAGACCCTCAACAGGGCCCTCTCCACTACATCAAAAGCCGAAGGGGAGCCAACCTCGACCAAAGGATCCGACAATCGGCTCCCCTCGGATCCGAGTGGATCGGGCGGCGCCGGCGCTCGGATCCGAAGGACAGTGCGCTCCGACACAAGCGGCGCCGAAGCACTGATCCCCCCGGATCCGAGGCTCGGATCCAGGCTCCGAGAGGTCGGATCTGAAGCACTCGAGGGCAGGGTCGGATCCGAAGTACCAAGTACTATCGGAGCCGACCCACCCCCGGCTCCGAAGCTGCTCGGCTCCAACTGCTCCGAACCCGGGTAGCGGGTCGGAGAAGGAGCAATTGGCTTGAAAAAAGGGGTCGAGCTCCCCCCCAGAGGGGGGGGGGGAGGCAAGAGCACTCCCATCTGCATCTGGGCCTGGATGAACCTTCTCATCATCCAGTCCAGATCTCGACGAGGCTACCGAGGTAGGCCTTGAGTGCCTCCTCGATAGCCTCGACGGAGATCGGGTCTCCTCCTCCTCAGGTCCCGGTGAAAAACACACAGGAGACCGGGCCGAGGAGGGAGAGCCAACAGACAAGGAGGCCGGAGGAGAAGCCCGCTTGGCTGGCGGGGCCGAAACAGAGGTCTCGGCCCGCCACTTATGGTGCTTCTCCCTCCGGTCCTTCTTTCTAGCTTCCCTCTCCTCCGAACCACTACAGGGAGGTTGAGTCCCAGGAGGACGACGGGGAGCCGGAGAGGAGACAACCGCAGAAACGGTTACCCCCGAAGGAGCGGAGGCCGGAGCCGAGTCCGGTGGCAAAAGACCCGCCAAGACAAGCTTGGACCTCCGCTCCTTCAATGCCCTGGGGTTGAATCCTGCACAAATGGAACATCCAGAAGTGAGGTGTTCAACCCCAAGGCATCTAACACACTGAGTGTGGCCATCAGCCGGGGAAAGCTTATGGCCACACTCAGAGCACTTGGAGAACACAGCTTTGGGTTGTTCAGACATCCCAAATACCAAAAGGTTACTTAAACTAAAGTTAAAGTAAAGTAACTAAACCACACACAGGCCCCAAACACACACTACGCTACCAGCGAGGGGAGGGATAAGAAAAATAAATTTTAAAACACTAAAAGTATAAGTAAGAAAAAGGGAAACCTAAACTTCCACACAACTTTCACACAAAAATTCAAAAATTAGCACTTTAAACACTGAAAAAACTGCACTTAGCTGAAGAGCTTAGGAACACAAATCTGGTCACCAGCGCGGCAAACGAGATCTGAGGTCATGAGGGGAGAGCAGGGCATTATGGGTGAGGGGAGGAGCTGAGAGCTTGGATCCATAGCTGGTAAACCATGCCGGTTCGGATCCGATATCGGAGCCATAACCCACAGGTTGCAGACAAATGAATCTCCTACTTCAGATCTAAAGATTTTCGCAAGTCTGATCAGTTGTTTGTGTCCTTTGCAAAATCAGCCAGGGGAAGGTCCATTTCTAAAGTAAACCTAGCAAATTGGATTTGTCAATGTATAGTTCAGGGGTATGTATCTTCAGGCAAACCAGCTCCTATGGGAATACATGCTCATTCTACCCGGTTCATCGCCACCTCAGCAGCTTTCTGGTCCAGGGTTCCTTTGGACGACATATGTTCAGCAGCTACCTGGTCCTCTTCTCATACGTTCATTTCTCCTTATAAACTGGATATGATATCGAGAAGTAGGGCTTCTTTTGGCTCTGCGGTGCTTCGGAATATCCTTCCATAAGGCCACCCAGGTTTATTGTCTAGGTAGCTGGGGACTCTGTCCCACAGGTTGCAGAGCAAATGAAGTAACTACTTCAGATAAAGAAGTTATGTACTCACCATAACGTTCCACCTGAGTAGATACTTCATTTGTCTGCAACCGTCCCCCCCTGCCATCCCCCTAACCCTTTTTCGTTTTTTTCTGGTCACCTGAAATATTGCTGTCTTGAGGTTAGGTCTTCAGTATACCTCTGTCGAGGTTATGACTGAGATTGGGCAAAATCGATCAGAAGTAATACAGTTAGTGGCAGGGGATTATGGGTAGGGGGAGGAGCTAAGAGCTTGGATCTTGTAGCTTGTGAAGCTGCCGGCTCGGATCCAATACCCACAGGTTGCAGACAAATGAAGTACCTACTCAGATGAAACGTTATGGTGAGTACATAACTTCTTTTTTTTTGAATGATGTACAGGTAACTGTTTGCTAGTGACTGAGACTGCTGCCCCTGTATCAAGTAAGACATCTTTTCATAGTGTCCCCTCCACCCATACGTCCACTAACGAGTGTCTGTCCTTTCCACGTTTAAAATTTGTGAGAAAAGTTACTTGGGTGGGGGGGGGGCACACCCCTAATCAGAATCATATTTATTCTGATCTGTTTTCCTGGGTATGTTTCTGATTACACAGACTGCATGTTCTGTTCCCTGTTGACTGTTAGTGTCTTCCCTATCTATGGTGTACTTTGTACTTTCAATTTCACATTTTAATTCCTGACTTGCACCATGTGTGAGATTATATGGTGGGTTTTGTGCATCCCTCTGTGTTTGTTTCTGTGACTGATTCTCCCTTAATATATTTTCTTTATCTTGATTTCTTTCCCTACTTTTTGGGTTTTGAAGAAACACTATTATCTGCATAGATACCCTTTTGTATTTGACTTTTCTTCCATCTTTGTAATATGGACAATCCTGTTTAATGTGGCCTATTTTTTTACAGGTAAAACATATCACCTTTTTTTCTGAACTTCGTTGTGTATCTGTCTGTAACCCTGGTGGAGCAGAAGCTGCTCGTGTTCCCTGTTTGTTTTTTCATCAGACCATGTATTACGTCCCCTTCCTTTCCCCATGTAGTCTACAAGCTGTTTTTGTACATTTCCTATGTGCAGCTGCAATACTGTGTACTTTTTTTAAACTGTCTACCACTCTGGCTTTTCTCTTGCTCCAGATGGAGTTTAAGATGTGTAATCTCTGCATCTGTATCTATCTGTCTGGCAGAAACTGATTTTAAAGCTGCATCTGCATTTTGCAGAATGTAATTAACTGTCTGACTGAATTGCTTTAACATACCATCTTGCCTGACCAAGACATTATTTTGTTTTTTTTTTGTCATGCTATTTAGACTGTTATTTTCAGATAGTTTTTTAAATTTTTTAAAATGGTAGAAACTAGCTAGCATTACCTTGTCTGCGTGTTTAAAATAGTTATGTGAGTTGAGACACTCACCAGTTTCGGCTGCTTGCTTTGCTTTGACATCTGCCAAAGCATTTATTGTAACCTCTGTTGTACTACATTTTTATGCGTTTTGATTTTGACAATGCTAAACTTTCCCTGTAAATCATTTTGTGAATCAATGCCCACAACTCCCGTAGTACTGGAGCATGTTTTAGGGTTTTGTCAACACTGTCGACGAATCCACTTCTGACCCAAACTGGCATGTGTAAATGAAAAAAAAAAAAAAAAGCATTTAAATAAAGCATCATTTCAAATAGACCACACAGTGTATGTCAACCACTGTTTAAATGCCAACATACTGAAACAAAAATTCCTTTTTTGTCTTGCCACTGAGGCAGAGTCTGCAATAACCAAGACTACTGTTATATATCAGCAGGAGAAATAACTGTCATTTCTGCTGAACCCTGCCCAATGTCAATTGGTGTATTTTGTACCTCTTGTAAACCTTGCTAGGCTTTTTGTAACCGTCTTTTTAGATGTAGTTTGTGCCCTTAGTAAATGTTGTTCGGTTCTATGTGATTGTTACGGTAAACCAGGAATGTCATTATGTAAAGTCTGAATGCTACGCTGAGTCTGTTCCTCTAAATGGCATTATTGTCCCTTACTACTGTCTCTAGGGAAATTTTGAAAAGCTGTGAAAACCTTTTCTTTAAAAGGTTAATATTAATAGCACACCCTACTATGTTAGAACTTTGTTGTTTGTGTGCATGTGCAATATTTACTATAAATAACATTTTTATGTAGTCTATTACATTACTGACATGAACTGCATACACGTGTATTGTATGAGATTTAGGTGACTGCAGAAGGTACATTTAACTGTTGCATATGTGAAGAACTAACAACACTAAAATCAAACAGTTTATCAGAATAGGATATATCTTATGGTATTGCTTACATACTAGACTCCTGTGATAAGACAGACAAAAAAGACCACAGTGAAGAACTTCTCTAGAGCAAACTTCACACTACTCAAGACTGGTGTGGTATCCTTCAAGGCCCCTGAGACAGTGGAAACCACAACCCAAGCTGCGGAAGCCCTTACAAATGCCTTCTATGAACACCTCCAGGACTGCATGGATCAGGCAATCCCAAATAAAACCAAGACTCTTTCCGCAAAGGGCAAACGTCCAGTTTGGTGGACCCCAGCCATTAACAAACTTTACAATAAGAGGAGAAAGCTATTACATGATAGAACAAAATCCATAAAAGGGAAGTCACCCCTGATCATTATTAGTAAAAAAATACGAGCACTCATAAAATCAACTAAGGCCAATTTTGAGAGAAAAATTGCCATGGATTCAAAGGACAACCATAAGGCCATTTTCAGCTATGTTAGGAACCTGGGTGGAAACTCCCAGATATGCTCAGAATTAGTCCAAAATGATACAAAAATCACTGAACCCACAGACATTGCCAACATGCTGGCAGACAGGTTCAGTGCAAACTTCACCCCCCTCCCTAAAGGAGAGATAACTATCCCAGCGGAGTGTAGCCTCCCAGACATCTCAAATGCGCAGGTGAAAGCTGCTCTCTCTAAAGCTAAAAACACAGCATCAATGGGACCGGATGGTGTCCCCGGCTGTGTGCTACACGAGCTAAATGAGGAATTAAACCCGCACATAAGGCAGCTGTTTAATCTCAGCCTTACCTCAGGATACGTGCCCAAGGAGTGGCGTACGGCAACTGTGGTCCCACTCCACAAAGGTGGTGCCTCTACGGACCCTGGTAATTACCGCCCCATAAGCTTAACAAGTCTAGTCTGCAAAGCTATGGAGAGGATCATAATGGAGCTCATAAACAAAGACATAGGGGACTTGCAGACATTGGACCCGACCCAGTTTGGCTTCGTCAAGGGAAGATCATGCCTTTTGAACTTGGTCGACTTCTTCGAAACAGTCACCAAGGCCATTGATGAGGGAAAGGCAGTCCATACAGCCTACCTTGACCTTGCAAAGGCTTTCGACACAATACCCCACTCGGGTATTGTAAAAACTTACCAGCTTAAATGTAAACCCATATGTCACAAGATGGGTTGCAAACTGGCTTAAGGACAGAACCCACAGGGTTAGAGTTGCTGGCGCTATGTCAGACTCCAAGCCGGTCACAAGTGGTGTCCCACAGGGCTCAGTCCTTGGCCCCCTATTGTTCGGCATCTACTTCTCAGAAGTACAGGCCAACATGGGAGGTCTTTGGCTGACAAAGTTTGCAGACGACTGCAAACTGGGCGCCATAGTGGAAAGTGCATCGGACACGGATATCCTTCAGAAGGGACTCACGGAAACAGATAGCTGGTGCCAGAGCCATGGCCTGAAGTTAAATGCCAAAAAATGTATAGTCATACCCTTCGGGAAAAACAAGGTAACCCCAAGCTACCATACAGGTGACAATCCACTAAGCACAGAAGAGGTTATCAGGGACCTGGGGACCCAGGTTGACAGTGGCCTTTCTTTTGACACTCACGTTGCTAAAGTGGTTACAAAGACCTTCTACATTGCCCACCTGATCATGAAGGGATTCACATCCAGATCTAGTGAGGTCATTGTTCCCCTGTACTCTTCACTTATCAGACCAATGATCGAGTACAATGCCCCATTCGGGATGTATCTCGCCCGACATCTGCAGCAATTGGAGAGACCCCAAAAGTTTCTCACCAAAAGGATAAAGGGACTCCAAAATCTGTCATATGCTGCCAGATTGAAGAAACTCCAGCTCTATTCAGTCGCATACCGTCTGCTCAGAGGTGACATGTGCCTGACATACAAGGCCATGTCCAACATGGAATTAATGGACATGCTCCACCTCAAAAAATCCAAATCCACCAAAACCACTAGAGCAAGCGACTTAAACCTTAGCACGGATATAAATAGGACGTGCTGGAGGGATAGATTTATCACTCAGAGACTCCCTATGCTGTGGAATAGAGTCCCGGTCCATGTGAGGCAGAGCACCTCGCTGGCTCTGTTCAAGAGAAATCTTGACCTGTGGATGGGAGATCGTAGGTTTACCCCGGGAATCATCTCTGTGTCACTGCTGGACAGAGGCACAACAAACTAATGGGTACAGTATTTTTTCATATAAGGGGTGGCGTAAGCCACAAAAATTCGGGCTAGGCTTATAAATGCCTTGGGGCAGATAGCCTAGTATAAACCTATGAACCTATGAACCTATATGTTTGGAAAGTTACTTCCACATAAAAAACAGTCTTTATGAATTGCTGTACATTTTATGTATGGATTATAGGCATTTATGCATTTACAAACACAACTGTTATCTAAATTATGAACATTAAACATTTCAGATTTACATTTCATATCTGACACAGAAGATTTATACCATGTAAATTTATATACACAATATGTGGGCATTGTGAAGTTAACTGTCTGTACTGTGAAGAATTTACTGTATTTTGCGTAGATAACAAACAGGTGATGAGGCTGAAGTCACTTAGAAGACACAGTGTCCTTCAACAGACAAATTGATGGTGGAACGTCGCAGGACAGCTTCTACGGCATCACTCTGCATCCACCAACTAAGTACTGGAATTGTTAATCTGTTGAATTTACGAAAATTTAAGGCTTTTATGAAAAATGCACTGTTGGTAACGGATGAAAAAACGTTGTGGCCAGTGGGCTAGGTTCCTGGCCAGTGAGCTAGGCTCGCCACTGTAAAATATTATTAGCAGTGAGCTAGGCTGACACCGTACTACTGTATCTGTTAATATTTATTTGTATTAGTACAAATTTTTGCCAAACAGTTAATATTGTCAGAGTTATTTCAATTCTATTATAACACGGCTAGACACAAAGTAAAGACTGATGTACACTCAGTCATAGATGTAACTAAACAGCGAAGATAAAGTCCAGATTATATACTCTTTTAGATATTTATTTATTTATTTTACATTTGTTGACCGGGCTAGTCTAACTGGATATATGTCCATTTTCAGTAGAGGCCCGGGGAGATAAGCTCCGAGGAAGCACAAAAATATAATCACATATACAAAGATTAATTTCATGTTAAACATTGCTAGAAAGAAAGATCAGGAATAATCTCAGAGTTCCAGGGAGATACTATAACTGCATTTTTATTTAATTACTAAATTGAAAACTGCTTTTTCATACTGAGACTTGTATTTTCTCTTTGTGGGTGTTCTTTCTATGCTTTTAAAGTGAGGTTTCTGTGTTCTGCTCAGGTGGCATAATCTTGATAGTGGCCTGTTGTCTGGCTGGTAGTTTTGTTTGAGTTTCCTCTGTTTCTGGCAGCCATTTTCTGCTGATTGTCTTCATTATTATTGAGAGTAAAAAAACCTACTGACCTTCTGTAGTACAAGTGACTGGGTAATAGAAGGGACTGAGTAGTAATTTGATCTTCTAACTCTTACATTCTTATTGGCATATAAACCCTGTGTCTTGAAAAGGTTGTGCTTGTATTGCTCAGGCTGTGGATTGTATTTCATAACTGAAACTAAGTGGAAATTCCTTAAGATTCCAAGAGCAGGATAAGTTATTTCTTACACTTAATTCACTGAACTGCACTTCTGAAATGCTTAAAATTGTGCTATTAGTTGATCTACTACATTTTGGACTGTTATAAAGCTTTTTTATTGTTTCACTGCATTTATGTACTGTTTTATACTGTTTAACTGTATTTTTCATTGCTAGATACTGTCTCATTCCTCTAATTGCATATTTACTGAATTACTTAACTGTAAACTGATTTTTCATACTGAGAGTTGCATTTTGTGTTTGATTTTGTGAGGTTTCTGTGTTCTACAGATATCAACTGTAATAGTGTGCATTACTATAATTGTCTGTTTACAGTTAAAAGCATTCTCTAGAGTCTCCTTGCTCCTTGATCTGTTTAAAACTTTCATTTAGTGGCTACAGCTAGGAACTGCATTACTATAATTGCATTTTTATTGAATTACTAAATTGTAAACTGCTTTTTCATACTGAGACTTGTATTTTCTCATTGTGGGTGTTCTTTTTATGCTTTTAAAGTGAGGTTTCTGTGTTATGTTCAGGTGGCATAATCTTGATAAAGGCCTGTTGCCTAGGCTGGTAGTTTTGTTTGAGTTTCCTGTGTTTCTGGCAGCCATTTTCTGCTGATTGTCTTCATTGTTATTGAGAGTAGGAAGGCCTCCGGACCTTCTATAGTATGAGTGATTGGGTAATAGCAGGGGCTGAGTAGTAATTTGATCTTCTAATTCTTCTATTCTTAATGGTACATAAACCCTGTGTCTTGAAAAGGTTGTGCTTGTATTGCTCAGGCTGTGGACTGTATTTCATTACTGAAACTAAGTGGAAATTCCTTAAGATTCCAAGAGGAGGATGTTATTTCTTACACTTATTTCACTGAACTGCACTTCTGAAATGCTTCTAATTGTGCTATACAGTTGATCTACTACATTTTGCACTGTTATAAAGCTTTTTTATTGTTTCACTGCATTTATGTACTGTTTTATATTGTTTTAACTGTATTTGTCATTGCTAGATACTGTTTCATTACTCTAATTGCATGATTACTGAATTACTTAACTGTAAACTGCTTTTTCATACTGAGAGTTGTATTTTCTGTTTGTGAGTGCTTTATCCGAGCTTTTTTGTGCATTTTTTTATTTTTTGAGGTTTCTGTGTTCTACAGATAGGAACTGTAATAGTGGGCATTACTATAATTGTCTGTTTACAGTTAAAAGCACTCTCCAGAGTCTGCTTGCTGTTTGATCTGTTTAAAACTTTCATTTAGTGGCTACAGCTAGGAACTGTAATAGTGTCCATTACTGTAATTGCATGTTAATTTAATGACTACACTGTAAACTGCTTTTTCATACTGAGACTTGCATTTTCTCTTTGCGGGTGTTCTTTCTATGCTTTTAAAGTGAGGTTTCTGTGTTTTGTTCAGGTGGCATAATCTTGATAGAGGCCTGTTGTCTAGGCTGGTAGTTTTGTTTGAGTTTACTGTGTTTCTGGCACCCATTTTCTACTGATTGTCTTCATTGCTATTGAGAGTAACAAGGCCTCCGACATTCTGTAGTATCAGCAGGGGCTGAGTAGTAATTTGATCTTCTAACTCTTCCATTCTTATTGGTACATAAACCCTGTGTCTTTAAAAGGTTATGCTTGTATTGCTCAGGCTGTGGATTGTATTTCATTACTGAAACTAAGTGGAAAATCATTAAGATTTCAAGAGCAGGGCAAGTTATTTCTTACACTTATTTCACTGAACTGCTCTTCTTAAACGCTTATAATTCTGCTATACAGTTGATCTACTACATTATGCACTGTTATAAAGCTTTTTTATTGTTTCACTGCATTTAGGTACTGGTTTATACTGTGTTACCTATTTTTCATTGCTAGATACTGTTACATTACTCTAATTGCATGTTTACTGAATTATTTAACTGTAAACTGCTTTTTGATACTGAGAGTTTTATTTTCTGTTTGTGAGTGCTCTATCCAAACTTTTCTGTGCATTTTTGATTTTTTGAGGTTTCTGTGTTCTACAGCTAGGAACTGTAATAGTGTGCATAACTATAATTGTCTGTTTACAGATAAAATATTTTTCTAGAGTCTGCTTGCTCCTTGATCTGTTTAAATCTTTCATTTAGTGGCTACAGCTAGGAACTGTAATAGTGTGCATTACTATAATTGTACTTTTATTTAATTACTAAATTGTAAACTGCTTTTTCATACTGAGGCTTGTATTTTCTCTTTGTGGGTGTTCTTTCTATGCTTTTAATGCGAGGTTTCTGTGTTCTGCTCATGCCGCATAATCTTGATAGAAGCCTGTTGTCTAGGCTGGTAGTTTTTTTGAGTTTCCTGTGTTTCCAGCAGCTATTTTCTGTTGATTGTCTTCATTATTATTGAGAGTAACAAGGCCTCCTGACCTTCTGTAGTACGAGTGATTGGGTAATAGCAGGGGCTGAATTGTAATTTGATCTTCTAACTCTTCCATTCTTACTGGTAGATAAACCCTGTGTCTTGAAAAGATTGAGCTTGAATTCCTCAGGCTGTGGATTGTATTTCATTACTGAAACTAAGTGGAAAATCATTAAGATTTCAAGAGCAGGGCAAGTTATTTCTTACACTTATTTCACTGAACTGCTCTTCTGAAATGGCTACAATTGTGCTATACAGTTGATCTACTACATTATGCACTGTTATAAAGCTTTTTTATTGTTTCACTTCATTTAGGTACTGGTTTATACTGCTTTAAATTTATTTTTCATTGCTAGATACTGTTACATTACTCTAATTGCATGTTTACTGAATTATTTAACTGTAAACTTCTTTTTCATACTGACAGTTGTATTTTCTGTTTGTGAGTGCTCTATCCAAGCTTTTCTGTGCATTTTTGATTTTTTGAGGTTTCTGTGTTCTACAGCTGGGAACTGTAATAGTGTGAGTTAAAAGCATTCTCTAGAGTCTGCTTTGCTCCTTGATTTGTTTAAATCTTTCATTTAGTGGCTACCGCTAGATTACTATAATTGCATGTTTATTTAATTACTATGTTGTAAACTGCTTTTTTATACTGAGACTTGTATTTTCTCTTTGTGGGTGTTCTTTCTATGCTTTTAAAGGGAGGTTTCTGTGTTCCGCTCAGGTGGCATAATCTTGATAGAGGCCTGTTGTCTAGGCTGGTAGTTTAATTTCATTTTCCTGTGTTTCTGGCAGCCATTTTCTGCTGATTGCCTTCATTATTATTGAGAGTGAAAAGGCCTCCTGACCTTCTGTAGTGCGAGTGATTGGGTAATAGCAGGGGCTGAGTAGTAATTTGATCTTCTAACTCTTCCATTCTTACTGGTACATAAACCCTGGTCTTGAAATGGTTGTGCTTGCATTGCTGAGGCCGTGGATTGTATTTCATTACTGAAACTAAGTGGAAATTTCTTAAGATTCCAAGAGCAGGGCAAGTTATTTATTGCACTTATTTCACTGAACTGTACTTCTGAAACGCTTATAATTGTGCTGTAGAGTTGAGTTACTACATTTTGCACTGTTATAAAGTTTGTTATTGTTTCACTGCATTTATTTACTGATTTATACTGTTTTAACTGTATTTTTTATTGCTAGATACTGTTTCGTTACTCTAATTGCATTTTTACTGAATTACTTAACTGTAAACTGCTTTTTCATACTGATAGTTGTATTTTCTGTTTGTGAGTGCTCTATCTGAGCTTTTCCTGTGCATTTTTGATTTTTTGAGGTTTCTGTGTTCTACAGCTAGAAACTGAAATAGTGTGCATTACTATAATTGTCTGTTTACAGTTAAAAACATGTTCTAGAGTGATCTGTTTAAAACGTTCATTTAGTGGCTACAGCTAGGAAATGTAATAGTGTGCATTACTATAATTGCATTTTTATTTAATTACTAAACTGTAAACTGCTTTTTCATACTGAGACTTGTATTTTCTCTTTCTGGGTATTCTTTCTATGCTTTTAAAGAGAGGTTTCTGTGTTTGCTCATGTGCCATAATCTTGATAGAAACCTGTTGTCGAGGCTGGAAGTTTTGTTTGAGTTTCCTGTGTTTCTGGCAGCCATTTTCTGTTGATAGTCTTCATTATTATTGAGACTAACAAGGCCTCCTGACCTTCTGTAGTACGAGTGATTGGGTAATAGCAGGGGCTGAGTAGTAATTTGATATTCTAACTCTTCCATTCTTACTGGTACATAAACCCTGTGTCTTTAAAAGGTTATGCTTGTATTGCTCAGGCTGTGGATTGTATTTCATTACTGAAACTAAGTGGAAATTCCTTAAGATTCCAAGAGCAGGATAAGTTATTTCTTGCACTTATTTCACTGAACTGCACTTCTGAAACGCTTATAATTGTGCTATACAGTTGATCTACTACATTTTGCACTGTTATAAAGGTTTTTATTTGTTCACTGCATCTATGTACTGTTTTATACTGTGTTACCCATTTTTCATTGCTAGATACTGTTTCATTACTCTAGCTGCATGTTAACTGAATTACTTAACTGTAAACTGCTTTTTCATACCGAGAATTGTATTTTCTGTTTGTGAGTGCTCTATCCGAGCGTTTCTGTGCATTTTTGATTTTTTGAGGTTTCTGTGCTCTACAGCTAGGAACTGTAATAGTGTGCATTACTATAATTGTCTGTTTACAGACAAAAGATTTTTCTAGAGTCTGCTTGCTCCTTGATCTGTTTAAAACGTTCATTTAGTGGCTACAGCTAGGAACTGTAATAGTGTGCATTACTATAATTGCATTTTTATTAAATTACTAAATTGTGAACTGCTTTTTCATACTGAGGCTTGTATTTTCTCTATGTGGGTGCTCTTTCTATGCTTTTAAAGTGAAGTTTCTGTGTTCTGCTCATGCCGCGTAATCTTGATAGAAGCCTGTTGTCTAGGCTAGTAGTTTTGTTTGAGTTTCCTGTGTTTCTGGCAGCCATTTTCTGCTGATAAGTCTTCATTATTATTGAGAGTAACAGGGCCTCCTGACCTTCTGTAGTACGTGTGATTGGGTAATAGCAGGGGCTGAGTTGTAATTTGATCTTCTAACCCTTCCATTCTTACTGGTAGATAAACCCTGTGTCTTGAAAAGGTTGTGCTTGAATTGCTCAGGCTGTGGATTGTATTTCATTACTGAAGCTAAGTGGAAATTCATTAAGATTTCAAGAGCAGGGCAAGTTATTTCTTACACTTATTTCACTGAACTGCACTTCTAAAACGCTTATAATTGTGCTATACAGTTGATCTACTACATTATACACTGTTATAAAGCTTTTTTATTGTTTCACTGCATTTATGTACTGGTT
The DNA here is from genome assembly GCF_019279795.1 of Protopterus annectens. Taxonomy (NCBI): domain Eukaryota; kingdom Metazoa; phylum Chordata; order Ceratodontiformes; family Protopteridae; genus Protopterus; species Protopterus annectens. Next base: position 1,125,526,036 of record NC_056747.1, on the reverse strand, counting down.
TATACTGTTTTAACTGTATTTTTCATTGCTAGATACTGTTTTATTACTCTAAATGCATGGTTGCTGAATTACTTAACTGTAAACTGCTTTTTCATACTGAGAGTTTTATTTTCTGTTTGTGAGTGCTCTATCCGAGCTTTTCTGTGCATTTTTGATTTTTTTGAGGTTTCTGTTTTCTACAGCTAGGAACTGTAATAGTGTGAATTGCTGTAATTGTCTGTTTACAGTTAAAAGCATTCTCTAGAGTCTGCTTGCTCCTTGATTTGTTTAAATCTTTCATTTAGTGGCTACAGCTAGGAACTGTAATAGTGTGCATTACTATAATTGCATTTTTTATTTAATTACTAAATTGTAAACTGCTTTTTCATACTGAGACTTGTATTTTCTCTTTGTGGGTGTTCTTTCTATGCTTTTAAAGTGAGGTTTCTGTGTTATGCTCATGTGGCATAATCTTGATAGAGGCCTGTTGTCTAGGCTGGTAGTTTTCTTTGAGTTCCCTGTGTTTCTGGCAGCCATTTTCTGTTGATTGTCTTCATTATTATTGAGAGTAACAAGGCCTCCTGACCTTCTGTAGTACGAGTGATTGGGTAATAGCGGGGGCTGAGTAGTAATTGGATCTTCTAAGTCTTACATTCTTACAGACATATAAACCCTGTGTCTTGAAAAGGTTATGCTTGTATTGCTTAGGGAGTGGATTGTATTTCATTACTGAAACTAAGTGGAAATTCCTTAAGATTCCAAGAGCAGGATAAATTATTTCTGAAACTTATTTCACTGAGCTGCACTTCTGAAACACTTATAATTTTGCTATACAGTTGATCTACTACATTCTGCACTGTTATAAAGCTTTTTTAATGTTTCACTGCATTTATGTACTGTTTTATACTGTTTTAAATTTGTTTTTCATTGCTAGATACTTTTTCATTACTCTAATTGCATGTTTACTGAATTACTTAACTGTAAATTGCTTTTTCATTCTGAGAGTTTTATTTTCTGTTTGTGAGTGCTCTATCCAAGCTTTTCTGTGCATTTTTGATTTTTTGAGGTTTCTGTGTTCTACAGCTAGGAACTGTAATAGTGTGCATTACTATAATTGTCTGTTTACAGTTAAAAGCATTCTCTAGTGTCTGCTTGCTCCTTGCTCTGTTTAAATCTTTCATTTGGTGGCTACAGATAGGAACTGTAATAGTGTGCATTACTGTAACTGCATTTTTGTTTAATTACAAAATTGTAAACTGCTTTTTCATACTGAGACTTGTATTTTCTCTTTGTGGGTGTTCTTTCTATGCTTTTAAAGTGAGGTTTCTGTGTTCTGCTCATGTGGCATAATCTTGATAGAGGCCTGTTGTCTAGGCTGGTTGTTTTGTTTGAGTTTCCTGTGTTTCTGGCAGCCATTTTCTGTTGATTGTCTTCGTTATTATCGAGAGTAACAAAGCCTCCTGACCTTCTGTAGTACGAGTGATTGGGTAATAGCAGGGGCTAAGTATTAATTTGATCTTCTAACTCTTCCATTCTTACTGGTACATAAACCCCGTGTCTTGAAAAGGTTGCACTTGAATTGCTCAGGCTGTGGATCATATTTCATTACTGAAACTAAGTAGAAATTCCCTAAGATTACAAGAGCAGGATAAATTATTTCTTAAACTTATCTCACTGAACTGCACTTCTGAAATGCCTACAATTGTGCTATACAGTTTATCTACATCATTTTGCACTGTTATAACGTTTTTTATTGTTTCACTACATTTATGTACTGTTTTATACTGTTTTAACGGTATTTTTCATTGCTAGATTCTGTTTCATTACTCTAATTGCATGTTTACTGAATTACTTAACTGTAAACTGCCTTTCCATACTGAGAATTGTATTTTCTGTTTCTGACTCCTCTATCCGAGCTTTTTTGTGCAATTTTGACTTTTTAAGGTTTCTGTGTTCTAAAGCTAGGAACTGTAATAGCGTGCATTACTATAATTGTCTGTTTACAGTTAAAAGCATTCTCTAGAGTTTGCTTGCTCCTTGATCTGTTTAAAACTTTCATTTAGTGGCTACAGCTAGGAAATGTAATAGTGTGCATTACTATAATTGCATTTTTATTTAAGTACTAAATTGTAAACTGCTCCTTCATACTGAGACATGTATTTTCTCTTTGTGGGTGTTCTTTCTAAGCTTTTAAAGTGAGGTTTCTGTGCTCTGCTCAGGTGGCATAATCTTAATAGAGGCTTGTTGTCAAGGCTGGTAGATTTGTTTGAGTTTCCTGTGTTTCTGGAAGACATTTTCTGCTGATTGTCTTCATTATTATTGAGAGTAATAGGCCTCCTGACCTTCTGTAGTACGAGTGTTTGGGTAATAGCAGGGGATGAGTAGTAATTTGATCTTCTATCTCTTCCATTCTTACTGGTATATAAACCCTGTGCTTTGAAAATGTTGTGCTTGTATTGCTCAGGCTGTGGATTGTATTTCCCTACTGAAACTAAGTGGAAATTCCTTAAGATTCCAAGAGCAGGATAAGTTATTTCTTACACTTATTTCACTGAACCGCACTTCTGAAACGCTTATAATTGTGCTATACAGTTGATCTACTACATTTTGCACTGTTATAAAGGTTTTGTATTGTTTCACTGCATTTATGTACTGTTTTATACTGTGTTACCTATTTTTAATTGTTGATACTGTTTTATTACTCTAATTGCATGTTTACTGAATTACTTAACTGTAAATGGCTTTTTTCATACTGACAGTTGTATTTTCTGTTTGTGAGTGCTCTATCCGAGCTTTTCTGTGCATTTTTGATTTTTTGAGGTTTCTGTGTTCTACAGCTAGGAATTCTAATAGTGTGAATTACTATAATTGTCTGTTTATAGTTAAAAGCATTCTCAAGAGTCTGCTTGCTCCTTGATCTGTTTAACACTTTCATTTAGTGGCTACAGCTAGGAACTGTAGTACTGTGCATTACTATAATTGCATGTTTATTTAATTACTACGTTGTAAATAAGAAGTTATGTACTCACCATAACGTTCCATCTGAGTAGGTTTCTTCATTTGTCTGCAACCTTTGGGACACGGATCCGATCTCGAATCCGAGCCGGCAACTTTTACCACAGCATAGATCCAAGCTCCTAGCTCCTCCCTTTACCCATAATCCCCTGCCAACCCTAACTGATCTCAGATCAAGTTTGCCCGATATAAGCAATGTTATTGTGCCCCGGAAGGGGCTTATCCAAGACAGATCCTATAGGTCAGGGGGAAGTAGGGGGGGATGGTTGCAGACTAATGAAGATACCTACTCAGATGGAACGTTATGGTGAGTGCATAACTTCTTAATCTGAGGTAGGAAATTCATTTGTCAGCAACCTTTGGGACAGAGTCCCCAGCTACCTGAATCCTGGGTGGCCTTTATGGAAGAACATTCCGGAGCACTGCAGAGCCAAAGGATGCCCTACCTCTGGAAACAACATCCAGTTTGTAATGGCTGATAAAGGTATGAGATGAGGCCCAAGTGGCTGCGGAACAAATATCATCTAAGGGGACCCTAGATTTAAAAGCCGCCGAAATAGCGACGGCCCTAGTAGAATGAGCTCGGACTCCCTGAGGTGCAGGCCTTCCCAAACTCTGATACGCTAAGAGGATACAACTAGCTATCCACAGTGATAGTGTAACTTTAGAAACTGACTTGCCTAAACTTGTTTTGGCAAAGGAGACAAACAACTGGTCAGATTGCCTATGACCAGCAGTTCGATGAGTATAAAAACGTAATTGTCTGTGCACATCCAAGGAATGCAGTTTATATTCTCCTTTGTTGTAATGGCCACTAAGAAGGCCGTCTTCCAAGAGAGATATTTAAGATCAAACGTGGCCACCGGCTCGAAAGGGGGGCTTGTCAAGGCTTGGAGAACCAAAGACAAATCCCATGGGGGTACTACCTCCCTGACCGGAGGTCTGAGAAGGAAGGTACCCTTGAGGAAAGCTTTACAAAGCTTGGAAGTCATTAGAGGGCCAGATTCATGCCCTACATGATAACGCGAAATCGCTGCCAGTTGTACCTTGACAGTAGAGCAGCTAGCCCCTTGATGAAAAAGGGTAGTTAAGAAATCCAAAACCGACGTGAGAGGCGCCTTGAAAGGATCCAACTGATGGTGCTCCGCCCAGATGGAGAAACGTTTCCACTTGCTACGGTAGACTCTTCTGGTGGAAGGTTTATGTGCTGCTACTAGGATGGCTTTGACTGGTGAGGAGATTCCGGGAGTCCTAATCAGGAGTGGAACTGGAGCAACCAAGCAGTCAGCTTGAGGTTGACCAGGTTGGGAGCCGGGAGACCCAGAGGGTGGGTAATGAGATCTGGGAGTGGATCCAGAATCCATGGTGGATGAATTAGGTGAGACCACAGGTACGGGAACCATGTTTGACGAGGCCAGAATGGGGCAATGAGGATCATTCTGCTCCCCAGCCGACTGGCTTTCTGTAGGAGTTTCAGCATCATGGGCTAAGGAGGATAAGCGTAAAGGAGACTGGGAGGCCAAGCATGTACTAGAGAGTCTCTAGGGGACTCCCCATGAGGGGGGATTAGAGCGAAGTAACTGTTGCATTTGGTATTTGAAGGAGAGGCAAAAAGATCGCAACAGGGTTGCCCCCATAGGGCAAATATTTGTTTCGCTATTACAGGATTGAGAGACCATTCGTACGGAGTCAGAATCGAACGACTGAGCCTGTCTGCTAGGATGTTCATAGGTTCATAGGTTTATACTAGGCTATCTAACCTGAGGCATTTATAAGCCTAGCCCAAAGTTTTGTGGCTTACGCCACCCCTTGTATGAAAAAATACTGTACCCATTAGTTTGTTGTGCCTCTGTCCAGCAGTGACACAGAGATGATTCCCGGGGTAAACCTGCGATCTCCCATCCACAGGTCAAGATTTCTCTTGAACAGAGCCAGCGAGGTGCTCTGCCTCACATGGACCGGGATTTTATTCCACAGCATAGGGAGTCTCTGAGTGATAAATCTATCCCTCCAGCACATCCTATTTATATCCGTGCTAAGGTTTAAGTCACTTGCTCTAGTGGTTTTGGTGGATTTGGATTTTTTGAGGTGGAGCATGTCCATTAATTCCGGGTTGGACATGGCCTTGTATGTCAGGCACATGTCACCTCTGAGCAGACGGTATGCGACTGAATAGAGCTGGAGTTTCTTCAATCTGGCAGCATATGACAGATTTTGGAGTCCCTTTACCCTTTTGGTGAGGAACTTTTGGGGTCTCTCCAACTGCTGCAGATGTCGGGTAAGATACATCCCGAATGGGGCATTGTACTCGATCATTGGTCTGATAAGTGAAGAGTACAGGGGAACAATGACCTCACTAGATCTGGTTGTGAATCCCTTCATGATCAGGTGGGCAATGTAGAAGGTCTTTCTAACCACTTTAGCAACGTGAGTGTCAAAAGAAAGGCCACTGTCAACCTGGGTCCCCAGGTCCCTGATAACCTCTTCTGTGCTTAGTGGATTGCCACCTATATGGTAGCTTGGGATTACCTTGTTTTTCCCGAAGGGTATGACTATACATTTTTTGGCGTTTAACTTCAGGCCATGGCTCTGGCCCTGTCTCGCAACCCCCTGCCCCATCCTATTCCCCTAAGCAGGGCTTCCAGAGGGTCGCTCATGTGGTGGCTCCGTTCCCCGAGTCTCCACACGGGACAACCATTTTCGATGCCTTCCCATCGAAGGCATCGATGCGAGACAGGGACTATTGTACTTGGACGTCCCGGAATGTGCGTTGCAATAAGAAAGCGGTTGGTGGAAATCGCCCATTCCCACACGCTCATGGCCTCGCGACAAAGGGGATAAGACCTGGTTCCCCCTTGTTTGTTGATGTACCAGACAACTGACATGTTGTCCGTTTGTACTGCAATTGTCCGAATCGGTAGAAGGCTGTGAAGTGCCTGCAATGTCGAAAGCACCGCCCTTATCTCTAGGACATTGATAAGCAAAGAGGTCTCTGTGTCGTTCTACGTGCCTTGGACCGTTCTGCCTGAATAGTGCCCCCCCACCCCAGGCGAGAGGCGTCCGTGGTCACTGTGGCGACGGGGGAAGGCATCGAAAATGGTCGTCCCGTGTGGAGACTCGGGGAACGGAGCCACCACATGAGCGACACTCTGCAAGCCCTGCTTAGGGGAATAGGATGGGACAGGGGGTTGCGAGACAGGGACCATTGTACTTGGAGGGTCCACTGCAGGATCCTCATATTTATGCAGGCTAGGGGTAGTAGAGGAATAGCTGCCGCCATGGACCCTAGAGCCCTCAGGATCAATTCCGCAGCTGGAGCAGGAAGAATGAGAATGGCCTTGACATGCAACCTCAGGTTCTGAAGCCGATCGGGGGTCAGGAAGGCAAGCATTATCCTGGAATCCAATCTCACCCCTATGAAATCCATTACCTGTGAGGGGACTAGAGAGGATTTGGTCATGTTGATAGTTAACCCTAGACGTGGAGCAAGGTCGAGGAAATAATCCCTGCCTGAACAGAGCAGATGCCTTGTTGGGGCGATGAGGAGCCAGTCGTCCAGGTATGGAAAGACCTGAATTCCTTGAAGCCTCAGGTGGGCCGCTATGACTGCCAAGACTTTGGTGAACACCCTGGGGGCTGAGGTGAGACCGAAGGGAAGGGCCATGAACTGAAAGTGACTGGCTCCCAGCCGGAAGCGGAGGAACCTCCTGGAGCGTCTGTCCACTAGGATGTGGTAGTACGCATCCTTGAGGTCTATCGAGCACATCCCAATCGTTCTCCCGTAATAGGGGGAGAATAGATTGTAAGGTGACCATTCAGAACTTTTCTTTGGGTACTGCCAGGTTCAGGAGAGAGAGATCGAGAATGGGTCTCAAGTCCCCCGTCTTTTTTGGAACCAGAAAGAACCTGGAGTTAAACCCCGATCCGAACTGATCTGGGGGGACGGGTTGGATGGCTCTTTTTTGCAAAAGCTGCTGAATTTCTGTAGCAGCTGCCTCCCTTTGATTGGGTGGTACGTCGGGGAGGCTTTTGGTTTTGGGGGTTACAATAAAGGGAATTTGGTAACCTCTGGATATGATGCGAAGCACCCAGCGATCTGTTGTTATGGACTCCCACATTGCTAGGTGCTTGAAGACGCCCGACTGCCTACAGAGTGGAGCAGCCGGGCAACCCCTCAGGGGTTCTGCGTGGGCCTCTCAGAGAATGGTTCTCTGGACCAAAAGTTTCTGGGACCCCCTCTGCCTCTTGGGCGGCGTCCTCCCTGTCCTCCTCTGCCATGAGAGGACTGGTTGTCCGCAGCAGACTGGGACTGATGCGATTTTCGGAACCACATCTTCTTCTGACCCTTTTGGTTCTTAGAAAAGGACCTCTGGGGAGCAGAGAAGTGGACTCCGACGGCAGACGTCTTCCCGTCTTTCTCGCTCTGGACGAAAGTGTCGCGAACAGTTTTGCCAAAAAGTGCAGAACAATCAAAGGGGGCATTCGCGAATGACGCCTTAAAGGGTTCCGAGAAGTCACAGTGTCGGAGCCAGGCCTGACACCTGATTACCAGGCTGGCTCCGCCAGCTCTAGTGGCTCTTTCAGTGGCGTGAGACAAGAGCCGCATAGAGGTGTTAGAAACTGAACGTAGAGGAGACATTCGGGAGGAGTACAGTTGCTTGTCCTTCCGAGATGGACTTTGGGGGGGATGCAGCGTATTCTTTTATTAAATCCCGCTGCATCCGGATGACGTGTGCCGTATAGTTCAGCGCTCTCATGGAGAAGGTTGCTGAACTAAAGACCCGTTTCCCCAGGCGGTCCATCGCTCGAGAGTCCTTACTCGGTGGGTGGACCACAGAGCTTTCCTGAGCCAGTTCTCTCTTGGTGGCCGCTGCCACCAACATGGCATCCACGGGGGACCTCTGTTCCAGTGGGTTCTTTCAGCAGGGGGACTCAGGATCCTATCCAGGCACTTGGGGACTGGCTCTACAGTGTCCGGCTCCTTCCAAGCCCTGCTGGAAATAAGGTCCACCAGGGGGTCGGGGGAGGGGACACCCAAGAGGTAGATGGCCCTGCTTCGAATGCCTCCAGGAATACGGACTCATTGGAGGAAGCCTTGGGGGCAGACCACCCCCCCCTAATCCTGAGCATCTCCATGATGTCTCCAAAGGAGACATCCTCGGGGGGGGTGACCTTGGGGAGCCTTCCCCTTCATCTAAGTCTGTATCTTCGGTAAGGGACTCAAAGGAGTCCATGTGCCTCTTCTTACACTTGGCTTTTTGAGGGACCTCTTCAGGGGGGGGGCTGTCCGAGGAGGACCCACCAGCAATATCACGTTCCGCAGGAACACCCACAGATGCTGAAGCAGGCTGTCCTGAAGGCCGGGTGATGGGAGCCCGGACCAGCTGAGAGGGAGTGCAGGGAGGAGCCGAAGCCAGGACCGGGGGTCCGGATGCACTCAACAGTGCCCTCTCCACCACTGTGAAAGCCGAGGGGGAGCTACTCTCGATAGGCTCCGAGAGTCGGCTCCCATTCGGATCTGAAGCGGGGACCGGATTCGGGGCTGAGACCCTCGGATCCGATGGACCCGTGTGCTCCGACCGGGACGGAGTCGAAGTCACACAAAGTCCCTCGGATCCGAAGCTCCGCCCAAAGCTAAGAGAGGTCGGATCCGACAAACTCAAGGGACCAGTCGGAGCCGAAGTAACTACTACTGTCGGCTCCGATGCACCCCTGGATCCGACGCGGCTCGGCTACGAATGCTCCGAACCCGGGAAGCGGGATGGAGAAGGAGCAATTGGGGCAAAAAATGGGGTTGAGCTCCCGGAGAGCAAACACTCCCATCTGCAGTTGGGCCTGGATGAACCTCCTCATCATCTGGTCCATGTCTGCATCTGACATACTAAATGTGGACCTCTATGAGGCCACCGAGGCAGACCTAGAGTGACGCCTCGATGACCTCGACGGGGACCGAGTTGTCTCCTCCCCAGGTCCCGGTGAAAAACAAGGGGACCGGAGCCAAGGAGGAGGCGATCCAGAAACCCTGGATGGAGAAGCCCGCTTGGCGGGCGGGGCCGAGGAAGAGTCCTTGGCCCGCCGCTTATGGTGCTTCTCCTTTATTTTGGTTTTTCCGGCCTCCCCCTCCTCCGGAGCCAAAACGGGAGGTTAAGTCCCGACCAGAGGTAGGGAGGCAAGGGTGGCTATCACCGAGGGCTGGGTAGCGGCCACCGAAGAACCGGAGGCCGGAGCCGAGTCCGGGGGCAAAAGGCCCGCCAGAATCAGCTTAGACCTCCGGTCCTTAAGTGCCCTGGGGTTGAACGCTGCACAAATCGTGCATCCCAAAGAGAGGTGTTCAACCCCAAGGCACCTAACGCACCTGGTGTGGCCATCCGCCAGTGAAAGCTTATGGCCACACTCGGTGCACTTTGAAAAGATGGCTTTAGGGGCCTCCGACATGTTGAACAGAAAAACACACTCACTAGGCCCCTAAACACACCACAAACACACACTATGAACCAGCGAGTGTAGGGAGGAAAAATTTTACAAAAAAAAATATCTAAGAGGGAACCTAAACAATCTTACACAATCACACAACAGAAGGTACAAAAAATTTTGAGTTTTTCTCTCACAAATACTCTGAACTGCCAGGAGCTCGAAATCCAGTTTGTACTGGTACATAAACCCCGTGTCTTTAAAAGGTTATGCTTGTATTGCTCAGGGTGTGCGGCAAACTAGATCTGAGGTCAGTTAGGGTTGGCAAGGGATTATGGGTAAAGGGATGAGCTAGGAGCTCGGATCTATGCTGTGGTAAAAGTTTCCGGCTCGGATCCGAGATCGGATCTGTGTCCCAAAGGTTGCTGACAAATGAAGTTCCTACTTCAGATCTATTTTATACTGAGACTTGTATTTTCCCTTTGTGGGTGCTCTTTCTATGCTTTTAAAGGGAGGTTTCTGTGTTCTGCTAAGGTGGCATAATCTTGATAGAGGCCTGTTTTCTAGGCTGGTAATTTTGTTTGAGTTTCCTGTGTTTCTGGCAGCCATTTTCTGCTGATTACCTTCATTATTATTGAGAGTAAAAAGGCCTCCTGACCTTCTGTAGTGAGAGTGATTGGGTAAAAGCAGGGGCTGAGTAGTAATTTGATCTTCTAACTCTTCCATTCTTACTGGTACATAAACCCTGTGTCTTGAAAAGGTTGTGCTTGTATTGCTCAGGCTGTGGATTGTATTTCATTACTGAAACTAAGTGGAAGTTTCTTAAGATCCAAGAGCAGGACAAGTTATTTGTTGCACTTATTTCACTCAACTGTACTTCTGAAACACTTATAACTGTGCTATACAGTTGATCTACTACATTTTGCACTGTTATCTAGTATCTGCATGCTCCTTGATCCATTTAAATCTTTCATTTGGTGGCTACAGCTAGGAACTGCAATAGTGTGCATTACTATAATTGCATTTTTATTTAATTACTAAATTGTAAACTGCTTTTTCATACTGAGACTTGTATTTTCTATTTGTGGGTATTCTTTCTATGCTTTTAAAGTGAGGTTTCTGTGTTCTGCTCATGTGGCATAATCTTGATAGAGGCTTGTTGTCTAGGCTGGTAGTTTTGTTTGAGTTTCCTGTGTTTCTGGCAGCCATTTTCTGTTGATTGTCTTCATTATTATCGAGAGTAACAAGGCCTCCTGACCTTCTGTAGTACGAGTGATTGGGTACCAGCAGGGACTGAGTAGTAATTTGATCTTCTAACTCTTCCATTCTTACTGGTACATAAACCCCGTGTCTTGAAAAGGTTGTGCTTGAAATGCTTAGGCTGTGGATCATATTTCATTACTGAAACTAAGTGGAAATTCCTTAAGATTCCAAGAGCAGGATAAATTATTTCTTAAACTTATTTCACTGAACTGCACTTCTGAAATGCCTACAGTTCTGTTATACAGTTGATCTACTACATTTTCAACTGTTAAAAAGTTTTTTTATTGTTTCACTGCATTTATGTACTGTTTTATACTGTTTTAACGATATTTTTCATTGCTAGATACTGTTTCATTACTCTAATTGCATGTTTACTGAATTACTTAACTGTAAACTGCTTTTTCATACTGACAGTTGTATTTTCTGTTTGTGAGTGCTCTATCCAAGCTTTTCTGTGCATTTTTGATTTTTTGAAGTCTCTGTGTTCTACAGCTAGGAACTGTAATAGTGTGAATTACTATAATTGTCTGTTTACAGTTAAAAACATTCTCAAGAGTCTGCTTGCTCCTTGATCTGTTTAACACTTTCATTTAGTGGCTACAGCTAGGAACTGTAATACTGTGCATTACTATAATTGCATGTTTATTTAATTACTACATTGTAAACTGCTTTTTTATACTGAGACTTGTATTTTCTCTTTGTGGGTGTTCTTTCTATGCTTTTAAAGGGAGGTTTCTGTGCTCAGGTGGCATAATCTTGATAGAGGCCTGTTGTCTAGGCTGGTAGTTTTATTTCAGTTTCCTGTGTTTCTGGCAGCCATTTTCTGCTGATCGCCTTCATTATTATTGAGAGTAAAAAGGCCTCCTGACCTTCTGTAGTGCGAGTGATTGGGTAATAGCAGGGACTGAGTAGTAATTTGATCTTCTAACTCTTCCATTCTTACTGGTACATAAACCCTGTGTCTTGAAAAGGTTGTGCTTGTATTGCTGAGGCCGTGGATTGTATTTCATTTCTGAAACTAAGTGGAAATTTCTTAAGATTCCAAGAGCAGGACAAGTTATTTATTGCTCTTATTTCACTTAACTGTACTTCTGAAACGCTTATAATTCTGCTGTAGAATTGAGCTACTACATTTTGCACTGTTATAAAGTTTGTTATTGTTTCACTGCATTTATTTACTGATTTATACTGTTTTAACTGTATTTTTCATTGCTAGATACTGTTTCGTTACTCTAATTGCATTTTTCCTGAATTACTTAACTGTAAACTGCTTTTTCATACTGAGAGTTGTATTTTCTGTTTGTGAGTGCTCTATCTGAGCTTTTCCTGTGCATTTTTGATTTTTTGAGGTTTCTGTGTTCTACAGCTAGAAACTGAAATAGTGTGCCTTACTATAATTGTCTGTTAACAGTTAAAAACATTTTCTAGAGTCTTCTTGCTTCTTGATCTGTTTAAAACGTTCATTTAGTGGCTACAGCTAGGAACTGTAATAGTGTGCATTACTATAATTGCATTTTTATTTAATTACTAAACTGTAAACTGCTTTTTCATACTGAGACTTGTATTTTCTCTTTCTGGGTATTCTTTCTATGCTTTTAAAGTGAGGTTTCTGTGTTTGCTCATGTGCCATAATCTTGATAGAAACCTGTTGTCGAGGCTGGAAGTTTTGTTTGAGTTTCCTGTGTTTCTGGCAGCCATTTTCGGTTGATAGTCTTCATTATTATTGAGAGTAACAAGGCCTCCTGACATTCTGTAGTACGAGTGATTGGGTAATAGCAGGGGCTGAGTAGTAATTTGATCTTTTAACTCTTCCATTCTTACTGGTACATAAACCCTGTGTCTTTAAAAGGTTATGCTTGTATTGCTCAGGCTGTGGTTTGTATTTCATTACTGAAACTAAGTGGAAATTCCTTAAGATTCCAAGAGCAGCATAAGTTATTTCTTACACTTATTTCACTAAACTGCACTTCTGAAAAGCTTATAAATGTGCTATACAGTTGATCTACTACATTTTGCACTGTTATAAAGTTTTTTTATTGTTTCATTGCATTTATGTACTGTTTTATATTGTGTTACCTATTTTTCATTGCTAGATACTGTTTCATTACTCTAACTGCATGTTAACTGAATTACTTAACTGTAAACTTTTTCATACCGAGAATTGTATTTTCTGTTTGTGAGTGCTCTATCCAAGCTTTTCTGTGCATTTTTGATTTTTTGAGGTTTCTGTGTTCTACAGCTAGGAACTGTAATAGTGTGAATTACTATAATTGTTTGTTTACAGTTAAAAGCATTCTCTAGTTTCTGCTTGCTCCATGATCCATTTAAATCTTTCATTTGGTGGCTACAGCTAGGAACAGTAATAGTGTGCATTACTATAATTGCATTTATATTTAATTAATAAATTGTAAACTGCTTTTTCATACTGAGACTTGTATTTTCTCTTTGTGGGTGTTCTTTCTATGCTTTTAAAGTGAGGTTTCTGGGTTCTGCTCATGTGGCATAATCTTGATAGAGGCTTGTTGTCTAGGCTGGTAGATTTTTTGAGTTTCCTGTGTTTCCGGCAGCCATTTTCTGTTGATTGTCTTCATTATTATCGAGAGTAACAAGGCTTACTGACCTTCTGTAGTACGAGTGATTGGGTAATAGCAGGGGCTGAGTAGTAATTTGATCTTCTAACTCTTCCATTCTTACTGGTACATAAACCCCGTGTCTTGAAAAGGTTGTGCTTGAATTGCTCAGGCTGTGGATCATATTTCACTACTGAAACAAAGTGGACATTCCTTAAGTTTCCAAGAGCAGGATAAGTTATTTCTTAAACTTATTTCACTGAACTGCACTTCTGAAATGGCTACAATTGTGCTATACAGTTGATCTACTACATTTTGCACTGTTAAAAAGTTTTTTTATTGTTTCACTGCATTTATGTACTGTTTTATACTGTTTTAACGGTATTTTTCATTGCTAGATACTGTTTCATTACTCTAATTGCATGTTTACTGAATTACTTAACTGTAAACTTCTTTTTCATACTGACAGTTGTATTTTCTGTTTGTGAGTGCTCTATCCGAGCTTTTCTGTGCATTTTTGATTTTTTGAGGTTTCTGTGTTCTACAGCTATGAACTGTAATAGTGTGAATTACTATAATTGCATGTTTATTTAATTATTATGTTGTAAACTGCTTTTTTATACTGAGACTTGTATTTTCTCTTTGTGGGTGTCCTTTCTATGCTTTTAAAGGGAGGTTTCTGTGTTCTGCTCAGGTGGCATAATCTTGATAGAGGCCTGTTGTCTAGGCTGGTAGTTTTATTTCAGTTTCCTGTGTTTCTGGCAGCCATTTTCTGCTGATTGCCTTCATTATTATTGAGAGTGAAAAGGCCTCCTGACCTTCTGTAGTGCGAGTGATTGGGTAATAGCAGGGGCTGAGTAGTAATTTGATCTTCTAACTCTTCCATTCTTACTGGTACATAAACCATGTGTCTTGAAAAGGTTGTGCTTGTATTGCTGAGGCTGTGGATTGTATTTCATTACTGAAACTAAGTGGAAATTTCTTAAGATTCCAAGAGCAGGACAAGTTATTTATTGCACTTATTTCACTGAACTGTATTTCTGAAACGCTTATAATTGTGCTGTAGATTTGAGCTACTACATTTTGCACTGTTATAAAGTTTGTTATTGTTTCACTGCATTTATTTACTGATTTATACTGTTTTAACTGTATTTTTTATTGCTAGATACTGTTTCGTTACTCTAATTGCATTTTTACTGAATTACTTAACTGTGAACTGCTTTTTCATACTGAGAGTTGTATTTTCTGTTTGTGAGTGCTCTATCTGAGCTTTTCATGTGCATTTTTGATTTTTTGAGGTTTCTGTGTTCTACAGCTAGAAACTGAAATAGTTTGCATTACTATAATTGTCTGTTTACAGTTAAAACATTTTCTAGAGTCTTCTTGCTTCTTGATCTGTTTAAAACGTTCATTTAGTGGCTACAGCTAGGAACTGTAATAGTGTGCATTACTATAATTGCATTTTTATTTAATTACTAAACTGTAAACTGCTTTTTCATACTGAGACTTGTATTTTCTCTTTCTGGGTATTCTTTCTATGCTTTTAAAGAGAGGTTTCTGTGTTTGCTCATGTGCCATAATCTTGACAGAAACCTGTTGTCAAGGCTGGAAGTTTTGTTTGAGTTTCCTGTGTTTCTGGCAGCCATTTTCTGTTGATAGTCTTCATTATTATTGAGACTAACAAGGCCTCCTGACCTTCTGTAGTACGAGTGATTGGGTAATAGCAGGGGCTGAGTAGTAATTTGATATTCTAACTCTTCCTTTCTTACTGGTACATAAACCCTGTGTCTTTAAAAGGTTATGCTTGTATTGCTCAGGCTGTGGATTGTATTTCATTACTGAAACTAAGTGGAAATTCCTTAAGATTCCAAGAGCAGGATAAGTTATTTCTTACACTTATTTCACTGAACTGCACTTCTGAAACGCTTATAATTGTGCTATACAGTTGATCTACTACATTTTGCACTGTTATAAATGTTTTTATTTTTTCACTGCATCTATGTACTGTTTTATACTGTGTTACCTATGTTTCATTGCTAGATACTGTTTCATTACACTAACTGCATGTTAACTGAATTACTTAACTGTAAACTGCTTTTTCATACCGAGAATTGTATTTTCTGTTTGTGAGTGCTCTATCCGAGCGTTTCTGTGCATTTTTGATTTTTTGAGGTTTCTGTGTTCTACAGCTAGGAACTGTAATAGTGTGCATTACTATAACTGTCTGTTTACAGACAAAAGATTTTTCTAGAGTCTGCTTGCTCCTTGATCTGTTTAATTCTTTCATTTAGTGGCTACAGCTAGGAATTATAATAGTGTGCATTACTATAATTGTACTTTTATTTAATTACTAAATTGTAAACTGCTTTTTCATACTGAGGCTTGTATTTTCTCTTTGTTGGTGTTCTTTCTATGCTTTTAAAGTGAAGTTTCTGTGTTCTGCTCATGCCGCATAATCTTGAGAGAAGCCTGTTGTCGAGGCTGGTAATTTTGTTTGAGTTTCCTGTGTTTCTGGCAGCCATTTTCTGCTGATAAGTCTTCATTATTGTTGAGAGTAACAAGGCCTCCTGACCTTCTGTAGTACGTGTGATTGGGTAATAGCAGGGGCTGAGTTGTAATTTGATCTTCTAACCCTTCCATTCTTACTGGTAGATAAACCCTGTGTCTTGAAAAGGTTGTGCTTGAATTGCTCAGGCTGTGGATTGTATTTCATTACTGAAGCTAAGTGGAAATTCATTAAGATTTCAAGAGCAGGGCAAGTTATTTCTTACACTTATTTCACTGAACTGCACTTCTAAAACGCTTATAATTGTGCTATACAGTTGATCTACTACATTATACACTGTTTATTGTTTCACTGCATTTATGTACTGGTTTATACTGTTTTAACTGTATTTTTCATTGCTAGATACTGTTTTATTACTCTAAATGCATGGTTACAGAATTACTTAACTGTAAACTGCTTTTTCATACTGAGAGTTTTATTTTCTGTTTGTGAGTGCTCTATCCGAGCTTTTCTGTGCATTTTTGATTTTTTTGAGGTTTCTGTTTTCTACAGCTAGGAACTGTAATAGTGTGAATTGCTATAATTGTCTGTTTACAGTTAAAAGCATTCTCTAGAGTCTGCTTGCTCCTTGATTTGTTTAAATCTTTCATTTAGTGGCTACAGCTAGGAACTGTAATAGTGTGCATTACTATAATTGCATTTTTTATTTAATTACTAAATTGTAAACTGCTTTTTCATACTGAGACTTGTATTTTCTCTTTGTGGGTGTTCTTTCTATGCTTTTAAAGTGAGGTTTCTGTGTTATGCTCAGGTGGCATAATCTTGATAGAGGCCTGTTGTCTAGGCTGGTAGTTTTCTTTGAGTTCCCTGTGTTTCTGGCAGCCATTTTCTATTGATTGTCTTCATTATTATTGAGGGTAACAAGGCCTCCTGACCTTCTGTAGTACGAGTGATTGGGTAATAGCGGGGGCTGAGTAGTAATTTGATCTTCTAAGTGTTACATTCTTACAGGCATATAAACCCTGTTTCTTGAAAAGATTATGCTTGTATTGCTTAGGGAGTGGATTGTATTTCATTACTGAAACTAAATGGAAATTCCTTAAGATTCCAAGAGCAGGATAAATTATTTCTGAAACTTATTTCACTGAGCTGCACTTCTGAAATACTTATAATTTTGCTATACAGTTGATCTACTACATTCTGCACTGTTATAAAGCTTTTTTAATGTTTCACTGCATTTATGTACTGTTTTATACTGTTTTAAATTTGTTTTTCATTGCTAGATACTTTTTCATTACTCTAATTGCATGTTTACTGAATTACTTAACTGTAAATTGCTTTTCATTCTGAGAGTTTTATTTTCTGCTTGTGAGTGCTCTATCCGAGCTTTTCTGTGCATTTTTGATTTTTTGAGGTTTCTGTGTTCTACAGCTAGGAACTGTAATAGTGTGCATTACTATAATTGTCTGTTTACAGTTAAAAGCATTCTCTAGTGTCTGCTTGCTCCTTGATCTGTTTAAATCTTTCATTTGGTGGCTACAGATAGGAACTGTAATAGTGTGCATTACTGTAATTGCATTTTTATTTAATTACTAAATTGTAAACTGCTTTTTCATACTGAGACTTGTATTTTCTCTTTGTGAGTCTTCTTTCTATGCTTTTAAAGTGAGGTTTCTGTGTTCTGCTCATGTGGCAGAATCTTGATAGAGGCCTGTTGTCTAGGCTGGTTGTTTTGTTTGAGTTTCCTGTGTTTCTGGCAGCCATTTTCTGTTGATTGTCATCGTTATTATCGAGAGTAACAAGGCCTCCTGACCTTCTGCAGTACGAGTGATTGGGTAATAGCAGGGGCTAAGTATTAATTTGATCTTCTAACTCTTCCATTCTTACTGGTACATAAACCCCGTGTCTTGAAAAGGTTGCACTTGAATTGCTCAGGCTGTGGATCATATTTCATTACTGAAACTAAGTGGAAATTCCCTAAGATTACAAGAGCAGGATACATTATTTCTTAAACTTATCTCACTGAACTGCACTTCTGAAATGCCTACAATTGTGCTATACAGTTGATCTACTTCATTTTGCACTGTTATAATGTTTTATAGTGTTTCACTGCATTTATGTACTGTTTTATACTGTTTTAACGGTATTTTTCATTGCTAGATTCTGTTTCATTACTCTAATTGCATGTTTACTGAATTAATTAACTGTAAACTGCCTTTTCATACTGAGAGTTGTATTTTCTGTTTGTGACTCCTCTATCCGAGCTTTTCTGTGCAATTTTGACTTTTTAAGGTTTCTGTGTTCTAAAGCTAGGAACTGTAATAGCGTGCATTCCTATAATTGTCTGTTTACAGTTAAAAGCATTCTCTAGAGTCTGCTTGTTCCTTGATCTGTTTAAAACTTTCATTTAGTGGCTACAGCTAGGAAATGTAATAGTGTGCATTACTATAATTGCATTTTTATTTAAGTACTAAATTGTAAACTGCTCCTTCATACTGAGACATGTATTTTCTCTTTGTGGGTGTTCTTTCTATGCTTTTAAAGTGAGGTTTCTGTGCTCTGCTCAGGTGGCATAATCTTAATAGAGGCTTGTTGTTAAGGCTGGTAGTTTTGTTTGAGTTTCCTGTGTTTCTGGCAGACATTTTCTGCTGATTGTCTTCATTATTATTGAGAGTAATAGGCCTCCTGACCTTATGTAGTACGAGTGTTTGGGTAATAGCAGGGGATGAGTACTAATTTGATCTTCTATCTCTTCCATTCTTACTGGTATATAAACCCTGTGCTTTGAAAATGTTGTGCTTGTATTGCTCAGGCTATGGATTGTATTTCACTACTGAAACTAAGTGGAAATTCCTTAAGATTCCAAAAGCAGGATAAGTTATTTCTTACACTTATTTCACTGAACCGCACTTCTGAAATGCTTATAATTGTGCTATACAGTTGATGTACTACATTTTGCACTGTTATAAAGGTTTTGTATTGTTTCACTGCATTTATGTACTGTTTTATACTGTGTTACCTATTTTTAATTGCTAGATACTGTTTTATTACTCTAATTGCATGTTTACTGAATTACTTAACTGTAAATGGCTTTTTTCATACTGACAGTTGTATTTTCTGTTTGTGAGTGCTCTATCCGAGCTTTTCTGTGCATTTTTGATTTTTTGAGGTTTCTGTGTTCTACAGCTAGGAACTCTAATAGTGTGAATTACTATAATTGTCTGTTTACAGTTAAAAGCATTCTCAAGAGTCTGCTTGCTCCTTGATCTGTTTAACACTTTCATTTAGTGGCTACAGCTAGGAACTGTAATACTGTGCATTACTATAATTGCATGTTTAATTACTACGTTGTAAATAAGAAGTTATGTGGCTGCGGAACAAATATCATCTAAGGGGACCCTAGATTTAAAAGCCGCCGAAATAGCGACGGCCTTAGTAGAATGAGCTCGGACTCCCTGAGGTGCAGGCCTTCCCAAACTCTGATACGCTAAGAGGATACAACTAGCTATCCACAGTGATAGTGTAACTTTAGAAATTGACTTGCCTAAACTTGTTTTGGCAAAGGAGACAAACAACTGGTCATATTGCCTATGACCAGCAGTTCGATGAGTATAAAAACATAATTGTCTGTGCACATCCAAGGAATGCAGTTTATATTCTCCTTTGTTGTAATGGCCACTAAGAAGGCCGTCTTCCAAGAGAGATATTTAAGATCAAACATGGCCGCCGGCTCGAAAGGGGGGCAAGTCAAGGCTTGGAGAACCAAAGACAAATCCCATGGGGGTACTACCTCCCTGACGGGAGGTCTGAGAAGAAAGGTACCCTTGAGGAAAGCTTTACAAAGCTTGGAAGTCATTAGTGTATAATGTAGTAGATCAACTGTATATCACAATTATAAGCATTTTAGAAGTGCAGTTCAGTGAAATAAGTGTAAGAAATAACTTGCCCTGCTCTTGAAATCTCAATGAATTTCCAGTTAGCTTCAGTAATGAAATACAATCCACAGCCTAAGCAATTCAAGCACAACCTTTTCAAGACACAGGGTTTATCTACCAGTAAGAATGGAAGGGTTAGAAGATCAAATTACAACTCAGCCCCTGCTATTACCCAATCACACGTACTACAGAAGGTCAGGAGGCCTTGTTACTCTCAATAATAATGAAGAGTTATCAGCTAGAAAATGTTTTTAACTGTAAACAGACAATTATAGTAAGGCACACTATTGCAGTTTCTAGCTGTAGCCACCAAATGAAAGATTTAAATGGATCAAGGAGCATGCAGACACTAGAGTATGCTTTTAACTGTAAACAATCAATTATAGTAATGTACACTATTACAGTTCCTAGCTGTAGAACACAGAAACCTCAAATAATGAAAAATGCAAAGGAAAGCTCAGATAGAGCACTCACAAACAGAAAATACATCACTCAGTATGAAAAAGCAGTTTGAAACTTAAGTAATTCAGTAATAATGCAATTAGAGAAACAAAACAGTATCTAGCAATGAAAAACACAGTTAAAACAGTATAAATCAGTACATAAATGCAGTGAAACAATAAAAAACTTTATAACAGTGCAAAATGTAGTAGATCAACTGTATAGCACAATTATAAGTGTTTCAGAAGTACAGTTGAGTGAAATATGTGCAACAAATAACTTGTCCTGCTCTTGGATCTTAAGAAACTTCCACTTAGTTTCAGTAATGAAATACAATCCACAGCCTGAGCAATACAAGCACAACCTTTTCAAGACACAGGGTTTATGTACCAGTAAGAATGGAAGAGTTAGAAGATCAAATTACTACTCAGCCCCTGCTATTACCCAATCACTCTCACTACAGAAGGTCAGGAGGCCTTTTTACTCTCAATAATAATGAAGGTAATCAGCAGAAAATGGCTGCCAGAAACACAGGAAACTCAAACAAAATTACCAGCCTAGACAACAGGCCTCTATCAAGATTATGCCACCTGAGCAGAACACAGAAACCTCCCTTTAAAAGCATAGAAAGAGCACCCACAAAGAGAAAATACAAGTCTCAGTATGAAGTGAGTGTGTTTTTCTGTTCAACATGTCGGAGGCCCCTAAAGCCATCTTTTCAAAGTGCACCGAGTGTGGCCATAAGCTTTCACTGGCGGATGGCCACACCAGGTGCGTTAGGTGCCTTGGGGTTGAACACCTCTCTTTGGGATGCACGATTTGTGCAGCGTTCAACCCCAGGGCACTTAAGGACCGGAGGTCTAAGCTGATTCTGGTGGGCCTTTTGCCCCCGGACTCGGCTCCGGCCTCCGGTTCTTCGGTGGCCGCTACCCAGCCCTCGGTGTTAGCCACCCTTGCCTCCCTCCCTCCGGTCGGGACTCAACCTCCCGTTTTGGCCCGGAGGAGAGGGAGGCCGGAAAAACCATAAGAAAGGAGAAGTACCATAAGCGGCGGGCCGAGGACTCTTCCTCGGCCCCGCCCGCCAAGTAGGCTTCTCCATCCAGGCTTTCTGGATCGCCTCCTCCACGGCTCCGGTCCCCCTGTTTTTCACCGGGACCTGGGGAGGAGACAACCCGGTCCCCGTCGAGGTCATCGAGGCGTCACTCTAGGTCTGCCTCGGTGGCCTCGTCGAGGCCCACATTTAGTATGTCAGATGCAGACATGGACCGGATGATGAGGAGGTTCATCCAGGCCCAACTGCAGATGGGAGTGCTCTTGCCTCCCCCCCCCTCCGGGGGGAGCTCGACCCCATTTTTTGCCCCAATTGCTCCTTCTCCATCCCACTTCCCGGGTTCGGAGCATTCGTAGCCAAGCCGCGTCGGATCCAGGGGTGTGAAGGATATTTGTGTCCGCTGGAGTATCAATTATGGCACCCAGTTTGCAGTCATCTGCGAACTTTGTCAGCCACAATCCTCCTATGTTTGCCTGCACCTCGGAAAAATAAATGCCGAACAAGAGGGGTCCCAGGACTGAGCCCTGTGGGACACCGCTTGTGGCTGGCTTAGAGTCTGACATAGCTCCAGCAACTCTGACCCTGTGGGTTCTGTCCTTGAGCCAGTTTGCAACCCATCTTGTGACATATGGGTTTACATTTAAGCTGGTGAGATTGTCTATGATGCCCGAGTGGGGTATTGTGTCAAAGGCTTTTTCAAGGTCAAGGTAGGCTGTGTGAACTGCCTTACCCTCATCAATGGCCTTAGTGACTGTTTCAAAAAAGTCGACCAAGTTCAAAAGGCAGGATCTGCCCATGACAAAGCCAAATTGGGTAGGATCCAATGTCTGTAGGTCCCCAATGTCTCTGTTTATGAGTTCCATAATGATCCTCTCCATAGCTTTGCAGACCAGGCTCGTCAAGCTTATGGGGCGGTAATTTCCAGGGTCCGTAGAAGCACCGCCTTTGTGAAGTGGGTCCACTGTTGCTGTATGCCACTCTTTGGGTACGTATCCTGTAGTAAAGCTAAGATTAAACAGCAGCCTTATGTGTGGGTTTAGTTCCTCTTGGAGTTCATGTAGCACACAGCCCGGGACACCATCCGGTCCCATTGATGCTGTGTTTTTAGCTTTAGAGAGGACGGCTCTCACCTGGGTATCTGAGATGTTAGGGAGGCTACACTCTGCTGGGATAGTTATTTCTCCTTTTGGGGCGGAGGGGGAGGAGAAATTTGCACTGAACCTGTCTGCCAGAATGTTGGCAATGTCAGTGGGTTCAGTGTATTTTGTGTCATTTTGGACTAACTCTGAGCATATTTGGGAGTTTCCACCCAGGTTTCTAACATAGCTAAAGAAGGCCTTGTGATTGTCTTTTGTGTCTTTTGCGATTTCTCTCTCAAAGTTGGCCTTGGATGATTTTATGAGTGATCGTAGTTTTTTGCTAGTACTGATCAGAGATGCCTTCCCTTTTAGGGATTTTGCTCTGTCATGTAGTAGCTTCCTCCTCCTGTTGTAAAGTTTGTTTCTGGCTGGGGTCCACCAGACCGGGCGCCTGCCTTTGGGGGAATGGGTCTTGGTTTTATTTGGGATTGCATGATCCATGCATTCTTGAAGGTGCCCATAGAAGGCATTTGCAAAGGATTCAGCAGTGTGGGTTGTGGTTTCCACTGGCCCAGGGGCCTTGAAGGATACCACTTCAGTCTTAAGAAGTGTGAAGTTGGCTTTTGAGAAGTTCTTCACTGTGGTCTTTTGTGCAGGGGGTGGGGGCAGGATGTGGATTTCCAGTGAGATTAATTTATGGTCTGATCTTACCAAAGAGGGATATACTTCCGGTGTGGAGCATTTTGTCCCCATGTTTGTGATGATCAGGTCTAGTATATTGTCTCCTGTTGTGGGAATGGTGACTAATTGTTCCACTGCATTTGAGTTTATGAATTCTAGGAACCTTTGGGCTAGGGTGTTGGGGCTTGAGTAATGTTCCCAGTCTATGTTTGGGTAGTTGAAGTCTCCCAAAATTATGGTATTTGGAGAGACATTCATACTCTCCAGTGTCTTCAGGAAGGCTGTGTGGGGTTCCTGAGTTTGAGAGGGTGGTCTGTAGCATGCTACAAACTGTAAGGCAGTTTTGCCTATAGTTAGTTGCACCTGGATAGTCTCCGATGCTTCGTGCGTTGCCACTAACCTGGAGGTGTGGGTATCTTTGATGAAAATGGATACTCCCCCTTCTTTTGTGGTTCGGTCCAAGTTTTGGGGCCGGAAAGCATGATATGAGGTAAAACCTGATAGTGCTGGGGTGCTCTCAGGAGCCTTGTCTGTTTACAGTTAAAAGCATTCTCTAGAGTTTGCTTGCTCTTTGACCTGTTTAAAACTTTCATTTTGTGGCTACAGCTAGGAACGGTAATAGTGTCCATTACTATAATTGCATGTTTATTTAATTACTACATTGCAAACTGCTTTTTCATACTGAGACTTGCACTTTCTCTTTGTGGGTATTCTTTCTATGCTTTTAAAGTGAGGTTTCTGTGTTCGGCTCAGGTGGCATAATCTTGATAGAGGCCTGTTGTCTAGGCTGGTAGTATTGTTTGAGTTTACTGTGTTTCTGGCAGCCATTTTCTGCTGACTGTCTTCATTATTATTGAGAGTAACAAGACCTCCTGACCTTCTGTAGTATGAGTGATTGGGTAATAGCAGGGGCTGAGTAGTAATTTGATCTTCTAACTTCCATTCTTACTGGTACATAAACCCTGTGACTTGAAAATGTTGTGTTTGTATTGCTCAGGCTGTGGATTGTATTTCATTACTGAAACTAAGTGGAAATTCCTTAAGATTCCAAAAGCAGGACAAGTTATTTCTTGCACTTATCTCAAGCTACTGCACTTCTGAAATGCTTATAATTGTGCTATATAGTTGATCTACTACATTTTACACTGTTATAAAGCTTTTTTAATGTTTCACTGCATTTATGTACTGTTTTATACTGTTTTAAATTTATTTTTCATTGCTAGATACTTTTTCACTACTCTAATTGCATGTTTACTGAATTACTTAACTGTAAATTGCTTTTTCATACTGAGAGTTTTATTTTCTGTTTGTGAGTGCTCTATCCGAGCTTTTCTGTGCATTTTTGATTTTTTGAGGTTTCTGTGTTCTACAGCTAGGAACTGTAATAGTGTGAATTACTATAATTGTCTGTTTACAGTTAAAAGCATTCTCTAGAGTCTGCTTGCTTCTTGATCTGTTTAAATCTTTCATTTAGTGGCTACAGCTAGAAAATGTAATAGTGTGCATTACTATAATTGCATTTTTATTTAATTACTAAATTGTAAACTGCTTTTTCATACTGAGACTTGTATTTTCTCTTTGTGGGTGTTCTTTCTATGCTTTTAAAGTGAGGTTTCTATGTTCTGCTCATGTGGCTTAATCTTGATAGAGGCCTGTTGTCTAGGCTGGTAGTTTTGTTTGAATTTCCTGTGTTTCTGGCAGCCATTTTCTGTTGATTATCTTCATTATTATTGAGAGTAACAAGGCCTCCTGACCTTCTGTAGTGAGAGTGATTGGGTAATAGCAGGGGCTGAGTAATAATTTGATCTTCTAACTTTTCCATTCTTACTGGTACATAAACCCCGTGTCTTGAAAAGGTTGTGCTTGAATTGCTCAGGCTGTGGATTGTATTTCATTACTGAAACTAAGTGGAAATTCCTTAAGATTCTAAGAGCAGGGCAAGTTATTTCCTACACTTATTTCACTGAACTGCACCTCTTAAATACTTATAATTGTGCTATAGGTTCATAGATAGGTACTAGGCTACTGGCCCTATGGCCTATATAAGCCTAGCCAAAAAATGTACCCTGGCTGTCGCCACCCAAGAAAATTATTTTCCTGTGCCCCTGTCGAGCAGAGCCACAGAAGTGATCCCTGGGGTGAATTTCCCATTTCCCATCCAATCATCAAGATTTTTCTTGAAGAGTGCTAATGAGGAGCTCTGTTTGACATAGATAGGTAGTCTGTTCCAGAGTATGAGAAGTCTCTGGGACAGGAATCCATCCCTCCAGCATGTTCTGTTTATTGTGGTGACAAGGTTTAGGTCCCTAGAACATGTAGCTCGGAGGGATTGGGATTTCCTTAAGTCCAAAACTCTGGGTTTGACATAGCTTTGTATGTTAGGCAGAGATCGCCCCTGAGTAAGCGATATGCAATGGAGTAAAGCTGTAGTTTTTTGAGACGGTCTGCGTAGGGCATCTGTTTGAGGTCTGTGGTCTTTCCAGTTGTTGTAGATGTCTTGTGAGGTACATACCAAAAGGGGCATTGTACTCTATAATGGGTCTAATGAGTGATGAGTAGAGGGGAACAATGACCTCTTTTTTTCTGGATGAGAATCCTTTTGTGATGACCATTTAAAGTGGAACCTGTGTGTTGAGAGACAGCCTTACAAGACTATCTGCAAATATATAGAGCCGAGTATACTTCTCTGTATTATTCTGTATTATAGAGCTAAATTGTTGCTTAGATATCTGTTGTCTTACTGTTCTGCAAATATACAGAGATCAGTATATATTTTTTTGGTTTTATAATTTGCACTCTGATTCCTCACATCTCTGTTGAAACTTTTCCCCACCCCACCTCCCTGTTCTTGGTTGTCGTTTAAATTTGGTGGCTTTTGCAGTGCCCGCCCCACTGTAGATTTGATCTAGGACACTCCCCCGTCCCATTTCTTTACCGCATTCTACCTAATAAACCCTTTCTGCACTAGCTTTTAGTCCTTTTTAATTTAATTACATTTTTTTCAAACTGTGTGTGGACTAATATTGCTACATACACAAGTGTGCCAGCTTGCACTGCATGTGAATTGTTTTTACTACTGTTTTTGTTACTTTTCTGAAAAAAAAAATTGTAAGCCTGTTTCCTACCTTTCCTGTATTTAGTGTTCCAGATACAGATTTGCTGTATGCAGGACTATTTGTAAGCTTCTGAGCCCCCCAAGCCTTTCTGTGTTGGAGGGAAGCCTTCTAGCTTATCAGTGGGAGTGGTAAGCACTAGGTAACCTGTCTACCACATAAGGAGTGGTTCTGGCCCAGAATTTGTAGTTATTGGCTGTTTGGGCGGTCTTCCATCTCTCCCAACTTCCTGATTTGAAGGCCTGCATTTGCACTTGTTTCTCTCCTGTAACTCCTGGGCCCATCTCATTTGCTCACTCAAAAAAAAAAAAATTATCTGCTTTTACTGTATTTGTGTTTCTTCCTACTTTATTTTGCCTTTGCGTCATCTTAAAAGTACTCAGTTGTACTTATTACTGCTTGGTGTAACTCATTCTAAGCCTTTTAGTTTAAGCACTTAGGCTTCAGACCAGTTGTTTTACATTAAGAAGGTTTGTGGTCTGCACTGTAGTGGCAGAACAGGTAGCTTACATCCTTCTAAGTTGGGAACTGCTGATTGAGGGCTCAGTGTCTGTTATTCTAAAAGTGTATTAATTCTGGTTTAAGCACTTGAGCTTCAGGCCAGTTATTTTACATTAAAAGGATTCGTGGTCTGCACTCTTGTGGGAGGAGAGGCTGGACTCTGCCCTTCTGAGCTGGGAATTTCTGGTTAAAGACTTATAGTGTCTGCATATCTGAACTGCTTCTTACTGAAATTGGTACACCTTGTTTGCTGTAGCATAGACTAGATCCAGGCCTGCTGAATCTAGTTTTGTTTGTATAACTTGAGCACTAATCCAGGCATTCTTTAAAGTATTCAATTGTATCTATTACTGCTTGGTAGTAACTTGATTAAAGTGTAGCTATCATTCTAAGTCTTTTGGATTAAGCACTTGGGCTTCAGACCAGTTGTTTTACATTAGGAAGGTTTGTGGCCTGCACTGTGGTGGCAGGACAGGTAGCCTGCATCCTTCTAAGTTGAGAACTGCTGATTGAGGGCTCAGTGTCTGTTATTCTAAAAGTGTATTAGTTCTGGTTTAAGCACTTGGGCTTCAGGCCAGTTATTTTACATTAAGAAGGTTCGTGGTCTGCACTCTTGTGGGAGGAGAGGCTGGAATCTGCCCTTCTGAGCTGGGAATTTCTGGTTAAAGGGTT
Organism: Protopterus annectens; assembly: GCF_019279795.1. Lineage (NCBI taxonomy): Eukaryota > Metazoa > Chordata > Ceratodontiformes > Protopteridae > Protopterus > Protopterus annectens. The sequence continues at coordinate 1,125,498,819 of NC_056747.1, read as the reverse complement.
ATACTGCCTGCATATTTGAACTGTTTCTTACTGAAATTGGTACACCTTGTTTGCTGTATCATAGACTAGATCCAGGCCTGCTGAATCTAGCTTTGTTTGTATGCTTGTTGTTTGTTTGCTTGTTATTTCCCTGAAACGCTAATTCCACCTAAAACACGGCTTTTCAGCGCTTCTGTGGATCCCTAGTGATATCTGCATTGCTTACTGTACTTATTTCCTTGTTTCACTTGAAAGAAAGTTACTGTTTGTCGTTTTTGCATTTAAGTTACTTGTAACACATTGCATTTAAGATACCTGGCACTTGCTCACTAAAGCAATTATATAAGTCAGCACTAAAAAATTAAAAGCACTACAGCCTCACAAACTCCCCTTGAGTACCTTGTTCCCCATTGGCCCTTTTTTTTTTAAATTATAAAGGAATTCCCAATACTATTCTAGCATGTCCAAAGGTCAGTTGTCAATCTCCTCTCCGGTCCAGCTCGTGAATCTGGGAATCTAGAGGCAATGTTACAACTGCCTCATGTACACAGACAACCCTCTCCTCCTCCCAACAAATTCCAACACATGTGAGAGATGCAACTATATAGCCATACTGGAGGCAAAGCTCTCTCAACTCAGTACTGGCGAAACCAGTCAGGAGGAGAAGGAAACCACACTCACTACAATTCCAGTCTCACATAGACCTACCACGACAGCAAACCAAACACATAAACACACAAAAACATACTCGGAGGCTCTAAATAAAAATCTGCCTAAGTAGCAGAGACCTCCAAAGCAGACACCCAAGCAACTGCTACCCCAAAACAAAACACGTGCAACACATAGCTCACAATGCCAGTGTGCCGAACAGTCACAGCCCTTAAGGCTAAACAACACACCTGATACACTTGTAATAGGTGACTCTATCGTCAGGCACACTGCCATCCCGCTCACCAGGCTGAACAAGGAGAAGGTCACAGTGAGCTGCCTGTCGGGTGCTAGGATCCGCCACATAACACAAGCACTCAGGTCACTCCAAGGCAAGTACAAATATGACTCAGTCATTGTCCATGCTGGTGTGAATGACCTGAGACGTACCTCCCTGGACTACATGAAAAGAGACATAGAGGAGCTCTCTGAGCATGTAGCCCAGGCCGGTATGACCCTGACCTTGAGTAGCATCTTACCCTCACCACGAATGATGCCACAATATGAAGAGAAGATGATCAATTTCAACAAATGGCTTAAGTATTGGTGTCATACAAAGGGGATCCAATGCCTGTCAGCCTGGGATGACATGCTCGACAAGCCATGATGCTTCGCTAGGGACGGCTTGCACCTGTCACCCCTGGGCTTTCGGATATTGGCAAAGGCTCTTGCTACCCCCAATAGTGCCTTTTTTAGGCAAGGCTCAAAAGACAAACCAACCTCCATAGGTATCACAAGGGATAAGAAACTAAGAGTAATGCTACTCAACGCCAGAAGTCTAAACCTCATGATGCACGCACTCGAAACTCTCCTTAGCATGAAGAACATCGATATCTGTACAGTAACAGAAACCAGGTTCAAGGCTCCCGAGAGCACACCAGCACTACCAGGTTATACCTCATACCATGCTTTTCGGCCCCAAAACTTGGACCGAACCACAAAAGGAGGGGGAGTATCAATATTCGTCAAAGATATCCACACCTCCAGGTTGGTGGCACAGCACGAAGCATCAGAGACTATCCATGTGCAACTAACAGTGGGTAAAACTGCCTTCCAGTCTATAGCCTGCTACAGACCACCCTCCCAAACCCAGGAACCCCACTCGGCCTTCCTGAGAACACTGGAAAATATGAAGGTCTCTCCAAACACCATTATATTGGGTGACTTCAACTACCCAAACATAGACTGGGAGCATTACTCTAGCTCCAACACCCTAGCCCAAAGGTTCCTAGAATTTATAAACTCAAATGCTATGGAACAACTTGTTACCACTCCCGCAATAGGGGAAAACATACTGGACCTGATCATCACCAACATGGGGACTCTATGCTCCAGACCAGAAGTGTATCCCTCACTGTTAAGATCAGACCATAAACTAATCTCACTGGATATTCACATCCTGACTCCACCCCCTGCCCTGAAAACTACAGTGAAAAACTTCTCTAAAGCAATTTTCACACTCCTCAAAACTGAGGTGGAATCCTTCAAAGCCCCCGGGCCTGTGTAAAATATGGCCCAGACTGCAGAATCCTTTATAAACGCATTCTATGAACACCTTCAGGAATGGATGGATCATGCAATCCCAAATAAAACCAAGACCCAATCCTCCAAAGGCAGACGTCCTGTCTGGTGGAACCCAGCCATAAAAAAACTATACAATAGAAGGAGGAAGCTACTACATGATAGAGCAAAATCCCAAAAAGGGAAGGCATCTCTGATCAGTATTAGCAAAAAACTACGGGCACTCATAAAATCGTCTAAGGCCAGCTTCGAGAGAAAAATTGCACAGGACACTAAGGATAATCAAAAGGCTTTCTTTAGTTATGTTAGGAAGCTGGGTGGGAATTCCCAGATATGCTCAGAATTAGTCCAAAATGACAAAAAATACACCGAACCCACAGACATTGCCAACATCCTAGCTGACAGGTTCAGCAAACCCCCCACCAAAAGGGAAAATATCTATCCCAGCAGAGTGCTGCCCCCCTGACATCTCAGATGCTCAGGTAAGAGCTGCCCTCTCCAAAGCAAAAAACACAGCATCAATGGGAACACACGGTGTCGCGGGCTGCATCCTACATGAACTCCAAGAAGAGCTAAACCCAAACATAAAACTACTGTTCAATCTCAGCCTTACTACAGGACATGTACCCAAAGAGTGGTGTACAGCAACAGTGGTCCCTCTCCACAAAGGTGGTGCCTCAACGGATCCTGGAAACTATCGCCCCATAATCCTGTCTAGCTTGGTCTGCAAAGCTATGGAAAGGATCATCATAGACCTCATAAATAAAGATATTGGGGACCTACAGACACTGGATCCTACCCAGTTCGGCTTTGTTAAGGGCAGATCCTGCCTCTTAAACCTGGTTGATTTCTCTGAAACAGTCACCAAGGCCATTGACGAGGGGAAGGTGGTCCACACAGCCTACCTGGACCTCGCAAAAGCCTTTGATACAATACCCCACTCGGGCATTATAGATAAGCTCACCAGCTTAAATATAACCCCTATGTCACTAGATGGGTTGCAAACTGGCTCAAGGACAGAACCCACATGGTTAGAATTGCTGGAGCCATGTCAGACTCCAAACCAGTTACAAGTGGCGTCCCACAAGGCTCAGTCCTGGGACCTCTCTTGTTCGGTATATATTTCTCGGAGGTACAGGCCAACACGGAAGGACTGTGGCTGACCAAGTTCGCAGATGACTGCAAACTGGGTGCCATAATTGACTCTCCAGCCGACACAAGCATCCTCCAAAAGGGCCTCATAGAAAAAGACAACTGGTGCCAGAGCCATGGCCTCAAGCTAAATGCCAAAAAGTGTATAGTCATCCCTTTGGCAAAAACAAAGTGCCCACAAATTACCACATAGGTGGTAATCCATTAAGTACAGAAGAAGTAATTAGGGATCTGGGGACCCAAGTTGATAGCAATCTCTCATTTGACAACCACGTGGCCAAAGTGGTTAGAAAAACATTTTATATAGCCCACCTAATCATGAAGGGATTCACATCTAGATCAGGGAGGTCATCGTGCCTCTTTACTCATCCCTCATCAGGCCCATAATTGAGTACAATGCCCTTTTGGGATGTACCTTACCAGACACCTGCAGCAACTGGAAAGACCCCAAAAGTACCTCACCAAGAGGATCAAAGGGCTCAAACAGATGCCATATGCTGCCCGGTTAAAGAAACTCCAGCTCTACTCAGTGGCATACCTCCTGCTCAGAGACGATCTGTGCCTGACGTATAAAGCCATGTCCAACCCGGAATTAATGGACATGCTGCACCTCAGAAAATCCAAATCCCATCGAGCTACGCGCTCGAGAGACTTGAACCTCAGCAGTGAAATAAATAGGACATGCTGGAGGGACAGATTCATAACCCAGAGGCTCCCTTCACGCTGGAATAAAATCCCAGTTCAGGTTAGGCAGAGTCCCTCACTGACTCTCTTCAAGAGGAATCTTGATGAGTGGATGGGAGATCGTAGGTTTACCCCGGGTATCACTTCTGTGTCACTGTTAGACAGAGGCACAGTATACTAACCTCGAAAAAGGGCACAGCAAAATTAATTTAAAATGGGTGGCGAAAGCCAAACACACTCTGGCTAGGCTTATAAATGCCCTAGGGCAGATAGCCTAGTATGAATTTATGAACCTATGAGATGAGCCACTTAGAAGGATTTCCTGACCACTGTGGTGATGTGATTATCAAAGGAGAGACAACTGTCCACCTGTGTACCAAAGTCTCTTATCACATTTTCGGCATTAAGTAGACTACCAGCTATGTGGTAGTTCATGGGTACAGAGTTTTTACTAAAGGGGATGACAATACACTTTTTGGCATTGAGCTTCAGGCCATGGGTTTGACACCAGGTATCTGTCTCAGTAAGGCCCTTTTGTAGTTTGTCCACATCGTTAGGCGTTTCGATTATGGCTCCTAGTTTGCAGTCATCTACAAACTTTGTTAGCCAAAGACCTTCTGTGTTAGCCTGCACTTCAGAGAAGTACATACCAAACAGGAGAGGACCCAGGACTGAACCCTGTGGTACTCCACTTGTCACTGGTCTGGAGTTGGATTTGGAATCCGCTACTTTCACAGTGTGGGTTCTGTCCGTGAGCCAGTTGGCAACCCATCTTGTGACATAGGGATTTATACCTAGTTTAGTGAGCTTATCTATAATTCCAGTTGATCCACTACATTATGCACTGTTATAAAGCTTTTTGTATTGTTTCACTGCATTCATGTTCTGTTTTATACTGTTTTAAAAGTATTTTTCATTGCTAGATACTGTTACATTTCTGTAATTGCATGTTTACTTAATTACTTAACTGTAAACTGCTTTTTCATACTGAGAGTTGTATTTTCTGTTTGTGAGTGCTCTATCCCAGCTTTTCTGTGCATTTTTGATTTTTTGTGTTCTACAGCTAGGAACTGTAACAGTGTGCATTACTATAGTTGTCTATTTAAAGTTAAAAGCATTCTCTAGAGTCTGCTTGCTCCTTGATCTGTTTAAAACGTTCATTTAGTGGCTACAGCTAGGAACTGGAATAGTGTGCATTACTATAATTGCATTTTTATTTAATTACTAAATTGTAAACTGCTTTTTCATACTGAGACTTATATTTTCTCTTTGTGGGTATTCTTTCTATGCTTTTAAAGTGAGGTTTCTGTGTTCTGTTCATGTGGCATAATCTTGATAGAGGCCTGTTGTCTAGGCTGGTAGCTTTGTTTGAGTTTCCTGTGTTTCTGACAGCCATTTTCTGCTGATTGTCTTCATTATTATTGAGAGTAACACGGCCTCCTGACCTGATTGGGTAATAGCAGGGGCTGAGTAGTAATTTGATCTTCTAACGCTTCCATTCTGATTGGTACATAAACCCTGTGTCTTGAAAAGGTTGTGCTTGTATTGCTTTGGCTGTGGATTGTATTTCATTACAGAAACTAAGTGGAAAGTAGTTAAGATTCCAAGAGCAGGACAAGTTACTTCTTACACTTATTTCACTATACTGCTCTTTTGAAACACTTATAAATGTGCTATACAGTTGATCTAATACATTATGCATTGTTAAAAAGCTTTTTTATTGTTTCACTGCATTTATGTACTGTTTTATACTATTTTAACTGTATTATTCATTGCCAGATACTGTTTCATTACTCTAATTGCATGTTTACTAATTACTTAAGTGTAAACTGCTTTTCATGCTGAGAGTTGTATTTTCTTTTTGTGAGTGCTCTATCCGAGCTTTTCTGTGCATTTTTGATTGTTTGATGTTTCTGTGTTCTACAGCTAGGAACTGTAATAGTGGGCATTACTATAATTGTCTGTTTACAGTTAAAAGCATTCTCCAGAGTTTGCTTGCTCTTTGATCTGTTTAAAACTTTCATTTAGTGGCTACAGCTAGGAACTGTAATAGTGTCCATTACTATAATTGCATGTTTATTTAATTACTACATTGCAAACTGCTTTTTCATACTGAGACTTGCACTTTCTCTTTGTGGGTGTTCTTTCTATGCTTTTAAAGTGAGGTTTCTGTGTTCGGCTCAGGTGGCATAATCTTGATAGAGTCCTGTTGTCTAGGCTGGTAGTTTTGTTTGAGTTTACTGTGTTTCTGGCAGCCATTTTCTGCTGATTGTCTTCATTATTATTGAGAGTAACAAGGCCTCCTGACCTTCTGTAGTATGAGTGATTGGGTAATAGCAGGGGCTGAGTAGTAATTTGATCTTCTAACTCTTCCATTCTTACTGGTACATAAACCCTGTGACTTGAAAAGGTTGTGCTTGTATTGCTCAGGCTGTGGATTGTATTTCATTACTGAAACTAAGTGGAAATTCCTTAAGATTCCAAGAGCAGGACAAGTTATTTCTTGCACTTATTTCACTCTACTGCAATTCTGAAATGCTTATAATGATGCTATACAGTTGATCTACTACATTATACACTGTTATAAGGCTTTTTTATTGTTTCACTGCATTTATGCACTGTTTTTCTACTGTTTTAACGATATTTTTCATTGCTAGAAACTGTTTCATTATTCTAATTGCATGTTTACTGAATTACTTAACTGTAAACTGCTTTTTCATACTGAGAGTTGTATTTTCTGTTTGTGAGTCCTATATCCAAGCTTTTCTGTGCAATTTTGACTTTTTGAGGTTCATGTGTTCTACAGCTAGGAACTGTAATAGCGTGCATTACTATAATTGTCTGTTTACAGTTAAAAGCATTCTCTAGAGTCTGCTTGCTCCTTGATTTGTTTAAAACTTTCATTAAGTGGCTACAGCTAGGAACTGTAATAGTGTGCATTACTATAGTTGCATTTTTATTTAATTACTAAATTGTAAACTGCTTTTTCATACTGAGATTTGTATTTTTCTCTTTGTGGGTGTTCTTTCTATGCTTTTCAAGTGAGGTTTCTGTGTTCTGCTCAGGTGGCATAATCTTGATAGAGGCCTGTTGTCAAGGCTGGTAGTTTTGTTTGAGATTCCTGTGTTTCTGGCAGCCATTTTCTGCTGACTGTCTTCATTATTATTGAGAGTAATAGGCCTCCTGACCTTCTGTAGTACGAGTGATTGGGTAATAGCAGGGGCTGAGTATTAAGTTGATCTTCTAACTCTTCCATTCTTACTGGTATATAAACCCTGTGCCTTGAAAATGTTGTGCTTGAATTGCTCATGCTGTGGATTGTATTTCATTACTTAAACTAAGTGGAAATTCCTTACGATTCTATGAGCAGGATAAGTTATTTCTTACACTTACTTCACTGAACTGCACTTCTGAAACGCTTATAATTGTGCTATACAGTTGATCTACTACATTATGTATTGTTATAAAGCTTTTTATTGTTTCACTGCATTTATGTATTGTTTTATACTGTTGTGACTGTATTTTTCATTGCTAGATATTGTTTCATTACTCTAATTGCATGTTTACTGAATTACTTAAGTGTACACTGCTTTTTCATACAGAGAGTTTTATTTTCTGTTTGTGAGTGTTCTATCCGAGCTTTTCTGTGATTTTTGATTTTTTGAGCTTTCTGAGTTCTACAGCTCCGAATTGTAATAGCGTGCATTACTGTCATTGTCTGTTTACAGTTAAAAGTATTCTCTAGAGCAGGATAAGTTATTTCTTACACTTATTTCACTGAACTGCACTTCTGAAAGGCTTATACTTGTGCTATACAGTTGATCTACTACATTTTGCACTGTTATAAAGCTTTTTTATTGTTTCACTGCATTTACGTACAGTTTTATACTATTTTAACTGTATTTTTCATTGCTAGATACTGTTTCATTACTCTAATTGTATGTTTACTGAATTACTTAACTGCAAACTGCTTTTTCATACTGACAGTTGTATTTTCTGTTTGTGAGTGTTCTATGCAAGCTTTTCTGTGCATTTTTGATTTTTTTTTGGTTTCTGTGTTCTACAGCTGGGAACTGTAACTGTGCATTACTATAATTGTATTTTATTTAATTACTAAACTGTAAACTGCTTTTTCATACTGAGACTTGTATTTTCTCTTTGTGAGTGTTTTATGTGAGCTTTTGTGCACATTTTTGATTTTTTTGAGGTTTCTGTGTTTTACAGCTAGGAGCTGTAATAGTGTGCATTACTATAACTGTTTGTTTACAATTAAAAGCATTCTCTAGACTCTGCTTGCTCCTTGATCTGTTTAAAGCTTTGATTTAGTGGCTACAGTTAGGAAATGTAATAGTGTGCATTACTATAATTGCATTTTTATTTAATTACTAAATTGTAAACTGCTTTTTCATACTAAGACTTGTATTTTCTTTTTGTGGGTGTTCTTTCTATGCTTGTAAAGTGAGATTTCTGTGTTCTGCTCAGGTGGCATAATCTTGATAGAGGCCTGTTCTCTAGGGTGTTAATTTTGTTTGAGTTTCCTGTGTTTCTGGCAGCCATTTTCTGCAGATTGTCTTCATTATTATTGAGAGTAATAGGCCTCCTGACCTTCTGTAATATGAGTGATTGGGTAACAGCAGCGGCTGAGTAGTAATTTGATCTTCTAACTCTTCCATTCTTACTGGTATATAAACCCTGTGTCTTGAAAAGGTTGTGCTTGTATTGCTCAGGCTGTGGATTGTATTTGATTACTGAAACTAAGTGGAAATTCGTTATGATTCCAAGAGCAGGATAAGTTATTTCTTACACTTATTTCACTGAACTGCACTTCTGAAACACTTATAATTGTGCTATACAGTTGATCTACTACATTTTGCACTTTTATAAAGCTTTTTTATTGTTTCACTGCATTTATGTACTGTTTTATACTGTCTTAATTGTAATTGTCCTTGTTAAATACTGTTTCATTACTCTAATTGCATGTGTACTGAATTACTTAACTGTAAATTGCTTTCTCATACTGAGAGTTGTATTTTCTGTTTGTGAGTGCTCTATCAGAGCTTTTCTGTGCATTTTTGATTTTTTGAGGTTTCTCTGTTCTACATCTAGGAACTGTAATAGTGTGCCTTACTATAATTTTCTGTTTACAGTTAAAAGCATTCTCTAGAGTCTGATTTTCCTTGATCTGTTTAAAACATTCATTTAGTGGCTACAGCTAGGAACTGTAATAGTGTGAATTACTATAATTGCTTTTTTTGTTTAATTACTAAATTGTAAACTGCTTTTTCATACTGAGACTTGTGTTTTCTCTTTATGGGTGTTCTTTCTATGCTTTTACAGTGATGTTTCTGAGTTCTGCTCAGGTGGCATAATCTTGATAGAGGCCTGTTGTCTAGGCTGGTAGTTTTGTTTTAGTTTCCTGTGTTTCTGGCAGCCATTTTCTGCTGATTGTCATCATTATTATTGAGAGTAACAAGGCCTCCTGATCTTCTGTAGTACGAGTGATTGGGTAATAGCAGGGGCTGAGTAGTAATTTGACCTTCTTTTGACCTTCTAACTCTTCCATTCTTACTGGTACATAAACCCTGTGTCTTGAAAAGGTTGTGCCTGTATTGCTCAGGCTGTGGAATGTATTTCATTACTGAAACTAAGTGGAAATTCCTTAAGATTCCAAGAGCAAGTCAAGTTATTTCTTACACTTATTTCACTGAACTGCACTTCTGAAACACTTACAATTGTGCTATATAGTTGATCTACTACATTATGCACTGTTATATATTTTTTTATTGTTTCACTGCATTTATGTACTGTTTTATACTGTTGTAACTGTATTTTGCATTGCTAGATACTCTTTCATTACTCTAACTGCATGTTTACTGAATTACTTAACTGTAAACTGCTTTTTCATACTGAGAGTTGTATTTTCTGTTTGTGAGTGCTCTATCTGAGCTTTTCTGTACATTTTTGATTTTTTGAGGTTTCTGTGTTCTACAGCTAGGAACTGTAATAGTGTGCATTACTATAATTGTCTGTTTTCAGTTAAAAGCATTCTCTAGAGTCTGCTTGCTCCTTGATCTGTTTAAAACTTTCATTTAGTGGCTACAGCGAGGAACTGTAATTTTTCCCACCCACCCTTCCTAGTGTTATGTGGTCTTATACTTGGTGGCTTTGCAGTTGCCCGCCCATACTGTATATTTGATCTGTGACACTCCTTCCAGTCTAGTGTCATTAGTTCATTCAATCTAATAGAGAACATTTGTGAAGGCCAACCCACTCACATTCTTAATGTTGAATTAACTTCTGTTCCAGCTTTCTCCATTTCCACTTTTACTGAAAAAAAATTCTAAGCTTTCTTCCCCCCTTTCCTGTAGCAGGTCTTGCCCAGATACAGATTTGTTGTGTCCAGGACTGTTTGTGAGCTCCTGAGTCCCCCCCCCCACTTAACTAGGATCAAACTATTCCTGGCGCCATAAAGTCTGCTTTTCAAATTTTCTCTTGCAACTAGCCAGCTTTTTAGTTTTAGCACTCAAATCTGTTTCTTTGAGCTCAGCACTTGTTTAGAACTCATTGCAAGCACTAAATAAGTTACAAATTACTACAGCACTCAACTTTCCTCACTTGTCTAGAGGAAAACAGTTTTTAGTACTTAATAAATAAGCACCTATTCAGGCATGCCTTAAGGTCAGCTCCCGGTGTTTTCTCCTGTCTACCTGATGAATCTGGGCATTTTGGGACAATGCAGCAATTGCCTCATGTACACAGGCAACCCTCTCCTCCTACCACTCAACACTACAACCTGTGAGAGATGCACTTATATAACCAAACTGGAAGCAAAGTTCTCTTCACCGAAGACTGGACTAGACAGTCAAGAGGAGAAGGTAAACACTTGCACTGCACCACACTCATCACATAGTCCCTCAAAACCTACACCACCAAAACACACTAACAGAAGCACAAAACACACACCTACATTTGCGGAGGCTCTCAGTAAAAATCTGCCCAAACAACCGAGACCTCCAAAGCAGAAATGCAAGCAACCTCCACCCCCAACACAATCCAAATGACACATAGCCCACATACTCTGTGTGCCACTCAACTACAGCCCATAAGGCATAATGTACACAACACTCTAGTCATAGGTGACTCTATAGTCAGACACACTGATGTTCCACTCACCAGGCTAAACACGGAAAAAGTTACTGTCAGCTGCCTGTCGGGTGCCAGGATCCACCACATAACACACGCAATCAGGTCACTCCACAACAAGTACAAATATGACTCTGTGATTGTCCATGTTGGTGTGAATGACCTGAGACGTACCTCCCTGGACTACATGAAAACAGACATGGAAGAGCTCTCCGATCTTGTAGCCTAGGCAGGTATGACCCTAGCCCTGAGTAGCATCCTGCCATCACCCAGAATGATACCACAGTACAAGGACAAAATGATTGACTTTAACAATTGGCTAAGCTTCTGGTGTCATTCTAAGGGAATCCAGTATCTGTTTGCCTGGGATGACATGATCGACAGACCACGCTGCTTTGCCAAAGATGGCATGTACCTGTCACCCTTGGGGTTCCGGATACTGGCAAAGGCTCTTGTCACCCCTATAGTGCCTTTTTTAGGCAAGGTTCAAATGACAAATTCACCACCGTAATAGGTACAAGCAAGCAAAATATGGGGGTAATGCTACTCAATGCCAGAAGTCTAAACCTCAAAATGCACTCACTCGAGGCACTCCTTAAAATGGAGAACATTGACATCTGTGTAGTGACACAGACCTAGTTCAAAGCTCCAGAAAGCACCCCTGCATTACCAGGCTATAATTCATACCACACCTTTCGGCTACCAAACCCAGACCAAAACACTAAAGGTGGAGGCCTGTCCATATTCATTAAGGATATCCACACCTCCAAGCTAGTTGCTCAGCATAATGCATCCGAGATTATCCAAGTTCAACTAATTCTGGGCAAAACCGCAATCCAGATTGTAGCTTGCTACAGACCCCCCACCATGCCCCAGGATCCCCACCTCTTTTTTCTTGATACACTGGAAAATATTAAGGTACAACCCAACACTCTAATAATGGGTGATTTCAACTACCCTACCATTAACTGGGAAAACTACTCGTGTACCAACTCTTTTGCTCAACGTTTTCTGGAAATCATCAATTCCAACGCCTTGGATCAACTTATCCACACCCCCACCAGAGGCAGCAATATCCTAGACCTAGTCATCACCAACATGGGTGACCGGTGTTCTACATCAGAGGTCAGCTCCTCGTTGGTCAAATCCAACCACAAGCTAATCACCCTAGACATCCACATCCTGCTCCCACCCCCATTAGGAAAACAACCATAAAAAATTTCTCCAAAGCCAACTTCACGCTTCTTAAGAGAAGTGGCCAACTTCACAACACCCATGCAAATGGACAATAGAGGTACGACTGCTAAATCGTACACAAATGCACTTTATAAGCACTTATACGTGTGCATGGATCATGCTATCCCTAACAGAACCAAGATGCTATCCTCCAAAAAAAGGAAGCCAATCTGGTGGTCTTCTGCCATAAACAAACTCTACAACAGAAGAAAGAAACTGTTGTAAAAAAGAGTAAAATCCCACGACTGGAAGAAGCTGAGATCCTTCATAAAATCCTCCAAAGCTAGTTATGAAAACAAAATCGCCATTGATTCTAAAGACAACCACAAAGCATTCTATAGCTATGTCAAGAATCTCAATGGCAACACTCAGATCTGCTCTGAGTTACAGCACAATGACACTAAATATAAAGAACCATATTGCCAACATCCTGGCAGATAGGTTCAGTGCTAACTTTACCCCCCTCTCACCCCCTAAAGGACCCATCTTTATACTGGAAGAATGCAAAGTTCCTGTAATCACAGCTGCACAGGTAAAAACCTCACTCTCCAAAGCCAAGAACACAGTATCCATGGGACCTGACAACATCCCAGGCTGCCTTCTACATGAACTACAGAATGAACTGGCACCCCACTAAGTACCATGTTCAGTCATAGCCTCACCTCAAGCTTTGTGCCCATTGAATGGCGCACCACAACGGTTATCCAATTCCACAAAGGGGGGGCCACAACAGACCCCGGGAACTACCGCCCCATTAGCCTGATGAGCCTGGTCTGCAAGGCAATGGAACGTATCATCATGGAACTCATAAACAAAGACATTGGAGATCTCCAAACTGTGGATCCAACAAAGTTCGGGTTTGTAAAAGACAGATCATGTCTCATAAACTTGATAGACTTCTTTGAAGTAGTCACCAAAGCCACAGATGAGGGTAAGGTGGTTCACACAGCCTATCTAGAGCTTGCCAAGGCATTCGACACCATCCCCCACTCTGGAATTATAGATAAACTCACTAAACTAGGTATAAATCCCTATGTCACAAGATAAATCCCTATGTCACAAGATGTGTTGCCAACTGGCTTACTGACAGAACTCACACTGTGAAAGTAGCAGACTCCAAATGAGACTTCAGATCAGTGACAACTGGAGTACCACAGGGTTCATTCCTGGGTACTCTCCTGTTTGGTATCTACTTCTCTGAAGTACAGGCTAACACAGAAGGTCTTTGGCTAGCTAAATTTGTAGATGACTGCAAACTAGGAGCCATAATCGAAACTCCTAACGATGTGGACATCCTACAAAAGGGCCTCACTGAGACAGATGCCTGGTGTCAAAGCCATGGTCTCAGGCTCAATGCCAAAAAGTGCATTGTCATCCCCTTTGGTAAAAACTCTGTACCCATGAATTACCACATAGGCAGTAGTCTACTTAACACCGAAAATGTGATAAGAGACATTGGGACACAGGTGGACAGTAGTCTCTCCTTTGATAATCACATCGCCACAGTGGTCAGGAAATCCTTCTACGTGGCACACCTCATCACAAAAGGTTTCTCATCTAGAAAAAAAGAGGTCATTGTTCCCCTCTACTCATCACTCATTAGACCCATTATAGAGTACAACGCCCCTTTTGGTATGTACCTCACAAGACATCTACAACAACTGGAAGGGCCGCAAAAATACCTCACAAAGAGGATTACTGGCCTCAAACAGATGCCTTATGCAGACCATCTGTGGTTCTGCTTGACAGGGGCATAGGAAAATAATTTTCTTGGGTGGCGAAAGCCAGGGTACCTTTTTGGCTAGGCTTGTATAGGCCCTAGGGCCAATAGCCTAGTACCTACCTATGAACCTATGAACAACATCATGACAGAACAAGTAAACCACACAAAATTACAGTGTGTTGTTACAGATGACCAGTTGAAATTTGACCACTATGTATTACACATGGTTAAAAAAGTTCATCAAAAACTAGGTACTTTACACAGAGTAAAAATACAAAATAAGCGATTTACGGATGACCTAAAAAAGTTTTATAGAGAATTAGGAAACATGGGAAAAGGAATTGAAACATCACCAAAAAAATAATAGACCTATTTTGGAGAAATATCTATTAGGATCCTGTGGAACATAACAAAGATGCTGAATGGCTAGAAGAAGAAAAAGAAAGACTAAGAAGTTCAAATGTACAGGATATTACATGGGATGAAGCAACATCCAGAGAAATCAAAACAAAATTAATAAAAGCTCCTAATTGGAAATCCCCAGGCCCAGATGCAGTACCTAACTTCTGGCTAAAAGTCTTAACATCTTTACATGAAGATTTAGCCATTAGTAAGACTTATTTATATACACACCCTGAACAGACCCCAACCTGGTTAACAATAGGAAAAATTATACTCCTCCTTAACATCAGACCTGTAAGTTATCCTAAAAACTATAGACCAATAACTTGCCTTGTATTGATATATAAACTATGCACTGGAATTGATGCAGCCAGAGTTTATAGTCATATAGAAAAAAATGTTACAGGTAAGTAGGACATACAGAACTGTACTACGTTCATCATTCTCACTGCCTCGGTGGCATTTTGGGTAGATTCACAAAGCTTACCCTACCTGGGTGGTGGAAGGATAAGGGTCCAGGAGCCCCTGGAGAATGGTTCTAGCACAGCCTGCTCTGGACCTTGAAAAGAAATCCAGTTTTTAGTGTTTTGTGAGGATATGAAAAGAGGACCAAGTTGCTGCCTCTAGAATACTTCTACTGTCCACCCTTTTCCAATATGCCATCAAAGAGGATAAAGGCCTAGTCAAGTCAGCCTTAACCTTGCCTGGAAGAGATTTACTATAGTAAAAGTAATAAAAAGCAATATGGCAAGACCAAAACTGTGCAATAGAGACAGGCTGACCTTTTTACTTTCTTACCCCTCTATAGGAGACAAACAGCTACTCGGCATTCCTAAAGGGCTTTGTTCTGTCAGGATAGTACCTGAGCTGCCTGTGTATATCCAAGGTATGTAGAATTGTTCCTCCCTTGTCTTCTAGATCAAGATGGAAACTTAGAGATTGATGGTTTGAATATAGGTAAATTAAGAAAAAACTTTAAGCATGAATGATGGATTAGTGAGTAATACAACCCTGTGAAAAAATCAGATAGGGGTGACCCACTATGAGAGCTTGCAGCTATGAGATTCACCTTGCAAATGTCAGAGCAATAAGTAACAGTCATACAAGTGATGACCCATAAATCAACCTGACAGGCAGGTTCAAAAGGAGGTAAGGTCAGTTTTTTTAGAACAAAGCCTAGATCCCAGGGAGGATGAATTTGCTTTAGAGGTGGTCTCACATGCAACCCTCCTTTCATAAACTGTTTTGTTCACAAAAAAAAAAGGTATGAAAGAGGGAGATCCATGGGCAGGCAAGTGGAGATGGTCACAATGTGCACTTTGATATAAGCAAGTGACAAACCATATCTAAGTAGCTCACACAAATATTTCCAAACCAAAGAGGTCAAAACCCTTTAGGACCTCTTTTATTGGATAGGCATCACCTAGAAAACCCATTCCACTTGTAAACATAAGATTTTCTAGTTGCAGGTTTTCTTGCATCCTTAAATACTTACTGCACATCTTCATGGAACAAGTGTCTAAAAAAGTATCAAAATAAAAACATCCAGGCTTTCAGCTGCAATTGCTCTAGGTTGAGGTGTACCATTTGCTACTGATATGTGAATGGATCCAGTCTATGAGAAAACTTGTGGTAATTGCCCTTGGCTAGCTCCGTTAAAAGGGAGAATCATCTTTGCTAGGGCCAAAAGGGGTTACTATAATGATATTTGGTAAATCTTTCTGAATCTTTAGAAGTACCTTGGGAATCACTGGAAAGGGTGGAAATGCATACAGGAACATTTCCAACCATGGGAATGACAGAACATCTATCTTCCAAGCATGGCTGCAAGGATGTCTTGAACAAAATGTTTTTAGTTGTCTGTTTTAAAAGGAGGTGAACAAATCTACTTGAAGTATTCCCCACGTCTGGATCAAGTCTTGAAAGACCTCTACATGCAGCTTGCACTCATGAGGGTATGTTCAGGATCTGCTTAGTCTGTCACTGTGCTTTGCTCTGATGGAATGCACAAAACCTGAAGGGTCAGAGAATGCTGTACAGCCAGCTCCTAGGCCATCACTGCCAACCAGCAAAGAGGGCATGACCTTGTATCACCTTGCTTGTACAGGTAGCACATCAAGTTAGTGTTATCTTTGACTACTAGAACAGCAGTCAAAGTCCATAAGTGGTAAAATTTTTTTAAGGCATGAATCACTGCCAACATCTCTTTTACATTTTTGTGCTTTGGCATGCACTGAGGCTCCCACAAGCCTTGCACTTGAACTTTCGCTAACTGCTCCCCATGCAAATTATGAAGAGTCTATCTGGACAGACAGGACTGGGGTCTGAAGAGAGACAGGCAGTCCTGGATTCAGAGAGAGTTGATCTCTCCACCACTGCAGTTCTTGTTTCACAAATCTAGTACTTGTACCTGGAAATCCAAGGGATAAAAGTGCTGGATCCAACAATTCTTTAAGTATCACTGTATTTTTCTCATGAGTAGTCTAGCTACTGGTATCATGAGGATCACTGATGTCATAAAGCCTAGAATTTTGAGGAACTCTCTTGCTCAGTCAAATTAAAAACAATTTCATTCATATAAGACATTTGCTCTACAGATAATGATGCAGCAAAATCTTCCAAACTGTACACACATTTTAAAATAAATTTTCACATATAGATTTGATAATTTAACATTTTAAAGATTAGATTCCCTGACAGACACATCTTGTTCCATTACGATCTATCAGGAGGCATTGGATTAGATGAAGCCAAAGACTTTATTTGAGCAGGCATTTGGAAACACTGCAGCTAGGTCAGCAGTCAAATGAGAAAAGAGACCTGTCGTATCTGAGGAGACCCTGTGTTTTCGCTGAGCCTTTTTTAGGAACTGCTGGTATACATACCAGTGTCCTACAAGCAGATTTATAAACATCCTCCAAGGATGATAGAAAAGGGAGATAGCCACAGAGTTGGGTATCTTGTCCTCTATAAGGTCATATACCCTGCTTAGCTCTGAGGTACTTTCCATCTGCTCCCAATCCAACATCAATAAATCTAGCAATCATCTGAGGAAACATGAACACTTGTTTTGACTTAAGCTCAGGTTCACCTCCTGAAGAACCAGAGTGACTGGACTCCGAGTCAAAAAGAAAATCACCAGTGTCCTTGTCAGATTCCTCATCGTTATCTGAAACAAAAGAAAGGTCTCTAGCCAAACTAGCACCAGAGTCATGTATGGGAATACAAACCACAATTAGCTGTCTGCGGAACACTGCTAGCCAAGGAAACTACATCAGCCTTATAAACAACAACTCTGATTATCAGCTGTATAATGAGGCTTCTTGTGAAGTTCTCACATAAATAAACTCTGCCAAACTGTGCTATTACCACAAAAAAAACCCCACTTTGAAATGTGTTCACAATTCTTTTACAACTGACAGAAGCTAGAGAAACTGCAGTACACAAAGTCCAAACACCAAAGCAACCAGTGTGCTAAAACAGTTAAAAATTAGCTCTAAACACTAAACATGTTAAGCTACCATAAAATTACATTTAACAGCAGTTTACACAACATTTTCTTGTCAGACTATAAAATCTCTGCAGTACATTCAAATAACTTCATCTGCAGTACAATTGTAATCTGATGTTAAAAACAGTTATGCATATACTAAATGATGTAGAAATGTTGAAAAATCCAAGTTCTGCAATATTTTCCTGTCAAAAGATGAAAACAAATCAAATCAACAACATTAAAGATGGACCTCTAGTATCTAATAGCACACATGCACACTGCACTTCAGAGAAAAAGTACAGTTGTGTCCCACTTACCATAATTGTAGATGTTTAAATAGATCAGTGTTGCAGTACTAATTCTTGGGTCTTCTTGCCATGCAAAAGCCCGAGACTAGTCTGACTTCCACAGTCTTTACATCATCCCTAGTAGACGGATGTCTGAAGACTGAAATCTGAATGTCAGGCTATAAGAAGGGTGTCTGTTGGAGCCATCTTCAGGTCTTTCTAAACAGTGAATGAGCAGTCTGATGCTGGAGGACAGCACAGCCTCCACAACTGTCTGAACTCAGTTAAGAAAGGGGGAAAAAAACATAGGGGGCCATATGTGATGATGGAGATAAGAGGACTATCTGCAGAAAAATTCTACTGCCTCTCTGAAGCCAGCAGGGGTTAGACAAGTAGTCAGCAGACAGAGGGGCTGTAGGGTGGGAGTTCGTACAGCAACACTGATCTACTCAAACATCTGCAATTATGGGAAATGGAACACAACTGCACTATGTTTTTCAGTCAGATTTGCAGTACTAATTCTTTGGAGGACACCCAAAGCTAAACGTTGGGTGGTGGGTCATCTGTAAGACCTTAGGAAACAAGATTTTGCAGGATACCAGAAGCGAAACCTGCTGTAGCCCTGGTGACATTGCCTAGGTTATAGTGTTTTGTATGCACTGAGTTCCATGTGGCTGTCTCTAGGATGACCTGGGTGGGAACTCCTTTGAGGAAGGAAGTGGTGGTTGCATCATGTCTGGTACAGTGGGCTTTAAATACTCCCAGGTAAATCTTTCTCATGGTGTGAGTAACAGGACTTAATGCAGCGAGCCATCAATTTAGAGATTTTTTTTTGCAGACAGGCATACCCTATTTTCCCTCTGTAAAAGCTACCAGCAATTGTGTTGCTCTGTTAGGGCTTTTTGTCCTGTCTAGATAGTACCTGATCTACCTGCGCACATCCAGGGAGTGGAGGACTTGCTCAGCCCTGTTCTGTGTATTTGGGTAGAAGGCTGGTAGGTGGATAACCTGGTTTAAAGTAAGTTCTGATATCACTTTAGGTGTAAAGGATGGGTTTGTTCTGAGGATAACACTATCCCTGTAGAAGACAGTGAACGTTTTTTAATAAAAGAGGGCTTGTAGCTTAGAAACTCTCCTAGCTGATGTCACAACTATATGGAAGGTGGTCTTCCAGGTGAGCATCTTTAGGGTGGCTGCAGGTTCAAAGTGAAACAAAGTTAGTATTTTTTAATACATAGTTTACATTCTGGTAGGAGTTCCTTCTGGGTGGTCTCATGTGAATTCTTCTTTTAGAAAAGTTTCATGTGGGGATACTGCATATGCATGTAACTTAGTGCTGGAATAGGAAAGCCCTAGTTTAAACAGATTTGACAAGTATGGCAATACTGAGCTGACGTCTGTTTGAGCAGGGCTACTGTCACTGTTGTAACACCAAGTGGAAAATCTTTTCCATTATGCTACGTATGACTTTCTAGTATCAGGCTTTTTTTATTCCCTTAGAATGGAAAGCACATCTACAGAATAGGATGCAGACCTAAGTGCCAAAATCCAATCCTCCAAGTAGCTATCTTAAATGTGGCTAGGTGGAGGTAGTACACAGACCCCTTGACTTGGCTGAGGAGATCTATCACCTGAGGTAGAGTGTGGAATGAGAACCAGTGTTGTCTGGGCCAGAAGGGAGCACTATGATCATACTGGGTCTGTCTGCCCTGACTTTTGTTAGTACTGTGGGAATCATGGGTAAGGGTGCGAATGCATACAGGGACACATTTCTCCATGTGAAGAACAACACATCTGTCTTCCAAGCTCCTGTCTTTTGTGTTCTGGAGCAGAACGTCTGTAGCTGCTTGTCGAGGAGACAGGCAAACTGGTCTATTGAGGGGATTCTCATTGTATAGGAAGACCCAGGAAGACCTCTCTTTTCAACATCCATTTGTTGGGGTCTAGAAGATCCATGCTTACAGAATGTGTTAGGGTTTTGCTCTGGCCTGGAATGTAAGAGGTCAACCTCCATCTCTTGAGCCAAAATCCAATTTTTTTGGGGCAAGGCTGCACAGGGGTTAAGACAAAATTCTCCCTTGTTTGTTTATATACCACGTAACTGTGGTGTTGTCTGTTCAGATTTGCAGTGTCTATGGGCTTAAGTTTTGTTGAAAGACATTTATGGCCACGTAGACTGCTAGTAACTCCTTTTAATTTAGATGCAACTTCATCTGCTATGTGGACCAACTCTCCTGTACCTTCAGGGGATCTAAGTTAACTCTCCCAACTATGTCTGAGCTGTCCATAGTAATGGTCTTGTCTGCTTTTGGCAAAGTGAAAATTTCTCCAGGGATCTTTTGTATATGTATGGTGTTCTTCCCCCATAGGTGTTCCTTTTTCAGGCGTGGAAAGAGAGGCACAGGGCTGAGAGTGCTGTTCACAAAAATTTTTTGAACATTAGATTAGTAGAAAATTTTCCCCAATTGGGTACTTATCTGAAGAAGAAGGTTATCTGGAAACATGAGCCGATTGATGGACTGCGAGTATACTGAACATACTTGAAGAGCATCAGTCTGCGTGGCTACAAAAAATGAAAGACTGCGCCAAGGGGCTCCCTTCTTATACCCTGATATCCAGACACTGGTCTTCAGATGTTTGTCAATTACAGATAATGTTAAGACTTTGGAAATTGGGCTGGTTACAGGCTACTTCATTGCTGGAAGACCCAAGAGTCAGTACTGTAACACTGACTATGAAGAACATCTACTGAAAGCAAGATAACAGTAAAAGCAGGTACAATTAATTAGCAGTTTTGACTGCATGAGGCAGCCCTAGTGTCTAACAACACTCCTAAGAGAACTACAAAAGTTTACTTAGAAATAGTAAAAACAACATTTGTAAAAGACACAAAGCAAATAAGCACTGCTACAAGCAGCAATTTCCACAGAAATGACTATAAATAAATAAAATATTAAAATAAATATTGCCTTAATAAACATAACAATAGAATGAGAATAATAAATCTAATAATAACATTACAGGAAAGGGGTCCACAGATGAGACTTATCTGAGCAGTAAACAGGAAAAAGCAGTACTGGATCCTGTGAAAACTCAAGAGGACGTTCTGCTTTGGATGGCAGAAAAACGACTGAACACTCACTTCCTGTGACGACCAAAGGCTTCTCTCTCAAGATATCAGATCAGCTGCCACAGAAAGAGAGAGGGAGGGCAGTCTGAGCTTTTGAAAGCTGGTCAAAATGCCACTGAGGCAGTGGGAATGATGAACCTTTAAAGAGTCAAACTTTTCTGAATTGCCACCTCTCAGGCCACCACAGTAACTCTGTAAAGAGGGTATGATCTGGTACCCCCCTTTGTTTATATACCACATCACTGTGGTGTTGTCTGTGATAACTTGAGGTGGTTCTGAGGATGAGGGAAGATTTAAGGCTTTTAAACTACTGCCAGCATCTTCTTGACATTTATGTGCTTTTGTCTCTCCTGCTTGTTCCACAGACCCTGCACTTTTACTCATTTCAATGCAGCCCCCTATGCAAAATGCGAATCATCTGCTGTGACAGACTAAAGTAGAGGTGGAGGGGAGAAGAGGAGACCTGGGCTAAGAGAGACAATGACCTCACCCTTCACAATACTTCCCTTCTCACAATTGTCCAAATATGGAAATATGTGAATGCCTTGAAGTCTGCAGTAAGTAACTGCTGGAGCCAGACATTCTGTAAATACTACTGGTACAGTAGACAGACCAGGTGGCAACATAGTGAACTGAAAATGTAAGCCCAATACAGAAAAACTTAAAAAGAGTCTGAAATAATTGCAAACTGGTTTGTGATGATAAGTATCATTTATGTTTAATGTTACCATGAAACTGAAGGGAGTAAACATGGTAACAAGGTTTGGAGGAATATCACTTTGAACTTTGGGACCCTGACACAGAGACTGACAAGGGAGAGGTTTAGGAGTGGTCTCCAAGTTCCCTCTTTATTTAGCACCAGAATGATCCTTGAATAAAACCATGTGCCTATCTGATCTGAGGGTAGTAGCTCTATGACCACCTGAGACAATGTGTGTTCCAAAACTGGAGGAAAATGGGATGTTTGCTTTATAGAATGAGGATGGATCTCCTGTAATCTGTACCAATACTGGATGACTCTCAGAACCCATGTGTCTGAGATGACCTGATGATACTGGGAAGATGAATATCTAGAATGGAAGTTATGTACTCACCATAACGTTTCATCTGTGCTATCAATTTTCATTCTTTCTCAGCTTTTGGGTTCAGATCAGAACTTTGGATCCGACTCGTCCGCTTTTTCCCAGCTCATGGAGCACTGAAAATCTCAAGCTCCTTTCCTTACCCACAATGCCCCAGTCACCTAACGTACCTCAGATCTTGTCTGCTGCCCCTTAAGCCTGTAAGTCATATACAATGATGAAATAACAGCATCTGGAACTCAAATAAATCAACTTAAGTTCCTTCAGTATTTTTCAGTCCTTCCAAAAGTCAAATACAGAGGGGGATTGGAGGGAGGGGAGTTGAGAAAGCATGAAAATGGACAACATTGATGGAACGTTATGGTGAATACATAACTTTTTTATATGATGTAATTTTCATTCATTCCTCAACTGTTGGGACAGAGTGCCCAGCTACCTACATCCCAGGAGGACTCTAAGGAAGGCTATTCCTGAGCACTACTGAGCCAAAGGTTGCTTTTCCCCTAGAGACCAGATCCAGTTTGTAATGAGCAATAAAGGTATTAGGATTAGCTCAAGTTGCACCTGCACAAATATCATCCAATGAAGATCTGGATAAAAAGGCTAAAGAAGTTGCCATAGACCTGGTGGAATAGGATTTGGTGGTTTTGGTAAAAACAAACCCAACTTTTCGTAAACAAAGGGAACACAATCAGTTAGCCACTTAGCTAAAGTCACTTTAGAAACAAATAACTGTTTTAATTTCCTCCAATTTTTGGGTATATGTAGATAAAACCGTTAATTGTCTGTGAACATCTAAAAGGTGTAACATACACTCTCCTTTGTCTGAGAAATTTGAAAAGAAAACTGGAAAATTGACAATCTGACTAATGTTGGAGTCTGATACCACCTTAGGAAGAAAGGAGGGGGTTGTTCGTAAAGATATCCTATCCTTATGAAAAATCAAATAAAGAGGCTTGGAAGACAGGGCCTTCAGTACTGAAACTTTTCTAGCATAGGTAATGACCACTGAAAAGACCATTTTCCAAGTCAAAAATTTTAGTTCATACTTAGCTGATGTTTCAAACGGAGATTTTGTCAATAAGTGTAAAACAGTATTTAAATCCCACTGAGGAGTGGGATCTTTTAATGAGGGTTTAAGAAGAAAAGTTCCCCTTAGAATGGTTTTACAAAGTTTGGAAGATGCTAAAGATTAACTACTCCTATACAAAAACTGGAAATGGCAGCTAATTGTACTTTGACAGCAGAAGAACTAGCACTTTCATTGAAAATTGCAGCTAAAAATTCAAGAACTTTAGGAACCGGGGCTGAAAAAGGATCAATGTCTTTTGTTGCGTTCAAATAACAAATCTTTTCCATTTACTTCTGTAAAGTTTTCTAGTAGAAAATTTGCAGGAAGATAAAGAATGTGGCAGACAAGGGAGGAGAGCCTGAGCTGTCAAGCAATCAACGAAGTGGAGAAACCATGCGGTCAGCTTTAGGCCTGGAATATCCAGCTATGTCATGACAGCCGGATGAGAAAAAAGGTCTGGAAATGGGTCTGGAATCCATGGCTGGTAAAGTAGATGAGGCCAAAGAAAGGAAAAACAAATTTGACAAGGCCAGTAAGGGGCAATGAGGATAACTGTGCCTTTCAATCGAGATGCTTTCTGAAGAAATCTGGGGATTAGTGGCAACAAGGGAGAGGCATAAAGGAGACCAGGGAGGCCAATCATGAAGTAGAGGGTCCCTTGGTGACTCCCCCGGCAGGGGGGAATCAGGACAAAGAACCTGCTGCACTTCTTCTTAAGGGGAGATGCAAGCAGAATATCCTTTCCACAACTTTCATATTGAGGGACCACTTGTGAGGAATTAGAATTGACCTGTTTAACCTGTCTGTAATTACGCTGGATTTCCCCAAAATGAGCATTGCTATTAGAAACTAAATGGATGAGATCGCCCATTGCCACATTCTCACAGCTTCTCGACACTGGGGTAAGATTTGGTTCCCCTTTGTTTGTTGATGTACCAGACCACTGACATATTGTCTGTCTGAATTGTAATACTCCCAGAGGGAAGAATGTCTTGGAAGGCCTGCAAAACTAGGTAGACCACTCTCACTTTCAAAACACTGATATGTGCCTTGGAATGTCTTTCCCAAAAGATGCCACCCCCCACCCGAACCGGGGAAGCATCCATGGTCACTGTGGCCTTGGGCTGAGGGAGAACAAAGGGATGACTTTCTATTACCTGGTCGGAAAATATCCACCATAGGAGGTAATTCTTGCAAAACCATGTTAATTTGATCTGGCTGGATAAAGGTTAGAGTTGCTAGGGTCTATTGAAGGAATCTCATGTGGTACCTTATGAATGGTACCAAAACGTCTGCATCGGACATTGACCCCAATGCTTGAAGGATCCGAGAAGGGGGGGGGAGACATCCAGACTCTAAGAACAGAGAAAGCTCTCTCTACTACCTCGAAAGCAGAATGCCTCAGACAGAAAGAAACTGACGGCTCAGAGAAAACATGTTTCCAGACCACAGGCTCCCTTCGCCCAGAAGGCAGACTACCCAAGGAGGGAGTCAGACCTGAGCTATCTAACGCCAAAGCTCCGAGGGGCAGAGACAGCTCCAACATCTTCGGAGTCAACTTCAACACCTCGGACCAGGCACCGATGCTACAGCTCCGAGTGTCATCTGGCTCCAAAGTGCTCAGTGACTGTCCACTCAGACCTGCCAGCAGAGTCGAAGCTACCATGATCTTTGGAACTGATGTGGATGACTCTAATCTTCGGAGCCAGCACCTCAGGCTATAGACTCTGATTCTGAATAAAGTGTTTCTTCAGACTTCCCACCAGAGGAGTTACTTTTTTAAGAAACTATATCTAAAACAAAATAAATATGTTATTGGGAACAGAATGAAATAAAATTCTAGTTTCCTAGCAAAACTATTATGACTTCTTACAAATTAATTTTCCCTCAGACTGCAGCTGTTCTTCTGGTTTGCTAGCCTAGCATTAGATCTTTTCTTACCAGCCCACAGTATGCTGACAGTCAAACTCCTGCCTCTAAAAAGCATTATGGGTTATATAAAGTACCTCAGGCTCATAAATATGTATTTTGTAATCCAAAACATGATCCTGCAGTTATTTCCTAATCAAAGCCATCTATTGCTAAACATATTGTGAATGATAACCCCATAAGCTCTAACAAAGATGGTAAACGTTTTGATATATTTTGAAAGAAAGTGCATTCTTCTGCCATTTTAACTTTCAGAATTCTGAACTGCCAGTCTCACATGTTGAAATCCTTACTGGCTTCTTTAGAGAACATGAGAAAGTTAAATATTAACCTTCTTTCTTCAGAGAATAAAACTTCTTTAAATCCCTAACTGTGTCGGCTTGTCATGTAATCAGACACTCTTTAAAGTGCACTTATGAGAAAATGTATTGCTACTGATTCAGTTATGAGACAATTTACGATTTAATTGGTTACATTCTCAAAACTTAACCAAAAGATGTTAAAACTAATAATTTAAATTCACCTCTTGACAACGATATGCTCTTTAGTCATTCTGCTGCTGAGATTCTTAAAAGATGTGATGAAATTGGAAAATACATCCAATGGACTACCCAAATCTTTCACCCTTCTTTTTCAAATTTCAGTAGAAAATTTCCTTCTAGTTCAGGAGCCTTTTTCAAGAAGCAATATAAAGTCTCAAATAAGCAGAATTTTAAAAGTAAATGGGAAGGAACCTGCAAGTAGGAGGAGCTTACCAAAACCAAAACTCAAAGACTATTTACCTCTTCCAGCTTCCCTCACCAACCCACCTTGGCAACCATTTACATCTGATATGATATTGTCATTTTCATTCATTCCTCAACTGTTGGGTTCGGATCTGACTCAGCCACCTTTTCCAGCTCGTGGAACACTGACACTCTCGAGATCTTTCATAGTCAGTCACATATCATACCTCAGATCTCATTTGCCCCCTTAGCATACGGACATGGTCACTGCAAATTCTCAGGTTTAGCAAATAAACTGTGAGTGAGAATTTTTTTCTTACAATTTTCCTTATATCTTCTATTTCTTTAAAAAAAATAACTTATGTACTTACCATAACGTTCCACCTGTGTTGTCCATTTCAATTCTTCCTCAACTGATGAGGTTTGGATCCAATCCCTTGGATCCAACTTGGCCATTGCTAAAGCTCGTGGCAACCAAAAACTCTTGAGCTTCTCCCTTACCCATAATGCACTAAACCTGTTACTTCCGATCTTGTTTGCTGATGTTTGCTAGAAAGGAGGTGAAAAATTGCATGCAGTCAATACATACAAAGACTATATCTGCAGTTTAATATAAAGGACAATGATCTCCCCCAAAAACTCATTCTTCCATAAGTTTGCAAAGGCTGGGGGGGGGGGGGTTGGTGGGTGGTAAGTCAAGGAAGAATAAAAATGGACAACACAGATGAAACATTATGATAAGTATGCAACTTCTTTATCTGATGTTGTCAATTTTCATTTCATCCTCAACTGATGGGACACAGTCCCCAGCTACCTCAAGGTGGACTCAAGGAAGGATATTCCTGAGCATAGCTGAAACAAATGATGATCTACCTCAGGAGACCAGATCCAATTTGTAATGAGTAGCAAAGGTATGGGGAGTAGCCCAAATAGCTGCTGCACATATGCCATCCATGGATGTCTTGGAAAGAAAAACTGAAGATGTTGCCATGGATCTAGTTGAATGAGCTCATACTGGTTGTGGTACTGTAACTCCCAATTATTTTTTTTTATAAATAATTGAGATACAATCAGTCAGCCATCGGGCTAAAGTTACTTTGGCAACTGGTTTTCCCAATTTCAAGTCTACAAAGGAAACAAACAACTGGTCTGTTTTTCTTATGTCTTTTGTTCTGTGCAGGTAAAAATGTAATTGTCTGTGAACATCCAATAAATGTATTAATCTTTGTTAGTAAATATGGGGAAGAAAACTGGCAAATAAATGAATTGATTGATAGTGGATTCTGACACCACCTTGGGAAAAAAGGATGCATTGATTCATAATGTGACTGTCCTTGTGAAAAAAAACAAGTATGAAGGTTTTGAAGACAAATCTTGAATTTCTGAAATTTGTCTAGCAAATGTAATAGCTACTAGAAAAAAACATTTTCCAAGTACGATATTTAAGGTCACACTTAGCTGCTGTTTCAAAGGGGGAATGTAGAAGTGCCTGTAGTACCAGATTAAGGTCCCATGGGGGAGTAGGGTCTTTAAAATGATGATCTTTAAAAGGATGGAGCAGTGGTGCAGTGGTAGTGTTGTTGCCTCACAGCAAGGGGTTCTCTGGTTTGACTCATGGCTGAAGTGCCTTCTGTGTGGAGTCTGTATGTCCTCCCTGCATTTGTGTGGGTTTCCTATGGGTGCTCCAGTTTTCTCCCACAATACAAAGACATGCATCTGGAGCATTTCTCCCCAGGCCTCTACTGAAAATTGACTTCATTACAAGTCAGACTTTCCCAGTAAACAAATGTTAAATAAAATATAATGTGTGGTTTTCTGGCAAATCAGTGAGAACTGAATTCACTAAGTAATGACAGCCATTTAAGTTTCACTCTTCCTATCTTTCAGGAAACACATGGTAACACAACATTTTACTCGTCCCTCATTACGCCAATCATCGAATATAATGCCCCATTTGGCATGTACCTCACTAGACACCTGCAACAGCTGGAAAAGGCCACAAAAGTACTTCACAAATATGATGCTAGGCCTTAAACATATGCCCTACATGGACAGACAAAAAACTTCAGCTACTCTGTCTCATATCATCTACTAAGTGGCGATCTCTGCTTGACTTACAAAGCCATGTCTGACCCAGCTCTGTTAGAAATCCTACATCTAAAGAAATCCAAATCCCTCTGCACTACATGCTCCAAAGACCTCAACCTCATTACCACAATCAACAGAACATGCTGGAGGGACAGGTTCCTAACCCACAGACTGCTCATGCTCTGGAACAAACTTCCCATACATGTCAAGCAGAGCACCTCATTGGCCCTTTTCAAGAGAAATCTTGATGAGTGGATGGAAAATAGAAAGTTCACCGCAGGGATCACTGCAATGGCTCTACTTGATAGAGGCACTGGGAACTAATGTCTGGTGGCAGGATGCCAGGGCACTTCGATGGGCTAGGCTTGTAAAGGCTCCAGGACCATTAGCCTAGTTCACACCTATGAACCTATAAAAGGCGGTCTTAAAAGTAGAGTGCCGAAAGCTCTGCATAACTTATCACAGGCTACTGAGGGACCTTCAAATCCAATGTGAAAGTTTGACATTGCTGCTAATTATCAGTTATGTACTTACCATAACATGTATCAGTTCATAATGTAATTCTATCTCTGTGAAAAATCGAGTATGGAAGTTTTGAAGACAAAACTTGAATTTCTGAAATTCATCTAGCAGATGTAATGGCTACTAGAAAACAAGTTTTCCAAGTAACATATTTAAGGTCACACAGCTGCTAGTTCAAAGTGGGAATATATAAGTGCCTGTAGATCTAGATTAAGGTCCCATGGGGGAGTAGGGGGTTTAAAAGGAGGTCTTAAAAGTAGAGTGCCTCACAAGAAGGCTCTGCACAGCTTATGACAGGCTACTGAGGAACTTTCAAATCCATTGAGAATGTCTGATATTGCTGCTAATTTTCAGTTATGTACTTATCATAACTTGGCATCTGTGTTGTCCACTTTCATTCTTCCTCATGATTGGGTCTTGGGCCTGACCCTTGGATCTGACTCGGCTGCATTTCTACAGACTAGGCTCCAAGCCTCAAGCTTCTCCCTCTTCCCACAATGCTCTACCTTTTACCCAGCCTTCTCAGATTGAGTTTGCTGCCCAGGAATTACAGTACAAAAATTATGACCACTATATAAGGAAAGAACATGTACATAAATGCATGGAACTAGCCATATCTAATAGAACCAAGACGCTTTCCACCAAAAAAAGGAAGCCAATCTGGTGGTCTCCTGCCATTAATAAACTCTACAACAGAAGGAAGGAACTGTTGCAGAAAAAGTTGAAGTACCAAGACTGGAAAAACTCCCTTATTAGCCTCAACAAAAAGTTGAGATCCCTCATTAAATCCTCCAAAGCCAGCTATGAAGGCAGAATTGCGGCAGACACTAAAAACAATCACAAAGCCTTCTATAGTTATATCAAGAACCTCCATGGCAATACTCAGATTTGCTCTGAGTTACTGCACAATGGTACCTCCTATACTGAGCCAACAGATATTGCCAACATACTGGCCGACAGATTCAGTGCCAATCCCCCCAAAGGACTAATCACAATACTGGAAGAATGCCAGGCACCCAGCATTACTGCAGCACAGGTTAAACCTCCATTGTCCAAGGCCAAGAATATAGCTTCCATGGGACCCGATAATATCCCTGGCTGTGTCCTACATGAACTACAAAGCGAACAGGCACCACATCTGTGTGCCCTGTTCAGTCACAGCCTCACCTCAGCCTTTGTCCCTACCAAATGGCACACTGCTATAGTCATCCCTCTCCATAAAGGGGGAGCAGCTACAGACCCTGGGAATTATCTCCCCATTAGCCTGATGAGTCTGATATGTAAAGCTATGGAGCGCATCATCATGGACTTGATTAACAAAAATATAGGAAATCTCTAAACTCTAGACCCCACGCAAATTGGCTTTGTGAAAGGGAGATCATGCCTGCTCAACCTGGTTGACTTCTTTGAGTCAGTCACCAGGCCGTGGATGAAGGTAAGGCAGTACATACAGCCTACTTCGATCTGGCCAAGGCCTTTGATACCATTCCTCACTCTAGAATTATTGATAAACTCACCAAACTAGGCATCAACCCCTATATCACTAGGTGGGTTGCAAATTGGCTCACTGATAGAACACACAGTGTGAAAGTAGTGGACTCCAAGTCAGACTGCCAACCAGTCACAAGTGGAGTCCCCCAGGGATCGATCCTGGGTCCTCTCCTATTCGGCATCTATTTCTCAGAAGTCCAGGCCAACACAAAAGGACTCTGGCTGACCAAGTTTGCAGACGACTGCAAGTTGGGAGCCATTATTAACTCCCCAAGTGATGCAGACATCCTACAGAAAGGCCTCACTGAGACCAATGACTGGTGTTGAAACCATGGCCTTAAGCTTAATGCCAAAAAAAGTGTTGGCATCCCCTTTGGTAAAAACTTAGTTCCCACTAATTACCACATCGATGGGAGACCACTGAACACTGAAGGCGCTATAAGAGATCTGGGGATGCGGACTGACAGCAAACTCTCCTTCGACCACCACACTGCCACTGTGGTCAGAAAGTCCTTCTATGTGGCACATCTCATTACCAAGGGGTTTTGCATCCAGGAAGAAAGAGGTCATCGTCTCTCTCTACTCTTCCCTCATTAGACTAATCATTGAGTATAATGCCCCATTTGGCATGTACCTCACTCGACACCTGCAACAGCTGGAGAGGCCACAAAAGTACCTCACAAACAGGATCCTAGGCATTAAACACATGTCCTACACAGACAGACTCAAAAGACTCCAGATATTCTCTGTCTCATATCCCCTACTTAGAGGCGATCTCTGCTTGACTTACAAAGACATGTCTAACCCAGCTCTGTTAGAAATGCTACATCTAAAGAAATCCCAATTCCTCCAGACCACATGCTCCAGAGACCTCAACCTCATTACCACAACCAACAGAACATGCTGGAGGGATAGGTCCCTCACTCACAGACTGCCCTTGCTCTGAAACAGACTTCCCATACATGTCAAGTAGAGAACCACGCTGTCCCTCTTCAAGAGAAATCTTGATGAGTGTATGGGTAATAGAAAGTTCACCATGGGGATCACTCCAGTGGCTCTACTTGATAGAGGAACTAAGAACTAACATCGGATGGCACGATGCCAGGACACTTCTATGGGCTAGGTTGTAAAGGTTCCAGGGCTATTAGCCTAGTACACACCTATGAAGCTATGAACATATGAACAAAACCAGAGGCTCAAACAGGGAACAGAAGGTTCCCAATAAGTCTAGAGATCTGCTGGGAGCCACAGGAAGGGGGAGTGGGTGGGGGGAAGGTGAGGAAGAATGAAAGTGGACAACACAGATACCAAGTTATGGTAAGTACATAACTGATAAATCTGATGTTGTCCCTTTCATTCATTCTCATGACTGGGTCAGAGTCCCCAGCTACTTAACCCTTGGGTGGCCTCAAGGAAGGATATACCTTAGCACTACACAACCAAAAGAACCCAGCTTCTGCAGACAATGTCCAATTTGTAGTGAGTCACAAAGGTATGAGCTTTTGACTAGGTGGCTGTGACACAAATATCATCAACTGATGTTTTGGAAGCAAAAGCCCATTATGTAGCCAAAGGTCTAGTTGAATGGGCTTTAGGAGGACAGGGTAACTGTAAGCCAGTTCTGGAATAAATTACACAGATGCAGTCTGCAATTAATTTAGCAAGAGCAACTTTTGAAACTGCTTGGCCTAGATGGTTAGGTGAAAAGGACACAAACAAGTGAACAGTCTTTCTATACTGCTTTGTCCTGTGGAGGTAAAAACATAATTGTCCCTGAACCTCTAGAAGATGCAACAAGTGTTCCCCCTTTGAAAAATTGGGAAAGAAAACTGGCAATTGAATGGACTGATTCAAGTTAGCCTCAGTGACCACTGTGACGATATGATGTATTGTCAGCTATGCCAGGAGAAGTAGGGCAGTGGATGCGTAGCATATGCCAGCATAGCTAGCAGGAATTATATGTTATTTGAATATTAAACTGATTTGTACAGATGCTTGTGCTGAAAATGGATTTGTAAAGTTGCTTGTGTTAAAAATGTACCAACAGTGGGTCCTGACTGTATTGTAACTGAGTTTTATATATATATATAAATATATATATATATATATATATATATATATATATATATATATATATATATGTGTGTGTGTGTGTGTGTGTGTGTGTGTGTGTGTGTGTGTTAACAGAGGATAATGGAAGAGAAGAGGTTAAGCTCAACTCCAGCTAACTTTGGAAAATAGTAAGAAATTAAATTACTGGGCCTAGGCCATAAAGATGTTATCTCTCAATTTTGAACGAAGCTAGAGAAGCAATGCCTGTAAGAAGCATGGTATGTTAGTCTGTGTAGGAGTAGACGTTTGTAATTGTTTTATGACTTCCAGAAGTTGCACCAGATCTGAGCAATGCTCTTGTGTATTATTGATATGTAGGTGCAAATCCTGGAAGTTTCTAGCAATGGGGGACTGCATGGGAACCAGAAGTCAGATGACCAGATGTATGTGTCATTCTGTACAGAAATAATGTTTCAATATTAGGTGAGACAGAATTATCAGGGCAGTCTGTTTCTTGGAACCTGGCATAGAAGGATCCCTCAGGAACAATAATTATCTATATCAGTCAGGAAAATATAGTGAGAACAGTTAAGTATTGTTTTTCTGTAACTGTGTGAATATTTCCAGCTGTGCTATTTTTTAACATTCCCTGGGATTGAAACTCTGGTGTTTACTGTAAATAGATATTTTGTATTTTCACATTCTTTTATTATTTATTATTAAATATATTTAAACTCTCCGTTGTGGCTGGTCCTTTACAGAATATTTTAACCTTTGAGAGTACTTATATCTATTGGTGACACTGTGACTATTCCTGAAGCCTGGCTGTTTAGTCAACATTACCATTTGTATAAATATTAATTTGAATCAGTATAATTGGGTACCCTTGCAACAGCCTTCGGTAGCTGGCTTTGTAGTGTCCGTGTCAGTGATAACTACCTTACAGTCTGGGAAAAACGGGGCATAGAGTGTAAATCTGTGCCAGCCTTTCCCAGGCGCGTGTGTGTGTGTGTGTGTGTGTGTGTGTGTGTGTGTGTGTGTGTGTGTGTGTGTCTGTAAGTCGAATCTCACAGTGTGTGTGTGTGTGTGTGTGTGTCTGTGTGTGTGTGTGTGTGTCTGTGTGTGTGTATGTGTCAGTACTTGGAGCAGGGATACGAAGCACTGGTTTCACATAGAGGGTGCTGGAGGACTTGGCTTGCACACTCAGCGGAGGACTTAACCCTATAGCTGTGTTAATGGGGAGCCTTACTGGGGCCCTGAGGGGAGACAGATATAAAATAATCCAGAGCCTGGGTTGATTGTGTGCTCTTAAGGGAAACTGTGCTTGATGCAGAGAGGTCTGCATCTGGAAATACTGAGTGTATCCATTTGTATTCCAAGTGAATGTCCCTCTCCAGTGTCAGTGGTGAGGATTCAAGCTCCTTGATTACTATCCTAGAGTGGGGACATCACAGCCACTTTAGGCATAAGGAAGGATAAGTACGAAGGGATACTCTGTCTTTATGAAAAATAATGTAATGTGGTCTAGAGGACAGGGCCTGAAGTTCAGAAATCCTTTTGGCTGATGTGATGGCCACCAAAAAGACGGTTTTCCAAGAAAGAAATTTAATTTCACAGTCACTAGATGGTTCAAAAAGTTTTTGAGTTAGGCCCTGGAAAACGATGATGAGATCCCACAGAGGGGAATGATCCTAAACTGGAAGATGGAGCAGAAAAATATCCTTCATAAAGGCTTTACATAATCTTGACACAGCAGGGGAACTGAACAAATTCCCTGAATGAAAATTGGATATAACAGCCAAGTGAAGTTTAATAGTTGAAAAAACTAGCGCCCTCCCTAAAAAGAGACGCCAGAAAGGAAAGAATAGCAGAGAAAGGAGCTGAAAAAAGATCAATATTCTCCCTGGATGCCCAGTAGACAAACCTCTTCCACTTGCTACTATAAACCTTTTTTGGAAGAAGTTCACTGGGAGGCCAACAAAATGTCTTGAACAGAATAAGCAAGCCTGGACCTCTATACGATTATTAGAACTCGAGAAACCAAGCGGTCAATTTGAGGGGACGCAGATTTGGATGATAACCTTCTGATGGGTGAAAAAGGAGATCCTCTCTGGATTCCAGTATCCATGAAGGATATTTCAGGTGAGACCAGAGAAAACGGAACCAAATCTGTCAAGGCCATTAGGGGGCAATGAGGATTACTGAAGTCTTAAACCATTTTGCTTTCTGTAGAAACTTTGGGATCAAGGGTGGAGAAGGATAAGCGTAGAGGAGACCAGGAGGCTAATCATGAACTAGAGCATCCCTCAGGGATTCACCTGGAGGGGGGAATCAGAGTGAAATACTTGCTGCACTTGCTGTTTTGACTAGAAGAGAATGGTTTGCAGCAAGGTTGGCTCCAACGGCTGAAAATCAAATTCGCTACTGATTGAGGGACCACTCATGAGGGGTCAGAAAGGACCTGCTGAGTTTGGTGATGACGGCCATTTTTTGGATAGGCGTAGTTGCCATCCAGTTCATATTTTGAACTCCCTACCCTATGGAGAGTTACTAAGAGTCAGTAGGCTATGTAGTGAATCTGATATCTTAGAAAAATAAATTTTTAACTCTTGTCAAATGTTTAAAAATAGGGGATATGCTCTGGGAGGTATTAAAAAAGCTCTAGAGAACTTATGTTTTCCAAAGAAAGATAAAGGAAATAGTAGGGAACATAATAATAGTATATTACAGAGAATGAAGAATGAAGAAGGTAGGAAAATGTATTTTGTTAATTCCTACAATATACTATCTGATGAAATTATAGCTATTATAAAGTACTATTGGCCTTTCTTGATGGAGGGAAGACACAAACTGAAAAAATTATGGCATGCACCCTTAATTTCTTTTAAGAGAGGATGTAATGTAAAAGATATGTTAGTACATGCAACTTTTTTCCTTACCTAATGTAATTGTAGGAAGTGAGGTTGGTAGGTTGGGTACCTGGTCATGTGGTAATTGTTCAGTTTGTTCATATGTTACTAGGTTTTTTGATAAAATTAATGGTTTGAAATTTAGACCGGTAGCAGAGTTTACCTGTAATACTATAGGTACTATTTATGCACTTAAGTGTCACTGCAATCTTTTCTATATAGGTGAGAGTAAGAGGTCATTTAAGGTTAGATTGCAGGAACACATTTGTGATATTAAAAACAATAAGAAAGAAAGTCCTATTGCTTCCCATTTTAATTTTGTACATGGGGGAGCTTATTCAGAATTGAGAGGTTGTATTCTTGAACAAATGAAAGCAACAAATGTAACTTGTTTAAAGAATAAGTTACTATTCAAAGAAGCAGTTTTTATTTTAAAGTATAACACTTTGACACCTGGTGGACTTAATCAGGAATGCAATTGGAAATACCTACTGTAGAGAACTAATTGTATTAGATTGTTTAATTGTTTTACTTGCTTACTTGTCTTGTTTTTTCTAATTGATGCCTCTTTATAAGATGTGTTCTTTTTTACTATTGTTATCTCCTGGAAGGCTTAATGCCGAGGCGCTAGAGAGGTTTTGTGCTTTTATTAAAGGATATATTACTGGCCTTTGTCGTTTGGATATTCTTTTGTTCTGCATTTGGTGGTTTCGGACCTGATGAGTTTGTCTGCAAGAATGTTGAACTTCCCTAGAATGCGAGTTGCAAGTAGAAAGTGGTCTGAAGAAATCACCCACTTACAGACCCTCATGGCCTCTCTGCACAAGGGATACAAATGTGTTCCCCCTTGTTTGTTGATATACCAGACTACTGATATACTGTCTGTGTGAACTGCAATCTTTCCTAAACGAAGAACGTCCTGAAAGGCTTGCAATGTGAGGAAGACTGCCCTGATCTCCAGAACATTGCCATGCAATCTGGTCCCTATGTGAGTCCACGTGCCTTGGACCATCTTTCCCTGGCAATGCCCCCCCACCCCAACTAGGACGTGTGCATGGTCACAGTGATTGTATGGGAAGGGAGAAGGAATGGTCGGCCGATCAGCAGGTCATTGGAAAGAAGTCACCATCGAAGATGCATTCTGCAAACCAGAGTCAGCTTGACAGGAACAGAAAGAGGCTGGTAGAGAATAGACCATTGAACAGCCAGGGTCTATTGACACACTCACATAAAGAACCTCACTAATGGGACAAGAGTAATAGCAGCTGCCGTGGACCCAAAAGCTTGAGGTACTAATCTTGCTAGTGGAGAAGGAAGATTCAAAGTAGTACGAACATGATCTCTCAAGGTCTGAATGCAATGAGGGGGTAGTGATGCTCTTGGTTTGGGGTGTCTAGGAGGGCCCCAATGAATTCCAAGCTCTGTACTGGAGATAGGTTTGATTTCACCAGGTTTCTGGTGATACCCAGAGGAATGGATATCTGTAACAAGTAATCTCTGGCCTGGATAAGGTGATGCCTGGTTGGAGCAGTCAGAAGCCTTGCCAGGTTTATGGTGATACCCAGAGGACTGGATATCGGTAAGAAGTAATCTCTGGCCTGGATAAGGTGATGTCTGGTTGGAGCAGTCAGAAGCCAGTTGTCCAGATATGAAAATAGCCAGAATCCTTTTAGTCTCAGGTAAGCTGGGATTACTGCCATGCATTTGGTAAACATCCTGGGGGCTGTGGTGAGACCAAAAGGCAGAGCCCTGAACTGGTAATGACTGGCTCTCAGCCTGAAGCACAGATGACTCCTGGAGTATCTGTCTATTCTGATGTGATAGTACATATCCTGTAAGTCTACTGAGCACATCCAATTGTCCTTTCGCAACAGGAGTAAAATGGACTGAACCGTAACCATTCAGAATTTCGCTTTCTTTACAAACAAGTTTAGCTTGCTTAGATCCAAGATGGGTCTCAGGTCCCTGGTTTTCTATGGCACTAAAAAGAAGTGGGAGTAAGTTCCGAATCCTTTTTGCTCAGTCTGGACCTCTTGGATGACTCATTTTTGCAGCAGGTTTTGAATCTCTGGAACTGCATACTCCCTCTGATTGGGTGAACATCGGGGAGCTTCTTTTGAGTGTTGGCAGTTGAAGGAAGAAGGGAATATAATAACCTCTGGATATAATTTTTAGCACCCAATTGTTTTTGTTAAGAGTGGTCCAGGTGTCTGTCTGCAGAGAAAAATGACCTCTGACTGCCTCCAGAGTTGAGCAGTCAGGCAGCACTTCAGGAGTGCTGAAAGGACTTGTCAGAGAAAGGCTCTCTGAAGTCCTGATTTTGCGGTCCCCCTCTGCCCCTGGGGCAGCATCTCCCATTAAAACTTCCCACAGACTGCCCCTGGACGAAGAGTCTGATCAATGATCCTGGAAAGACCCTTGAAATTTCCAGAACCAGGTTTTCTGGCCACCTTGCTGATTTCCGGGGAAAGTATGCTGAGGGGTAGAATACTTGACCCCAATGGCAGACAGGGTTTTCCCTTCTTGTTCACTGTGGGTAAGAGTATCTTTGACAGATGGCCAAGCAAGGAGGAGCCATCGAAGGGGGCGTTAACAAAGGATGCCTTGAAGGGTTCCACAAAGTTGCAAAGCCTCATCCAGGCATGTCTTCTAATAGCAAAACCTGAGCCGGCTGCCCATAAGGCACCCTACGTAGAATGGGAGATGAGCCCCATGGAGGAATTAAACAGAGAGGAAAGACTAGTCACTCAGGGAGACATGGAGACACTTTCTCAAAGTCCTCCACCAACACGGTCTCTAGTAAAGAGTCGGAATGTTCTTTGACCAGATCTCTCTGCAACCCGGTAAAGTATGCCAGATAATTTAACGCTATCAGCAAAAAGGTGAATGAGGTATAAACACACTTCTCAAACCTGTCCATCACTCTGGACACCCTGTTCGACGGATGGACAGAAGGCTCCTTCCTTGTAGCTGCCACCACAACCATGACATCTGCTGGAATACCCTTATTCCAATGTGGTTGGTGTTTGGGGGGAGACAAGAACTTGTCTGGTCATTAAGGAATGGGTTCTATCGTGTCCAGTTCCTTCCAGGCCTGGTGGGAAACTAAAACAACAAGTTCGTCCACCAGTGGGGGGGGGGGGGGGTCACCCTAATGCAGACAGGCCCGCTCTGAAAGCCTGCAAAAACGCAGCCTCTTCAGGAGAAGGAGTTTGAGCTGACCAACACTCCTTTGCTTCAGGATCTCCAAAATGTCTCCAAAGGAGATATCCACCAGTGGTGATTTGGAGGTACCTTCTCCATCATCAAGGTCTGTGTGCTTGGTAAGAGACTTCAAAGGGGAGTCTATGTGACTTCTCTTGCACATCTTCTTACAAGGAAACCCTTGGTGAGAGGCTCAGGAGAGGTCTCGGTAGAAGAAGGGTCTCCCTCTAGGGGGCAAGTTTGGAGGCCATTTGGGGTGAGCTGACCCTGAACAGGTACAACAGGCTTAGGTCTCCAATCCAATGAGGGATGACAGGGAGGATTGTAGCTCAGATAGGCCAGATCTCTAACAGAAGAGAAAACCCTTTCCAAAATCTGGAAAACCAAAGGACCCAGAGATTCCCTCCCAACTCCCGCGGAACCAAAGCAATCAAGGAAGAAAAGGTAGGAACAGTCGATCTTTGGTTTCCAGGCTGAATCGGACCCCAGCTGTTGAGCGCCGAAGCTCTGAGAGGAAGGGACGGATCCGACAATGTTGGAACCAAAGCACTTCCCCTAGATCCAATGCCATCATTGTGGAACTGAAATGGACTCTGATCCAAAGACACCAGAGCAGAGGTAGTCAGGGTAAAGTACAGTTTTGTACCTACCATAAATGTAGATGTCCGATAGGTATGCATCTGCAGTCCTTACATATGGGTTGTCCTGCCTCAGGCAGCCCTTCGGTCGGCCGGATTCCAAAGTCTGGGTCTGGCGTCGGCTGATGTCGCCCTCTTCCCCGATGTCAGAGCGCTTGGGGTATAAAAGCGTCAGCCGACGCCATCTTCCTCAGTTTTTCTTGCCCCAGATGCCAGGTGCCCTCTAAGGAAGGCTAAATTTGCAGAGATGGTAAAATTCCAAACATGCACAGCAATATAAAACAAATACACCATAATAGATAACCCCAGCTAGCTAGAATGAGGGATAAGCACCCAAAGAGTCCCACAGAGGAGTAGGAGGGAGGGAAAACCTGACTGCAGATGCATACCTATCGGACATCTACATTTATGGTAGGTACAAAACTGTACTATGTCCTTCAAGGATGCATCTGCAGTCCTTACATATGGGTAGAATACCATAGCCAAGCTGGGGGTGGTAGGACCTAAGAAAAGGAAGGTGTAGCTAACATGCCCTGCAGGACTGCCGTAGCAAAGCCTGCTCTGGATCTGGAATATAAAGGTAAGTTGTAATGCTTGGAAAATGTATGCACGGAGCTCCATGTAGCAGCTTCTAAAATGTCCTTTGTAGCCACCCCTCTTAAGAAGGCTGTGGAGGTGGCTGTGGCTCTGGTGGAATGAGGTCTAATGTTAGCTGGCACAGTTTTGCCATGAAAAGAGTAACAGAATCGAATGCAATTCCCTGTCCATTTTGAAATCGTCTGTTTGGAAATTGCTTTTCCTTGTACACCAGCAGCATATGCTACAAAGAGCTGGTCAGTTTTTCTGTAAGTCTTAGTTCTGTCCAAGTAGTAGCGCAACTGTCTGTGAATGTCCAGGGTATGCAGAAGTTTCTCTCCTTTATTTTGTGGGTTTGGAAAGAAGGTAGGCAGGTGAATAGCTTGGTTCAGTGAGACCCTGGATACCACCTTTGGCATGAATGAAGGATTGGTTCTCAATGAGACTCTGTCCTGATGAAAAATGAGAAATGGTTGTACTGCCATGAGGGCCTGTAACTCAGATACTCTTCTTGCTGAGGTTATGGCCAGAAGGAAGGCAGTCTTCCAAGACAGGAACTGTAGTTCTGAAGATGCTGCTGGTTCAAAGGGAGGTAGAGTTAATTTTTCCAACATGAAGTTAAGGTCCCATGTAGGCACTGGTGGTTTCCTTGGAGGGTTGATGTTTTTTATCCCTCTTAGAAACTGCCTTAGCAGAGGATGAGAAAATACAGGTGGATCAGTGTTGTACTCTGCTGAAATTGCTGAAGCATGAATTTTTATGGAAGAGTAAGAAAGGCCATTATGGAGCATTTCTGCCAAGTATTCCAGGATGTGTGGAATGCTCATCACTGTCGGATCTTGGCCCTTTGTGGTGGTCCAAGTGCGAAATCTTTTCCATTTTGCTGAATATGCCTTTCTTGTGGAAGGCCGCCGAGCTTCCATGATGATATCCTTTACTCTCTTGGATAGTTTATCCTGGTGAGGAGTCAAGGTATTTTCCAGGCTGTCAGCTGCAAGGTTTTTAGGCTGTAGTGCAGAGTTTTGTAATTGTGCTGTGTCAGAAGACGTGGCCATTGTGGTAGGGGCCATGGTTTCGTGCATGACATGCTCTTTAACAGTGGGTACCAGTGTTGTCTTGGCCAGTCCAGAGCTATTAGAATCACTTTTGGTTGTTCTGTCCTGATCTTCAGTAAGATCTTGGTCATTAACGGAAGAGGTGGGAATGCATATACTGTTAGAGTATTCCAGCTGAAAGAGAGGGCGTCCACTTTCCATGCTTGTGGATGGTATGTCCTTGTGCAGAATTTCTTCAGTTGATGGTTGTGGTGGGAGGCAAAAAGATCTATGTCCTGCCTTCCCCATGATTGAGTTATCTGTAGAAAGGTGTCTGGGTTCAACATCCATTCTTGTGGATCCATGATGTTTCTGCTTAGGCTGTCCGCCAGTACATTGTCTTTTTCTGGTACAAACTGGGATTGCAGCTCTATATTGAGTTTTAGGGAAAGTTCTCAAAGATTCATTGCCAGCCTGCAGAGAGGGTAAGAATGGGTACCTCCTTGCTTGTTTATGTACCACATAACTGTGGTATTGTCTGTTTTTATTAGCAGGTAGCCTTGATGCAGGAAGTGTTCGAAGGCCTCGATTGAATGTATCACTGCCAGCATTTCCTTTTGGTTTAGGTGCAGGCGCAATTCTTTTTGTGTCCATTGTCCTTGAATGCATCTGCCCTCCATGTGCGCTCCCCATCCATGGTCTGAGACGTCCGTTGTAATGGTTTGGCTGATATTTGGTTTGCTGAAAGGCAGACCCATGTTTGACTGGCTTGCTTGAGCCCACCACAGAAATTCCTTTTGAAGGCATGGAATGAGGGGGATCAAAGCTTCTAGGCTGTGACTGTGCTGAGACCATAGACTCCTTAGGTACCATTGTAGTTTCCTCATATGCAGCCTTGCTTGTGGAATCACAAGAATGCAAGATGCCATGAAACCCAGGGCCTGCAGGAATTTCCTTGCAGTCAGCTGGGTTTGTGTTGTCAGATTTCTGAAATAATCCGGTAGTTGCTGTTGTTTTTCTTCTGTGAGGAAAGCCATTTGGGTGGTTGTATCTAGTTTTGCACCCAGAAAAATTATTCTTTGGGATGGAACAAGTCTTGATTTCTGAATGTTGACTGTGTATCCCAAGGCCTGAAGTAGGCGGATGGCATAATTCAAGTGTTTTACCAATGTTTGTTGGCTGTCCGCTTGTATAAGGCAGTCGTCCAGGTATGGGTATATTTGAATCCCCTGAAGTCTGCAATGTGCAATTACTGATGCCAGGCATTTCGTGAATACTCTGGGCAGTAGATAAGCCAAAGGGCAATGCTGAGAATTGATAATGCTCTGAACCTGCAAGAAATCTGAGGTGTCTTCTGCAACTTTGTCTGATAGGGACATGCAGGTATGCCTCCTTGAGGTCTAGAGTTACCAGCCAGGACCCCTTGCCCAGCATGGGAAGGAGTTGCTGTAAGGTCAGCATTTTGAATTTTGGCACAATGAGATAAGTATTCAGTGCGGACAAGTCCAGAATAGGCCTCCATTGCTTTTCTTTTCTTGGGACAAGGAATAGTCTGGAATAAAATCCTTGGCCTTGTTCTGTGAGAGGAACCTTTTCTATTGCTTTCATTTGCAGTAGGTTGGAAATTTGCTTGAAAGCCTCTGCCCTTTGATTCGGTGGCAGGTTTGGCATGCCTTGTCTTTTTGGTAATGTATGAAAATGGAATCTGTATCCTTTGTCTATTATTTGCAGTATCCATTTGTCCCTTGTAATACTGTGCCAATTTTCTGAGAATAATGATAGCTTTCCGCCCAAAGGTGCTTCCAATTGAGCCTAGGTTGGCGGGGTCAAAGTCAAGTCATTGAGATTGTCCTTGTGCAGCAGTTGTAGGTCCTGCACTACCTCTCTGGTTAGAAGGCTGCCACTGACGTCCTCTGTAGGAGCCTGTAGCTTGCCCTCTACCTCTGGCATGCCTGTTTTTGCCTCTTTGAAATCTGTCTGTGTCTGGAAAGGACCAATTCTTAGAAGGCCAATTTCTGCTGAATCTTGGTGGTTGGACCTGGAGAAAATCTTTGACTGTTTGTACTGATTTAGCATTTTCCTCAAATTTCTTTAAGACCTCTTGAGCCGTGGAACCAAATAACTTTTGTTTTTCCAGTAGTGCATCCAGAAGCTTTGCTTTAACATGATCTGGCAGAGTTTGTTCCTTCAGCCAAGCATGTCTACGTATGACTGCACCTGTCATTGCTGACCTACATGAAGCTTCCAATGCATCATAACCACACTGTAAGAAATGGTTGCTAACCTGCTGGGAGTTATGCATCAGATCCTGAAGCGCCTTGCGATCTAGGGGTTCAGGCGAGGTTAGTTTTTTATGCAATTCATCTAACAGATATTCTTGATACAGTATCATATGGAATTGACAATTCAATGCTCTCATAGAAAGAGTGGAAGAAGTATACACTTTTTTACCCCATCTCTCTAAAGCCCTGGATTCCCTTTCAGAAGTGGATTCTTAGTAGTGGTGGTTGCAACCCCTTT
Source organism: Protopterus annectens (assembly GCF_019279795.1). Classification (NCBI taxonomy): domain Eukaryota; kingdom Metazoa; phylum Chordata; order Ceratodontiformes; family Protopteridae; genus Protopterus; species Protopterus annectens. The sequence continues at coordinate 1,125,455,519 of NC_056747.1, read as the reverse complement.
AGGCCCCTGGGAAATAGTTTCTGGGTCAGCCGAGTGGCCCTTGTAAAGGAATAGATGTGTGTCCGGGACCCTGTAGTACCTGTCGGGTTTGACAGGAGCCGGAGGAAGGGAGTCTGGGGAAATACTAGACTCGGAGTACACATCTTCTATAACATTTAAAACAGGAGGAATAGCCAAAGGTCTATGCTGAGGTAAATGCAAAAAAGTCCTTAACCTCTTCCTGGAATCAGAGAATTCCTGGCCTTGCCATTTGAAATGATCTCTCATGGAGTGAAGGGTCTCCCCGAAGGACAACTCTTCAGGGGGGGAGGCCGACGGAATAGATTCCTCTGCATCAGAATCCTCATAGGCCGGAAAGGCCTCCTCCTGGTAGTCTGAAAGGGCAGAGTCATCTGAGGCCTCATCAGAGGACTGGGGATCTGTCTGCTCAACCCTGGGCCTTTTGCCTGGAGGTGGTTGAGAGCCCCTGTCTGGGTGTGGCTGAGAGCCCCTGATTAAGGAGATAAGGTCCTCAGCTAAGCTCAAAAATTGTGAACCTGTAGAGGATCCCTGAGGAATAGGCTTGGAAGGGGGAGATTTTGGCTGTTTAGCAGCTTTACCACGAGTAAAGGCCTTAATGGACATGGATACAGGAGGCCTGGCTGCCCCACGTGCTGGAGTAGTTTTATCCACAGAAATGGTGTCGGATATCTCCGGAGCACCGGTTTCAGACGGTAATTCTAAGACCGACCCAGTGGAGGCCTCCGGTACCAAAGGTACCGGCTGTGCGGTGTCGTCGGTTGGAACCAGTAGAGATTCGGTTTCAGCAGAGACCGAGACACTCGTGGTAGGCCTGGGCGTGGAGTCGGCCGAAACCGTGGACCGTGTGTGTCGGTCCTTCTCTTTCCGTTTTTTGGGTAAATGAGCTGTCGGAAGCTCCGATGGCATTTTATAACAGTAAATTTGCCCAAAATATTCCTCTGCAAACTCTGCCCGACGCCTAAGAGTGCGTTTATTGAAGGAAGCACAGGCTGTACAGGCCGAGTCGTCGTGGTCTGGGCCTAGGCAAGGTAAGCAGTAAGAGTGGAAATCCTTATGAGGTATTTGTTTCCCACAAGTTAAACAATTATTAACTTTAACCGTTTGATCTGACATCGGCTGAGGCAAGAAAGAGTCCCCAACGGAGTACTTAGCTTTTTTGAAGACTTCGGTAGCTGAAATCACAGGAGCTGGCCGACCGGCACTTGCAAACTGCTTCTGCTACGGGCACCGCGCGGCAAGAAAGACTGGGGAAGATGTCGTCGGCTGACGCTTTTATACCCCAGGCGCTCTGACGTCGGGGAAGAGGGCGACATCAGCCGACGCCGGACCCAGACTTTGGAATCCGGCCGACCGAAGGGCTGCCTGAGGCAGGACAACTCATATGTAAGGACTGCAGATGCATCCTTGAAGGACATCTGTCAGAGCAGAGGATGAAGGCCTCCGCGGATCTGACACCTACACTACTGGATGGCAAAGATCCTGGGGCTCCAATGCCAGTGGTCAGATTGGAAAAGGAGACTGCAGCAAAAGAGGAACATCCACAGATCCCAAAGGGGATGGAGAAAGCCAGACCCCCATCTGGATCTCAGTCTTGAGGATCTTCCATATCATCCTGTCCACATCAACTTCTGAAAGGCTCTTACAAGACATCGAGGAAGCCACTGAGGTCAGTCTGGAATGCCTGGTCAGGATCTGTAAGAGGATGAAAGGTAAAGTCATTGACTCCAATCTACCCGAGAATTCTAGGGTCCAGCTCCATGCTCTTGGAACCAAAGACCAGGGATCCGAGGCAGAAGTGGAAGGTCTTGGACAGCTCTTCCAAGCTGAACCACTGGTAGAATCTGAGGAGTGCTGTAGACCCACCGGAGTAGAGGTGGGCCTAGGATCTTGTAATGTCAGATCCGAGGGCTTACGAAGCTTGGATGGTGGCTCTGATGAGGCCCTGGAGGGCTTGTGCGGAGGTTTCTTGGGGTCCAAAGACCCTGCCACAGTCTTGGAGGGGGTTTGAGCCCATGGAGAAACAGTATCAGAAGGCAAAAGTCCTTTTGATATTAATTTAGTTTTACTGGCGGTGATGGCTCTGGGATTGAATCCCTCACACAGGTAGAAACCGCAGTCTCCAAAGCTAAGAATACAACATCCATGAGACCAGATGACATCCCGGGCTGTGTACTACATGAACTACAAAATGAACTGGCACCTCACCTAAGTGTCATGTTTAATCATAGCCTCACCTCAGGCTTTCTGCCCACTGAGTGGAGCACAGCTACAGTTATCTCACTCCATAAAGGGGGATCCATCTTGGATCCCGGGAACTACCGTCCCATCAGTCTGACGAGCCTGATCTGCAGTGGCATGGAACACATTATCATGGAACTTATAAACAAAGACATTGGCAACCTTCAAACACTGGACCCCACTCAGTTTGGGCTCGTGAAGGGCCGATCTTGTCTCCTTATCCTGACTGAAATTAGTCTCCAGAGCTATGGATGAGGGTAAGGCGGTCCACACAGCCTATATGGACTACGCCAAGGCCTTTGACACCACCCCCCACTCTGGAATAATAGATAAACTTACTAAGCTGGGCATAAATCCTTACATCACTCGATGGGTTGCCAACTGGCTTACTGACAGAACCCAGGCTGTAAAAGTAGCCAACTCCAAATCCAGCTCCAGACAAGTGACAAGTGGAGTACCTCAGGGTTCAGTTCTGGGACCGCTCTTGTTTGGCATCTACTTCTCTGAAGTACAGGCCAACACTAAGGGACTCTGGCCAACAAAGTTCGCAGATGACTGCAAACTGGGAGCCATTACTGAATCCCCAAATTATGTGGATATTCTACAAAAGGGCTTTACAGAAACAGATGGTAGGTGCCAGAGCCATGGGCTCAAGTTTAATGCCAAGAAATGTATAGTTATCCCCTTTGGAAAAAAACATGTACCCATGAATTACCACATAGGTGGCAGTACACTAAATATTGAAAGTGTGATGACAGACTTAGGAACACAGGTGGACAGTGGTCTCACCTTCGATAACCACATCACCACAACAGTCAGAAAATCCTTCTATGTGGCACACCTCATCACTAAGTGCTTTTCATCCAGAAAAAAGGAGGTCATTGTCCCACTGTACTCATCCCTCATTAGACCCCATTATAGAGTATAACGTCCCGTACCTCACAAGACATCTGCAACAGCTGGAAAGGCCACTGAAATACCTCACTAAAAGTATCACAGGCCTAAAGCAGATGCCATATGCTAACCATCTAAAAAACTCCAGCTATACTCTGTGGCATATCGTCTACTCAGAGGCGATCTCTGCTTAACATATAAGGCCATGTCAAACTCTGAGCTGCTGGACATGCTCCACTTAAAGAAATCCCAATCCCTCAGAGCCACACGCTCCAGGGATCTAAACCTTGTCATCACAATGAACAAAACATGCCGGAGGGATAGGTTCCTGACCCACAGACTCCCCATACTCTGGAATAGACTGCCCATACATGTCAAGCAGAGCTCCTCCTTTGCCCTCTTCAAAAGGAACCTTGACGATTGGATGGGAGATAGGAAATTCACCAAGGGGATCATGTCAGTTGCCTGCTAGACAGGGGTCCAGGGAAGTAAATACTGTGGGAAGAAATATCCAGGGAATTGTTATGGCTAGGCTTGTATAGGCCCTAGGGCTGAGAGCCTAGTACCAACCTATGAACCTATGAACCTCACAAATCACACACACTGACTGCAGATGTTCCAGGTCAAGGCAATAAACACAATGATTATGCGCATCAGAATGTGGAATCTTGTGCCCACATTCTGAACTGTGTTTAAATCCGTTTGGCTTCTTCGACATAGTGACTGCAATAAGTCTCACATACACACACGCACACACACACACACACACACACACACACACACACACACACACACACACACACACACACACACACACACACACACACACACACAAACACGCGCAGACAAACAGAAGAAAGGTCAACCGACAGAACGCAGACACACACACCAGTAAACCATCAATGAAAAAACTGCTATACCTAAAAATATAATTACTTGAAAGTCTATTCTACCTTTTTTTTGACAACAGATAAGCTAATAGGTCAAAAATGGCCAAAGGCCCAGAGAAGTGGGAAAGAAGGCACACAACAGGACAAAAAGGCCCCTAACGCCTGCAAAAGACTAGTTGGAGAAAATGAAAGGATGAAGAAGAAAGAGCAACAATAAAATTAAACATAGCTGAGAAAACTTGCAGAAAAACTTGAAGAAAAATTCACAAAAATCCTTCAAACTCAAGACTGTAAGGAAACCACTTCCATCACTACTGGTGGCAAAAAGGGTACAGCATTATGGGAAGATGGAGGAGCTTGAGACTTAGAACCTAGTCTGTAGAAATCGGCCGAGTCAGATCTGACGGATCTGAGACCCAACTGTGAGGAAGAATGAAAGAGACAAAATTAGATCTGAACTTTAACTGTTGAGAAACTAGCTCCTTCATTAAACAGGACCAAAAATTCAAGGGTCTTATGTATTGGAGCTGAAACAGGTTCAACATTATTTTGATGTGCACAATACACAAATCTTTTCCATTTACTAGAATATAGTTTACGTGCTGAAGGTTTATGTGAAGATAAAAGTATATGTCAGGCAGGGTAAGACAGCCTAGGTATTTCTGACTACTAATGGAACTGCAGAAGCTAGGCCGTCATCTCGAGGTTTGATATGGCTGGATGGCTCATGCCTGTCGAGTAAGACAGGAGGTCTGGAGTAAGATCCCAAACCCAAGGTTGGAGAAGTAAGTGAGGTTTGATATGGCTGGATGGCTCATGCCTGTCGAGTAAGACAGGAGGTCTGGAGTAAGATCCCAAACCCAAGGTTGGAGAAGTAAGTGAGGCCAAAGGAAGGGGGAACTGAATCTGTCAAGGCCAGTAAGGTGCAATGAGAATGACCTTGCTCTTCAACATAGCAGCTTTCTGTAGGAATTTTGGAACTAGTGAGATTGGTGGATAGGCATAAAGTAGATCGGGGGGCTAATTGTGAAGTAGAGCATGCCTTGATGATTCCCCCTGTGGGGGGATTAGAGCAAAGTAGCTGCTGCATTTGTTATTTAGGGAAGAAGCAAATGATTGCAGCAAGGCTGGCCCTACTGACAAAAATAATTTCCATCACATTTTTGTTGAGAGACCAAGACCACCCGTGAGGTAGAAGAATGCCCCTGCTCAGCCTGTCTGCTATCACACTGGACTTCCCCGGTATGTGCATTGCTTTGAGAAAGCAGTTGGATGAGATCTCCCACTGCCAGACTCTGAGTGCTTCTTAACATAAGGGGTTAAGATCTGGTCCCTCCTTATTTGTTGATGCATCAAACACCTGACATACTATCTGTTTGAATTGCAATTGTCCCTGAAGGGAGAGTATCTTGAAGGGCCTGCAATGCTAAAAGCACTGCTCTCATCTCTAGAACATTGCTATGCAAATTGGCCTCTTCGGGGGACCAAGTGCCTTGGACTGTTTTTCCCAGAAATTGCCCACCACCCCAACTGGGAAGTGTCTGTGGTCACTATGACCTTGGGCTGAGGGGGAACGAACAGACGGCCTTGTAGAAGAACCTGATCTGATTGGACCCATCACCTAAGATCACTTATGCATATATGAGTGATTTGAATCAGAGCTGATAAGGGGTTGGTAAGTATCAACCATTGTGTTGCTAGCATCCGCTGTAAAATCCTCATGTAAAATCTGGCTAAAGGTAGTAGTGTTACTGCTGCTGACATTGATCCTAGAGCTTGAATGACCAAGTGGGCTGAAATCTTGGTACTTTATAAATTATTTTTCTGACCTGTGATCTTATAGTTTGAACCCTTGTGAGAGGCAGTGAAGCTATCATTGACTTTGTGTTGAACAGTGCTCCTATGAATTCCAAATTCTGAGCTGGTTCCAGTTGAGACTTACCATAGTTTATGGTTATCCCCAGATGAAAAAAAGCCTGGAGAACCTGATCTCTTGCCCTTATTAATTGATGCCAGGTTGGGGCGGTAATGAGCCAGTCGTCTAGACATGGAAACACCCGGAATCCTTGCAGTCTCAAGTGAGCTGCTACTACTGCCATACGTTTGGTGAACACCATGAGGGCTGTGGTGAGATCAAAGGGCAGAACTCTGAATTGGTAATGACTGGCTCCCAGCCAGAAGCCTAAGTACCTTCTGGACCATCTGTTCATCTTTAACTGATAGTATGCATCCTGATGGTCTATTGAGCACATCCAGTCATCCTTGCCCAGAAAAGGGAGAATGGACTAAACCGTGACCATCCAAAACTTGGTGCATCGAACTGACTTGTTTAAGTTGCTGAGATCCAAAACTGGTCTCCAGTCCCGTTTTCTTTGGCACTAAAAAGAACCTTGAGTAAGTTCCAGATTCTGTCTGGGTCTGGCAGTACCTCTTGGATAGTTTTTTCGAGTAGCTTTAGTATTTGAATTCCTGCTTGTTCTCTCAGACTGGGTGGAACATCGGGGATTTTTCCTGACATTGGAGGTGGAAGGGAAAAGGGTATTATATAACTTCTAGAAATAATCCTCTGCACCCAAGTATCTTTTGTTATGTCTAGCCAGGCTCTTTTGTGCAGGGATAATTGACCCTGATTGCCTCCAGAGGTGGACAATCAGGTCTCCTTTCAGGAGTGCTGGTAAGGTCTGTCAAAGAGAGAATCTCTGGACTCCTGGTTTTGCGGGCCACTTCTGCTGCAGTGGCGTTGTCAACCATTGGAGTTCCCTCCTCTGCCCCTGGGGGAACATCCTCCATGTGTCCAAGAAAGGACTCTGAAATTTCTTGAACCACATCTTCTGACCACCTCGTTGATTCCTAGAAAAGGATCTTTGAGGGGTCAAAAAATGTACGCCCACAGCAGATAAGGTCTTTCTATCCTTCTCACACTTGGATAATGTGTCCTTCACTTTGGGGCCAAACAAAGAAGTGCCGTCAAAAGGAGCATTGACAAATGAAGACTTGAAGGGGTCTGCAAAATCACAAAAATGCATCCAGACATGTCTCCTGATGGAAATGCCTGAACCTGCTGCCCTTGAGGTTCCTTCGGCTACATGCGAAATGAGCCTCATGGAAGAGCTGGAAACAGACTGCAGAGTAGCCAACTAAGAATTTACAGATGATTAGAGCTCTGCAGAAATGCATCCTGAGAGGGTATTTGACAGTTTCTTTCTTTCTTTTTTTTTAATAAACATCTTTACTAAATTATCACGTGACATAGTCAATCTTTCATTTATATAAATGAAAAACAAACAAAATGACACCACTTTAATTGCAAACATTATACATCAGAGACCACTGAAACAACTGTAGTTGCAAACATTACACATCACGTATAATCTATCCAGTCATTGTCAGTTAAGCATTATATGGCTTATTCAAATCCTGCCTCTTAAACCTCTTTCTTTCTCTGCATATACTGTTCCCACAATTCCCATTTTTTCCTATGTAGTTTGCTCCCTCTCTTGTCTAAAGATCCCAATTCCAGTTGTTTTAGCTCTGTTACTATATTTACTACTCCTAGTAAAGCTGGCCTAGACTTTGACTTTCATTTTCTAGTAACTGCTTTTTTGGCAGCTACCATAATTAGACTCAGCAAGGGTTTACTATGTCTAGGCAATTCCGATTCTGTATCATAGCTCAAAAAAATCATCTCCCCAATCAATCCAATCTGCTCACCCAACATCTCCGACAGAGGAGTCTGCAGAGAATCCCTAATGTCTGCCAGCTCATTATACTTACAAAAAACATGTTCCCAGCCATCTCTTTCTTGCCCGTCGCATCTCCAAAATTTGCTATCCACCTGAGGAAAAATTCTTTGTAGTCTGCTTGGGGTTTGGTATTTGACAGTTCCTTAATCAAATCCCTCTGTAATATTCTAAACTACACCAAATAATTCAGCGACCTTAAAGCGAAGGTCAATGAAGCATAGACACTTTCCAAACCTACCAATCTCCTTAGACCCCTGTTAAGGGAATGAACTGTGGAACTCTCGTTGGCAAGTTCCTTTTTTGTAGCTGCCGCCACGACCATGGCATCACTGGGCAACCCTTTATCTCCAAATTGCTTATCCAAAGGTGGTGCCATAATCTCGTCCGGTCTCCTAGGTATGGGTTCAACTGTGTCGGGTTCCTTCCACGGCTGCCAAGAAACAAACTCAATAAGCTCGTCAGCAAGACGAGTAACCCAAAAGGTAGATGGGCCAGTATGGAAAGCCTCTAGGAATACAGATTCCTCAGATGAAGGGTTGCTGGGCATCCAGCCACCTTTCTGCCTTTGGATCTCAAGGATGTCTCCAAAAGAGGCATCTTCAGGAAGCTACCATGGGAACGTTTCACCTTCATCAAAGGCTGTATCTTCCATGACCAACTCCTCTGGGGAGAAGTGCTTCCTCTTCCATGTCTTCTTCCTAAGTACCTTCTCAGTGGGATGCTCTGGGGAGGTATTGGAAGAAATCGAGATACCCTGCTGGAAAGCCCTGGGACCTCGAGCTGGCTGCACTTGTAGTAAAGAGTGATGAGGCTCCGAACACAACATCAAGATAGAAAGCCAAGGGGGTTGGATCCATTCTTTCTACCGAGGCAGTCAAAACCCTCTTCACAGCTTTGAAGGCAGGCCGTCCCAGAGAAAGAGAAGACCTCAGATCCAAAAAGACAAGCTTTTGGATCACTGTCCTTTCCAGCTCAGAAAGCAATCTCCCTGAGGTAAAAGCTGGAGCCAAGCTACCCAGTGCTGAGGCTCTGAGGCACAGAAATGGCTCCGACAATTTTGGAGTTGACTTCAAAACCTTGGATCTAAAAGGGAAGCTTCAGCTTTGAGAGCTCTCTGGATCTGACTGAACTGCAATACTCAAGAATAATCTTCAGATCCGAGCCAGATGGAGCCAGACGGCTCAGACCCAGGGACTCTGAGAGAGATGAAGGAATCAGAAGAAGAACTTGTACTGTAGGTGTGGTCGAAGAATGGACCTCTTGACCCAAAGGGGTAGCAGCCTGCAAAACACTCATCCGACTCTGCACCAAGAGGATTTTCCACACCACTCTTTTCACATCTTCCTCCATCAAACTTCTGGAAGAATGACTGCAAACAATAGATGGAGATCTGGGTTTGCAATGTTCCAGAAATGGTCAGGGTACTGTCTAGATATAGTAAGGCCTTGCTGAGTCTAGTTATGATGCCTGCCAAAAAAGCAGTTACTAGGAAATGGAAATAAAAGTCTAAACCAACTTTACTAGAAGTAGAAAGATAGTAACAGACTTAAAACAGCTGGAACTGGGATCTTAAGAAAAAGGCAGGAGCAAATTACATAAGAAAAAATGGGAACTGTGAGATCAATACATGCAGGGGAGGAACGGGGTTTAAAAGAACGCAGGATTTGAATGAGCTATGTAATTGCTGACTAACAATGACTGGATAAGTTAAAAGTGATGTATAATGTTGGCAGCTACATTTGTGTCGCACGGTTTGAAATATATAATTTTGCAACTGAGATTGTGCCGCTATGGTTTATTGTCATTTATATAAATGTAACATGTCCTACATCATACATGATAATTTAATAAAGATGCTTCTTGTTTAAACAAGAATGGTAAGGGCACCAGACCCACAGCTGGCAAATATTTTGTCCTTGGTAGATAAATAAGACTTAAGGCAGTAGGGCTGAAGGTAGGCAGATCCGAGGAAGTCATCATCACTTTTTCTTCAGATCTAAGGGTGAAGTCGGATCCAGTTGGATCTTTTTCTAGATTGCTCCAAGACCTGGGAGGATGATGTGGATGGTCTCGGATAAGAAGATTTTGAATCTTTACTTTCTGGGGGATTAAGCCCCAGATATTGCCTCTCTAAAAGTGGAAGGAGAAGGGAGCAAACCTTTCAAAATAAGTTTGTTTCTCCTTTCAGCTAAAACCTTGGGGTTAAAGCCATGACAAATACTACAATCTTTCTGCAACTGTAAAGGCCCAAGGCAGCAAACACATAAAGTGTGGGCATCGGACACAGGAATCTTCTGCCCAAACTTAACACACTTTTTGAATCCAGAGGGGCCTTTTTCTGACATTGTATCACAAAACCAGAAAAACACTTTTAAGAAAAGAAAAATAGACTTTTTTTGGAAAATACAGAAAAGTAGGAAAAGTATTGGCTATGGTAGCAATAGACTACACTAGGTATAGAAACACAGAAACTACAATGTATGGAAAGGAAAAGATAAGTTAACTAACTATTGTAACAGAAAAGAAATTGCACAAGGAAGGCAAGTGAGAAGGGATATTAGAAATATTAGAACTATAACTAAAAATTAGGAAACGGAGGGTTTTACAAGATAATAATAAACACTTATCACAAAAGCTCAAGAGGTAAGTCAAACACATCTTTCACTGAAAGCGGCAAACAAGATCTGAGGTAACTTAGGGTTGGTGCATTATGGGTAAGGGAGAAGCTCGAGAGTTTTTGTTTGTCATGAACTTTAGCAATCCCTGAGTTGGATTTGAGGGAACAGATCTGAACCCCATTAGTTGAGGATAGAATGAAAACTGACAACATCAGGTCTTATTTTTATTTATATTTCCTCCATTTTTCTTACCCTTACTGGTGTGAGTTTTAATACCATTGTTGGTATTCCCCTTTCTTGTATTTGTTATAGAAAGCAACCTAGACCTTTAATAATATAGATGCAGTCCTACCAACAGAAGGAGTTGATTCTGACAAAACTGTGGCAGAAGGACAACATACTAGAAGTGGGAGGCAGTAGAGTGTTTGTGGAAAATAATTACTAACTGTACACCAGGCAGAAGAGCAGTAAATTTATTCTAGTAATCAGGGAATGTTGAGAAGCAGGCATGAGATTCAAGTTGCTGTACCCAGCTTTCTTCAGAATATCCTTTCCTGGAGGAACAAAATCATTTTTTGATCTAGAACATACCAAGGAGGAAATACAAAAGATTTTCCAACAAAAAGTTAGCTGTGAAACAGGAGATTCTGCTTCTTGTTCATCTGGTAAAAAAAAACACAGAGAGACTGTGCCAGTAAAACCTTTTCCAATGTTTCAGTGGAAAATGCTTGAGAGACAGAAAAAAGCACAAGAGTTGACTAGAAGAAATGAGAGTATGCTGGAAAGGAATCAGAGACTGGATTTGGGAGATGACGATAAACAGGAATAAAACTATCATCTCAGAACTTGATAAATAAATGTAGGATTTCAAAGCATTAATTATATTTGTGAAACATGACAGAACACGAAAACCTGAAAATATTGGACTTTTTTGACTTTGTTAAACTTGTAAGGGACTCTAAATCATACACCCTATTTCATATATTTGGAGGAACACTTAGGAGAAGGGGAAAAGGAAGGAAAGAGTTAAATGTAAGTAAAACAAAATCTTAACAGTAATATCTTTATATTGCATGAGATAATCTGCATGCTATAAAGTAAAGTTTTCTCAGTTATTTTCAAGTGTAATGGTGATACTAAAGTAAAGAGATGTCCCTGTTTTTCCCTTCCTTTCTCTTTCTCCTTGTTCGGTTTTAAGAAATGTAAGCACTGCACTGTAAAACAAAAGAAGAAATGTCTGGTCAAAAGAGTATAACACGAGAAAAAAATGATATGCTTTTTCTCATTCTTGCATAGGGGAATTACTGGATTAAGGTTTTTGGCTTGATCTAGTAACAAGTTTTAAGAGAAAGCAAATAAATAAATAAATGATTGTAGAAACAACTCTGCATCTGGTTCTCATGTCTCCATGGAGACAATCTGATAAATAGCAATAAAACAGAAAACTGCTTTCTTTCAATGGCTAGGAGATAATGTTTTCTGAAAGCATTCAGGTGTTTTCCCATTATGGGAGAACAATAAAGATAAGAAGCAGACAGCACTTAGTAGAAACACAGGATGTACCATGTGTCTTAGCATGGATAACCTTCCTTTTAGGTTAACCAAAGTTTGTGACTGTGGCTGTCAGTTCTGGACAATTGTTCCTGTTAGGAGATTAAAACTTCAATATTTGAAGATGTACATATTTTGTGTGTTAGCATTGTATCGGGGATGTATTTACTTTATTTTTTATTTTTTTGCTTGAAGGCTTTCAATAGAACAGAAGGGTTTGTAAGATGTGACATAGGTTAAAATGGACATGAAAGAAACAACTCTATAAAAGATTAATCTGCCAAACAGTAGTGTGTGCATGTAACACAAAAACTGAAACAAGATACTTAAAAGCGCTGTTACAATTAAAAGGTGGGAATAATAACTTTTAATACAGTGACACTTTCTATACTATCTTTAAATGTTAATGGTCCCACAAATATATACAAAAAAAGAGTAGTGAACTAAATTAAAAAAATATAGAGTGCAAATTGAACACCTACGCTGCAACTGACACATTTGAAAAGAAATGAACATGTGAATTTGACAAAGAAAGGTTTTCCGGACGGTTATTAAGCGGAGTACCTGGGATAGATGATCACAGGAATACTTATATTAACTGCAAGAGGAGCTCCAATAGTAACAGAAGAGGATAAAAAATGATAATAATGGCAGATTTATAGTACTAAGGGGCTAGTAGCAAGGGAGGAGGACTATGCTGGTTATATTCTAACTAAAACTGCTATAATGGAGCTTAAGAAAATTCTGGGAGAAATAATCAGTTTTCAGCAGGGCATATTACTTATAAGTGGGGACTGGAATTTGATTTGTAGCAGTGAAGACGTGTCTGGGGGGCCCAGAAGGGAAAATATAACAAAGGAGGGTAGATTATTGAAGACATTTATGAAAATATTTTGAATGGAAAATGTTAATTCAGTAGCAGAAGCTCAGAGTGAATTTACTTTTATTCCCAAGATACAAAAACTGGGCTAGGCTAGATAGAACTTACATTTCACAGGAACATGTGAATTTAATTGAAAGTTTTGTTATGCATGGTTAAGAAGTAACAATTATTCAGAGGGACTGACAAATGTTAAAATATTACAGAATAGGAGGAATTTCACAGAACAAGAAGAGCAATTACAGAACGCTAAGCAGAAAATAAAAGATTACCTCGATAATATGAATTTAGAAAGATTGCTGTTAAGCAACTGTTTTTTTTTTTTTTTTATAATAACGCCAGCGCACAAAAACTTTTAGCGCAATAACTCGGGCAACAAAAAGTAGAAAGGGTTGTCGCCAAGCTTAGGGAGCCTATAATAAAAAAGACAACAAGAGATGCTGTAGAGGTACTAGAAATATTTCGGAAATTTTATGAAAATCGGTTTACTATCATTTGTGCGAACAACATTCTGCTAGTAGTTATGCTGCCGAAAATCAGAATGTCGTGCACAAAAATGAAGAGTGTATTGGATAGTCGAACACACTTATGTAAATGCAGCAGTGCATTCACATAAGTGTGTTTGACTATATGTATGGAGATCATGGTACAGTGGGGATTTAAAATTCATCCATAGCTCCACTGGAGTGCGATCTCGGAGTTGGAATATATGTCATACAGGAGTTTGATTTACATCAGCTCTTATATGACTATCATGTGACATTTTCGGCGACAATGTCGACTCAAATATGTCGATCATTTGGGGCAACATTGTGTACGTTCGAAATGTTTGGTTTCGGTTTAACTTTTTGTTATTTCGAACGGCAAATGTTTTGCCGTTCGAAATAACAATAGTAAACATTGAAAATCTGTATAAATAACAGTATTTTATGAGGAGGATATGCACCAACATCTTGGAAGAATGTGGTGGTGGCTGTAATACCTAAAGAGGGTAAAGACCCATCAGATCCAGCTTTATACAGGCCTATTTCAATTTTAAACTATGATTTTAACGCGTTTATGTCTATAATGGATAAAAGAATGGCAATGACGATGCCAAAATTGATAGATATGGATCAATGTGGTTTTGTGGATGGGGGGGGGGCATTTGACAACATTAACAGATCACTGATGATCCAGAGAGAAGCTGAATGTAAGAAAACACCACTGTTGTTGGTGGGTTTTGATGCAGGGAAGGCATCTGACAGAGTAAGCTGGGAGTTTATGATTAGGGAAGTGGAAGCATCTGCATTCCTTGATAAAATTATACAGTTGATTAGGGGACTATATGAGGGCTTGGAGGTGAAAATTAAGTGGGTTGGTACTTCTCAGCTAATTTCTGTTTGAGCAGAGAAACCAGGCAGGGTGTCCTCTTTCCTCTTTGGTATTTGCATTACATTTAGAACCACTGGCAAAGAAAATAAGAAATTCTGAAATTTAAGGATATAATTGGTATGGTAGTCAAGAAAAACTGGCCCTATTTGCAGATTATATTATTTTATACTTGATAAAACCAAAAAAGGGCATTTCAGTGTTGTGGAACATTTTGAGGTAGTTTCAGGTCTTTTCAGGATAATGAAGCTAAAACAAAAGCAACAGCTGTAAATGATGTATCCACATGCAAATTGGCTCAGCAATATCAATGTTTATGGGGACGTGATAAAATGATGAACGTAGGAGTATAGATTAAATAGGATACTGGTGTGGCAGCTAAGGATATGTGGGAAGAGACTAAACAAAAGATAATACAAAAACTGAGAAATTGAAAGCTGTTATATGGATATGGATAACAAGATACAAGCTATTAAAAATGTTTTTAGTGCCTTTAGTTTTATACACAGGTCAGGCATATTTTTATCAACCAGAGGAGAAGTTGTGGACAGCAATTAATAAAGAGCTGAAAGGACTTTATCTGAGAGGGGAAGATGGCAAAAGTCAAGTGGGATAAGGTGATTCTTCCAACTGAATGAGGCAGTTTGGGATTACTCAATTTGAAAGGGTATTTCAGAGCTACACAGCTAAGGCTCCTATACATAGCACAAGCAGAAACATATAATTCAAAGCAGAAACTGATGATGATGAAACAGGGAGGAAGCTCAGGAAACAAGGAAATACTAGGATTTTGGATGCAGAGCCTTAAGGAGAACAAGGGTATCTCATCCAGGGACAAGGAACTCATGACATCCCTGTATTCTTCTCTTATAAGGCCAATTATTGAGTACAACAACCCCTTAGGCATGTACCTCACAAAGCTCATGCAGCAGCTGGAGAAACCACAGAGGTTCCTCACCAGGAGAATCTAGGGCCTCAAACATCGAGTTACCTGGATACGTGACCTCAAACTGGTCTGTGACATCAACAGGATTTGCTGACGGGACAGATTTGTGTCCCAGAGACTCCTCCATCTGTGGAATAGACTCCCTCTCCACATCAAGCTGAGTACCTCATTATCTCTTTTTAAGCACAACCTGGATAACTGGATGGGAAACAGAAAATACACTCCTGGGATTTCACCTGTGTCCCTGCTGGACATGGGCTTTGGGTGCTGTCTTGTCTAAACATGGGCTAAATTCTTGGCTAGGCTTATAAGAGCCTCAGGACCAATAGCCTAGTAACTTCCTATGATCCTATGAACAACAATAACCATACAGAATATTATATTCATAAACTAGCAGGAAGTATTCTAAGAACTAAGCCAGCATGGAAATGGAGAAAGGAGATTCTGACAGTAGGGATGATTGGAATTAGGGTTACAGACAATAGGTAAGAAAAGGCTGGAAGTACTGGAGAAAACTGGCACAAGAACAAAGGTATTGGCAGCAGATAATTAGAGAGGAAAAGGTAATAGAATGTGAAGAGGCCAAGAATGTGTTTGGACTGCAGGCTACAGATTGCATTATCTATCAAGGACTGACATCGGAGTATAGGCAAAGAGAAAGAAAGAGGGGGATCCTAAACAAAGACCATCACTGGTAGAGTTTTTAGTAGAATGCAGAACTGAAGCCACTGTTCAAAAAGGAATAATTACTACAGCATACAAAATATTGCATGGTAACATTAAGAATCAATCAGAGGAGGTTAGAAAGGATTGGAAAGAGAAATTGGATAAGCAATTCACAAAGAAACAATGGGAGATATTTGTATGTCCCCAAATATGCAGCAAAGTCTAGAAGATTTAGGATCTTTGCTTGGAAGTGTTTACATAGTATACCCCAAGTAGACTCCAAAGAATTTTTCCTTAGGCAGACAGCGAATGTTGGAGGTGTGATGGGGAGGAAAGATGTGACTGGGGACATGTTTTCTGGGAGTGTAATGATAGCAGACTTTTAAAGATTTCCTACAGACCACTCTGTCAGAGATACTGGATGAGAAAATTGGTGTAACTAAGGAAATTATTTTTTGAGCTATGATACATAATTGGAATTGCATAGACATATTAAGGCCTTGCTGAGACTAATTATGGTGGCTGCCAAAAAGAAATTGCTAGAAAATGTAAATCAAAGTCTAAACCAACATTACTAGAAGTAGTGAATATAGTAACAGAGATAAGGCAACTCGAACTGGGATCTTTAGAAAAGGGAAGGAGCAAGGGATTGTGGGAAAAATGCATACAGAGGAGGAAAGGCAGGATATGAATGAGCTATGTAGTGTTTGAATGGCAATAACTGGATAGATTATAGGTGATATATAATGTCTGCAAATAAAATTATGTCAGTATGGTTTGTGATGTATAATGTTTGCAACTAAAATTATATCAATATAGTTTGTTTTCATTGATATAAATGTTTGATTGCCTATATCATGCGTGATAATTTAACAAAAATGTTTCCTGTTAAAAAAAAAAAAGAACATAGCTTTTGGCTAGCAAGTCTTGCAGAATGGTTTTGAAGGATGAGAGGGAGGCTACTGAACTGATAGATGCAGGTAAGGAGTTCCAAGCCGTAACAACACAGTATGAGTACAGACAATGCCCAGCAGATTTGATAGGTTTGTGGGCAGACAGGAGTTTTTGGTCACTGGCTTGTAATGACTGATTGGGAACATGGATGTGTAAAATGCATGTGATTAATGAGGAGCCTGCTAGATGATAAATGAAGGGAACTGGGATGGAAGGAATACCATAGATTTAGAGACAGATGGAATGGATGGTTACTGGAAGAACAGAATGAAAACTGGTAGAGAAATATAAGACTGCACTATATAAAGATGGAAGGGATTGTTATTGGAAGAACAGAATTAAATTAAAATGGGTAGAGAAGAATAAGACTGCACCGTATAGACAGGCAAGGGGAAGGAAATAAGGTAAATCTGTTTGGAGTTAGGACATGCAGTAGGGAGGACATTTTAGAAGCATGCACGATAAAGGTACAACAAATAGTAAAAGCTTTGAGTAAAACTGGACAAAAGTGACAAAGTGACTGCAAAGAGGGGGAAGGAAGTACACTCAAAGTGTTGATAAAGAATAATCTAGAGTGGGGCTCCACCACTGTAGGTAAGATGGAAATATGTATCAAACAACAGGAATTTATGTTATGTCTAACTGGGAGGGAAAAAGGTGAAGATCATTAAAGAAGGAAAGGAATGGGGAGTACAAAATACGACACATACAGTTTGGATGAAATGGGTCTACTTTATGTACTCGAAGTCCGAGAATATCGAATACGATATTCTCAACACGAGTACAACATTGAAAATGTAAACGGAAATTTCTGTAGATGGAGATTTCCGTTTACTTCAATGTAGTGCGATCTCGGAGTTGGTATATTTAAGTAGTGGGGGGTGTGGGGAGTGCAGCAGCCCCCCTGCCTACACTAGTTTAATTTTTTTTTTGTGCGTGTATTTTTTTTGTGGACTTTGATTGTTTAATAGTTTGATGCATATGGTTTGATCCATATGCATTTGAGCTATTAAGCTTTCAATGTCCTAAAATAGACCCGGATAAAATAGGGGTTGCAGACCAACATTATATAAACACAGGCACAATAAGGCCGTTTTGGTGCAAGAAGGCAGTGAGTGAGTGAGTGAGTGAGTGAGTGAGTGAGTGAGTGAGTGAGTGAGTGAGTCAGTCAGTCTTATTAAGCATATATATGACAGTATGAGTGAAGGGAAATACATAAGCCAGATGCAGAACAGAGTGGAATTAACAGGAATATGGCACAGTAAAGATGTCCCAAAGCTAGATGCTGTTTGGTCTTTAGTAGATGTTAATATATAAACATATAAGGAAATGTGATAAAATGGTACTGATTGTAATCCCTGGCTTGGGTAAAGCTGTATGTATAACTGGAACTAAAATGTAACTTAATAATATTGAAAGGAAGACAAACAATGGGGAAAAAAGGTGCATTATGCATGCAGATTGCATGTGTATGAACTTAGTTATGATGAAATAAAGATGTGTCTATTTCAATAAAAAAGAAGAAAATAAAGGAAAGGGAAGATGGAAGGGACTGTCTAATGAAAAACCTAACAGCATGCATTCATCAAGACAAATTTCATTTGCAGGACTGAAATTAGCAGAGATTGTTGCACCATCAGATCCATATTCCAAGATCATGGCACAAAAATGATCCACGGGGAACCCTCGTGTAAACTCTGGCATGTGGCATCATGCAAATGGCCACTGCCATCAGATCCATTACCCTGAGACAATATTAACCTGCTACAAAGGAAGACTCTAGAAAAACAGAAACTCTGGATTGTAACTGTAGAGTGCGAGGTCTGTCCTTAAGAATTTTCCTCTGCATAACTGGGGGCACAGTCTGCGGACTATGAATTAGAAGTTATGTACTCACCATAACGTTCCATCTGAGTAGGTGTATTCATTTGTCTGCAACCTGTGGGTTATGGATCCGATATCGGATCCGAACCGGCATGGTTTACCAGCTATGGATCCGAGCTCTCAGCTCCTCCCCTCACCCATAATGCCCTGCTCTCCCTACATGACCTCAGATCGAGTTTGCCAACAGCATGAACACCCTGAAAAGGGTAACACATCATAGGCAGGAAACTGAAAAGGCCAGGGGGATAGGAGGGCGGGATGGTTGCAGACAAATTAATACACCTACTCAGATGGAACGTTATGGTGAGTACATAACTTCTAAATCTGAAGTAGGAGATTCATTTGTCTGCAACCTGTGGGACAGAGTCCCCAGCCACCTGAACCTTGGGCGGCCATCATGGAAGGATATTCCGGAGCACTGCGGAGCCAAAGGATGCTCTACCCCTAGATGTAAGATCCAACTTGTAGTGGGAAATAAAGGTATGAGATGAAGCCCAAGTGGCTGCTGCACAAATATCATCTAGAGGATTCCTAGCCTTAAAGGCGGCCGAGGTAGAGACTGACCGGGGTGAATGGGCATGTACACCCTCTGGTGTGGGCCTTCCAGAAGCTTGATAAGCCAATAAGATACATTGTGAAATCCAGCGAGATAATGAGACTTTAGAAATTGGCTTGCCCAAATTAAATTTAGCAAAGGAAATGAACAACTGGTCGGATTGCCTATGACCAGCCGTCCTGTTTAGATAAAATCTAAGTTGCCTGTGAACATCTAAGGAATGAAGCTTGTATTCACCCTTGTTTTGATATTTAGGAAAGAAAACAGGGAGGTTAATGGACTGATTAATGTTTGCTTCTGAAGCTACCTTAGGAAGAAAGGACGGGTTGGTCCTGAGGTAAACACGGTCCGGATGAAAGACCAAGTAAGAAGGTTTAGCTGATAATGCTTGAAGCTCTGAGACTCTCTTGGCCGAAGTAATGGCTACTAAAAATGCGGTCTTGAAAGATAAGAATTTCAGATCTACCGTAGCCGCCGGTTCGAAGGGGGGGGCGGTCAAGGCCTGAAGAACTAAAGAAAGGTCCCAAGGAGGAACCGCTTGCTTTACAGGGGGCCTGAGAAGGAAAGTACCTTTTAGGAAAATCTTACACAATTTGGCAGACATCAGAGGACTGGAGTCATGACCAATATGATAATGAGAAATTGCCGCAAGTTGTACTTTGACCGTGGAACTGCTGACACCATCATTAAAAAGAGAGGTTAAGAAGTCAAGCACCAAAGGGAGAGGAACTGTGAAGGGGTTTAGGCCTTGCCGCTCCGCCCACAAGGAGAACCGTGGGAAGGATGAGATATCAGATCCGGAATGGGATCTAGAATCCAAGGAGGATTCACTGAGTGAGACCTTAGGAAAGGGAACCAGATCTGCTGAGGCCAAAATGGGGCAATGAGAATCATTCTGCACCCCAACCGAGAGGCTTTCTGAAGAACTTGTAGCATCAGAGGCAAGGGGGGATAAGCATACAGAAGACCGGGTGGCCAAGCATGCACCAGAGCGTCTCTTGGGGCACCTCCGGGAGGAGGTATCAGAGCGAAAAAACTGTCGCACTTGGTGTTTGAGGGAGACGCAAAAAGATCGCAACAAGGAGTTCCCCACCGTGCGAAGATGCGTTCCGCTACCTGAGTATTGAGAGACCACTCGTAAGGGGTGAGAATGGTGCGACTGAGTTTGTCCGCCAGGATGTTGGACCGACCCGGAATATGCGTTGCTATGAGAAAGCGGTTGGTGGAGATTGCCCATTCCCACACTCTCATGGCTTCTCGACAAAGAGGGTAAGACCTGGTTCCTCCTTGTTTGTTGATATACCAGACAACAGACATGTTGTCCGATTGAATCGCAATTGTTCCCAAGGGAAGAAAGGCCTGAAGTGCTAGCAACGCTAGGAGCACTGCTCTCATCTCTAGAACATTGATATGCAGTGAGGTCTCTGAATCGTTCCACGTGCCTTGGACCGTCCGGCCTGCAAATGCCCCCACCCGAGGCGGGAGGCGTCCGTGGTCACCGTGGCGAGAGGGGGAGAGGCACAAAAGGGGCGGCCTCCGTGGAGATCTGGAGAGTGTAGCCACCACAGGAGGGACCGCTTGCAAGCCTTGCTGATCGCAATGGGATGATGCATAGGAAGAGCAAGATACGACCACTGAACTAGGAGTGTCCATTGAAGGATGCGCATATTGAACCTGGCGAGAGGAAGAAGTGCTATCGCTGCCGCCATGGACCCTAGGGCCCTCAGGACCAACTCCGCCGGAACTGAGCTTGAGTGTAGAATGGCCCGCACCTGGAGCTGCAGGTTTTGAACTCTGTCCGCAGTGAGGAAGGCTCTCAATCTCCTCGTGTCTAACCTGGCACCTATAAAATCTATGAACTGCGTGGGTGCTAGGTTGGATTTTTTTGTGTTTATCGTGATGCCCAGATGAGGAGCAAGATGGAGAAAGGAGTCTCGCGCCAGGAGAAGTAGATGCCTTGTTGGGGTGGTGAGAAGCCAGTCGTCCAGGTAGGGAAAGACCTGCACCCCCTGAAGCCTCAGGTGGGCCGCTACCACTGCTAATACTTTGGTGAACACCCTGGGGGCTGTGGTGAGACCAAAGGGAAGGACCCGAAACTGGTAGTGACTGGCTCCCAGCCGGAAGCGGAGAAACCTCCTGGAGCGCCTGTCCATTAGAATATGGTAGTACGCATCCTTGAGGTCTATGGAGCACATCCAGTGGTTTTCTCCCAGCAGGGGGAGAATAGACTGCAATGTAACCATTCGGAACTTCTCCTTGGGAACTGCCAGGTTCAAGAGAGAAAGGTCTAAAATTGGTCTTAGATCCCCGTCTTTTTGGCACTAAAAGAACCTGGAGTAGAACCCTGATCCGATCTGGTCTGGGGGGACGGGCTGGATGGCTCTTTTCTTTAGCAGATGGCCAATTTCTGCCAAAGCAGCCTCCCACTGACCGGGTGGAACATCGGGGAGGGACTTCAATTTTGGCATGTGACGGAAAGGGATACGGTATCCTCTGGATATGATCTGGAGGACCCAGCGGTCTGATGTTATGGACTCCCATGCCGCTAGGTGCTCCGAAAAACGTCCACCGACTGCCTCCAGAGTGGAGCAGCCGGGCAACCCTTCAGGGCTGCTGCGCGGGCCGTTCAGAGAAGGGTTCTCTGGACCCGAAGTTCCTGGGAGCCCCTCTGCCCCTAGGGCGGCGTCCTCCCTGTCCTCCTCTGCCACGGAAGGACTGGTTGTCCGGAGCAGGCTGGGATTGCTGCGACTTCCGGAACCACATCTTCTTCTGACCCTTTTGGTTCCTAGAATAGGGCCTCTGGGGTACAGAGAAGCGGATTCCGACGGCAGACAGCGTCTTCCCGTCCTTCTCGCTCTGGGTCAAAGTGTCACGAACAGTTTTGCCAAAGAGGGCAGAACCATCGAAAGGGGCATTCGCAAACGACGCCTTGAAGGGCTCCGACAAATCGCAATGACGGAGCCAGGCCTGACGTCTGGTAACTAGGCCTGCCCCTGCGGCTCTAGCGGCACCTTCCGTAGCATGGGACAGTAGCCGCATAGAGGTATTAGTGACAGACCTGAGAGTGGCCATACGGGTGGAGTGCAGCACTTTGTCCTCCTCCGACATGGACTCTGGGGGGGATGCAGCGTATTCTTTTATAAGATCGCGCTGCATCCTAATCACATGTGCCAGGTAGTTCAGCGCCCTCACTGAGAAGGTCGCTGAACTAAACATCCGCTTCCCCAAGCGGTCCATCATCCGAGACTCCTTGCTTGGGGGATGGACTGAGGGACTCTCCTGAGCAAGTTCCCTCTTGGTGGCAGCCGCCAACATGGCATCTACCGGAGGCCCCTTACTCCAATGGGCACGGTCAGCCGGGGACTGAGAATACGGTCGGGCCTTTTTGGGATTGGCTCCACGGTGTCCGGTTCCTTCCACGCCCTGGTGGTAATGAGGTCCACCAGGGGTCAGCAGGAGGGGACACCCAAGAGGTAGACGGGCCCGCTTCAAATGCCTCCAAGAACACGGACTCGTCCGAAGAAGACTTGGGGCAGACCACCCCCCCCTTATGCGGAGCATTTCCATGATGTCTCCAAATGAGACATCCTCAGGGGGTGATCTTGGGGAGCCTTCCCCTTCCTCCAAGTCCGTGTCTTCTGTGAGAGACTCAGGGGAGTCAATGTGCCTCCTTTTGCACGTATGTTTGCGGGGAACATCCTCCGGGGGCTGTCAGAGGACTCCTCGCAAACAGTGACCTGTTCCAAGGGAACAGCTTGGGGCAAAGGAGCGGGCTGTCCCAAGGGCCGGATGGTGGAAGCCTGACCCAGTGCAGATGGAGCGCGGGACGGAGCCGAAGCAAGTGCCGGGGGTCCGGAGACCCTCAACAGGGCCCTCTCCACTACATCAAACGCCGAAGGGGAGCCGACCTCGACCAATGGATCCGACAATCGGCTCCCCCTCGGATCCGAGGAGTGGATCGGAGCCGGCGCCGAAGCACTCGGATCCGAAGGGACAGTGCGCTCCGACACCGACGGCGCCGAAGGAGCAGTGATCCCCCCGGATCCGAAGCTCGGATCCAGGCTCCGAGGTCGGATCCGAAGCACTCGAGGGCAGGGTCGGATCCGAAGTACCAAGTACTATCGGCGCCGACCCACCCCCGGCTCCGAAGCTGCTCGGCTCCAACTGCTCCGAACCCGGGTATCGGGTCGGAGAAGGAGCAATTGGTTTAAAGAAAGGGGTCAAGCTCCCCCCCAGAGGGGGGGGAGGCAAGAGCACTCCCATCTGCATCTGGGCCTGGATGAACCTTCTCATCATCCGGTCCAGATCAGCGTCTGACAAGCTATAGGTCGATCTTGACGAGGCTACCGAGGTAGGCCTTGAGTGCCTCCTGGATAGCCTCGACAGAGATCGGGTCTCCTCCTCCTCAGGTCCCGGTGAAAAGCACACAGGTGACTGGAGCCGAGGAGGGGGAGAACCAGCAGACAAGGAGGCCGGAGGAGAAGCCCACTTGGCAGGCGGGGCCGAAACAGAGGTCTCGGCCCGCCGCTTATGGTGCTTCTCCCTCCGGTCCTTCTTTCTAGCTTCCCTCTCCTCCGAACCACTATAGGGAGGTTGAGTCCCAGGAGGAGGAGGGGGAGCCGGAGAGGAGGCAACCGTAGAAACGGTTCCCCCCGAAGGAGCGGAGGCCGGAGCCGAGTCCGGGGGCAAAAGTCCCACCAAGACAAGCTTGGACCTCTGCTCCTTCAATGCCCTGGGGTTGAACCCTGCACAAATGGAACATCCAGAAGTGAGGTGTTCAACCCCAAGGCATCTAACGCACCGAGTGTGGCCATCAGCAGGGGAAAGCTTATGGCCACACTCGGAGCACTTAGAGAACACAGCTTTGGGTTGTTCAGACATCCCAAAGAACTAAAAGTTACTTAAACTAAAGGTAGAAGTAAAAGCAACTAACACACAAAACAGGCCCAAACACACACTACGCTACCAGCGAGGGGAGGGAAATTAAGTAAAAATAATATTAAAACACTAAATAAGTATAACTATGTAAAAGGGAATCCTAGACTTTCACTCAACTTTCACAACAAAAATTTAATTTTAACTGACTAAACACTTGAAAAATTCACTTAGCTGAAGAGCTCAGGAACACTAATCTGGTCACCAGCGCGGCAAACTAGATCTGAGGTCATGTAGGGAGAGCAGGGCATTATGGGTGAGGGGAGGAGCTGAGAGCTCGGATCCATAGCTGGTAAACCATGCCGGTTCGGATCCGATATCGGATCCATAACCCACAGGTTGCAGACAAATGAATCTCCTACTTCAGATCATTAGATACTGAGAAGGATGCAACAAGGATTTAGCTATATTTGCTATTACCTCAGGAAGGGTTTAATCAGAAACTCCCTTAGTTACAGAAGGAAAAACAAAGGGATAGTTTGTTCAGCTAAGGGAATACTTTGTTTTTCCTATAGTTGCAAGTGTGCTGTCACCTCACATAAGCACTTGGTGGATGCCTCCGGAATCTAACGTGAAACGAAGAGTCTGGAATTGGTGGTGACTTGATCCATCTCTGAAGTATAGATGCCACCTGTTTCTTAGACAGCTTGTGGATTTGTATGTGGAAATAGATATCCTGAAAGTCAAAATAACACATCCAATCTCCTGCTGCAAAACAAGGATGGCCTGAATACACCAAAACTATTCAAAAGGTTTCTCTGAAGATGATTGAATTTAGACTGCCTAAGTCTAAGACTGACCTAAGATCCTCTGTTATTTTTAGTACCAAAAGGAACCTGGAGTATAACCTGGACCCTTTCAGGTGTGGTGGGAACTTCTGGATGTCAGTTTTTTTTATTTCCTAATGGGTTACAACCTCTATTTTCCTACTCTTTTTTGAAAGGGTGGTATGTCTACTGGAGGGAATACAGGGTTACTGGAGTTAATCGAAAGGGAATTTTACAACCCCTGGATATTATAGTCCTCACCCAGCTGTCAAGGGGTAATAGTATTCTACATTGATAGGTGAAGTAGCAACCAATCACTGAGTGTCTCTAAAGGAAAACAGTCAGGCATGGTCTCAGGGCAGGCACTGCATTTTCACAAGAGAACCACAGCTGCCTGAGGACTGCCAAGAACTCCAGTCATGACTGTGACCTCCATGAAAATTGATATGGTTGTTTGTGCCCTTTATAGATTTCTGTTGTACTGTTGTTGCTCATGCAAGAACCCATCTAATGGCATCTCTTTTTGGTCCTGAAGAAGTTTCTTTGAGGATGGAGAAAACTCAACACCTACTGCAATCAGAGTTTTGCCAACTGTTCCATCTTCTTTGTGTGTGCCTTAACCTCAGGGTCATATATCTTAGGTCTGTGAAAGCGAGCATTCATAAAAGTCACCTTGGTGCTGTTGGTAAAATTCATCAGTCTGAGAAAGGTACGCTGGCAAATGGCGATGCCAGATGCTTCTCATCTAGTAGAACCTTCCACAGTATTAAACAATATCCTCACAGTAAAGCTAACATTCACTGAAACCATGATGAAGTGGGACTTTAATTTTCTTTGACAGGTCCTTCCAGCAAATGGTCAGTGGCTTAGATTATCCATCTCTGCTCCTACTCTGTCGATCTTGACCAAATCAGCCCCAGTTAATACACTACACAGGCTGGATAAGAATTATCACTGTCCAGCAATTGACATCCAAGCCTGAAGTCCATCCTTGAAAGGACTGATAATGTGCAGTCAAAATAGATATGTATGTGTAATCTGGTAAAGGTAACACAAATTAAGACTTACAACTTGTAGAATCTGACTACAAGGACAGCTGGGTGTCCATGTACCTCACCTGAAGGAGGTAGCTGTATGGTGCATACTCTGTACTAGAGGACCTTTAACAGCAACTATACCACTGGTATATACTACAGCCCACAATAACTGACAATCGGTTTAACCAGTTTTTGTATAGTCCAAAATAACAGCCAAAACATAAGCTTTTTACTTCCCTCACTGAATCAGAACAAACTATTTGCTTTCATTTTCACTCCCTCCCTTTCTTCATTTTCACTCCCTCCTTTTCTTCCTTTACTATAGTATCTTGCAGCTAATACACTAAATACTTAACCACACATGTAATTCTCTGCTTAGTCTTCTTGGAATTGTATACTGCTCCCTGTAATTCTCCTTTTCCCCCTCTTAGCTTCTGTTTTACACAGTTCAATTCATACAGTTGTTAACTATCTCTGGAAACATTCTTATGATATGCCTTAGCCAAAGTTTACTGCTTGTTTTTCTCAGCACTGTTACATTACTGATTCAGTGGCTGGGTCTGCTCTGCTCCCATACCCTACCCCCAATTCCCACCAACCCCTCCTACTCTACAATTAAACTATCTCAAGTTCACCCCTACATGTCTCCTAACCTACCTCTGCATCAAAACATTCAGAACATAACCCAAGAGCAGTTGCCAAACAATTAGCATCTCTGGCTCATTTACTTAAACTGCTGCAACCCAGCATGTCCTTTTAGAAGTTATACTGCTGTAATTATAACTGTTCTTTCCCAGTAAAATTTTATAGTGCAAACTAATATCTTCAGCAAAATCTTACGTACATGTCATACAAAATGACTGACTCAGAAGTGTGCCTCCCAGCATATTAGCACTCTTTATTTATGTAATAGATATAATTAATACTTCTACAAACCCACACTCACTACACCAACAGTTAACAAGTCTGTCAATCACCACAGCACCCATGTTGTACCAGCAAACCTTCTTAGACTTTTTTCAATTACAGGTATCTTAAATCAAAGTACGTTACCATATGGAATCATAGAAAACTAAAGTACAAGTGCATTTGGCTCAGTACTTTCCTTAAAAAAAGTCAGTGGAAGCGTTCACCCAAAACCTGGCCCTGCATAACATGCGTAGTATTAAATGTACCATTCTCTCTTCCTCTCCCATCCCCCAGTTCCAGTCTTCTCCTCCTAAATATCAACATTAGAAGCATATGCAATAAAATCCAGGACATAAACCAAGAAGAAACTTTGCAGTGTGGAGGGTGTGATGGTCAGTTCCTTAATTACGTTATGCACTTAGTTCACTTAATAAAAATCAGACTGTAAAATATAACTATAAAATGCTTGCTGCAAAATAATCAAACAGAAAATAGTAGGTTGTCCACAGTTAAGTTAAAATGGAATATTCTTTATTGAAACACACAAACAAGAGATCCTAGTTGAGTATAAATGAAAAGCATCAAAAACGTACCTTATATATGTTACATTTATACAGTTAAAACATCTCCTATTGGCCTATCAAAAGCTGCTTCTTGTTTACATATTCATGAGTTAATCTAAGCTTAAAAATATATGCACATATAAACATGCTGAGATGTATAAAATGACAAAGTAAATATAAAAAACATATAAAAACTCTCCATGAACACTCAAGATGCTCTAATAAATATGTATATATAGATATATATGTCAAAAGAAATATATTTCAAGGGGTAAAAACATATATGTTCCATCATTTATTATAAAATCTAAGACATGGTAAGACATAACTTCTTAATGTTAAGTTGTCATTCTCGCCTTCATTCTTGCTGGATGGGACAGCGTCCCTAGCATCTTAGTCCTGGGTGGCTCAATGGAACAGACTCCTGGGTACAGTGGAACCAAAATCAGCTCTATTTCTGGAGGCTAAATCAAGCTTGTAATGGGCAATAAATTAGAAGTTATGTACTCACCATAACGTTCCATCTGAGTAGGTGACTTCATTCGGATGCAACCTGTGGGTATCGGATCCGACCTCGGATCCGAGCCGGCAATTCAAAAGCTTAGGCTCCGAGCTCCTAGCTCCTCCCTCTTACCCATAATCCCTTGCCAAGCCCTGACTGACCTCAGATTGAGTTTGCCTCAAAATACTGACAACAGTACACTAAAACAGCATAAATACTCGCTCTAAAAAGGCCAGGGGGATGGAGGGGGGGATGGTTGCATCCGAATGAAGTCACCTACTCAGATGGAACGTTATGGTGAGTACATAACTTCTAAATCTGAAGTAGGCAGACTTCATTCGTCTGCAACCTGTGGGACAGAGTCCCTAGCTACCTGAATCTTGGGGGGCCGTCATGGAAGGATGTTCCGGAGCACCGCTGAGCCAAAGGATGCTCTTCCTCTAGAAACAACATCCACCTTGTAATGAGAAATAAAAGTATGAGGCGAGGCCCAAGTAGCTGCCAGCAGATATCATCCAATGATACACGGGACTTAAAGGCGGCTGACGAGAAACTGCCCTAGTAGAATGAGCCGTAACCCTCTGAGGAGCAGGTCTGCCTGAAGTGTCATATGCCTGCAGAATACAATTAGCAATCCATTTAGATAGAGTGACTTTAGATACTGCTTTACCCAGAGCAAATTTAGCAAAGGAGACGAACAGCTGATCTGATTTCCTGTGGCCAGCTGTTCTGTTAATATAAAACGTAATTGTCTATGACCATCCAAGGAATGCAATTTGTATTCTCCTTTGTTTGAGTACTTGGGAAAAAACACCGGTAAATTGATTGACTGGTTAATATTGGATTCAGAAGAGACCTTCGGAAGAAAAGATGGATTGGTCCTGAGGCACACCCTATCAGGGAAGAAAGAAAGATAAGGCGGTTTGACACACAGAGCCTGAAGCTCAGACACCCTTCTGGCTGAAGTGATAGCTACCAGGAAGGCAGTCTTCCAGGAAAGGTACTTTAAATCAGAAGAAGCTGCAGGCTCGAAGGGAGGAGCAGTAAGGGCCTGCAGGACTAAAGACAAGTCCCAAGGCGGTACAACCTCCTTGACTGGAGGCCTTAACAAAAAACTCCTTTGAGAAATGTTTTGCATAATTTAAGCGTCATAAGGGAGCTGTGTCATGACCAATGTGATAATGCGAGATAGCTGCCAATTGTACCTTAATCGTGGAAGAACTAGCCCCTTGATGAAAGAGGTCTGTTAGAAAATCCAGCACCGCTGACATAGGTGCCGAGAAAGGATCCAAAGTTCTCTGTCCTGCCCATATAGAGAATCTCTTCCATTTACTCCGATAAACCTGCCTGGTGGAAGGTTTATGAGCAGCCACTAAAATGGCCTTGACCGGTGAAGAGATACCGAGTCCTAATTAAGGTTGGAACTGGAGCAGCCAAGCTGTCAACTTCAGGGTCCGCAGATTTGGAACTGACATTCCCAGAGGGTGAGAGATGAGATCCAAATTGGATCCAGAATCCATGGTGGATTGATTTTGTGAGACCATACGAAGGGGAACCAAGGTTGTCGAGGCCAGAATGGGGCAATGAGAATCATTCTGCTCCCCAAACTGTTGGCTTTCTGCAGAAGCCTCTGCATCAGAGGAAGTGGAGGGTAGGCATAAAGTAGACCGGGAGGCCAAGCATGCACCAGAGCATCTCTCGAACTCCCCTGGTGGGGAAGCAGAGCAAAGAAATTGTCATTTGGCGTTTGAGGGAGAGGCAAAAGATCGCAACAGGGTTGCCCCAAACGGCAAAAATCTTCTTCGCTACTTGAGGATTGAGAGACCACTCGTGTGGAGAAAGGATAGTGCGACTGAGCTTGTCCGCGAGGATGTTGGACTTTCCCGGAATGTGCGTTGCTACCAGAAAGCGTTTGGTGGAAATTGCCCATTCCCAGACTCTCATGGCCTCTCGACAAAGGGGGTAAGACCTGGTTCCTCCCTGCTTGTTGATATACCAGACTACCGACATGTTGTCTGTCTGAATCGCAATAGTCCCTGAAGGAAGAACGTGGTGAAGTGCTTGCAACGCTAGGAGCACCGCCCTCATTTCCAGGACATTTATATGCAATGACGTCTCTGTGGGATTCCACGTGCCTTGGACAATCTTTCCCGCAGAATGCCCCCCCCACCCGAGCCAAGAAGCGTCCGTGGTCACTGTGGCTCGGAGAAATGCAGCGCAAAAAGGTCTCCCTGCCAGGGGCTCCGGAGAAAGAAGCCACCAAAGAAGGGAGTCCCTGCACGCTCTGCTGACCGCAATCGGAGCGTTTAGAGAAGAACAAAGAGGGGACCACTGAACTTGAAGGGTCCATTGAAGAACCGCATGCAAACGGGCATGAATGAGAAGCGGGATAGCTGCCGCCATAGAACCTAGGGCCCTCAGGACCGAAGCTGCAGTTGGAGATGGTTGCAGGATCGCTGTCACATGACACTTCAGGCTGGCGATACGGTCTGGGGTGAGGAAGGCTCGCATTGATCTGGTGTCTAGTCTTCCTCCTATGAAATCTATAATTTGAGTGGGATTCAGAAAAGATTTCTCCCACTTGATCGTGATGCCCAGCCTTGGTGCTAGTTGAAGAAAGTAATCCCTGGCTGAGCACAGAAGAAGCCTTGATGATGCCGTCAGGAGCCAGTCGTCCAGGTACGGAAAGACCTGTAATCCCTGGAGCCTCAGGTGGGCCGCTACCACCGCTAGCACCTTGGTAAACACCCTGGGGGCTGAGGTGAGACCAAAGGGGAGGACCCTGAACTGATAATGACTGGCTCTCAGCCGGAAGCGAAGAAACCTCCTGGATCGTCTGTCCATCCGAATGTGGTAGTACGCATCCTTGAGGTCTATGGAACACATCCAGTCGTTCTCCCTCAAGAGGGGGAGTATAGATTGCAGGGTGACCATCTGGAACTTTTGCTTGGTTACTGACAGGTTCAACTGGGAAAGGTCTAAGATTGGTCTTAAGTCCCCCGTCTTCTTTGGCACCAAAAAGAACCTGGAGTAAAACCCTAATCCGGTTTGATCTGGGGGGACGCGCTGGATGGCTCTTTTTTCTAGCAGCTGCTCGATTTCGATAGCTGCCGCCTCCCTTTGATCGGGTGGAACATCTGGGAGGCTGCGAGATTTGGGAACCTTGAATAGGGGAATTGAATATCCTCTGGATATAACTCGAAGCACCCAACTGTCTGTTGTTATGGACTCCCAAGAAGTCAGGTGCATCGAAAACCGCCCCCCGACTGCCTCCAGAGACGGACAGCCGGGCAACCCTTCAGGGCTGCTGCGTGGGTCTCTCAGAGAAGGGTTCTCTGGACCCAAAGTTGCCAGGAGCCCCCCTGCCTCTAGCACGACGACCTCCCCGTCCTCCTCTGCCACGGAAGGACTGGTTATCCGGAGCAGGTTGGGACTGCTGCGACTTCCGGAACCACATCTTCTTCTGTCCCTTTTGGTTCTTAGAGAAGGACCTCTGGGGAGCTGAGAAGCGGACTCCGACGGCAGACAGCGTCTTCCCGTCCTTTTCGCTCTGGACTAATGTCTCGAACAGTCTTGCCAAACAAGGCAGAACCATCGAAGGGGGCATTCGCGAAGGTCGCCTTGAAGGGCTCTGCAAAATCACAATGGCGGAGCCAGGCCTGTCGCCTCATGACTAGGCCTGCTCCGCTGGCTCTAGCGGCTCCCTCAGTAGCATGAGACAGTAGCCGCATAGATGTATTGGAAACTGATCTGAGAGTGGCCATTCGGGTGGAGTAAACCTGTTTATCCTCACTCGAGATGGACTCGGGAGATGCAGCGTATTCTTTAATCAGATCCCGCTGCATCCTAATGACATGTGCCATGTAGTTCAGCGCTCTCAAGGAGAAGGTTGCTGAACTAAAAACTCGCTTCCCAATGCGATCTATCGAATGGGACTCCTTGCCCGGAGGATGCACGGAGGGACTCTCCTGGGCCAATTCCCTCTTCGTGGCTGCAGCCATCATCATGGCATCTACTGGGGGACCCTTACTCCAGTGGGTGCGGTCTGATGGAGGAGAAAGAATGCGGTCCGGGCGCTTAGGGATAGGCTCAATGGTGTCCGGATCCTTCCACGCCCTGATGGAGATAAGATCCACCAGGGGGTCAGCAGGAGGGGACACCCAAGAGGTAGAAGGGCCCGCCTCGAATGCCTCCAAGAACACAGACTCGTCCGAAGAAGCCTTGGGGGCAGACCACCCCTCCTGATCCTTAACATCTCCATGATGTCTCCAAATGAGACGTCCTCAGGGGGTGACCTAGGGGAGCCTTCCCCTTCATCCAAGTCTGTGTCTTCAGTGACGGACTCAGGGGAGTCCATGTGCCTCCTCTTGCACTTACGCTTCCGAGGTACTTCATCGGGGGGGGCTGTCCGAGGAGTACTCTTCAGCAGTTGGATGTTCCAAGGGAACCACTTGGGACATCGAGGCGGGCTGTCCCTGGGACCGGCTGGTGGGGGCCTGGCCCAACTGCAATGGAGTGCGGGATGGAGCCGTGGCAGGGACCGGGGTCCGGATGTCCTCGACAGTGCCCTTTCCACTACGCCGAAGCCGAGGGGAGCCAGCTTCTCTAAGCCCGAGCCGACCCCACTGGATCCGACGTGCGGATCGGAGTCGGAGCGAAACCGCCGGATCCGAGACCAGTGTGCTCCGACCTGGACGGAGCGAAGACACACCAGCTCCCTCGGATCCGAGGCTCGGCCCTCGGCTCCGAGGTCGGGTCCGGCACCAAGCACTCAAGGGATGGGACGGATCCGAGGTGCGCCGACCCATCGGATCCGACCCACCCCGGATCCAAATCTGCACGGCGCCGACAGCTCCGAACCCGTGGTATGGGTCGGAGAAGGAGCCAAGGGCGAAAAAGGGTCAAGCCCCTCCCGGATGGGGGGGGGGGCTAGGAGCACTCCCATTTGCATTTGGGCCTGGATGAATTTCCTCATCATCCGGTCCATATCAGCTTCGCTCATAGAAAAGGTTGATCTAGAGGAGGCCACCGAAGCAGACCTAGAGAGCCACCTCGGTGACCTCCTGGAAGGGCTAGCCTCCTCCTCCTCGGGTCCAGGAGAGAACCGTGGGGAGTGGAGCCGAGGAGGAGGAAAGCTAGAAGGCACAGGGGAGGCCCGCTTAGATGGAGGAGCCGAACTAGAAGTTTCGGCTCTCCTCTTGTGGTGCTTCTCCCTGTGCCTCTCCTTCTGTCTTTCCTTAGAGGAATCCTTCCCTCCGCAACTTAGAGGGAGGTTGAGTCCCAGCCGGAGGGGAGAACTCACAGCAACAGGTTGCTGAGTGGAAGGGGCGGAGGCGGCGGTATCTGGGGTAAAAGACCCGCCAGCACCAACTTCGACCTCCGTTCCCTCAAAGCCGGGGTTGAACCCTGCACAAATGGTACAACCAGATGACAGGTGTTCAACCCCAAGATGACTTGCGAGTGTGGCCATCTGCTGGGGATAGCTTATGGCCACACTCGGTACATTTTGAAAACACAGCCTTATGGGCTTCAGACATAGTAACCCTAAGGCCTAACACACAACACACACAAACAAACTACGCAAAACCCGATAAATTTAAACAAAAAGAGAGAGGAAAGCCTAAACACACTCAACACTAACTGAAACAAGAAAGAAAATAAAGATTTTGAAAACTTTTTTAGTCAAAAACTATTTCTTATCTTCACCAACGCCAGGAGCTCTGGAATTCCGTAGCTACTTGAAAAGCGGCAAACGAAATCTGAGGTCAGTCAGGGCTTGGCAAGGGATTATGGGTAAGAGGGAGGAGCTAGGAGCTCGGAGCCTAAGCTTTTGAATTGCCGGCTCGGATCCGAGGTCGGATCCGATACCCACAGGTTGCAGACGAATGAAGTCTGCCTACTTCAGATGGTATGTTTGGACGCCCATGTAGCTGCTGCACAAATGGCATCTAGTGGTAACCTTGCTTGAAACGCCGTTGAAGTTGATAGTGCCCTGGCTGAATGAGCTTTAGGCCTAGAGGGTAGTTGCCTGTGTCTCAACTCATAGACCAAGGTAATAATAGATGTCAGCCATCTGGAAAGAGTAACTTTCGATACCGGAAGTCCTTTTTTGCCTGCAGCATACGAGAGGAAGAGCTGGTCTGACTTTCTGAATTGTTTTGTCCTGTCTAGGTAATACCGTAATTGGCGATGAACATCTAATGAATGTAATTTTTGTTCAGCCCTGTTGGTATAGTCTGGGAAAAAGACAGGCAAATCAATGAAGTGGTTTAGATTTGCTTCCGATAACACTTTTGGTAGGAAGGAAGGGTTTGTTCTGAGAGTTACCCTATCTTTATGAAAAACCAAATAAGGAGAACGGACAGACAAGGCTTGAAGTTCAGATACCCTTCTGGCAGATGTTATAGCTACTAAAAACAGCGTTTTCCAAGAAAGAAGTTTGAGGGAGCAAGAAGCTGCCAGTTCAAAAGGGGGTAGAATTAGTGAGGTTAGAACTAAATTCAAATCCCATTGTGGGGGTGGATCTTTGACTGGAGGTCTGAGCAACAAGATGCCGTTGAGAAAGGCTTTACAGAGTTTATGGGACATAATATTCGCTTCTGAGAGTCCAACATGAAAATTAGCAATGGCCACTAATTGTACCCTGATAGTGGCCGATGATGACCCCGAATGAAAAAGCTCCGCCAGAAATTCTAGAACCTCATGAATGGGTGCATGGAAAGGATCTAAGGATCTAGTTTGTGCCCAGTGTGAAAAACGCTTCCATTTACTTGCATAAGTCTTCCTAGTATTGGACTTATGGGAAGCCAGAATGATATCACGAACAGGAGGAGAAATAAGGGGAAGCCTGGCTATGGCTGGAAGTGGAGCAACCAAGCTGTGAGGTTGATGGAATGTAGAGACTGATGCAGCTTGCCCGTGAGGTGGGTCAACAGATCCGGAAGGGGTTCCAGATGCCAAGGCTGTTCCAGTAGGTATTTGTGCAGGAACGGGAACCAAACTTGTCGAGGACAAAACGGGGCAATGAGGATCATTTTGGATCTCAATGTGGTTGCTTTCTGAATTAGTTGTGGGATCAATGGAAAGGGAGGAAAGGCATAAAGAAGACCCCGGGGCCAAACGTGAACAAGAGCGTCTCTGAGGGGCTGGCCTGGTAGAGAAAAAAGTGTGAAGAAGTCGAGGCACTTGCTGTTTTGCAGAGTTGCGAAAAGGTCGCAGCAAGGCTGGCCCCACTTCCGAAAAATTCCATCTACTACCGCTTGATTTAGAGACCACTCGTGAGGCATGAGGATAGTTCTGCTCAATCTGTCTGCTATGACATTGGACTTCCCGGGGATGTGCGTTGCTATCAGAAACCGTTGAGATGAAATCGCCCATTGCCAAAGTCTGAGTGCTTCTCGACAGAGGGGGTAGGACCTTGTTCCGCCCTGCTCGTTTATGTACCACACCACAGACATATTGTCCGTTTGAATTGCTATAGTCCCCGTGAGAAGAGAGCTCATGAAGGGCCTGCAACGTCAAAAGCACCGCCCTCATCTCCAGGACATTTATGTGCAGGTGGCATCCTGACTGTTGCCAAGTGCCCTGGACCGTCCTGCCCTGATAATGCCCCCCCCACCCGATCAGGGAGGCATCCGTTGTGACAGTGGCAACTGGAGGGGGGAGAACAAAGGGTCTACCCTGAAAAAGCTGAGGGGAAACCATCCACCAGGAGAGATATTTCTTGCAAGATGGTGTTATCAAAATGTTGTGGGTCATTGGCAGCTGTTGAAAGGACCACTGAGAAAACAGCATCCACTGAAGGAGTCTCATATGGAAGCGGGCTAATGGAAGTAGAAGAATTGCCGCCGCCATGAGGCCAAACACTTTCAATACTAGCTTGACTTGGACTCTGCTGGGCTGAAACAGAAGCTGAACATTCCGCCTTATGTCTGTCACTCTCTGAGGTGGTAATGTTGCAGACATTTCTGTGGTGTTTAATACGGCGCCTATAAAGTTTATAGATTGACAAGGCGACAAGGATGACTTTGCAAAATTTATAGAAATACCCAGGCTGTTGCAAAGTTGGATAGTGTAATCCCTGGCCATTATGAGATCCTGTTTGGTGGTAGCAGAAATGAGCCAGTCGTCTAAGTATGGAAACACCTGGAATCCTTTCTGTCTCAGGTGAGCCGTTTCCACTGCCAAACATTTGGTGAACACCCGGGGGGCTGTGGTGAGACCAAAGGGGAGGGCCCTGAAATGAAAATGACTGACTCCCAGCCGGAAGCGGAGAAACCTCCTGGAGCACCTGTGTATTTTTATGTGGTAGTACGCGTCCTGGAGGTCTAACGAGCATATCCAGTTGTCTCTGCCCAAAAAGGGTAGAATGGACTACAGTGTTACCATCCTTAATTTTGTCTTTAGTACAGAGTTGTTTAACCTGCTGAGGTCCAAAATGGGTCTCCAATCTCCTGTCTTTTTTGGTACCAAAAAGAATCTGGAGTAGATTCCGGATCCTAGCTGATCTGCTGGGACTGCCTGGATGACTCTTTTGTTTAACAGCTTTTTTATTTCTAGCTGAGCCTGACCCCTTTGTGCGGGTGGTACGTCTGGTAGGGGTTTTGGCGGTTGTACCGGAGGGAAAATGAAAGGGATTTTGTAACCCTCGGATATGATCTTCTGTACCCATGTGTCTTGGGAGATGGATTGCCAGGCTTCCGGGTACAGAGATAATCTTACCCCGACTGCCTCCGAAGGCGGAGAGTCGGGCAGCTTCTCAGGGATGCTGAAAGGGTTGGTCAGGGAAAGATTCCCTGGAACCCTGGTTCTGTGGACCCCCTCTGCCCCTGGGGCGGCGTCTATTATTATTCCCCCCTCTGCCTCTAGGGGGAAATTCACCACGTGCGGCAGGCGTGACTCTCTGTGGTTTGCGGAACCACATCTTTCCACCCCTCTGTCCTTTGGGATAAGGTCTAGAAGGTGTGGAAAAACGGACTCCCACGGCAGAAAGAGTCTTACCATCTTGCTCGCATCTGGTGAGGGTATTCTTCACCTGAGGTCCGAACAATTCCGAACCATCAAAGGGGGTGTTGGTGAAGTACGCCTTGAAGGGGTCGGCAAAGTTACAGAGTCGCATCCAAACGTGACGTCTCAACGCAACGCCTGTGCCAGCGGCCCTACTCACTCCATCGGCTGCATAAGAGATAAGCCGCATGGAGGAGTTAACAATGGAGTTCAGGGTAGTCAGCTGAGAGTTTATTTTGTCCTTAAACCCCGCAGCAGAAGGATCCTGTACCGTTTCACCCAGCTCTTTGAGCAAGTCTCTCTGAAGGCAGGTGAAATGACATAAATAATTCAGCGATCGCATAGAAAATGTCGCTGAAGCAAAGGTCCGCTTGCCGTACCTGTCCATGGTCCTGGACTCTTTGTTAGGAGGATGAACAGATACAGAAGGATCAGCTAATTCCTTCTTAGTGGTTGCTGCTACCACCATAGCATCAACTGAAACACCTTTGGTGAGAAAGGATTTGTCATCTGGTGCAGAAATAAATTTAGAAGGCCTCCTAGGGGTAGGTTCCATTGAATCAGGAGCTGCCCACGCCTTTCTAGCCACTACCTCCATTAGTGGGTCGAAAGGGGGAGACACCCAGGAGGTGGAAGGGTTAGATCCAAAGGCGTCAAGGTAAACCGACTCGTCCTCGGAAGGTTTGAGAGTGGACCAATTTCCCTCTGTCTTAGGATCTCCAGGATGTCTGAAAAGAAGACATCCTCAGAGGGGGATCTGGGGGAACCCTCCGACTTATCCAAGTCAGTGTCCGACGTGACAGACTCGGGGGAGTCCATGTGCTTCCTCTTGTACTTTCTTTTCCTAGGGGGTTCCCCTGAAACTTCAGGGGAGCTCTCGGAAGAGGAAAAGACACCCAAAGTGGGTACCCTACGCTTTGGATCTCTGCTGTCGGGTATAGGAGGGTGGCCAGAGACCGTAACAGGCACTACAGAGGGAGGAGCCGCAGAACTTAACCTTGGACTGGACACTGGGTCCAGCACACTCCTCATCACCTCGAAGGCGCCCCTATCAGACACCAAAGGTAGCCCCGGCTCCGAAGAGGCCGGAACCGCCCCCGGAACCGACAGAGAAGACTCCGAGAATGATGTTGGGGCTGAACTAACCAGAGCCGAAGCTCCGAGAGGGACAGCGGGGTCGGACAAGGGTCCGATGCCACTCGCCCCCTCGGAGCTGACAATGGAGTCCCTGCACCCGGACCTCTCCACGGAACCAATAAAGAGGTCGGAGCCGACGACACTGGAGCCGAAGGAGGAGGTATCGGCTCTGACGCGGGCAAGGTCACGGTTCCAACGAACTCCGGCTCCGAACTCGAGAGATGAGTCGGAGGAGGAATGGATAACTGTATCGAAGGAGCCACAGCCTGGTGAGATGGGCTCTGAAGCATTTGGGCCAGCGCCTGAGATTTTATGAGTCTACTGACCACCCTCTTGATGTCGTGGTCGGAGAGCCTGGAAGACCTCGATGAATGAGTCCTATGACTCCACTCCGATAGGAGAGGGGACCTCGGAGCCGATCTGACGGACTCTAGCAAAGGGGACCTAGAGCGCTTGCGCGCTGGGGTCGGTTCCGATGATGGTTTCGAAGCGGAACCCACTTTGCTCGCCTCAGAGCCAGACGGAACCGAGGTCGGAGCTGTCTCGACAACACCAGCCCTCGGCTCAGAAGCTGGAGCCGAGGGTCTGGCGGTTTTTGACGACTTCCCCGAGCCAGACTTGGACGGGGAGTCATCAGGCTTTAACAAGCCCCTCAGGATGAGCTTGTTACGCCTTTCCTGCAGGACTCTTGAACTAAATCCATGACAAACGGAACAAGAGTCCTGCAGGTGTAAAGGCTCCAAGCAGTAGACACAAGAAGTGTGACCGTCTGTCAGAGACATTTTCTGACAGCACGAGTCACACTTCTTGAATCCCGAGACCTTAGCGTCCTTGGACACAAGTCCTAAATACAGAAAAACACAGTAACACAGTCAGCCCACACACTCA
This sequence comes from Protopterus annectens, assembly GCF_019279795.1. NCBI lineage: Eukaryota > Metazoa > Chordata > Ceratodontiformes > Protopteridae > Protopterus > Protopterus annectens. The sequence goes on along the minus strand of NC_056747.1, from coordinate 1,125,416,563 downwards.
CTCAACTTATACCCAGAAAGGAGTTAAGGGGACTGACTAAAAACACCCACACACACACACTCTAAGGGGTGGGGGAAACTAGGTAGGCCCGATTATAAAAATTAACTAAAAGGAAGGGAAGAAAGCCTACAAAAGGGTTGAAATAAATAAAACTATCGATAGGGACCTAAAGTAGGAAAACTATCTGGAAACTATCTGAAAAATAGTTCTATTGAAAAAAATTCTCTTTTACTGACCTGAGCCGGCATAAAAAGGCAACCTCGCAGTGAAGCGGCAAACGAGATCTGGGGAGTTAGCGCATGGTATTGTGGGATATAGGGCTGCCTCGAGCCGGTAAAAATAGTTCTCGAGCTATAGTATAGGCCGAGTCGGAGCCAAGAATCGGCTCCGAACCCATCCAGCAAGAATGAAGGCGAGAATGACAACTTAACATTTTACAACCAAGTTCATAACTCAAAAAATGTGACAAACTCACTTTTATCAAATCCCTAACAGAATATAACTGGAAAATACTAAAATCTATGCCCTTGGATGCCTCTGTCACACACTTCAATGAGATATTCCTAAAAAATTCTAGTAACCTTCCCCCAGTACATACCAAAAGAATGAAATCCAATCCTGCATCATAACTAACAAAGGAAACTAAGAAAATAATGCTATAATGTTACGAAACCTTGAAAGAGTGGCTCAAAAATACAACACTAAATACATTTCAACTTTTCAGGCAACTAAAGAATAGGGCAAAATACCAAATAAAACACGACAAGCAAACCGATTATAAAAACATCAAAACAACCCAAAACTCTTCTATCTGTAAGCAAACTTTTACATCCAGGCCAAATACCACCCACATTCTCACATCCAGCAATACTACTGATTCAATTCCCACACAATTTAACAACTATTTATACAGATTATATTGTTTATCACAAACATTAACACTTCCACTACTCTCTCAGTACCTGCAGCCTCTGCTAAATGTCTTCAGCTATTTGACGTCAGCCCAGTACCTACTTCCACCATTAAAAAGAATCCTACATAAGCAAAAAAACAACCACTCTAGCTGCTGACCAACTCCCCTCAGACTACTTAAAAACATACCCCTCAACTGTCCAGATTTTCACAAAATTTCACTCTGTTCCTTTAAAAAATGTTTTTTGGGGAGCAAATCACTAGGATGATCAAATGAATGAAATCACTAAATATGTTTGAGTTTCAGACTTCATATCCTTTAGGAAATGCATTTTAACACAAACACTGTTATTCTAGCAACTTTCTAAGTTTATAAGAGCAATGTTTAAAATCAGTCCCTATTTTTGGGTCTTTGTCCTCCCATTATGCCAGACTTTGTCTAGATTTCTTGGGCTAACAGGTTGAGTGGTATGCTTAAAATGGTTGCAGATGCAACTGCTTTACTGGTCTCTAAATTAATAAGTACAACTACATCCAAAAACTACATTCCTTCCATCTTGGAAAAATCCATTATTATACCTTTACATAATGGTGGCACATCTACAAAGTTTAACAGCTACAGACCCACCGCAATCCCCTCCCCCAATCAAAAATACTTGAAAAATGTATTCATGTTGAGCTTCTACATCACCTAAATTCAAATAATCTGCTCTCAGAAGCCAAGCATGATTTCAGACCCCACCACAGTGCAACCACTGCCCTCCTTCACTTCACCAGCACCATAAGCCAGCACAGGAACAATAGTAACTTAGTGTCAACTGTGCCTCTACTTATCCAAGGCTTTCAACACTATATCAGACCAAAATTTACTCACTGGCTGTCTTCTATAGGTCCCTCTCAATCCTCCATTAAATAGTTCCTTAGTTATCTATCTGGAAGGCAACAAGCAGTCAAATGGCAACAGGACTTCTCTTCCAGTTACCACTGGTGTCCACCAGCTCTCTATATTAGGACCCCTTCTTTTTAATTTTTTTATAAACAAGCCTCACACTGTCATAGATCAAGCAAATATAGTAGAATACACAGATGATTCGACTTTAACATGTAGAGCCCTACAATATCCAGACTACCAGAAATCACTCACATTTCTTTCTCTTCAATCAAAATCTAGCTAAAAAATTCAAACCTACTCTTTAATCCTAGTAAGACAAACTGATGATGCTCTTAACCCCAAAACATTATCTTAATCAAAACAATCTTGGTTACATTTGCAAATAATACTACAACTGAGGTAGTACCACATACTAAACTACTGGGCATTGTAATAGATGACAATCTTAAAATTGATCAACATACTCTTCAATCAATTAAAAAGATCCACCAAAAACTTAGCTCTTTTTACAAGGCAAAACAGTATTTTACAGACCTAGCAAGAAAAACCCTAGCCTCATCCTATATGCTTCCAACCCTCTTATATGCCTCATCTATCCTTACAAACCAATGCTCTACACTAAAATCCAAACTAACCTCCTGTTGCAACAAAAAAACTAAATTTGCTACCAACATTGCACCAAATTCACCAATGCCAAGCCATATAAACAATTTAACTAGCTAGATCTTAACAACTACATAACATACTCTCAGCTAGTTATGGCGTACAAACCGATATATTATCCTGAAAAATGTCCCACATTAAAAAAAAACATATTACTGCCCTACACCACCACAAAGGTCCTCTGTTCTGGTGATAAATTTCTACTACTCACTAGTAAAACAAATAATTCATCAGGAGACTCACTATACTCCTGTTACAGCTCCAAGCTCTGGAATACCATCCCTACTCAATTAAGAATGACTAACAAAATCCCAAACTATAAAATCCAGCTCAAACAATACCTTAACCAGTCCTGGTCATGTTCTTGTTTATCACCAGGATGAGACCTCTAATGAAAGCACAAACTTCTTATTGCTTATCACTAACTTTTTGCCCTCCTCTACTTGAATCACTACACCCATAAAAAACTTCCCTCCTGCACCTGAATCAATACACCCCTCTTCACTACCCTCTTAAACAGCACTTCTAATCTTTCTCTTTTTCTAACTGCCCCAATCCACTGCTTTACCCCTCTCATGCATCCCCTGTATACCTAAGTTATAAACATTTAGATACACCAATATGGAACAGGCACCTTAAATAGAAATAATCCTATACCACTCTTTCTGTCATATGCTATTACCACTATTCTCCTATAAATTACTATCTCTCCTCCCCTCCTGTACACGACTACTATTTCCCCTCCTTTCTTACACAGTTTTATAACTTACTTCCATTATATCTCTTGAACTCTTTACAAACCTACACAACACTAAAATCCCCCTTCCTACATAATTTTATAACATACTTCATTATGTATCTTGAACTCCTTGCAAACCTGTTTTAACTGAGAAGTAAGAACACACAACTTTTTACGTTTTCCATTCTATAGTATAAATCCATTCACCTCCTCCAAGATTTTAGAGCTACAGGAAATGTACTGACTTGCAAATATTTACCTGTCGTCTAATGTTATATATATATATATATATATATATATATATATATATTTTTTTTTTTAATGAGAAATATAAAAAGAAGTTATGTACTCACCATAACATTCCATGTTTGTTGTCCATCTCACCTTCATTCTTATTGGTTGGTTTCGGAACTGATCATCGGTTCTGACTCGGCCATATACTAAAGCTCGAAGACTTCCACATGGCTCGTGGCTGAATCCCTATCTCATCATGCACTGGTGTAGTTCCCCAGATCTTGTTTGCTGATAACCAAAGAAATGAGTCTATATGTATAACATTCTGTAGAATATACAGATAAGAAAGAAGACAGAGAACTTCCTTGCCAAAGGAAATAAAACCTCTAAGCTCTCCAGAAGCTTTGGGCTGGGGAAAGATGGGAAGGACGTAAGAATGAAGGCAAGATGGACAACAAACATGGAACGTTATGGTGAGTACATAACTTCTTTAAGTTATGTTGTCCTATCTTGCCTTCATTCTTATTGGTTGGGACAGCGCCCCTAGCACCACATTCCCTGGGTGGCTCATGGGAGTACATTCTTTAGGACAGCAGAACCAAAGGAGACCCTGTCCTTGGAGGCCAAATCTACTTTGTAATGAGTGTTAAAGGTATTGGGCCTTGCCCATGTAGCAGATGCACAAATGCTGTCCAGTGATAGTCTAGCTAGAGAAGCAGATGATGTCGCTATGGCCCTTGTGGAGTGTCCTTTGATTTTAAAGGTTAGATCTCTGTTATTAGTAGTGTAGATAAAGGTGATACAGCCTGAAAGCCAGTTTCAGAATGTGACCTTAGGAACAGGCATTCCTTTTTTTGCTTCTGAAAAGGAGATAAACAGCTGATCCGATGTCCTAAAACCTTTGATTCTGTGTAAATAAAAGCGCAGTTGTCTATGGATGTCTAACTGGTCTAGCTTGTATTCTGCCTTGTTGCCATGATTAGGGAAAAACACTGGCAGCTCAATAGATTGATTTAGATTAGCTTGAGAGCATACGTTAGGTAGAAAGGATGGATTAGTCCGAAGAGATACTCTATCCTTATGGAATATCATATAAGGAGATTTGACTGATAAGGCTTGTAGTTCTGAGACTCTCCTTGCAGAAGTAATGGCAACCAATAAAATTGTTTTCCATGACAGAAATTTGAGATCACATACTGATGCCGGCTCAAAGGGAGGCAGAGTTAGGTATGATAGGACAAAATTTAAATCCCATGGTGACAGAGGGTCTTTGATGGCAGATCTTAACAAACAAGTACCTTTTAAAAACGCTTTGCACAATCTGTGTGACATCAAGTTAGGAGTCAAATCACCTATATGAAAACTAGAAATTGCTGCTAATTGGACTTTTATAGTAGCTGCAGCAGAACCTTGGTGAAACAGCTCTGCCAGAAACTCAAGAACAGAACTGACTGGGGCACAGAAAGGATCAATGTCTTTGGCTGAAGCCCAGTACGAAAACCTTTTCCATTTACTGAGGTATAACTTCCTGGTTGAGATATATTAAAATATGTTTCACTGCCGGCGTGAAATTATGAAGCCTGACTAAACTTGGAAATGGAGCAGCCACGCTTTCAACTTGATGGTGGGGTGTTCTGGACGTACGAGTCAGAGGGTCTGGAACTGGGTCCAGAACCCACGGTTCCTCCTGAAGATGAGGCCAGAGAAAGGGAAACCAAATCTGACAAGGCTAGTATGGGGCAATGAGAATTAATTTGCTTCCCAACAACTTGGCTTTCTGAATGACTCTGGGTTTTAGAGGAAAAGGGGGAAATGCATAAAGTAGTCCCAAAGGCCAATAGTGAACAAGTGCGTCACTTGGTGACTGCCCTGGAGGGGGAATCAGGGCAAAGTAGCTGCTGCATTTGGTATTCATGGGAGTGTTAAAGAGGTCGCAGCAAAGCTGGCCCCAATTTCGGAATATCCTTTCTGCTACTTCTTGTTTTAGGGACCACTCGTGAGGCATTAATATTGCCCTGCTGAGCCTGTCAGCTATCACGTTGGATTTCCCTGAGATATGTTTTGCTGCCAGAAACGTTGGGAAGAGGTTGCCCATTGCCATACTCTGAGCAGCTCTAGGCAAAGGGGGTAGGACCTGGTTCCTCCTTGCTTGCTTATGTACCAGACCACCGACATGTTGTCTGTCTGAATTGCAATTGTCCCTGGGGAAGGGAGTCCTGAAGTGCTTGCAGTGCCAAGAGCACTGCTCTCATCACTAGGACATTGATGTGCAAATGGGCCTCATGTTCTTGCCAGGTGCCTTAAACTGTCCTCCCCAGATAGCCACCCGATCTGGGAGGCATTCGTGGTCACTGTTGCCACAGGCTGCTGTGGGATAAAAGGTCGACCTAACGTCACGTGACTGGAGAGAAGCCACTATCGTAGATCATTCTTGCATGACTCTGTAATCCTGATCTGGTGAGACATGGGAAGTTCTTGAAACAACCATTGAAAAAAAAGGAGCCACTGAAGAATTCTCATGTGCATATGCTCTAGTGAATCCAGGGTTATTGGTGCTGTCATGGTTCCTAGGAGTTTGAGAACTGTTTTCACCTTTACTTTGGTCTTTGGCAGAAGATTAAAAATTTGTTGTCTGAGCAGACAGACTCTTTCTGCGGGTAGCTTTGCCATCATGGAGACCATGTCCAAATCTGCTCCTATAAAGGTAATATGTTGAGATGGCAACAAGGCAGATTTTCCTGAATTTATCGTTATCCTCAAGTGGGAGCAAAGGTGTAACGTGGCGTCTCTTGTCTGCTGTAGTAGATGCCTGGTGGTAGCAGTCAGGAGCCAGTCGTCTAGGTATGGAAACACTTGGAATCCTAGCTGCCTCAGGTGAGCCTCGACTACTGCCATGAATTTGGTGAACACTCTGGGGGCTGTAGTGAGACCAAAGGGCAGAGCTCGAAATTGGTAATGACTGGCTCCCAGCTGGAAGGGCAAATGACTCCTTGATGGCCTGTACATTTTGATGTGGTAGTACGCATCCTGGAGGTCTATCGGGCACATCCAATTGTCTTTCCCTAAGAAGAGAAGAACTGACTGCAGTGTCTACATCTGGAACTTGGTCTTCTTTACGGATTCTTTAATTTGCTGAGATCCAAGATGGGTCTCCAGTCCCCTGTTCTTTTTGGCACTGAAAAGAATCTTGAGTAAGTTCCGGATCCTATTTGGTCTGTGGGGACTCTTTGGATAACTCTTTTGTCCAGCAACTTTTGAATCTCTATAGTTGCTTGTTCCCTTTGACTGGGTGGAACGTCTGGGATGTTTTTGACATTTGGGATGGGAAGGCAAAAAGGTATGGAGTAACCACTGGATACAATGCTTTGTACCCACTTGTCTCTTGTAATTTCTCGCTAGGCTTCTGGGTACAAAGACAAGCGACCCTTGACTGCCTCCAGAGGAGGGCAGGTGGGCCTCCTTTCAGGAGTGCTGGAAGGGTCGCCTGCGAAAGGAATCACGGTCACCCTAGTTTTGCGGCCCCCCTCTGCTGCGTGGACGGCGTCTGCCATTATTACTTCCCCCTCTGACCCTGGGGAGGATTCACCTTGTGTGTCTTATTTTTATTTATTTATTTTACATTTGTTGACCGGGTAGTCTGACTGGATGCATGTCCATTTTCAGCTGAGGCCCGGGGAGAAAAGCTCCAAGGGTAAGCAGATACAGCATTACATAATACCAGCATTACATATTACAAACAAACTATTTACAGAGATTACATAAGTAAGCAAGTTAAACAAGTTCCACAGGTTACAGTTAGTCCTGAGCACTCCCTTCTTGAGAAACTCCCTGGGATTTCCTGAACCACATTTTTCCTCCTTCTGACCCTTGGGGTAGGGTCTAGAAGGTACGGAAAAACATACTCCAACGGTAGAGAGAGTTTTCCCTTCCTGCTCGCATCTGGTCAGTGTCTCTTTTACTTTGGGTCCACAAAGTGAGGAACCATCAAAGGGGACACTGACAAAGGTAGACTTAAAAGGTTCCGCAAAGTGACACAAGCACATCCAGGAGTGTCTCCTTAGGGAAACTCCTGAACCCGCTGGCCTACTCCATCTGCTGCATAACAGATCAGTCTCATGGAAGAGTTCACTACTAAGTTTAAGATGGATAGCTGAGAGGATACTTAATGTGAGACACCTGCAGCTAGTGTACCTTGAAGTGTATCTCCTAACTCTTTCCGCAGATCTCTCTGAAGTCTCGTAAAGTGCGTCAGGTAATTCAGCGATCTAAGGGAAAAAGTTGCTGATGAAAAAATACGCTTCTCATATCTGTCCATTGTTCGAAACTCCTTGTTTGGCAGATGAACAGATGAGGACTTTTCGGAAAGTGCCTTCTTAGTGGCTGCTACCACCACCATAGCATCTACAGGGATGCCTTGTCTGTTGGAGCTGTAATGAACTTATTTGTCCTCGCAGGGACTGGCTCCATTGCATCTGATGACTCCCACGCCTTTTGACTAACTAGTTCCATGAGTTATTCAAAAGGTGGAGACACCCAGGTGGCTGAAGATTGAGATCCAAAGGCATTCAGGTACACTGACTCCTCATCAGCAGGGATAATGGGTTTCCAGCCGCCTCTCTTTTTAAGGATTTCTAGGATATCTGCAAAGGAGATATCCTCAGAGAGCGACCATGGGGAAGTTCTGACTCCTCGAGGTCAGTGTCTGAGGTGATTCACTCTTCTGGGGAGTCCAGGTGCTTCCTCTTGGAGAGTCTCTTCTGGGAAGCCTCCTCAGAAGGGTATTCTGGAGAGGTGTCGGAAGAGTGAAGTTCACCCGATGGGGCACCCTGAGGCCCAGAATCTCTGGTGTCCTGTGGCTGGGGAGGCGCAAAGACAGAAGCCGTTCCTTGAGGGGGAAGAATGTCAGAGCCTTTGTGTAGAGCTGTATGGGAAGACAGCACACTCCTCATCAGCTCAAAATCCCCTCCCCCTGATCCGAGGACACCTCTGGTTCCAAGGAAGCAGAGGAAACCCCCGGAGTCAAGGGGGCTGGCTCGGAAACTGATGTAGGAGCCGAGATCACCCACGCCGAGAACCCGAGAGGTAAGTTTGGAACCGAAAGGTCTTGGGTCCAAGCGTCCCATCTGGACCTGACCGAAGAGCTTCCGCTCCCAGACATCTCGGATGGCATCAGGGATGTCGGAGCAGACAACAGGTCCGAAATGCCCATGGTGGGTTTCGGCACCAAAGTGTCTTCTATAATAGTTTCTGGGCATTCTGGCTCTGATGTTCCAGATTGGCTCAGAGGAGGAAAATGTCTTCGCTGGCTCTGAAACTGATTGGGTTGGAGCTGACAGGAGCTTTGCCAGTGCCGGCATCCTCAGCAGTCTACGCACCACCCTGTCCACATCACCATCCGATAGGCTTCTGGAGAACCTACAGGAAAGGGTTGATGAGCGAGATCTCTGTAAAATGGGAGATCGCAGAGCAGGGGAGACTAGTAACAATTCAGGTGACTGGCTCTGAATCTGAGTCTCTCTCGACTCTGAACTCTGTGGCGCCGAAGATGTTTATTTGTCTGATCCAGTAGGTTTGGTTCCAATGGAGCTGTCTTTGCTATCTTCTCTGGCGGTTCTGAGTGGCCAGAAGAAGATCTCTTGGCAGGTTTAGCAGTTTTAGCAGATGGGGACTTGGGCTTACTGAAGGTGCTCTGACCTTCTAAGGTTTCAGAAAAAGGGGTCTTTAGAGGTCCTCTTACAATCAATTTGTTTTTCCTCTCTAGTAAAACCCTAGTCCTAAATGAATGGCAGAAAGTACATGACTCTTGTAGGTGGATGGCTCCGAGACCGTATACGCATATACTATGCCCATCGGTTATGGACATTTTCTGACAGCATTTCTGGCACTTCTTAAAGCCGGATGGCTTTGATTCCTTTTGATCCTTAGACATTATCACACAGTGAACACAAATAGAAGTTATGTCCTTACCATAACGTTCCATGTGGAGTGTTCATCTCGCCTTTGTTCTTACACCTGGGTTCGGAGCCGATCCTCGGCTCCGTGTCGGCCGCTTGACAAAGCTCTGCATCGAGAAGAAGCTCGAGACCAACCTAACTCCCACAATCCCCCTCTGCCTTTACCTCAGATCTAGTTTGCAAGCAAACCAGCAGAGAAGAGAAGAGAGCATAACACTTTCATACCAACAACAAACACGTAATTACATAGTACAACAACTGTTCCAGGCAGAAGCCGGAGAACAAACCAGGCACCTAAATTGGACGTTCTTCCTGAGGGAGGGAGGGTGGGAATGTAAGAACAAAGGCGAGATGAACACTCCACATGGAACGTTATGGTAAGGACATAACTTCTATATGTGAGAGTGTTCAATCTCGCCATTTGTTCTTACACCTGGGTAGCGTCCCTAGCTCCTTGTTCCTGAGGAACTCAAGGGAGAACGTTCCTGAGCACAGTGGAACCAAAGGTTGCCCTGTCCCTAGAAATCCTATCCACTTTGTAATGAGAAATGAAGGTATGTGGTTTAGACCAAGTAGCAGCCGCACAAATAGTGTCTAACGGTAGGCGAGCTGCATGAGCCAGGGATGTAGATACTGATCTTGTAGAGTGGCCTTTGGGCTTGACAGGTAAAGTTTGCTCAGAGGCAGTGTAGACAAAGACAATACAGTCAGTAAGCCATTTAGACAAGGTTCGTTTTGTGATCACCATACCCTTCATGTTATCTGAGAAGGCTACAAAGAGCTGGTCTGTTTTCCTGTGATCCTTTGTTCTGTCCAAGTAAAATCTGAGTTGTCTATGAACGTCTAACTTGTGTAACATATATTCCAATTTATTGGAGTGATTCTTGAAAAATGTGGGCAATTCAATGGACTGATTAATATTATTAACGGAGCAGACTTTGGGAAGAAAGGATGGATTAGTGCGAAGAGAAACTCTGTCAGGGTGAAAAATCAAATAAGGATGTTGAACTGAAAGAGCCTGAAGCTCAGATACCGCCTGGCGATGTGATAGCCACCAGAAAAAGGGTCTTCCATGACAAAAACTTCAAAGGACAGGAAGAGGCTGGTTCAAAAGGTGGTAGCATCAGCTGAGACAAAAGAAGGTTCAAGTTCCAAGGTGAAGTAGGAGTTCTAACTGGAGGTCTAATGTGGAAGGATCCTTTAGAAACGCCTTACAAAGCCTGTGAGCCATAATAGGAGCCCCACTTTCTCCCACATGAAAGTTTGATATGGCAGCTAATTGCACTCTCAAAGTGGCAGGAGAAGCCCTTGGTGGAACAATTCGGTCAAAAACTCCAAGACCTTATTCAGAGGAGCTACTAAGGGATCCAGTTGTTGTGTAGTTGCCCAATGTACAAAACGCTTCCATTTACTGGTGTAAGTCCTCGTAGTGGATGCTTTATGAGAAGCCACTAGGATATTTTGAACTGCAGGGGATAGAAGATCAGACCTGGCTAAGAAGGGAAGCGGAGCAGCCAAGCTGCTAGTTTGAGGGAGAGAAGCGACGGGTGGAGAGCCCCTGACGAATGGGTCAGTAGATCCAGCTCTGGGTCCAGAATCCAGGGTTCCCGCATTTGGTGTTCTAGAAGAAGGGGAAACCATATTTGACGAGGCCAGAATGGGGCAATGAGGATAATTGTCCTTTGCAGGTTGCTGGCTTTCTGCAGAAATTTTGAAATCAGGGGAACAGGAGGAAAAGCGTACAGGAGACCCGGGGGCCAATCGTGAACCAGAGCGTCCCTTGGGACTTCCCCTGGAGGGGGTAATAGGGCAAAATAGCTCCTGCATTTGGCATTCATTGGAGACGCAAACAGATCGCAGGAAGGCTGGCCCCACTTGCGAAAAATCTCCTTTGCAACTGACTGTTTGAGGGACCACTCGTGAGGTAACAGGATGGCTCTGCTCAACCTGTCCGCTATGACGTTGGATAACCCCGGGATGTGCGTTGCTATTAGAAAGCGACCCGTGGACTCCGCCCATTGCCAGATTCTCATGGCCTCTCTGCATAGTTGATAAGACTTGGTTCCCCCTTGCTTGTTTATATACCAGACTACAGACATGTTGTCCGTCTGGACTGCAATTGTCCCTAGAGGAAGAAGGGGAGCAAAGTGTTGCAACGCTAGGAACACTGCCCTCAACTCCAGAACATTGATATGCAGATTGTATTCCAAATTGGTCCATTCGCCTTGGACTGTCTGTCCCTGAAAGATGCCCCCCCACCCTATCAGGGAAGCGTCCGTGGTCACTGTTGCTGTTGGAGTGGGTAGCACAAAGGGTCTTCCGTTGGATAGAGTGCAAGTTCAAGCCACCAAGCCAGGTGCGACTTGCATATGTTTGTGATGTAGATCTCGTGTGTCAGGGTAGCTTTTGGAACGACCACTGTGCAAACAGAAGCCATTGAAGAACCCTCATATGCAGTCTTCCCAAGGGTATGGCAATGAGAGAAGCTGCCATGAGGCCCAAAACCTTCAGAACCAGTTTCGCTGGGGACTTTCTGGAAGAGAGAAGAAGAGATATATGATTTTGCAGGGATGCTATCCTTTCTGGGGGAAGCCTTAGAATTAAGCACTGCGTATCCAATTCTGCTCCTATGAATGAGATATGCTGTGATGGCTGTAGTAAGGACTTTTCGAAATTTACGGAAATTCCGAGATGAACACAAAGCTGTAGTGTGTAATCCCTGGCCTGAATCAGTCGACGCTCGGTGGTGGCAGAAAGGAGCCAGTCGTCCAGATACGGAAACACCTGGAATCCGAGGTGCCTCAAGTGAGACGCTACCACTGCCATACATTTGGTGAAGACCCTGGGGGCTGAGGTCAGACCAAAGGGCAGGGCTCAAAACTGAAAGTGACTGGCTCCCAGCCGGGTGATCCCTGGACGCCCTGGCCATTTTGATGTGGTAGTATGCGTCCTTTAGATCTATTGAGCACATCCAGTGGTCCTTCTTTAAGAATGGAAGGATCGATTGAAGCGTGACCATTCGGAACTTTTCTTTCTTGATAAAGGTATTGAGTTTGCTCAGGTCCAGAATTGGCCTCCAGTCCCCTGTTTTCTTTGGAACTAAAAAGAACCTTGAGTAAGTTCCGAATCCTCTTTGGTCCGCTGGGACTGGTTGGATGACTCTTTTTTTCTAGCAGCTTTGAAATTTCTGTAGCTGCAGGGCCTCAGATGGGGCGGCACATCTGGAAGTCTTTTCTGTGGAATTGGGGGCAATAGAAAGGGAATTTTGTAGCCTCTGGTAACAACGCTTTTTACCCAATTGTCTGATGTTAGATTTTGCCAGGCCTGTGGGTACAAAGCTAGCGACCCCGACTGCCTCCAGAGCAGGACAGTCGGGCCTCCTCTCAGGAGTGCTGAAAATGTTTCCCGGGAGTGTATCCCTGTCACCTTGGTTTTGGACCCCTCTACCGCCAGGGCGACGTCTTCCACCTCTACCCCTCCTCTGCCTCTGGAGGAGGTATCACCCTGTGCCGGAAAAGAACCCTGGGGTTTTGAAACCACATCTTTCCACCTCGTTGCCCCTTGGGGTACGGTCTGGATGGAGTGGAAAAACGGACTCCGACAGCAGACAGAGTCTTTCCCTCTTGCTCACACCGGGTAAGGGTCTCCTTTACTTTAGGGCCAAAGAGAGTGGCACCATCAAATGGGGCGTTAGCAAAGGAAGACTTGAAGGCTTCCGCAAATGAACATAAGCGCATCCAGGACTGCCTACGAAGAGCAATCGCTGAAGCTGCTGCCCTACTCGATCCTTGACTGCGTATGAGATCAGCCTCATGGATGAGTTGACAATAGAAGTAAGGGTGTTGAGATGTGCTGTAACCTTCTCCGAGACAGCAGCATCTGTAGTACCCTGGAGGGTATCTCCCAACTCTTTGACTAGATCCCTCTGTAGTCGTGTAAAGTGGGTCAAATAGTTCAGGGATCGCATAGAAAAAGCCGCTGAACTAAAAATGCGCTTCCCATATCTGTCCATAGTCCTAGAATCTCTATTAGGCGGATGGACAGATGAGGAAGATTCCGACATCTCCTTTTTCGTGTCTGCTGCCACCACCATAGCGTCCACTGGCACTCCCTTTGTCAGATAAGCCTTATCTTGGGGGGCAGTAATAAATTTGTTAGGCTTCCTAGGGACTGGCTCCACCGTGTCAGGTGTCTCCCACGCCCTTCGAGCAATCAGCTCCATTAACTCATCGAAGGGCGGAGTGACCCAGGAGGAGGAAGGGCGAGCACCGAATGCCTTCAGCAAGACTGACTCATCCTCAGAAGGGGGAAGGGATTGCCAATCACCTCTCTGCTTTAGGATCTCCAGGATGTCAGAAAAGGAGACATCCTCCGAGGGTGACTTTGGGGACCCTTCTGACTCATCTAAGTCAGTGTCCGATGTCAATGATTCTTGTGGAGAATCTAAGTGTCTCCTCTTACACAATCTTTTCCTCGGGACTTCCTCGGGGCATCCGAAGAAGCCTCCGAGGAAGAGGGGGCACCCTCTAGGGGTGGCTGAGACACTGGTGCTCGACGCTTGGACATAGCCGTGGGTGCAGAGGAGGATAACGGCCCTTTATGGGAAGGAGAAGCTGTATCTGCTGAAGTGGTTGTCTGAACAGACAACACCTTCCTCATGAGTTCGAAAGCCCCCGGGTCCCGAGTCGAAGTATCCCCCGGTTCTGAAGAAGTCGGAGGAATCCCCGAGACAGGTACCGAAGGCATCGAACCCGAGGACGGAGCCGAGTCGATCCGAGCCGAGGCCCCGAGAGGGAGCGTCGGAACCGAAACATCGGTCCGACTCTCAGTCCTGGAACCCAGGATGGATCTTCGGCTCCGAGACTCCAGTACTGGATCCGACGGAGTCGAGGTGAACGGTACCGACCGAGAAAGGGACGGCACTGGAACCGAGGGCTCCACAATCAGCAGGTCAGCCTCTCCCGGCTCCGAAGACTGAATAGGCCTCGGAGGAGGAACAGGTGGAGATAAGGGAAGGCCTTCGAGTCTCGACACCAGCTGGGAGGAGACCGAGATGAGCTTGGACAAGGCCGTATTCTCCATCAATTTCTGCACCACGCGGTCCACATCGGTGTCGGAGAGGGGCCTGGAAGAATGCGTCGAAGGAATCGAAGACGGAGCCGACCTCAAAAGCGCAGGAGGAGGGAGCTCCGTCACCGGTTCCAAGACTCGAGGCTCGGTAACTGACAACAGTTCAACACTCGGCCCCGAAGTCTGTGGAACCGGTGATCGAACTTTGAATGAAGAGCTCGGAGCCGATGACTTGGGCTCCGACGTCTTCGATTCCTTTGAGGATTTAGATGCCTGGTCTGATGCATCCAGAGCCTCTTGAAAAGTAGGTTTTAGAAGACCCCTATCCATAAGTTTCCTGCGCCTATCTGTCATGACCCTTCCACTAAATGAATGACAGATAGAGCAGTCTTCCTGCAGATGGAGAGGGCCAAGACAGTAGACGCAGGAACTATGATTGTCTGTGACAGACATCTTCTGTCCACATTGGCAACGTTTAAAGCCAGACTTAGCTTTTTCTGACATGGTAATAAATCCAGAAAACAGTGTACAATCCTGTAATTAATGTCAAATCCAGAGAATAAGTCAAAGCCAGTAATAGTCAAATCCTGTAACTTAAGTCACATCCAGTAGTCAAATCCACTAAGGGTGGGGTAGGCCCCGAGGGAACTCAAAAATATATAAAGTATATAAAACTTATATACGGACCCGAGAAACCCTCGATACACTACTTACACATACAAACACTCAATCTGAAATATTTAAATACAAAAAACTAATGAAAGAATTATAAGAAATAATCAATTTTAGCTTTCAGCTGGTCCGAGCTCAACAAAATGATGCGATCTTTGCAGCGGCAAACTAGATCTGAGGTAAAGGCAGAGGGGGATTGTGGGAGTTAGGTTGGTCTCGAGCTTCTTCTCGATGCAGAGCTTTGTCAAGCGGCCGACACGGAGCCGAGGATCGGCCACGAACCCAGGTGTAAGAACAAACGGCGAGATTGAACACTCTCACATCTACTTTTTACACTAACTGCAAACTAATACCACACTGTAAATATATTAGTTCAAACAACACTCTAAGAAGATATGTATATAAATGCACACCACACACTAATATACCAAATCCAAGGATTTCAGAAAAAAACACAATACACCTTAACGATTTGAAGAGGTAGGAAGAGGAAGGGAAGTAGCTTTGCCCACTAACTTAAATGGGTGCTTGGCCTTCTTACTTAAACGGGCACAAGCTAACCTGACTACCAGCCTAGAGGAAGGAAAGGAACAACAGTGAGTTGGATGCACTTCTAACTAAGTACACCCACGGAAACGTTTAACGAAACCCTAAAACACGGGTTAGAATGTTCAGGCGGGATAGGAGGAGAAAAGCCTGACGAGAAGACTGACGGCCAACCACAAACACAACAACGGCTAAATATGGGCAAACAACACGCACACTGACAGAGAAATAACCCACTAAGGAAGCTATATAACTAACTAACTATATAAGCAAAAAACTTGAATAAAGACAATTTTTAGAAAAAAAGTTCAACACTTATCCACGGCCAAGATGAAGAGCCTCTGATCTGTTTAGCGGCAAACGAGATCTGGGGAACTACACCAGTGCATGATGGGATATGGATTCAGCCACGAGCCAAGTGGAAGTCTTTGAGCTTTAGTATACGGCCGTGTCAGAATCGATGATCGGTTCCGAACCCAACCATAAGAATGAAGGTGAAATAGGACAACATAACATTTGTTGTTTTTCTGAGAACTGTCTGAAATAGGAAGTTATGTCTTACCATAACTTGGCATCTGTGTTGTCCATCTTCATTCTTCCTCATGACTGGGTCTCGGATCTGGCTCAGCCACATTTTCCAGACCTGGATCTGACCCTTGAGCTCTTCCCTTTACCGATAATACAACACACCAACTACAGAACCTCAGATCGAGTTTGCTGACTCACCATTCATTAGATGTCAAGAACAGGAAACAGAAAAAAGATAACTGAGGCTCAGACCACAATCCGTCGAGCCAAAGGAAACCCTACTTCTAGATACAATATCCAATTTATAGTGCACAACAAATGTTTGATTGTTTGACCAGGTGGCTGTCGCACAAATATCATCAATGGACATCCTGGATGAAAAAGTAGAAGTAGCCACAGATCTAGTAGAATGCGCTCTTGGAGGATGAGGTAATTCTAGACCTCTCTGAGAATAAAAGAAGGTGATACAGTTAGTGATCCATTTCACCAGTGTGATTTTTGTCACTGCTCAACCTAATTTGTTAGCAGAAAAGGCTATAAACAATTGGTCTGACTTCCTGTGCTGTTTTGTTTTATGCATATAAAAATGCAGTCATCTGTGAACATCAAAAAGATGTAGAATGTCCTCTCCTGGTAATGGAACAAATTGATTAATATTGCTTTCTGTGGCTACTTTAGGCATAAAGGAGGGAATGGTATGTAGTGAAAAGTACAGTTTTGTACCTACCATAAATGTAGATGTCCGACAGATATGCAACTGCAGTCATAACATATGGGTTGTCCTGCCTCAGGCAGCCCTTGGTCGGCCGGATTCCAAAGTCTGGGTCCGACGTCGGCTGATGTCGCATTTCTCTCCGACGTCAGGGCGGCTGGAGTATATAAGCATCAGCCGACGCCATCTTCTTCAGTGTTTCTTGCCCCAGATGTCAGGTGCCCTCCAAGGAAGGCTGTAATCAAATTGGAAGACAAAAATAGGTTTCCAGACAACAAATAAGCAATAAACAGATACACCATAACAGATATCCCCAGCTAAGGATAACAGGGAGAGGAGTGGACCCAAGGCATAGAGGGGATGGAGGGAGGGAAAACCCGACTGCAGTTGCATATCTATCGGACATCTACATTTATGGTAGGTACAAAACTGTACTATGTCCTTCAAGAATGCAACTGCAGTCATAACATATGGGTTGAATACCAAAGCTTAGCTGGAGGAGGTGGTATGCTCTAAGAAAGGGATGGTGTAGCTATCAGTCCCTGCAGGACTGCCAAAGCAAAGCCTGCTCTGGATCTGGAATATAAAGGGAGGTTGTAGTGCTTGGAAAATGTATGCATGGAGCTCCATGTAGCAGCTTCTAGAATGTCTTTTGTAGACACCCCTCTTAAGAAGGCTGTAGAGGTGGCTGTAGCTCTGGTGGAGTGTGGTCTGACATTGGCTGGCACACTCTTTCCATGGAAGGAATAACAGAATCTGATGCAATGTCCAATCCATTTTGAAATTGTCTGTTTAGAAATTGCTTTTCCTTGTACTGCAGGGGCGTAAGCTACAAAAAGCTGGTCAGACTTCCTACTGGTCTTGGTTCTGTCTAGGTAGTAGCAAAGTTGTCTGTGTATGTCCAAGGTATGCAACAGTCTTTCCCCTTTGTTCTCAGGATTAGGAAAGAAAGTAGGCAGGTGAATTGCTTGATTTAAGGCAACCCTAGATACCACTTTTGGCAGAAAGGTAGGGTTGGTTCGTAAGGAGACCCTGTCTCTGTGAAAGGTTATGAACGGTGGTATTGCCATTAAGGCCTGTAATTCCAAAACCCTTCTTGCTGAGGTAATGGCCAACAGGAAAGCTGTCTTCCAGGAAAGAAATTGTAAATCCACAGAAGCTGCTGGCTCAAAGGGAGGTAAAGTCAATTTTTCTAGAACAAAATTGAGGTCCCAAGCTGGTACTGGTGCCTTTCTTGGGGGCTTTATATTCTTGATTCCTCTAAGAAATTGCCTTAACAAAGGATGTGAAAACACAGGTGGGTCAGTGTTGTATCTAGCTGAGATAGCTGAAGCATGAATTTTATGGAAGAGAATGAAAGTCCTTTATGCAGCATATCTGCCAAGTATTCCAGGATGAGAGGAATGCTCAAAATGAGGCATCATGACCCTTGTTGGTATTCCAAATGCTGAATCTCTTCCATTTGGCTGAGTAAACTTTTCTGGTGGATGGTCTGCGGGCTTCTGTTAATATCCGCTGAACTTCCTTGGAGAGAGGTAAATCAAGGTTATTTATGGGATTTCCCAAGCTGTCAGCTGTAGCGTCTGGATGTTGGGATGAACTGTCCTGAAGTTGTGTTGAGTCAGAAGTTGGGGCCATTGTGGAAGGGCCCAAGTTTTGTTGTGACATATGCTCCGTAGTAGTGGGTACCAGTGTTGTCTTGGCCAGTCTGGAGCTATTAGGATCCCCTTCGGCTTGTCTGCTTTGATCTTTAATAACACTGTGGTCATCAGTGGCAGAGGTGGAAATGCATAAATTATCAGGGTGCTCCAGTTGAACGAGAGAGCATCTATTTTCCATGCTTGTGGATGATATGTCCTTGAGCAGAACTTTTGTAAGTGATGATTGAGGTGGGAGGCAAATAGGTCTACGTCCGGCCTGCCCCATGTCGAGGTGAGTCGTAGGAAGATGTCTGGATGTAGCCTCCATTCGTGGGGGTCTAGGAAATTCCTGCTTAGACTGTCTGCCAGAACATTGTCTTTGCCTGGAACAAACTGGGATTGTAATTGTATGTTTAGGCCCAGTGATTTTTCCCAAAGATTCATTGTCAGCCTGCAAAGGGGGTAAGAATGAGTGCCCCCCTGTTTGTTTATGTACCACATCACTGTGGTGTTGTCTGTCCGTATTAATAGGTGGCCTTGTTGAAGTTGTTGCCCAAAGGCCTCGATGGCATGCATTACTGCTAACATTTCTTTTTGATTGATATGCAGATGTGTTTCCTTTGGAGACCATTGTCCTTGAATACATCTGCCTTCCATGTGCGCCCCCCATCCAAGGTCTGAGGCGTCTGTGGTCATGGTCTGTGTTATCTGAGGCTTTTGAATGACATACCTATGTTTGACTGGCTTGCTGAGGCCCACCATAGAAATTCCTTTTGAAGACATGGAATGAGTGGGATATTTGCTTCTAGGTTGTTGCTGTGTTGAGACCATAAGCTTTTTAAGTACCATTGAAGCTTTCTCATGTGTAGTCTTGCTAGTGGAACCAGGAGGATGCCGGATGCCATGTAACCCAGGGCCTGTAGGAAACTCCTTGCAGTCATTTGGGTGAGCTTTGCTAAACTTTTGAAGTAATGGGTTAACTTCTTTGCTTGTCTTCTGTCAGGTAAGCCATTTGAGAGGCTGTGTCTAGTTTGGCTCCTAAGAAGGTTATTTGCTGGGATGGCTGAAGTCTTGACTTTTGAAAGTTGACTGTGTATCCCAGAGCCTGCAGCAAGTGTATGACATAATTCAAGTTTTTTGTCAAAGTTAGTTTGTTGTCCGCTTGTATGAGGCAATCGTCCAGGTACGGGTAGATTTGAATCCCCTGGAGCCTGCAATGAGCAATTACTGATGCCAGGCATTTCGTGAATACTCTGGGCGCAGTAGATAAGCCAAATGGCAATGCTGAGAATTGATAATGCTCTGGCCCTGCAAGAAATCTGAGGTATCTTCTGCAGCTGTGTCTGATAGGGACATGCAGGTATGCCTCCTTGAGGTCCAGAGTAATCAGCCAAGACCCCTTGCCCAGCATGGGAAGGAGTTGCTGTAGAGTCAGCATTTTGAACTTTGGTACTATGAGGAAAGTGTTTAAAGCGGACAAGTCCAGTATTGGTCTCCATTGACTTTCTTTTCTTGGAACAAGGAACAGTCTTGAATAAAACCCCTGGCCTTGTTCTTGTTGTGGAACTTTTTCTATTGCTTTGATCTGTGCAAGCAGAGAAATTTGCTTTATAGCCTCTGCTCTCTGATTTTGTGGAAGGTTTGGCATGCCTTGTTTTCTTGGCAAAGTGTGGAAGTGGAACCTGTAACCGTGGTCTATAATGTCCAAAATCCATTTGTCTGTTGTTAGTTTGTGCCAATTTTTTGAAAACAGAGATAACTTTCCGCCCAAAGGAGCCTCTGTTTGCTCCTTGGTTAGCGGAACTAGAGGAAAGTCATTGAGATTGTCCCTGCGGGGCAGGAGAAACCCCTGTGTCACTTCTTTGGTTTGTTGGTTGCCATTGTCGTCCCCTGTAGGATCCTCTGTATTGGCCTCTTCCTCGGCCACACCTGTTTTTGCCCCTTTGTGATCTTTCAGGATTAGGAAAGGACCAGTTTTTAGAAGGCCAGTTCCTGCTGAATCTGGGCGGCTGAACCTGGAGGAAATCTTTTACTGTCTGAACTGACTTGGCTTTTTCCTCAATGGACTTTAACACATCTTTAGCATTAGCACCAAAAAGCTTGTTCTTTTCCAAGGGTGTGTCAAGAAGTTTTGCCTTAACATGATCTGGTAAGGGTTGTTCTTTCAACCATGCATGTCTGTGAATGACCGCCCCTGTCATAGCTGCCCTACATGAAGCCTCCAATGCATCATATCCACACTGTAGAAAGTGATTGCTAACCTGTTGAGCATTATGCACAGTCTCCTGCAAAGACTTCCTATCTAAAGGTTCAGGGGAGGCCAATGTTTTCTGTAAATCATCTAACAGGAAATCCTGATATTGAAACATGTGAAAGAGACAATTGAGAGCTCTCATAGATAAAGTAGTGGAGGTGTAAATCTTCTTCCCCCATCTCTCTAAGGACCTTGCTTCCCTGTTAGAAGGCAAAGGATTTTTGGAGGTGGTAGCTGAAACCCCTTTAGGTCCCTGGGAAATTGTTTCTAAATCAACAGCATGGGCCTTAAAGAAATGAGAATGGGTTTCTGGAACCCTACAGTATCTGTCAGGCTTGGCAGGGGCAGGAGGAAGAGTATCAGGGGTGACACTGGAGTCAGAATACAAATCATCCAAAACATCAAGCACAGGAGGTATAGCTAAGGGTCTGTGCTGGGGCTTTTTAAGGAAGGTTCGAAGGCGCTTTCTGGAATCAGAATATTCCTGACCTTGCCACTTGAAATGCTCCCTCATGGAATGCAAAACTTCCCCAAAAGAAATATCCTTAGGAGGGGAGGCTGAGGGAATGGAGTCCTCTGCATCTGAATCCTCATAGGTCTGGAAGGGCTCTTCCTGGCTTTCGGAGCGAACAGAGTCCTCAGAATCTTCATCTGAAGGAAGAGGGTCAGAGGGTTCAACCCTGGGCCTTTTGTCAGGAGGAGGCTGGGATCCTCTCTCAGGATGGGCCTGGGAACCTCTGATCAGGGAAATTAAATCTGCTGCCATAGACATGATTTGTGTTTCAGGAGTAGGCTGAGGTAAGGTTTTAGCAGTAAGATGCTTGGACTTGCTGGCTGCCTTAGCACGTGTGTAGGCCTTGATAGACATGGACATGGGAGGCCTAGCTGCTCCACGTGCAGGAGTGACCTTATCAACAGCAATGGTCTCGGGCATTTCCTCAGTTTTGGTATCCGGAGGAAAATCAATAACTGGCGTCGGAGTGGTCTCCGGTATCGGAGGTATCGGTAAAGCGGTGTCTTCGGTTTGGAGCGGTGGAATAACCGACTCAGAGGGAACCGGGGCACTCGCAGTTAGTTTAGTCGTGGTGTCGGTGGTAGACGCGGGCCGAGGATGTCAGTCCCGGTCTTTTCGTTTCTTAGGAGTCTGCGTTGTCGGTTGTTCCGATGGCATTGTATAATGAAATTTGTCGCCGAAGAAGTCTTCTGCGAACTCTGCCCGGCGCCTGAGAGTGCGCTTATTGAAGCGAGCACAGGCGACACAGGCCTAGACGTCGTGGTCTGGGCCAAGGCAAGGGAGGCAGTAAGAGTGGAAATCCTTATGAGGTATTTGTTTACCACAAGACAAACAATTATTTACTTTTTCAGTAATTTCTGACATCGGCTGAGGCAAGAAAAGGTCCCCAACGGGGTACTTAGCTTTTTTGATGACTTCGGTTTCGAAGAATACAGGAGCTGACCGACCGGCACTTGCGAACTGCTTCTGCTTCGGGCACCGCGCGGCAAGAAAGACTGGAGAAGATGGCGTCGGCAGATGCTTATATACTCCAGCCGCCCTGACGTCGGAGAGAAATGCGACATCAGCCGACGTTGGACCCAGACTTTGGAATCCGGCCGACCGAGGGCTGCCTGAGGCAGGACAACCCATATGTTATGACTGCAGTTGCATTCTTGAAGGACATCCCTGTCTTTATGAAAACTTATGTATGGAGATTTGAAAGATGACTCCTGTAGTTCAGAAATTATTTTAGCTGAAGTAATGGCTACTAAAAAGATTGTCTTCCATGACAAAAACTTCATGTCAAAACTGGCTGCTGGCTTAAAAGGTCTTTGCATCAAACTCTGCAACACGACAGTTAGGTCCCAAGGTGCGGAGGGGTCTTTAGTGGGAGAGCTCAGCAAAAAGATAACTTTCATAAATGCTTTGCATCATCTGAAGGTAGACAAGGAACAAGACTGGCTAGCCGTATGAAAATTAGAAACTGCAGCTAGTTAAAGCTTGACAGTACAGAAACTTGCTCCTTCCTTAAACACGCTACTAAGAAAAAGTAAAATATCTGAGACAGGTGCTGAGAAGGGATCAATATTTTTCCTTGCAGCCCAAACAACAAACCTTTTCCACTTACTGTTGTAGACTTTCTTTGTTGAAACCTTTTGTGAGGCTAAGATGATGTTATGGACTGGGAAAGAGAGCCAGGACTGTCTCACTATGATTGGAAATGGAGAAACCATGCAGTCAGCTTGAGGACATGAAGACTGGGGTGCTGCAATCCTAAAGCGCAGGTATCTCCTGGAGCGCCTATCTATTTTGATATGACAGTACGCAATACGCATCCTTGAGATCTACTGAGCACATCTAATCATCTCTGCAAAACAGGGGCAGAATGGACTGAACCATAACCATTCAGAACCTCGACTTCTTTACATATAGATTCAAATTGCTTAGATCCTGTGTGGGTTGTAGGTTCCCTGTCTTTTTCGGCACCAAAAAGAAGTGGGAGCAAGTTCCGAATCCTTTTTGTTCGGTCGGGACCTCTTGGATGACTTTTTTGAAGCAAGTTTTGAATTTCTTGTGCTGCCTGCTCCTTATAACTGGGTGACATTTCGGAGAGCTTCTTGCTGTTGTTTAGAGGGGAGAGGAAAAAGATAACGTAGTAGCCTCTGGCCATTACATTTAGCACCCATTAATTTTTTTTTGTCAAGTGTGGGCAGACTTCTGGGTGCAAGGAAAGTCGACCCCCGACTGACTCCAGAGATGGACAGTCGGGCAGCACTTCAGGAACCCTGATAGGGCTTGTCAGGGAGCATGTCTCTGAAGCCATAGTTCTGCGGACCCCCTCTGTCTCTAGGAGGATGTCGACCATTAAACCCTCCTCCTCTGCCTCTGGAGGAGGGATCCCCATATGAGTCCTGGAAAGGCCCATGGGATTTACGGAATCACATTTTCTTGCCTCCACTGTGGTTCCTCAAAAAGGACCTCTGAGGCATAGAAAACTTGATTCCCATGGCAGAAAGGGAATTCCCAATCTTTCCACTATGGGTAAGTGTATCTCTAACAGAAGGCCCAAGCAGCCATCAAAAGGGCATTAACAAAGGATGCCTTAAAGGCTTCCGCAAAATGACATAGGCTCATCCATGCATGTCTCCCTAGGGATAGGCCTGAACCAGCAACCCATGAGGTACTTTTCGCTGTATGGGAAATTAGCCTCATTGAGGAGTTAGCAATGGACAACACAGAGTGCCCATCTTGGGAGAAAGTTTCTTAAGTTCCTCCGCAGGCATGGACTCAATGAGAGAGGCTGAGAGCTCCTTGATCAGGTCTCTGAAGCCGGGTAAAATGAACTAGATAATTTAACGACCACAGTGCAAAGGTGGCTGAGGCCAAATTGGCTTTCTGAACCTGTCCAACTCTCTAGATTCCTTGTTAGGTGGGTGGACACTGGCAATCTCCTCTGCCAGTTCTTTCTTAGTGGCCACCCCCACTAGATTGGCATCAACCACATGACCCTTATTCCAATGTTTCCTGTCAGATGGTGGAGCCAGAAACCTATCAGGGCATTCAGGAATAGCTTGATGGTATCAGTTCCTTCCATGCCTGATGGGAAACCAGATCAATGAGGTCATCCACCAGGGGTCACCCAGGACACAGATGGGCCTGCCCCAAAGTCCTCCAAGAACACTGACTCCTCAGATGAAGAAGGCTGGACAGACCACCCACCTTTCTGCTTCAGGATCTCTAGAATGTCTTGAGTATTGAGGGGATCCTTCTCCCTCATCAAAGTCAATGTCTTCGGTTAAAGATTCCATCGGGGAGTTGATGT
Source organism: Protopterus annectens (assembly GCF_019279795.1). Classification (NCBI taxonomy): domain Eukaryota; kingdom Metazoa; phylum Chordata; order Ceratodontiformes; family Protopteridae; genus Protopterus; species Protopterus annectens. The sequence goes on along the minus strand of NC_056747.1, from coordinate 1,125,391,929 downwards.
GCCTCCTTTTGCATGTCTTCTGGGGGACTTCCTCCACAGGGTACTCTGGAAAAGTGTCAGAAGAGGGGGATCTTCCTTGGCAGGAAGATCCTGGAGACAGCTCAGAGCGGGCTGGCTCAGGACAGAATCAGTAGGCTCAAGACCATGACCTAAAGGGGATACAAGGGCAGGCTGCAGGATGTGAGATGACGTTTCTCCACTATGGGAGAATGCCCTTTCCAAAACCTGGAAAGCTGACGGTTCCAGTGAAGTCCTCTCCCCCTTCCTTGGATCCGAGGTAATGAAGGGAAGACAGCCAAGACTCACTCCAGATTCATGCCCTCCAGACGGAATTGGATAATTTGATCCAAGCTGTTGAGGGCCGAAGCACACAGGGGAAGGGGTGGATCCGACAAAGATGGAGTGACTCCATACTCCCTAACCTGGTGCTGATGTCTTGCCCCCAAGGTCCACTCGGATCAGAAAGGACAGGAACAGGGCTGATCAGGGGCATCATTGGAGTCGAGGAAGGGGGTTTCCCCGGCACTGAAGCCTACACTCTCATGAGTCCTGAAACTTGTAACTCTGAAGCTGAGGTTTAGATCGGAGAAGGAGTTCTGATGGTATGGGCGGGACAACTCAATGATCCAATAAGGGATGGAGCCAATGCTACCCTCATCTGACTCTGGGCCATGAGGAACTCTCTCATCATCCTGTCCATGTCTGCCTTGGACCAGCTTCTAGAGAACTTGGAAGAAGCTGATGAGGGAGGTCTGGAATGCCTCAACTTAGAAGAAATGGCAGGTGAAAGAGACTTTCCTAAATGGATTTGGGATTAGCTCTGAGCTCTTGGATCCAGAACCTTAGGATCTGACATCAGAGCCAATGAAGAAGGAGGTGACAGTGTAATTACCTCTGTCGGATCTGAGGAGGCCGGTGGATCTGATAGGGAGGTAGTTTTCTTCACATCTGTGGAGGTCAGATTCAAAATTTTCTTTGATTTACATTTCGACTCCAAGGGATCTCTCAAGGAAGCAGAGGGAGATCTCTTCTTAGCCTCCTTAGAAGAAGAGGACAAAGCCATGGAAGGGGTCTGAGCCTCAGAAGCAGAAGAAGGAAGGAGACCCCCTTAATATAAGTTTGTTGCACCTGTCAGTGAGCGCAAGCAGGTTAAAGCACACACAAACTTCGCAGGAAGCCTTAAAGTAATCACCACCTAAACAGCAGATGCACTCCTTGTGGGCAATTTGGTTGCAGATCTTGTGCCCACAAGAAGTCCATCGCTTGAACCCCAGAGAGGGTTTGTCAGACAAAACTCCCAACTGTGAAAAAAACAAGGTAAATAGAACTGGCCCTAAAGCCTGCCAGAAACACACACACACACACACACACACACACACACACACACACACACACACACACACACACACACACACACACATGGTTTAGCACTGTACTCACTAAATACCTAAACTTCCACTACTAAAACTATTACTCTATTACTTTTTTTACCTACAAAGGAAGATTGTAAAACTATATCAATGCTACTAAAACGAGCAAAGACTGAAACTACCACACACAACTACCTATCTAAAGAATCCTGTGGAATAAAGATGCAAAAAAGGGAATATAGGAAATGAAGGTTAACAAGGGAGGAGAAAGGCAAGAAATATTAACTGCAGAAGGTGTTGAAAAAGGTTTTGTACTTATCTAGCAAAAGAAACTGCTCGAGAGCACAGATCTGCATTCAATCGCTGAAGCAGCAAATGAGATCTGAGGTTCTGGGGTTAGTGTAGTGACTTATGGGTAAAGGGAGGAATTCGAGAGTCAGATCCAAGTCTGGAAAAGTGGCCGAGCAGGATCCTAGGGTCAGATCCGAGACACAATCATGAGGAAGAATGAAGAGGACAACATCTGATGTCACTTAATAATATAAATGTCCTGTGATGGAGCTTTTCTTCCTGAGCCTCTGCTGAAAATGGGTTCTGCCCAGTTGGATTTTCTCGGTCAACAAAAACAAATAAACAAATATATACATTATTTCATCAGAGACTTCTCTGTAAAATCGACCATATGCCCAAGTAACTCAGTGCCCTTAGGGAAAAGGATGAGGATATGCAGATGTGCTTCCCTCAGAGATCAACTGATCTGAGTTCCTTGTCTGGAGATTATACCACAGAACTATGGGATTTGGGAGCCTTCTTGAGAGCTACTAATGATACCAAAGTGTCAGGGTTAGGAGTCTCCAACTCCAGCCTCTGCAGAGACATAGCACTACATTTGCTATTTGGGGTGATAGAGACCACTATATCTGGAGACATCCAAGCAGCCTGAGTTGACAAAAGTCCTTATTGGTGGGACCATCAAGGGAGTTTGCTGTGAGGACCTTAAGGATCTCTGCAATGCTTGCTGAACGGAAGACGCCAGGTCAGACAGACAACTTCCCTTCTACCTCATCATCTCTAAGACTTTCTCAAATGACGTCACTGGAGAAGGGATTACAGGAATCAGTGTCCTCCTCGACACTGTCCATATTGGCAATAGCAGATTTCTTGGAGGGATCAAATATGCTTCCTCATGCACTTTGCCTACTTGTACATGTGATTCTGGGGAAGAAGAAGACCACTTTGTTGGAGCCAAAGTGGATAGATGGAACTGCTACAGTGATTCGGTCCTGCTATTCTGCGCAGGAAGCTGCAAGAACATCTCCTTCCTATTCCTCAATGTAGATGTGGAAAATTATGAACAAATGTTGTATGGCATAAATAATGTATGCTGGATGAAGGCAGTAACCTTCCATGAAGGCATTTCATAGCCATTTCAGTAACAAAGAGTATACAGTTTAACAATGGCAACATGGGGAAGCCCTGTGAACAAGATGAGACAAAGAGGAGACTGAGTTATTATCACTGACAACTTGGTAGCCAAAACAAGGTGTCTAAAAACAACTTCCATACTGATCTAGTCTACAAAAAATATTTCACTAAAAATAAGCTGAGCAATTGACTTAGTAAACTGGACCAAATAATGATCTTCTGGCTGAAAAAATGAGACAAGATACACATGTTCTCTTCTGAGTTACAAGAGAAATTGAAATGGAAAGCATTGCAGCTCAAATCCAAACATTCCAAGCATTAAACATGTTTTGCAGAAGGAGGCAGACTACTTTGTTTTCTGATGGTGTGGTTTTGCAACTGACCGGCACACTCACCCTTGTATAAACAATAAAATGGCAAGCATTAAGGACTTGTGATAAACAACACATCTATGGGAGAAGATCAGTGTATATTTGTCTGATGCTCAAAATCCTAAAGATATAATTTTGAGAAAACAAAACATAATGCAGCCACACATTTCTGCTTTATTTTTTTCCTGGAGGAGACATCCATGTCTACATGACCCCCACACCCCATGTTCCTACTGTCATGCTGCACAACTGTGCAGAAGGACAAGTATTTGCCTTTCTAGTAGAACTATTTTATTTTCCTAGAGGATGTCGTGCAGTTCTTCCTACTGAACAGATATATTTCCACCCTTTATGTTGTTTGAGAGAGACAAGGAGAAAGCAAGAGGAAATTAGGATCTCCAGCCCAGTGATAGATGACTGTATGACAGAAGACCTGCAACAATCAGACACAACTGTCAAAGAAGGTAGGAGAGTTGCAATGAATTGAGAAGTGGTGACAGGTGACATGACACTCTGACCCCATGTAGAAAAACAAACCAAAAAAAAAAAAAAGGGTTCGATGAGATGCTGCTTCAAGTTTTTCTTATATATATACTTGCCCAGCTATTTAGGATACATATCATACAGGTAAACTCAATTATTATTTTTAATCAATAATTAGGCACAACCAGGTAACTGCTCACATACATCTGCTGTAAGTCATTAGAAACCCAAAAATCTCCTATTAGCTTTTTTTTTTTTTTACATCATGTATAAAAATTACGGGTCTATATTAGAACATCGAAATTTCACAATTTCAAATGTTCTAATATCGACCCCTATTCAGCGAATGCTGAAAATAGCGAAATGACAGAAAACAGAATTTTTTCCTAGGGAAAGAATTTGGTTGTCCGTTTCTGTCGTTTCGCTATTTTCAGCGCTGTGGTGGAAAGTTATGGGTCGGGTTCAGGTAAGTGTGCGATTGGGCACGGGTTAGGTGAGTTAGGGTTAGGGCGCGGGTGAGGTGAGTGTGCGATAGTGACAGACCTTAGGGTTAGGGTTTGGGTTAAGGTAAGTGGATAGTTAGTGGTGTTTGTACAGTTTAGTGTAGGGTTAGCTGTAAGATTTTAGGTGTATGTGTATGGATTGCTGTTTGTTTGGTGTGCTTGTATTGTGTGTATGTGTTTTGGAACAGCAAATTTTTTTCCCTAGGAAAAAATTCGCTGTTCTGCATGTTCGATGTGAAATTTCGATGTTCTAATATAGACCCAAAAATTACACCTTAAAGTGACATTTTTTTATCTAAACATAACTTCAAGTATATTTGCCATACAACTGCAGTACTCCACTGTTTCTGCATAGGCTTCTTCTAATTCCTATGTTCCACCACATCATGTTGTCTTCCTAAGTTTCCAAACAAGCAGTGCAGAATAATTTCCTATTAAATTCTATGCAAGTTACTAGTATTTGGGAATCAGCCATGGCTATTTCTTAGGTCAAACCTAATTCTTCTCAAGTATACAGGGGGGAAAGGGCAAAGGAAGTCTTAGCACATTTCACTAATCTTATCTAGAGTCACCTATCTTCCCATTATTATATCTCACCGGACATTACTTTATCTTTGTTTTAATGCAATCTCTCTGTGATTTCCATATTTGACCTTTTCACAGACATAGAAACTAGATATAAAAAGTTTACCACTTCAAATTCCTGTCCTTTACCTTGATATATAGCTCTCCATTATACCACGTCATCATCTTTGTTTTATCTAATTAAATTTCAACAACTTAGAAATGATACAAAAAAAGCCAGTACCCTGGATAAAATGAACTATTTCTGTCACCTTCAAGAAAAACACCAGAATAACCCTAAGAAGTTCTGGGCAGGCCTAACCAATCTCCTCCACCCCGGGAAATCAACTACTCCTACCCCAGAGTCACTTATCGACAAAAACCCAGAATTTGTAGCTAACACCTTTAACTCCTTCTTTACAGAAACTATTCAATCGCTAGCTAACCAACTGCCTCCTCCTTCACCTCCCCAAACTAATGTAACTGAAGACACAACCCCCCCCTTTAAATTACAGCAAATACCCACCTCCTATATCAAAAACCTACTGAAAAAACTTAAACCGACTACCCTCTCGGCAGATCGACTCCCAGCTGAATACCTGCAAATAGCAGCTGAAGCTATAGCCTACCCTATCTCCATCCTGATTAACAGAACCATTACTGAGGCCACCATCCCCACCATTTGGAAAATATCCTACGTAATACCGCTTCATAAAGGTGGCTCTTCTACCGAACCATCTAACTACAGACCCATAGCTATTCTATCTCCAATAGCCAAAATCATGGAAAGATGTGTCCATAAACAATTTCTTAATCACCTCTCCCTAAATAATCTATTGACCAAATCTCAACATGGCTTCAGACCCCATCATAGTACGACTACTGCCCTCCTTTCTTTTACTGACTCAATTAATAAAAATCGTAATAACAAAAAAATATCCTCCGCCCTATTTCTTGACTTATCCAAAGCCTTCGATATGGTCAACCACCAACTATTATTGCAGACGTTAAAAACGTTCCACTTCAATAATTCAGCTCTCAACTGGTTCCACGCCTACCTCTCTGGAAGGCAACAGGCAGTCCTATGGCAAAATAAGCTCTAACCTTTACCTAATACCATAGGAGTTCCCCAAGGCTCCATACTAGGTCCCCTTCTCTTCTCCGTGTTTATAAATGAACTCCACTCAACTATCCCTCAAGCCACATGTATCCAATATGCAGACGACTCCACCCTTATCTGTTCAAATATCACTCTCCCTGATTTACAAGTTATGACACAACGATGCTTTGCTACAATTGAAAAATGGCTATCAGAGAGGAATCTCATCCTTAATCCTAAAAAAAACTAAGCTATTATTATTCTTTCCCACCTCAGCTCCAACTCCAGCACAAGACTCCCCACTAGCTAATAATTGCATCTTCTTCGTTCAGTCTAATAATGGTACCATAATCGAGCCTGACACCAACACTAAACTATTAGGCGTCACTATTGACAACAAACTTAAATTTAACTTGCATATCAGTCAAACAATAAAGACTGTCAATAAGAAACTAGGATCCTTGTATAGACTTAAAACTTCCTCACCCCAAAGCCAAATTAACTATCGCATCTAACCCATCTTCTCTCCACACTTCTGTATGCCTCTCCTGTATTCTCATTCCTCAATATAGGTGACATTAATAAACTCTCCGTGACTTATAATCACATTGCCAGATTTGTAACAGGAGCCCCTTATAGAACCCATCACTGTATTAACCTAAAGAAACTTGACTGGTTAGAACTACCTAATATTCTCAAACTTAACCAACTCTCTGAAGCATACAAAATCATTAAGGAACCAGACAGAACCCCCTCACTACATAATCTACTGACCCCTTACTCCAACCTAAATACTCTTCGCTCCTCAAAAAGACTACTGGTCCAAACCATCAAATCCAACAACAAGGGAGGGGATGCTCTCTATGCCAATTCTATAGGCAAGACTTGGAACTCTCTACCTAATAACCTAAGACTCACTAATTCACTATCTCAATTTAAAAAACATCTCACCCAATTCCTTAAGACACACTGGCTATGTCCATGTGTAAACCCGGACTAGGCTCCTGTCAATACAGCACATCCTACTTTAATTGAAAAATTGGGTTACTTCAAATTCCTATACTATCTGAACATTAATCCTATCTTGTTCTATAATAGCAAGTAGCTTCTTTATCATCCCTCTGAACTCCTGTAAGGTAATGTTCTGACTCTGTACATAGTTATTACAATGTCTTGAGATGCATTGGCATACTCAGAGTTGCAATTTTTCTGTACTAAGGCTAATAGCAGCCTAACTATGAATGTTTAATAATTTGTAACTAGTATCTTAAACAACTTAGTAATTTGTAAGCTTATTTTACCTATATTTTATTGTATTGCATCTTTCTCTGTGGAGCTTTTCTCCCCGGGCCTCCGCTGAAAATGGACATGTATCCAGTCGGACCATCCCGGTCAACAAATGTAAAATAAAATAAAAATAAAATAAATAAATAAATCTATGTTAAAAGTTAAGGTCTCTGTTAGGTTCAAGACACGGCGGCAGCAGTCTATCTTCTAAGCGTGCTGTAACTTGTTGCTGGAATTAGTAAATTATTAGCAAACCCCAAAAGAGGGGCAGGATTTTACTCTGCTCACATTGGTGCACACAAACACATACACACGCACACACACATACACACACACACACACACACACACACACACACACACACACACACACACACACACACGTGTGTGTGTGGGAGCCCTTCATTGGTTCAAACTTTCAAATGTTTGAAACTCATATGGCCGACACCATATGAGTGAACTTTTGAAAGGCTGACAAATGATAGCGGAGATCCCGCTACAGTGTGGAAATGGGAGATTCCCCTTTCCTGCACTGTAGTGCGATCGCTGAGTGAGAATCTTTAAGTAGCAGGGGGTGTGGGGGCACAGGGGGGCTTGCCCCCCTGCATAACACAGTTTTACTGTGTTTACAAGTAGGTAAATGGTGCTATTTCAGGATGTCGGTCTTTCAGAATGTCGATCATATGGTGTCAGCCATATGAAAGTCGGCATTCTGAACGGTCGACATTCTGAAGTAGACCCATATATATATATATTTATATATATGTATATCTATATATATATATATATATATATATATATATATATATATATTATATATATGCTATCTATCTATATATCTATCTATATATATATATATATATATATATATATATATATATATATATATATACACACACACACACACACACACACACACACATATATATATATATATATATATATATATATATATATATATTTATACATATATGTGTGTGTGTGTGTGTGTGTGTTTATCTGACATGACTGCCACCAGAAAAATTCTAGGTAGAAACTTCAAATCCACTGAAGCCACTGGCTCACATAGCAGCTGAGTCAATGCTTGCAACATGACAGTAATTTTCCAAGGAGGAGAAGGATCTCTGATTGGGGCTGAAGACAAGTTCCTTTTAAAAAGGCTTTGGAAATCTTGATAGTGGAGTAGCTAGATCCATTGTGAAAAATATCTGATAAAAACTCTAAAATGGAGGTAAAAGATGCTGAAAAGGGATCTAGACCTCCGGATAATGCCCAAATAGAAAATCTTTTCCATTTGTTGCAGTACACCTTGGTGGTGACATGTTTTTGAGAGTCTGATAACATCCAAACAACCAAGGGGAAAAGATTGGCATCTCTGGTTACTGTTACACTTGGAAGAACCAAGTAGTTACTTTCATGTTTTTTTGACATGGGGGAGTTAATCGAAATGGGTAAGTCAAGAAGGATGTACTAGAAGAGGCCACAGGAAAGAAAGCCATGCCTATTGAGGCCAGAAAGGAGCAATGGGAATCATTCTGGCCTTGCAAATTCTTGCTTTCTGTATAAGTCTGTTCATTACTGGCAATGGGGAAAAGGCGTAAAGGAGACCCTGGGGGCCATTTGTGGATCACAGCATCCCTTGGTGACTGTCCCTGTGTAAGGATCAGGGCAAAATAACTGCTACACTTATGGTTAAATGAGATGCAAAAAGACTGCAGCAAGGCTGGCCCCAGAGACTGAAGATCAAGTTCACCACTGTTGGACTGAGGGACCACCCATAAGACAACGGGACAGATCTGTTCAATTTGTTCGCTAGAATACCGGACGATCCCAGGATATGTATTGCTAAAAGAAAGCAGCGTGAAGACAGTGCTCCTTGTCAGACTCTCATGGCTTCATAGCATAAGGTGTAAGAATGGGTTTCTCCATGTTTATTGATGTACTACACTACCGACATGTTGTCTGTCTGTACCTGAATTACACCTCTGGGGAGAATGTCCTGAAAGCCCTGTAACGTTAGTAGGACTGCCCTGATCTCTAGAACACTGATGTGAAGACTGATCTCCATGTGTGACCATGAGCCCTGAACAGTTTTGCCTTCAAAATGCCCCCCCCCCCCAAAAGGGAAGCATCCGTTATCACAACTGCCACTGGGAACTTGTTAGGAAGTGTCTTCCATTTATCACTGACGGTGACATTATCCACCAAGATATACGCCACCTGCAGATCTGAGTTAATTTTATTTTGGAGTGGACTGGATTGATTCTTTGAGACCACATCATCACTAAATTCCACTGGAGGACCCTCATAAAGTACCTGGCAAGAGGGATCATGAGAACTGTGGACACCATAAAACCCAACAGTCGAAGGATCAACCTGGCTGGAGGTCAGGGGTGGTGAAGAACTTGCATGACAGTGAGAAGAAGACAGAACTCTGGACAGTGGAAGGCAGGCAATCTATAAGGCTATGTCCAGGTGGCATCTGATAAATTCTATCTGTTGAGAAGGCATAAGCTGGCTCTTGGTCATGTTGACGGTGATCCCTAGGTTCTGCAACAGTTAGAGCAAAAGGTCCCAGTGGTGGGATAAGAGACAGTTGTAGTTGTGAGGAGCAAACTGGCGAGAGATGGGAAAACATGGATCCCTAGTAAGTGCAAGTGCGCTGTTACCACTGCCATGAATTTGGTGAACGCTCAGGGGACTGTGGTGAGGCCAACGGGTAGAGGTTTGAACTGACAGTGGCTCTCTCTCAGATGGAAATGGAGAAACCTGTCTGAACACTTCTCTATCTTCATATGATAACAATATATCTTTGAGGTCTACTGAGCACATTGAGCATCCTGTCTCAGTAGAGGAAAACTGGACTGCAGCATGACTATCTGGAAATTTGTCTGCTTGACATACTGATTCAAATGACTCAGGCCTAAAATTGGAATGAGGTGCCCAGTTTTCTTGGGTATTAAAAAGACCCACAAGTAGACTCCAGATTCTGTTTGGTCTGTGGGGACCAGCTGGATGACTCTTTTTCTAGCAGCTTGAAAATTTCTGCTTCTGCAAGTTCCCACTGACTGGGTGGGATGTTCGGAGCTCTTTTCCTTTGAGAGGAGAAAGGGAAAATGGTACAGAGTAACATCTGGATTAATGTTTAGCACCCATGAAATGAAATGAGAAGTTATGTACCTACCATAACGTTCCATGTTAGTTGTCTTCTCTCGCCTTCTTACTTGCTGGATGGGTTCGGAGCCGATCCTCGGCTCCGACTTGGCCACTTACTAAAGCTCGAGAGCTAATTTTACCAGCTCGAGGCAACCCTATATCCCATGATGCTAGGCAATAACTCCCCAGATCTCGTTTGGAAGCTGAAAAACCTAGCATAGGCCAATAAAACAAAAATCCTCCAACTGGAAGGATGAGGAACAGGGATAAAACCCTCCAAGATAATTATTTACACTATATATATATATATATCTATCTATATATATATATATATATATATATATATATATATATATATATATATATATATATATATATATATCTCCTAGGACACCTAGATGGTGAAACAAGGGAATATAAGGACCCTTCAAAGAAGGGAAGATCTTCTCGGTCTGTTCAGGCTAGAGGGATGGTGGGGGGTGGGACACAAGAAAGAAGGCGAGAGAAGACAACTAACATGGAACGTTATGGTAGGTACATAACTTCTCAATGTTAAGTTGTCAATCTCGCCTTCATTCTTGCTGGATGGGACCGCGTCCCTAGCACCTTCACCCTGGGTGGCTCATTGGAACAGACTCTTGAGAACGGTGGAACCAAATTTTGCTCTGTCCCTGGAGGCCATGTCCAATTTGTAATGCGAAACAAAGGTATGAGGAGAGGCCCATGTGGCTGCCGCACAGATAGTGTCTATTGGTAGTCTAGCTTGAAAGGCTGTAGATGTAGCTAGTGCTCTAGTTGAATGGGCTTTTGGCTTAGAAGTTAATTCTCTGCCTCTGAGTTGATAAATAGATGTAATCACAGAAGACAGCCACCTAGATAGGGTTACCTTAGATACAGGAAGGCCTTTCTTATTTTCTGCATACGATAAAAACAGTTGATCAGACTTCCTTATTTGTTTGGTTCTATCCAAATAGTATCAGAGCTGGCGGTGAACATCTAGATAATGTAGCTTTTGCTCCGCTCTATTAGTATAGTTTGGGAAAAAAACTGGGAGATCAATTGATTGATTTAAATTTGTCTGCGAAGCCACCTTGGGTAAGAAGGATGGATTAGTCCTTAGAGAAACTCTGTCTTTATGGAAGATTAAGTAGGGAGGACGAATGCAGAGGGCGTGAAGCTCAGATACTCTCCTAGCAGAAGTAATGGCGACTAGGAAGAGTGTCTTCCAGGAAAGAAATTTCAATGAACAGGAGACTGCAGGTTCAAAGGGGGGAAGAATCAAGGATGTTAAGACTAAATTAAGATCCCACTGAGGTGGAGGGTCTTTGATCGGAGGCTTAAGTAAAAATACATCTTTAAGGAAAGCTTTGCAAAGCTTATGGGCCATGATGCTGTGGTCCGATAAGCCTATATAAAAATTCGATATGGCTGCCAACTGAACTTTTACTGTAGAGGCAGAAGACCCTGAATGAAAAATTTCGGCTAGGAAGTCTAAGACCGAATGAATTGGGGCAGTAAAGGGATCTATATTCCTTGTCTTTGCCCAGAAGGAGAAACGTTTCCATTTACTAGTGTAAATCCTTCTGGTGGAAGATTTAAGAGAAGCTACTATAATATCCCGGACGGGATTAGAAATCCTAGGAAGCCTGGCTAAAGATGGAAGTGGAGCAACCAAGCAGTGAGGTTGAGAGAATGTAGGGATTGGTGCAGCTGCCCCGACTGATGGGTCAAGAGCTCTGGAGCTGGGTCCAGATGCCAAGGCTGTACCAAGAGATAACGATATAGGAACGGAAACCATATCTGTCAAGGCCAATAAGGGGCAATGAGAATCAACTTGGCTCTCAAGGTGGTTGCTTTCTGAATTACTTGTGGGATTAGAGGAAAGGGTGGAAAGGCAAAGAGAAGTCCCTGAGGCCAATCTTGGACTAGAGCGTCTCTGAGGGGATGGCCTGGAAGGGGGAAGAGGGTGAAGAAGTCGGGGCATTTGCTGTTTTGGGGTGTAGCAAAAAGATCGCAGCAAGGAAGGCCCCACTTCTGAAAAATCTCTTCCGCCACAGATTGTTTGAGAGACCACTCGTGCAGCATGAGTGTGGCTCTGCTCAACCTGTCCGCTATGAAGTTTGACTTCCCGGGGATATGCGTTGCTATCAGAAACCGCTGAGAGGAGATCGCCCATTGCCAAAGTCTGAGTGCCTCTCGACACAGGGGATATGACTTGGTTCCGCCTTGCTTGTTGATGTACCACACTACGGACATATTGTCCGTTTGAATTGCAATAGTTCCTAGGGGAAGAGAGTCGTGGAGGGCTTGCAATGTTAAAAACACTGCTCTCATCTCTAGGACATTTATGTGCAGGTGGCTCTCAAAAGGTTGCCAAGTGCCATGGACCATCCTGCCCTGAAAATGCCCCCCCCCCCACCCGATCAGGGAGGCATCTGATGTCACCGTGGCGACCGGGGGAGGAGGAACAAAAGGTCTGCCCTGATGGACTTCAGGGGACAATATCCAACAGGACAGATGACTTTTGCAAGTTCGAGTTATCATGATCTTGTGGTGCATGGGGAGTTGCTGAAAGGACCATTGGGTAAACAGCATCCACTGAAGAAGACGCATGTGAAAACGCGCAAGGGGAAGAAGTGTTATGGCGGCTGCCATAAGACCCAATACTTTCAGGACATACCTGGCCTGAATTTTGTCGCTCTGAAGAAGAACCTGGACATGATTTTGAATATCTAAGACTCTTTGGTCTGTTAACTTTGCTGAAAGTTGTACGGTGTTCAAGTTGGCGCCTATGAAGGAAATAGACTGACAAGGCGACAAGGCAGACTTTTCGAAATTTATAGAGATTCCTAGCCCTGTGCAAATGTGAATGGTGTAAGTTCTGGTTTGGAGAAGTTGATGCCTGGTGGTGGCAGTGAGGAGCCAGTCGTCTAGATATGGAAACACCTGGAATCCTTGCCGTCTCAGGTGAGCCGTAACCGCTGCCATACATTTGGTGAACACTCTGGGGGCTGTAGTGAGACCAAAGTGCAGGGCTCTGAATTGGTAGTGACTGGTCCCCAGCCAAAAGCGGAGAAACCTTCTGGAGCGCCTGTGAATTTTGATGTGATAGTACGCATCCTGAAGGTCCACTGAGCACATCCAATTGTCCTTGCCCAGAAAGGGCAGAATGGACTGAAGCGTGACCATCCGGAATCTTGTTCTCTTTACAAACTTGTTTAGTTTGCTGAGATCTAATATTGGTCTCCAGTCCCCTGTCTTTTTCGGTACCAAAAAGAACCTTGAGTAGATTCCGGATCCTAGTTGGTCTGCTGGGACTGGCTGGATGGCTCTTTTTGCTAGCAGTTTTGATATTTCTGATACTGCTAGTTCCCTTAGACCGGGTGGAACATCTGGAAGGGTTCCCGTTTGCTGAATTGGGGTTTGGATAAAGGGAATTTTGTAACCCTTGGATATGATCAACTGTACCCATTTGTCTTGAGTAAGGGAAAGCCAGGCTATTGGGTACAGCGACAATCTTCCCCCGACTGCCTCCGAAGGTGGACAATCGGGCAACATCTCAGGGATGCTGGAAGGGTTTGTCAGGGAGAGGCTCCCTGCTACCCTGGTTTTGTGGACCCCCTCTGCCCCTAGGGCGGTGTCTGTTGTTGTTACCCCCTCTGCCTCTGGGGGTAAACTGACCTCTTGCGTCAGGCGTGACTCCTTGAGATTTGCGGAACCACATTTTCCCACCCTTCTGACCCTTAGGGTATGGTCTTGAAGGGGTGGAGAAATGGACTCCTACGGCAGAAAGAGTCTTGCCATCTTGTTCGCATCTGGTCAAGGTGTCTTTCACATGAGGTCCGAACAAAGCTGAACCATCAAAAGGGGAATTTGTGAAGGACGCCTTGAAAGGATCCGCGAAATTACACAGCCGCATCCAGGCATGACGTCTTAAGGCCACTCCTGTGCCTGCGGCCCTACTCGCTCCATCGGCTGCATATGAAATTAGATGCATGGAGGAGTTAACAATCGAGTTCAGGGTTCCAAGCTGTGAGTTTATTTTATCCTGGGACCCAGCAGCTGATGGATCCTGTAAGACTTCTCCCAACTCTTTGAGAATATCTCTGAAGGCGGGTGAAGTGACACAAGTAATTCAGCAACCGCATGGCAAAGGTCGCTGAAGAAAACATCCGCTTACCGTACCTATCCATGGTCCTAGAATCCTTATTAGGAGGATGGATAGGTACTGAAGGATCAGCTAGTTCCTTCTTGGTGGCTGCAGCCACCACCATGGCATCTGCCGGTACACCTTTTGTTAGGAATTGCTTGTCAACTGGTGCTGTGATGAATTTTGATGGCCTCCGAGGGGTGGGTTCCACCGAATCCGGGGCCGACCATGCCTTCCGAGCCACCACTTCCATAAGGGGGTCGAAAGGCAGAGACACCCAGGAGGTGGAGGGTCGAGAACCAAACACCTCCAGGTACACCGACTCGTCCTCGGAAGGATTAAGGGAAGACCAGTTCCCCCTCCGCTTCAGGATTTCTAGGATGTCTGAGAAAGAGACATCCTCAGAGGGGGACTTTGGGGATCCCTTCGACTCATCCAAGTCGGTGTCAGATGTAATGGACTCAGGGGAGTCCACATGCTTCCTCTTACATGACCTCTTACGTGGAGGCTCCGCTGACAGGTCAGGAGAAGCCTCGGAAGAGGAAGAAATTCCCAGTGGGGAAACCTGAGGTGTTGGATCTCTGGATCCGGGAGCAAGAGAGTGGGAAGAGACATCAGCAGGCAATGTAGTGGGAGGAGCTGATGGAGCTGACCGTTGACTATGCCCTGGGGCTAGTACACTCCTCATCACCTCGAAGGCTTCCCTATCAGAAAAGCCAGAGGGCCCCCGCTCCGAAGAGGTAGGAACCCCAGGCCGCACCAACAGGGAAGGCTCCGAGGCCGATGTCGGAGCCGGGCTCACCAGCGCCGACGCTCCGAGAGGGAGAACGGGGTCGGACAATGGTCCGATGTCACTCGCCCCCTTGGAGCCGACGAGAAAGATCAGGCGCCCGGATCCATCCAATGAAGATATCAAACAGGAGATCGGAGCGGAAGACGAAGGAGCCAAAGGGGGAGGTATCGGCTCCGATGCCACAACAGTCACGGCTCCGAGGAGCTCCGGCTCCGAACTCTGAGGGAGAGTCGAAGGAGGAAATGTAGGTGGAGTCGTAATAGCTACCGTCTGATGAGATGGGCTAGAGATCATCTGGGCCAATGCCTGAGACTTTAACAGCCTACTTACCACTCTCTCAAGGTCGTGATCTGAAAGTCTGGACGACCAAGAAGATCGGCTCCGATGGCTCCGCTCCGACAGCAGGGGAGACCTCAGAGCCGAATGGACGGACTCCAATGAAGGGGATCTTGACCTCTTCTTAGATGAAGCCAATGGAGCCAAGGACACGTCGGCTCCAGCCGGAGCCGACAGTGAGAGCATGGGCTCAGAGGTATCGGCACCGAGTGGTGCCGAGACCGGAACCTGTGACTCAAAAGGATCGGCTCCAGCCGGAGCCGATCTAGGCACAGACAAGGAGCCAGCAGCCGAAGGCTTAGTAGTTGGAGCCGACGGTTTTGCTGGTTTCGAGGGCCTCCCCGACGCAGACTTAGTCGGGGAGCCCTCGGGCTTTAACAAGCCCCTCAGTATAAGTTTGTTCCTGCGCTCCTGCAGGACTCTTGGACTGAATGCATGACATACTGAACAAGAATCCTGCAGGTGCAGGGGTCCCAGGCAGTAAACACAAGAAGTGTGACCGTCTGTCAGAGACATTTTCTGACAGCACGAGTCACACTTCTTAAAGCCTGAGACCTTAACCTCTTTAGGTTCCTTCGACATAACAGTGTCGAGGGTTCCCAAAAGTAACAACAAACAACAAACACACACACACACACTCAAAAAATTATAAATTAACAATAAATTGTTAATAGGGATACTGACACACCCAAACACTCACAGGATCTCTAAGAAAATATAGGAAAGGGGCAGGCTTAAGGCCTAACCTAAGTGGAAGGGTGGGATATAAGGAATAAAGAGGGAAGGTATATAAAAAGTAACAAAGTTAAGGGTAGTTACTCACTAAGAAAGAAATAACTATAAATTAACTCAAAAAGGGTGACTGAACTATCTATATGTAAGACTTACCAGGAGCCGGTAAAAAAAGGCACCTCGCAAGCGAAAGCAGCAAACGAGATCTGAGGAGTTATTGCCTAGCATCATGGGATATAGGGTTGCCTCGAGCCGGTAAAATTAGCTCTCGAGCTTTAGTAAGTGGCTGAGTCGGAGCCGAACCCATCCAGCAAGAATGAAGGCGAGATTGACAACTTAACATCTGTGGTTATGTTTGTCAGGCTTGTTTGTGCAAAGATAAGCATCCCCTGACCACTTCCAGAGTGCAGTAGTTGGACAAGCCTTCAGGAATTCTGCTGAGCACCCGTGCCCCTGGGGTGATGCTCATTATTATTACTGTCTCCTCCTCTGCACGAGGGTGTGCAGCTCCAGAAGTCTCCTGATAAGGATTCTGTGATTTCCTGAACCACATCCTCTTTCCAGCTTGCTGATTCCTAGAGTAGGATTTCTGGGACATGGAGAAGTGTATGCCTACTGCAGAGAACTTCTTACTATTACTGACTCCTGGTAAGCATTTTTTTAACTTTCGTTCCGAATAATGTGGACCCATCGAAACGGGCATTAATGAAGGACATCCTGAAGCTTTCTGCAAAGTCCCAGAGGCACATCCAGGAATGCTGGCGAATGACAATGCCGTTGCCCGCATCCCTAGCTGTACCATCAGCTGTGTTCAACAGCAGTTTCATGGCAGCATATGATGAAGACTGAAGGGTGGACAGCTGGGAATTCAGTGTTTTCTGAACATCTTCTGGTAATACCCTTGATACAGACTTGAACATTTCCTTCATCAAGTCTCTCTGAAATCTGATGACATGAGCTAGATAATTCAATGGCCTGACAGCAAAGGTCGCTGAACCATGAGTCCTTTTCCCAAAGCAGTCTATTGGCCTAAACTCTCCATTAGGGGACAGACTGAGGAACTCTCTTCAGATAGTTTCTTTTATGTTGCCGCTGCTACATCCACTACATTTACTGGAGGACCCTTGCTCCAATGTTTTCTGGTATGGGGACAATGAAAATTTTGTCTGGCTTCTTGGGGATAGGCTCCACCATGTCAGGGCCCTTCCATATCCACTGATCCATAACATCAGTAAGTGGGTCCATGGGCAGTACCACCCAGGAGGAAGATGAGCAAGACCCAAAGGCTTTCAGGAACACAGATTTATCAGGACAACGGCTAACTATGGAACATTCCCCTCTCTTTTTCATTAATTCTAGAATCTTGCCAAATATGATGTCCTCGGGGGGACTTCACCCTCATCCAAATCTATTTCTTTTGTGAAAGACTCAGGTGAACAGTGTAGGTGCTTCCATTTGCACATGTTTTCTAAGAACCATCTGAGAGGGAATATCACAGTGTTCAGAATCAGACTGGGAGCTAACATAGCTGAAATCTGGGAAGCCTGTGGAACTGTAACTGAATGTCCCTGTCTGACAGAAGGATAAGAAACAGAAGCTGATCCAAGCTAGGGTTCAGAGAGAACTAACCTTAAAGATAGCATCTTGTCCCCTGGCATTGACAGTAGTTGATGCAAAGCCTAGTAGGCCAAAGAAGCCATCAGCTCTGTAGGCTCCCTCATGACCTTGAAGAGAATGGAAACCTTGAAACCGATGGGTCTTGACCCGGAGGCTGATCTTGGCATCGAGCTATTTAGCACCAAAGCCACAAGAGGAAGAGACAGCTCCACCAACTTCAGGGCTGACTCCTCCACTGAGCATCAGCACTGAAGCTTCAGCTCTGAGACTCTGCTGAATCTGCACATGTCAGACTCAAAAGAATAAGGGAACCAGTTGGTGTCAAAGTTACCCGAACTCTCGGCTCCCACAAAGGTTCTCCAGGGCAGATAGGGCCCAAGGTTACCTGCTTTGATGGACAGATCGGTACTGGAACAGAGCATAAAGGAGGGGTAGATGGACCAGTACATGGTACATTCCCAGAAGACGGTAGTGACAGAACGCTGAGCTGTATTGTGTCCTGAGAAATTTTGTCAGTATTCTGTCGATGTCCTGTTTGGTCAAACTCCTCAAAGACCTGGATGATGCTGCCACCGACGATGGTTTGGAGTAGCGCTTCTCCTGTCTGGGGCTGACTGATTCCGGTGAGAAAGAGGGCCAAGTCAGAAACTTACATCACCGAGAGACAGCTGGCTGCAAAAGTTTCTGTACATTTGGATCTGATTCCAACAACTAAGAAGGCTCTGGAGACATTTAACAGAACTTCTTGGAGTCACCTTTTTCTTTTCACTTCTCCTTAGGTTTGTCTTTATCCTTGTCTGCATCTGATTTCTCCCTGGCTTTCTTAGCATTGGTTCTGAGAAATGATGTGGAAGAAGAAGCAGTAGAGATGACAGACTCTGTCTGGGGATGAGTCCCTTAACAATAAGCTTGTCTTGCGAAGAATGTAAAGCTTGAGCACTGAAGTAAGGCAGGCTTGACAAGAAGCATCCACATGGACTGTCCATAAACAATATACACATAGGGAGTGTGGGTCCTGGGGGTGCAGCTTATGTTCATACTCTGTACACTTTTTAAATACTTGATTGTCAGCCATGAGGAAAAAGGTAAAACATACACACGTGTGCACACACACACACACACACACACACACACACACACACACACACACACACACACACACACACACACACACACACACACACAATAACTGCTTTACTAATTTATCCACGTAATTATATACTAAATACCACTGTCCTACAGACTTCTATAAAACACACTTAACTATGACCTAGAAAAAAATAGTATCTAAACACCCTTAATAAGTAGAAAAACACGAAAAATCTAACACAGTTTTATAAAAACCTGAGAGAGTAAAGCTTTCTTGGTAAGGAAGTAGTTGGAGAAAAAGTGTCACAAAGAATAAGCAATATAGCAGTTCTCAGGCGCATGACCGAACACTTCAGGTGACAAACAGGATCTCAGGTAGTAGGGTGGAGACCAGGGAATTATGGGTAGGGCAGGAGTCAGAGCCTAAGAACCAAAAAGATTCAAGATTGTTGCAGAGGCCAGTTATGTTTGGATCTGACAACCCACAGTTCACTCAGATGAAAATAAACAACACTGGATCCTAAATTTTTATATCTGGCTCCAATATTGTCAAAATACCACATCTGATGTCATAAGAGGATAGAAGCAGTAGTATTCTCTGCTAACTACCTACAGCCATGACTTGCACTATAAGAGTGCTATGCTGCTTTTGCTAATAATCTAGAATGGAAAGAGCAAAGTGTGCTGAAAACCTAAAACAAAGAGAACTGACTGTTTTCATTTAAAACTGGCAATTTTCAATGCACTGCAACTAAGATTAACACAGCTGAAAAGAAGCTTGAAGTTTCCTAATGCTGTTTTCCCTGTTCTTGGAAATGGGTCTATGGATCTTTGTTATATTTCAAGCTAGTAACTGAACTACAGTAATCGTGTGTGAGTTGACCGGAGTTAACCAGATAAAGAACTGGTTTGTGTCTTAAAGTGTTGGTACAACCAAAGTCAATCACAGAGAGATTGACTGAAACCCTTGTTCAAAGAGGACTACAGACAGTTATTAGTGAGTTAATAGAAGCAAATGAGACCTTCTACCAGTGCATTAGTGAGCCATAAAACTACACCAGCCTTAAAGAAGCTGTCCAAGATAAACAATATAAAGTCATACTTAGTTTTGAAGATATGCTGCACAAACTAGAGCAAAAATAAACAATTACATTCTCTTCACTGTAAAAGACAGATGGTTTAAAAGTATAAATGGAAATGAAGATTACTTGTACTATGAGGAACAGAAAAAGTAACTTATATAGAGCTGATGCTATTCCTGAAATGCATCACAGTTGGTCTTGCAAAAGTCTTCTTTTTCTTCTTCTTTCGGCTTTTCCTGGTTAGGGGTCGCCACAGCGGATCACCTGTCTGCTCATGATTGGCAGTGGAGTTTTACAGTGTCGAGTTGCCAGCCCTGCACCCAACCTTCCACAGAAGGCACACACACACACGTACACACTCACACCTAGGGCCAATTTAGAGTGTCCAATCCACCTACTGCATGTCTTTGGGATGTGGGAGGAAACCGGAGCACCTGGAGGAAACCCATGTGACCACAGGGAGGACATGCAGACTCTGCACAAAAGGCACCCCAGCCGAGAATCGAACCGGAGAATCTCTTGCTGTGATGTGGCAATGCTAACAGCTGCACAACCGTGGCCGCCCTTGGTCTTGCGGAAGTAAAATAAATAAATGCATAATCTTCATCATACTGCAAAACTGTGTCTTGGTCTTGCGAAAGTAAAAAAAATAAATGCATAATCTTCATCATACTGCAAAACTGTAGCTGCAGCCTGACACTAAGAGTAAAGCAAAAAAAGAGAAATGCTTGCTGTTAATACATTTAAAAGGAGTACTGCGTGGTAATATTAGAAAGTGAGTATGCCAAACTGATCCCAAAATTCAGATAGATTCATTACTGCATGCAGATGAATGTGTTCTAGCAAAAAACAACATTGTTTAAAACTGAAATGTGTGTATCTAAACCTAAGTCAGTAGTTAAATTTGAAACACAATGTACCTTTTACTGAGCTAACTTGGTACAGATGTGGAAAGAAACCAAGATCAAGTAGCCAGAATTTGCTCCTGTAAAAACAGTGTTACTGCTAATAATGTGCAAATGTCTGAAATGTATGCTGGGAAAGAAATACCTATTGAACGTGGTAAGATAGATCGCAAACTGTCAATGTGCAATGCACAATATTTTCAGAAAGCAAAGAACTAAAAGGTTTACTGGCTTAAGACAGAATGCTCATACATATATACATATATGAATTTTCAGTATGGATTTTTGAGTTAAAAATCCCTGTGCATGTACAAAATTAATAAGCAGAAGGCAGATGTAATCTGTGTTAATGAAGGCAAAAAAGAATATTCTATTACATCTACAGAGTTTCAGACCATCATAGGAAAAATAATACATCCTGTGACAACTGTACCTTGCTTAACCATGATGTTATTACTGGGAACGATTTTCCCCAGTTTAAAGCACTCTGAAAGTTATGGAAGAAGGGAAAGATTTAAAATATTTGCATCAGAAAGCTAGCCTTAACAAAGAAGAAGCAAACTAGCCAAGTTTAATATTATCTTAGAATGACAATTGAGGTGAAGGAATTGGGAATGAACTGTGCTTTTGGCATACCTCAGAAAGGCGAGTATGAGAACAAAGGAAAACAAACTTGTCTAGAAACTACTAAGGGAACTGCTGTATGAGAATGACTAAAGCATAAAAAATAATCCCATAAGTTATCAGAATCCTGAAATAAAAACAAAACAGAACATTTCTACTTCTTTTCCCGGTTAGGGGTCGCCACAGCAGATCACCTGTCCGCTCATGATTGGCAGTGGAGTTTTATGGTGTCAAGTTGCCAGCCTGGCACCCAACCTTCCATGGAAGGCACACACACACACATGCACTCACACCTAGGGCAATTTAGAGTATCCAATTCACCTACAGCATGTCTTTGGGAGGAAACCGGAGCACCTGGAGGAAACCCATGCAACCACAGGGAGGACGTGCAGACTCTACACAGAAGGCATCCTAGCCGAGGATCGAACCAGAGAACCTCATGCTGTTAAGCAGCAACGCTAACCGCTGCACCACCGCGGCCACCCAAAAACAAAATAGAACACTCCATGTATTAAAATAGTCAAAGATGCCAATGTTGATACTGAAACTAATACAATGGAAAGTACTGAGCTAAATGCAAAGCAGTTACCAGCAAAAAGATGTGGAAACAATGCAAATACCTGAAAGAAGAAAGTCACATAAGGGAAACCTCAGACAGTGAAGCAGAGATAGGCAGTGAAACAGCAATACATGACAAAAAAGTAAAAGTACATTCTGAGGCAGAGCAGCCTATAGCAACAGAGCCAGCAGAAGGAAGGGAGCTACACAGTGAAACATTACAGCCTAAGTGTTACAAAGCAGAGAAAGTACAGTTGTGTATGAACTTATCATGACAGTAGATGTCCTAACTATCACAACTGCAGTATTCCTTACTACTGGGATATCCTGCCAAGGGTAGCCATATGTCCAGCCAGCATACCAAAGCCTGGGCCCTTCCATGCACCCTACATCAGATGTATGTCTCATGCCCAAATGTGTGGAGTACATAAGTGATGTACAAGCGCTAAACCCTCAGAACTTATTTGCCCCAGAAGACACAGAGCAGCAAAAGAGGGACTTTGTACATATACATCAATAAAAAAGGAAGAGAAAGGAAAGCTAGAAAGGAAAGAGGAAAACCAACAGGGGAGTTAGGGATAGAATACTGTAACAGTGATATGCAGGACATCTACTTTTATGGTAAATTCTTACACAACTGTACTATGCCCTTTCTTGATCACTGCTGCAGTATTTATGACTATTGGGACAGTATTAAAGGTATGGAAGAAATTGGGAGGAGGAAGAAGAAACTGTAGAACCCTCCAAAAAACATGGAGGATGAGCCTATCAAAACCTGATCTGGCCCTAGAAAACACATCCAATTGACAGTGCTTAGTAAAAGTATGCACAGAAGACCAAGTAGCAGCTTCCAGAATGGATCTAGGATTGAGACCCTTAAAAAAAGATCCAGACGAGGCAAATGACCTAATAGAATGAACCCAAACAGAAGAAGGAAGCTGTTTCGCATGAAAAGGATCCTGTAAACCCTTACCTTTATTACTACTCCTAACTATACTTATCATTCCCTATCTACTTACTCTCTACGAACACCATAGATTCCTAGTACTGCATACCCACATCACACACACCTCTGTCCTTACCCCCAGCTCCACTCATAGTGTTAGCAACCTCCCCAGCTCAGCTAAGTACTCAGCAGCCATATTTCATAGACTCCATCACATCTCTCAATGTAACCCACTAGCTAGAAAAAATAAGAACCTAATTTTTAAACTTCTACAACTTATCCTAAAAGTTGATGTCCACTCCCTGTTAGATGGTGATATACACCCTAACCCAGGTCCTACCACTATCACAGCTAAACAGCCTGATACACCAACAAATTCAATCACACAGACACTTACCAAGCCCCCCAACTCTCTCCTGATAGCTCATCTTAATATTTGTAGCATCAATAACAAAATAGCTCACCTGCATGCCCTTATTGATGTTTATTCCTTTGACATCCTCTGTCTGTCTGAAACATGGCTTAATCCATCAATACAAGACAGTGCAGTTCTACCCCCCTGGCTATAATATCATAAGACGTGACCGTAACACTAAAAAAGGAGGAGGCGTAGCTATACTTTATAAGAATGGATTACAAGTTACCTTGTTAGACTCCAAACCTCCACTTTGCAACAATGCAGAAATTCTTCTAAGATTCAGCTTAACAAAAGCAAAGCCATATATCTATCACGTGTCTATCTTCCCCCAGGCAATAACATCAACACATTAGAGGCTATCCTCAGCTGGCTCTCAAGTAACTACCCCCAAGAAACCATTATACTTGGAGATTTTAACATTAACTGGAACTCCTGTATATCTGAGCAGCCTTCTACTCATATCAACTTATATGGTTTTACCCAAACAATAACATCCCCAACTCGCACCAATAAAACTAACAACAAAACTAGTACCCTTGACTGGATACTCACTAATACCCCCCCAACTAAACTATAAAACAGGCACCCTCCCTGAGGACATAAGTGATCACTTGCTTACCTATTTAATCAGAACAAAAACTGTCATCCTAAACTCTACCATCTGTAGAACTATTCGCACTACCAAAAATTTTAACCCTGCTCACTTTCAAGCTGAACTAGTCACCTGTGACTGGTCACTCCTGAAATACCTCCCAATAGATAATGCCGTGAAATACTTTAACTCTAAATTTCTAACAATTTTAGACAGCCATGTCCCATTACGCAAAGTTAGAATTAGAATCAAACCGGCACCATGGCTCACCAAAATGACCAAACAAAAAATCCTCCAAAGAAATAAACAATGGGCCAAATGGCGCTCAACAAAAAGCTCCTCAGACCACCTGCAATTCAGACAGCTAAGAAATGAAACAAAAAAAGCCATATTAGCCGATAAAAGAAACTACTACTACCAACTACAACAAACCAACCAAAATAATCCCCATAAATTCTGGCGAGGTATCAATAACCTCCTACACCCTGGATGCTCAAGTACTCCCTCTCCCTCTGGCTCTGATCACAACAATCACATCCAAATAGCTAACTCATTTAATACTTTTTACACTGAAACCATACAATCCCTAGCCAACCAGCTATCCCCTAGCACCCCAAGCTCTGCCCCAACCTTTACCAATAATTCTCATCAATTTCATTTTCAGCCAGTGCCCACTTCACTTATCTGTAACCTCATACAGAAACTTAAACCCACTACTCTCTCTGCTGATAAATTACCTGCAGAATACCTGCAAAAAGCTGCTAAAGTCATAGCCTACCCCATATCCATCCTCATTAACAGAACTATTTCTGAAGGATCTATTCCCCTAATCTGGAAAGTCTCTCACATAATTCCCCTGCATAAGGGCGGTAACTCCAAAGAGTTGTCCAATTATAGGCCTATAGCTATTCTATCTCCTTTGGCAAAAATAATGGAGAAATGTATACACATACAACTGTTAACCTACCTACTCCATCACAATTTATTAGCACCCTGTCAACATGGCTTTAGACCATTTCATAGCACCACCTCTGCTCTCTTATCCTTCACTAACCATATTAACAGTAATCGTAATATTGATACTCCATCCTCAGCTGTTTTTATTGACCTGTCCAAAGCATTTGACATGGTGAATCACCACCTCCTTATAGACACACTCAAAAACCTGTCATTGGACAACCATACTATACAGTGGTTCCAATCATACCTACATAACGGGCAACAGGCTGTACTATGGGAAAATACTTTATCTTCCCACGTCCCAGTCACTCTAGGGGTCCCGTAAGGATCTATATTAGGCCCATTACTCTTCTCCATCTTTACAAATGACCTTCATTCTGTAATTCCTCAAGCTGACTGTATCCAGTACGCTGACGACTCCACACTCATATGCGCTGCTGCTTCTCAATCAGAACTTCAGTCACTAACCCAAATGACCTTTAGTACAGTTGAAAACTGGCTCCTACAAAGACGTCTTATCCTTAACCCAAAAAAACAAAAATGCTACTATTTACCCCCACCCGCAGAACCTCCCCGCTTAACTTTACTATTACTTCAAATGATGGAACTATAATATCTCCTGAACCAACCACCAAACTACTCGGGGTACTAATAGATAACAACTTGTCCTTTGAACCTCACATTAATAACACCATAAAAATAGTAAACAAGAAACTAGGTTCCCTCTATAGAATAAAACCCTTTCTTACACCTCCAGCCAGGGTTACTATTGCTCGTACCCACCTCATCTCTACCTTGCTATATGCCTCCCCTATCTATACCAAAATATGTAGAAGTAATCTGAGTAAACTTACATCCTCCTACAACAATATTGCCAGATTTGCAGCTGGGTCCTCCTATAGAACTCATCACTGTATCAATCTGAATCAGTTAGGATGGTTAGAGCTGCCAAATTTAATACTTTTCAATCAATTAATAGTAGCCCATAAGATCCTGTATTTACTTCAAAATACACCCATACTTACATCCCTAGTCATCCCCTATAATAACCTCAAGACCTTACGCTCAGCTAATAACCTACTTGTACAAATATCAAAATCCAACAACTTAGCTGGTGACACCTTGTTCTCCAATATAGTAGGTAAAGCCTGGAACATCCTCCCAAGCCAGCTAACCTCAATATCCTCTGTCAGCTTATTTAAAAGCAAGCTTAAACCCTACCTCAAATCACACTGGTATGCCCCTGTGTTAACCCAGACTAAGTACCTAACTATTAACTAGACTCCCACAATTCCTAGCCTCCCATGATCATGATCTTGTGTTGTCTCACTAATTTTTAGTGAGCTTAACCTTCCTTAGGATTTTTCTCATGTAAATAAGTATATACTGTGGAATGATCAAACACCTTCATATAGTATCACAACCTATGTGTTAAATAACACTAGAAATCCATCCTTGTTTGCTGTTCTTCTATACTCTATCTATTGATCTCTAGTGTTTTTCTTTCTTAGGTTTTTGTGAGACCTTAGTATCTCTTATCATAAATTACTAGGTGTATCTAATTTTGTAATATGTTATAAAGATTTGTACTACACCATTTCTAATACAAATGTATTAGTCTTATTCATCTATTCTTAGATAAATTTTTCTTTTTTCCTACTGAAATATAAAATATATAATCTTAGGCTTGTACTATAATTGTTAAAACTTCTTATGTACCAAATTATACTGTTATTGTCTTTGTCTTGACCTTTTATGTTGTTGTAACTTGTGGAGCTTTTCTCCCCGGGCCTCCACTGAAAATGGACATATATCCAGCTGGACTAGCCCGGTCAACAAATGTAAAATAAAATAAATAAAAATAAAATAAATAAAAAGAATAACATACATGTGCATCTGGAGCATTTCTACCCGGGCCTCCACTGAAAGCAGGCTCTGTGGAACCTAGATGGACTTTCCTGGTCAACAAATGATAAATAAATAAATAAATAAATAAATACAAAAAAGGAAATGACTTTAGAAATCCAAGAAGAGATGGTTTACTTGGAAAATGTCAAAGCCAACTTCTTATCCTGAAAAGAAACAAAAAGCTGCTCAGATTTCCTAATATCCTTAGTCTTGTCTAGGTAGTATCTGAGCTGTCTATGCAAATCTAAACAATAAATAATCCTCTCACTTTTATTTTGAGAAGGGGAAAAAGGAGGGAAGATGGATAAATAGTCTGATTCAAAGACAAATAGGTTCATAGGTTCATAGGTTTATACTAGGCTATCTGCCCGAGGGCATTTACAAGCCTAGCCCATAGTTTTGTGGCTTACGCCACCCCTTTAGTATGGGGAACTATACCCATTATTTTGCTGTGCCTCTGTCGAGCAGTGACACTGAGGTAATCCCTGGGATATATCTGCGATCTCCCATCCATTGGTCAAGATTTCTCTTGAACAAGGCCAGCGAGGTGCTCTGCCTCACATATACCGGGATTTTGTTCCACAGCATAGGGAGTCTTTGGGTAATGAATCTATCCCTCCAGCACGTCCTATTAATAGCCGTGTCGAGGTTTAAGTCTCCCGCCCTTGTGGCTCTGACGGATCTAGATTTATTGAGGTGAAGCATATTCATCAAATCTGGGCTTGACATGGCCTTGTATGTCAGGCACAGGTCACCTCTGAGCAAGCGGTAAGCGACTGAATAGAGCTGAAGTTCTTTCAGTCGGGCAGCATAGGACAGATTTTTGAGACCCTTTATCCTTTTGGTGAGGAACTTTTGTGGCCTCTCCAGCTGCTGCAAGTGTCGGGTCAGATACATTCCGAATGGGGCATTGTACTCAATCAATGGTCTGATGAGTGATGAGTACAGGGAAACTATGACCTCCCTTGATCTAGATGTGAATCCCTTCATGATAAGGTGGGCAATGTAGAAGGTCTTCCTAACTACTTTAGCTACATGGGTGTCGAATGACAGGCTACTGTCAACCTGGGTCCCCAGGTCCCTAATAACTTCTTCTGTGCTCAGTGGATTGCCACCTATAAGGTAGCTAGGGGTAACCTTGTTTTTCCCGAAGGGTATGACTATGCATTTTTTGGCATTTAACTTTAGGCCATGGCTCTGGCACCAGTTATCCGTTTCTGTGAGACCTTTCTGAAGGATATCTGTGTCAGATGTGTTTTCGACTACGGCCCAGTTTGCAGTCATCTGCAAACTTTGTCAGCCATAACCCTCCTGTGTTTGCTTGTACTGGAGAAGTAGATGCCAAACAAGAGTGGGCCCAGGACTGAGCCCTGTGGGACACCACTTGTGACAGGCTTAGAGTCTGACATGGCGCCAGCAACTCTGACCCTGTGGGTTCTGTCGCTCAGCCAGTTTGCAACCCATCTTGTGATGTATGGGTTAACATTTAAGCTGATGAGTTTTTCAATGATACCCGAGTGGGGTATTGTATCGAAAGCTTTCGCCAGATCGAGGTATGCTGTATGGACTGCTTTTCCCTCATCAATGGCTTTGGTGACTGTTTCGAAAAGTCAACCAAGTTTAAAAGGCATGATCTGCCTTTGACAAAGCCAAACTGGGTTGGATCCAAAGTCTGCAAATTCCCTATGTCGTTGTTTATGAGATCCATTATGATCCTCTCCATGGCTTTGCAGATAAGGCTTGTCAAGCCAATGGGCCGGTAATTTCCTGGGTCGGTGGAGGCACCACCTTTATGAAGTGGGACCACTGTCGCAGTGCCACTCCTGGGTACGTATCCAGAGGTGAGACTATGATTAAACAGCTGTCCTAGCTGTGGGTTTAATTCCTCGTTGAGTTCGTGGAGCACACAGCCGGGGATGCCATCAGGTCCCATGGATGCTGTGTTTTTTGCTTTGGAGAGAGCAGTTCTCACTTGGGCGTTAGAGATGTTTGGGGGGCTACAATCATTTGGTATAGATATCTCACCTTTTGGGGAGAAGTTTGCACTGAACCTGTCAGCCAGTATGTTGGCAATGTCTGTAGGATCAGTAATCTTCACATCATTTTGAACTAGTTCTGAGCATATCTGGGAGTTTCCTCCCAGGTTTCTAACATAGCTGAAGAAGGCCTTATGATTGTCTTTTGAGTCTTTAGCTATTTTTCTCTCAAAGTTTGCTTTGGATGATTTTATGAGAGCTCTTAGTTTTTACTTGTAGTGATCAAAGGTGTCTTACCTTTTAAGGATTTTGCTCTATCTTGTAGTAGCTTCCTCCTTTTGTTGTAGAGTTTGTTTATGGCTGGGGTCCACCAGACTGGACGCTTACCTTTGGTACAAAGAGTCTTTGTTTTGCTTGGGATTGCCTTATCCATGCAGTCCTGTAGGTGCTGGTAGAAGGCATTTGTAAGTGATTCAGCGGCTTGGGTACTGTTTTCCGCTCGGGGCCTTAAAGGAGACCACACTAGTCTTTAGAGGTGTGATGTCGGCTTTCAGGTAGTTCTTTACTGTGGTCTTTTTTTTCAGGTGGGGGTGGGATGAGGACCTCCAGCGAGATTAGTTTGTGATCTGATCTCACCAGTGAGGGGTATACTTCCGGTGTTGAACATTGTGCTCCCATGTTCGTGATGATGAGATCAAGTATGTTTTCTCCTCTTGTGGGGATGGTGACCAGTTGTTCCATGGCGTTTGAGTTTATGAATTCCAGGAACTTTTGGGCTAGGGTATTTGGGCTTGAGTAGTGTTCCCAGTCTATATTAGGGTAGTTGAAGCCACCTAGTATGATGGTGTTTGGAGATACATTTATCCCCTCCAGTGTTTTCAGGAAAGCCATGTGAGGTTCCTGAGTTTGTGAGGGTGGCCTGTAACATGCTACAATTTGCAGAGCAGTCTTGCCTATGGTTAATTGCACCTGGATGGTCTCCGATGCATCGTGCGTTGCCACCAATCTTGAGGTGTGGGTGTCCTTGATGAATATGGATACCCTCCTTTCTTGGTATTGTCTGGATTTTGGGGCCGGAACGCATGGTATGAGGTAAAACCTGATAGTGCTGGGGTGCTCTCAGGAGCCTTGAACCAGGTTTCTGTCACAGCACAGACATCGATGTTCTCCATACTGAGAAGGGCCTCGAGTGCGTGCATTTTGAGATTGAGACTTCTGGCATTGAGCAGCATTACCCTTAGCTTTTTTCCATTTTTGTGTTCTAGGGTGGTAGGTTTAGAATTTGAGCCTTGCCTAAAAAAGGCACTATGGGGGTGGCAAGAGCCTTTGCCAATATCCGGAATCCCAGGGATGACAGGTGCAAGCCGTCCCTTGCGAAGCAGCGTGGCTTGTCCAGCATGTCATCCCAGGCAGACAGACATTGGATCCCCTTTGAATGACACCAGAGTTTAAGCCAATTGTTAAAGCTGATCATCTTATCTCTGTATTGTGGCATCATTCTTGGTGAAGGTAAGATACTGCTCAAGGTCAGGGTCATACCTGCCTGGGCTACATAATCAGAGAGCTCCTCAATGTCTCTTTCCATGTAGTCCAAGGAGGTACGTCTCAGGTCGTTTACACCAGCGTGGACAATGACTGAGTCGTATTTGTACCTGCTGTTGAGAGACCTGAGTGCTTGCGTTATGTGGCGGATTCTAGCGCCCGACAGGCAGCTTACTGTGACCCTCTCCTTATTCAGTCTGGTGAGCGGGACGTCAGTGTGTCTGACTATGGAGTCACCAATGACTAGTGTGTCTGGCATTGTGTTTGGCCTTAAGGGCTGTGACTGTTTGACACTCTGACTGTGAGGTCTATGTGTTGCAGGTGTTGTGTTCTGAGGTGGTAGTTGTTTGGGTGTCTGCTTTGGTGGCCTCTGCTGTTTTGGTAG
Organism: Protopterus annectens; assembly: GCF_019279795.1. Taxonomy (NCBI): domain Eukaryota; kingdom Metazoa; phylum Chordata; order Ceratodontiformes; family Protopteridae; genus Protopterus; species Protopterus annectens. The sequence goes on along the minus strand of NC_056747.1, from coordinate 1,125,361,059 downwards.
ATTTTTGCTCAGAGCCTCCGAGTATGTCTTTGTGTGTTTATGTGTATGATTTGAGGTTGTGATGGACTACTTTAGGCATTAAGGTAAGATTAGTTCTTAGAAACACCCTGCCTCTGTGAAAAAAAAGAATGGCCATAAAAACGTGAAGTTCAGATACTCTTTTGGCTGAAGTCAGCCAGAGCCACCAACAACACAGTTTTCCAAGTATACAATTTTAAAGAGGAATAGGCTGCTGGTTCAAACTGTGGCTGGGTCAACTTTTCTAGCACATAGTTTAGGTCCCAAGAAGGAGGAATTGTTTTTTCTTGGGGGCCTATGATGAAGGACACCATTTAAAACTGTTTGAACTCAAATCTAGAAGAAAGTGATGGATCCAGAGGCAGACATGGCTGACAAATTAGCTTTAGCAGAAGAATATACTGGACCAGAATTAAGCAACCCGCACAATAGGAAAGAACAGTAGAAGAACCCACAGAAACAGGGTCCTGTTCATTTTTATGGCACCAAATAGAAGAATCTCTTCCACTGTGGTGCCTACAATTGTCTAGCAGTGGGTTTTCTTGCCTTCTGTAAAATCTGAAGCACATCCTCAGAAAAGTAGTGTTTGGAAGCAATCAAAACCCTATCACCTGCAGAGTCAATCACAGGGTATGAAGAAGATGAATGGGTGAGCCCTTATCCTGTGTAAGCAAGTCTATGCTGTAGGGTAACTTGTGATCATTGCCCATGGCAAAGTGAAAGAGGAGGGGAAACCAGTGTTGTCTGGGCCAAAAGGAAGTCAACAACAAGATTTTGGGCCTATCCAACATAATCATGTGAAGAACCCTTGGGAACACAGTAAGGGGGGATGCATACAAAAATAAGAAGTTATGTACTCACCATAACGTTCCATCTGAGTAGATAAACTACATTTGTCAGCAACCTGTGGGTATCGGATCCGACTTCGGATCCGAGCCAGCAGTTTTCAAGAGCTTAGATCCGAGCTCCTAGCTCCTCCCTCTACCCATAAACCCCTGCCAACCCTGACTGACCTCAGATCAAGTTTGCCCCCAAGCAGCAACTGCTACAGATTTACCAATTTCAAAGGTCATCTCTGAAGACAGCAAATGTGAATAATCGAAGATCAGGGGGAAGGAGGGGGGACGGTTGCTGATAAATGAAGTTTATCTACTCAGATGGAACGTTATGGTGAGTACATAACTTCTTAATCTGAAGTAGTTAACTTCATTTGTGCAGCAACCTGTGGGACAGAGTCCCCAGCTACCTGAATCTTGGGGGGCCATCATGGAAGGATGTTCCGGAGCACTGCAGAGCCAAAGGATGCTCTCCCTCTGGAGATAATATCCAGCTTATAATGGTTGATAAAGGTATGAGATGAGGCCCAAGTGGCAGCTGAACAAATATCATCTAAGGATACCCTGGATCTAAAAGCAGCAGAGGTAGACATATATTGGGTAGAGTGGGCACGGACTCCCTGAGGCGCGGGCCTACCAGAACTTTCATAAGCCACAAGAATACATTGCGAGAGCGATCGAGACAACGTAACTTTGGATACCGATTTACCCAAATTCATTTTGGCAAAGGAGACGGACAACTGGTCGGATTGCCTATGACCAGATGTCCTGTGAATATAGAATCGAAGTTGTCTATGCACATCCAAAGAGTGTAGTTTATATTCTCCTTTGCTGTGATAGTTGGGAAAGAAGACTGGCAGATTAATGGACTGGTTGATATTTGATTCGGAAGCAACCTTAGGGAGAAAGGAGGGATTGGTCCTGAGGTAGACTCTATCCTTGTGGAAGGTTAGGTACGGGGGTTTGACAACAAAGGATCTGAATTTCAGAAACTCTTCTAGCAGAGGTGATGGCGACGAGAAAGGCCGTCTTCCAAGACAAATACTTGAGATCCACTGAAGCTGCAGGCTCAAAGGGGGGAGCTGTCAAAGCCTGAAGCACTAACGACAAATCCTACGGAGGTACCACTTCCTTTACCGGAGGTCTGAGCAGGAAGGTGCCCTTCAGGAAGGTCTTGCACAGCTTTGAAGTGATCAAGGGACGCAGATCATGTCCGACATGGTAGTGAGAGATAGCTGCTAGTTGAACCTTGACAGTGGAACAGCTAGCTCCCTGGTGAAATAATCCTGATAAGAAGTCTAACGCCGCAGGTAAAGGAGCTGTGAAGGGATCCAAGTTTTGACGTTCTGCCCAGATAGAGAAACGTCTCCATTTGCTACTGTAAACCTTCCTAGTAGAAGGCTTGTGGGCTGCAACTAGAATAGCTTTGACTGGGGAAGAGATGCCGGGAGTCCTGGCTAGGAGTGGAACTGGAGCAGCCAAGCTGTAAGCTTGAGGCTGTCCAGGTTCGGGGTCGGGAGACCCAGAGGGTGGGAGATCAGATCCGGGAGGGGATCTAGAATCCAAGGAGGATTCACCAGATGAGACCAAAGGTAAGGAAACCAGGTTTGACGAGACCAGAATGGGGCAATGAGGATAATCCTGCTCCCCAACCGACTGGCTTTCTGTAGAAACTTTAGCATCAGGGGGAGAGGTGGATAAGCATAAAGCAGAGCGGGAGGCCAAGCATGCACCAGAGTGTCTCTCGGGGATTCCCCGACTTGGGGAATTAAAGTGAAATTGCTGTTGCATTTGGTGTTTGAGGTAGAGGCGAAAAGATCGCAACAGGGCTGCCCCCATTTGGCAAAAATCTGATTCGCTACGTGCGGATTGGGAGACCACTCGTAAGGGGAAAGGATGGTGTGACTGAGTTTGTCCGCCAGGATGTTGAACCGTCCCGGAATGTGCGTTGCGATGAGAAAACGGTTGGTGGAGATCGCCCATTCCCACACTCTCAAGGCCTCTCAACAGAGCGGGTAAGACCTGGTTCCCCCTTGTTTGTTGATGTACCAGACAACCGACATGTTGTCCATCTGGATCGCAATTATCCCTGCAGGAAGAAGGTCCTGAAGTGCTTGCAATGCTAACAGCACTGCCCTCATCTCTAGGACAGTGATATGCAAAGAGGTCTCCGTAACATTCCACGTGCCTTGGACAGTCCCCCGAGGCGAGAGGCGTCCGTGGTCACCGTGGCCAGGGGAGGGGCCATAGAGAAGGGGCGTCCCGTGTGGAGATTGCAGCCACCACACGAGAGCCCTCTTGCAAGCCCTGCTGAGGGAAATGGGATGACTCAGAGGGTAGTGAAGGAAAGACCACTGGACTTGGAGGGTCCATTGTAAGACCCTCATGTTCAGACGTGCCATAGGTAACAAATTGATTGCCACTGCCATTGAGCCTAGAGACCTCAGGACCAATTCTGCCGGAGGAGATGAAGCTAGAAGGATGGCCCGCACATGAAACCTCAGGGTTCGAAGTCTCGCTGGGGTTAATAAGGCTACAAGATTGATTGTGTTTAACCTGGCCCGGAGAAATCTACGACTCGGGTCGGGGCGAGAGCAGATTTGTCCATATTTATTGTGATCCCTAGCCAGGGAGCAAGGCGAAGAAAATAATCCCTGGCTGTACAGAGTAGATGCCTTGTCGAGGCGGTCAGGAGCCAGTCGTCCAGGTACAGGAAAACCTAGATTCCCTGGAGCCTCAGGTGGGCTGCTATCACTGCTAACACTTTGGTAAACACCCTGGGGGCTGAGGTGAGACCAAAGGGGAGAGCCCTGAATTGGTAATGACTGGCCCCTAGCCGAAAGAGGAAAAACCTCCTGGATCATCTGTCCATTAGAATACGATAGTACACATCCTTGAGGTCTATCGAGCACATCCAATCGTTCTCCCGTAATAGGGGAAGAATAGATTGAAGAGTGACCATCTGGAACTTTTCTTTGGTTACTGAAAGGTTCAAAAGGGAGAGATTGAGGATTGGTCTTAAGTCCCCCGTCTTTTTTGGCACCAAAAAGAACCTGGAGTAATAACCCGATCCGAGCTGGTCTGGGGGGACGTGTTGGATGGCTCTTTTTTCTAGGAGCTGCCGGATTTCCGCAGCTGCGACCTCCCTCTAATCGGGTGGGACATTGGGGAGGTGCTTGGGGAAGAGAAGAGGGCAAGAGAAGGGGATCTGGTAACCTCTGGATATGATGCGAAGCACCCAGCGGTCTGTCGAGATGGACTCCCAACCTGCTAGGTGCCTCGAGAAACGCCCCCCGACTGCCTCCAGAGTGGAGCAGTCAGACAACCCTTCAGGGCTGTTGCGTGGGCCAGTCAGAGAAAGGTTCTCTGGACCCAAAGTTCTTTGGGCCCCCTCTGCCTCTAGGGCGACGTCCTCCCTGTCCTCCTCTGCCGCGGAAGGACTGGGGTCCGGAGCGGACTGGGACTGTTGCGACTTCCGGAACCACATCTTCTTCTGTCCCTTTTGGTTCTTGGAGAAGGACCTCTCGAGAGCAGAGAAGCGGACTCCGACGGCAGACAACATCTTCCCGTCCTTCTCGCTCTGAACCAAGGTGTCACGAACGGTCTTCCCAAATAGGGCAGAACCATCAAAAGGGGCATTTGCGAAAGACGCCTTGAAGGGTTCCGCAAAATCACAATGCCGGAGCCAGGCCTGACGCCTCATGACGAGACTTGCTCCGCTCGCTCTAGCGGCTCCTTCCATGGCATGGGATAGTAGCCGCATAGAGGTATTGGAAATGGACCTAAGAGTGGCCATACGGGTGGAGTACAACTGTTTGTCCTCCGCCGACATGGACTCCGGGGGTGACGCAGCGTATTCCTTAATAAGATCCCGCTGCAGCTGAATAACGTGTGCCATGTAGTTCAGTGACCTCACCGAGAAGGACGCTGAACTAAACACCCGCTTCCCTAAGCGGTCCATCGCTTGGGACTCCTAGCCCGGGGGGGTGGACTGAGGGGCTCTCCTGAGTTAGTTCCCTCTTAGTGGCCACCGCCATCAACATGGCATCTACGGGGGGACCCTTACTCCAATGGGGCCTGTCGGCAGGGGGACTGAGGATCCTGTCAGGGCACTTCGGGACTGGCTCCACAGTGTCCGGCTCCTTCCACGCCCTGGTGGTAATCAGGTCCACCAGGGGGTCGGCCAGAGGGGACACCCAGGAGGTAGAAGGGCCTGCTTCAAACGCCTCCAGGAACACGGATTCGTCTGAGGTCGGCTTTGGGGCAGACCACCCCCCTCTGATCCTGAGCATTTCCTTGATGTCTCCAAAGGGGACATACTCGGGGGATGACCTAGGGGAGCCTTCCCCCACCTCCAAATCCGTGTCTTCGGTCAAGGACTCAGGGGAGTCCAAGTGCCTCCTCTTGCACTTCAGCTTGTGGGGGATCTCCTCGGGGGGGGGGGCTGTCCGAGGAGGCCTCACCAGCAACATCCTGTTCCAAGGGAACGACCTGGGACACTGAAGCAGGCTGTCCCTGGGGCTGGGTGATGGAAGTCAGACCCAACAGAGAAAGAGTGCGGGGCGGAGCTGTGGCAAGGACTGGGGGCCTGGAAGCAGTCGACAGAGCCCTCTCCACCACGTCGAACACCAAGGGAGAGCCACTCTCTCTGGGATCCGAGAGCGGGCCCTCACTCGGATCCGACAGGCGGATCGGGGCCGGGGCCGGCGCCAAAGCAATCGGATCCGACGGCCCAGTATGCTCCGACCTGGACGGCGCCGAAGGCATACTGAAACCCTCGGATCCGAAGCTCAGCCCTCGGCTCTGAGAGCTCGGATCCGACAAAAACGGACCCGACAGGCTCGAGGGAAGAGTCGGCGCCGAAGTACCTGAGACTGTCGGCGCCGACCCACCCCCGGTTCCAAGGCTGCCCAGCTCCGAAGGCTCCGAACCCGGGAAGCGGGAAGGAGAAGGAGCTATCAGGGCAAAGAAAGGGGTCGAGCTCCCCCCCGGAGGGGGGGGAGGCAGGAGCACTCCCATCTGCAGTTGGGCCTGGAGGAATCTTCGCATCATCCGGTCCAAATCTGTGTCAGAAAGGCTTCGAGTAGATCTCGATGAGGCCAGCAAGGTGGGACGGGAGTGCCGCCTTGATGACCTCGAAGGAGATTGGGTCTCCTCCTCCTCAGGGCCCGGTGAAAAACAGGGGGACCGGATCCGAGAAGGAGGAGACCGGGAAGCCCTGGAGGGAGAAGACCGCTTAGCCAGGGGAGCCGAAGCAGAGGCCTCGGCCCTCCGCTTGTGGTGCTTCTCCCTTCTCTTGTCTTTCCTGGCCTCCCTCTCCTCCAGGCCTACATCGGGAGGTTGTGTCCCGGCCGGGGGGAGAGAGGCAGGAGTGGCCGCCGCCGAAACCCGGGTGGTAGCCATGGTAGGACCGGAGGCCAAAGCCGAATCTGGGGGCAAAAGACCCGCCAGGATCAGCTTGGATCTCCAGTCCTTAAGTGCCCTGTGGTTGAACGCCGCACAGATGGAACACCCAGAGGTAAGGTGTCCAACCCCAAGGCACAGAACACACAGAGTGTGGCCATCAGCCGGTGAAAGCTTATTGCCACACTCGGTGCACCTGGAAAAGATAGGTTTTAGGGCCTCCGATATTTTAAACTAAGGAGGACACACACGCTAGGCCCCCAACACACACACACAGACCCTAACGAACCAGCGAGGGTGAGGGAGGGAAAAAAAATATAACTAAAGAGGAGTTTAACTAAGGTTAACAGGTAAAGGGTATAAACACACGGCACTCACACTAAAGATGGAGATAAAACAGAAAAATTTTTCTAACTTTCTCACAAGAAAATCGCTAAGCACGGAGCTCAAGAATCCAGCTGCTGTCAACAAGCGCGGCAAACTAGATCTGAGGTCAGTCAGGGTTGGCAGGGGGTTATGGGTAGAGGGAGGAGCTAGGAGCTCAGATCTAAGCTGTTGAAAACTGCCGGCTCGGATCCGAAGTCGGATCCGATACCCACAGGTTGCTGCACAAATGAAGTTAACTACTTCAGATCATCTCTTTCCAAGAGAAAGAAATAGCAGAGTGCCAGAGGACTTGGCACGCTGGAACAGAACTTAGCTGAGTTGTCTGTTCTGATGGGAGACAAACAGATTTACTTTCAGGAATAACCCAATGATGAACAATGTCCCAGATAAACTCCCTTTTTAACATTCACTCCATGAGGATCTGTCCTGTATCTGCTCAGGGGGTGGTCAGAAAGTCCTTCTATGTGGTACATCTCATTATCAAGGGTTTTGCATCCAGGAAGAAAGAGGTCATCATCGCTGTCTCTACTCTTCCCTCATTAGGCCAGTCATCGAGTATAATGCCCCATTTGGCATGTACCTCACTAGACAGATGCAACAGCTGGAAAGGCCACAAAAGTACCTAATGAAGAGGATCCTAGGCCTTAAACACATGTCCTATATGGACAGACTAAAAAAAAAATCCAGCTATTCTCTCTCATATCGTCTACTAGGAGGCGATCTCTGCTTGACATACAAAGCCGTGCCTGACCCAGCTCTATTAGAAATGCTACATCTAAAGAAATCCAAATCCCACCACACCACACACACCAGAGACCTCAACCTCATTACCACAATCAACAGAACATGCTGGAGGGACAGGTTCATAACCCAGAGACTGCCCATGCTCTGGAATAGACTTCCCATACATGTTAAGCAGAGCACCTCACTGGCCCTCTTCAAGACAAATCTTGATGAGTGGATGGGAAATAGAAAGTTCATTCTGGGGATCACTCCAGTGGCTCTACTTGATAGAGTCACTGGGAACTAACGTCGGGCGGCATGATGCCAGGTCACTTCTATGGGCTAGGCTTGTAAAGGCCCCAGGGCCATTAGCCTAGTACACACCTATGAACCTATGAACCACTGCATTCCTGTCTGAGGGAATGTAGACTGCCTGAAGAATCAGCTGATGTCAGATTGCAAACTCCTATGCTATCAGGGCTAGTCTGCAAAGGGGTAAGATTTATTCCCTCCTGCCTGTTGATATACCACATAACAGTGGTGTTGTCTGCATACATTCCGAGAAGCCCTGGAGACCAAAGGTGATGCAGGGACTGAAAAGCCAAAAGCAATGCCTTAATTTCCATTACACTGATGTGTTCAGCTACCTGCTGAGGAGATCATACTCCCAGGGTCCTAATGGTGTTGGAACAAGAACACCCCCTCCCCCGGCTAATTCTGAATTCTGAAACTTCTGCGTACATATCCTGAGTAGTGTGAGGTACCAGAAATAGAAGGATTGGATTAATGGAAATCTGGTTACTCCACTAAAGAAATCCTTCCTTAGACAAGGCAACAGAAGAATCTGGAAGTCCAGAGGATGGCAATATTGAAGCCAAACTGTTTTCAGCTACTACTGGAACTTTCTCATATGGAGCCTGGCAAAGAGGGGAACCATAGGGACAGTGGATGCCAAGAACCCCAGGGGTCTCAAAAACTCTGTTTCTGAGGTGTTTTGCAAGGGATGAAGTGACTGAAAGAAAGTTGTAATAGAATTTTGGGTGGAGAAGAAAAGCTGTCATAGTTTGAATTTTACAACCCCAAAAAAAAAATGATCCTGGGAAGGCATCAGAACTGACTTTTGTAGATTAAAAGTGAACCCTACATTGTGAAGCAGATGCACTCTGAACTCCAAGTGTTGCAAGAAAGCCTGTGTAGAAAGAGCTTGAATGAGAAAGTCATCCAGATAATGAAAAATCTGCACACCATGATATCTGCAAAAGACTAGACGTTTGATAAACACTCTTGGGCAATAGAAAAACCAAATGGCAAATCAGAGAACTGATAATGTGAAGAAGATGTGGAGAAACATAAAATACTTGCTACAAAGAGGTTGAAATAGAATATGAAGATACGCATCTTTCAAATCTAAAGAGACCAGAAAGAATTGGGTAGAAGCATTGAAAATAATGTCAGAAGAGTTAACATCTTGCAAATGGAAAACTTCAGAAAATTGTTTAGGAAAAAAGAGCTAAAATGGGCCTTCAAGAACCTTCCTTCCTGGGGAGTAGAAACATCCTGGAATAAAAAAAATGGTGTCTCTCTGGCAAGGGGGCACTGGTTGAAGCAACAGAGAAAAATAATGCAATGGGCAGGGTGGAGGTTGAGTAATACCTGAAAAGGGAGGGAGGGATTTTCACACTACTCTGTAAACCTTCTGTATTATAGGCAAGAACCCACCTGTCAGTTGTAATTTGTTGCTAAATATGAAAGGACACAAACAGTCTTGGACAAAGGGGAATCTGGCCGAAGGGAAGAGGGGAACAGTCACATGAAGGCAGGTTTATCAAGAAAGGAAGACTTTTGCCATGAAGACATCAGTTGGTTTCTCAGCAAAACTCCTTTTTTCAAGGACATTAACTGTTTTGGGATTCTCTGTTGTTTATGAAATGAAAGTTATATACTCACCGTAGCAATAGATCCATGTTGTCTGATTTTCTTCCAGTTCAAATATGGGTTGGTGAATCTAACTGGACCCGACCTCAGCACTGATCCTGAAGCTTCTTGGATCCAGGGCTCTGACTCCTTCCCTACCCACAATCCCGTGAACTCCACTTCAGTAGCTCAGATCGAGTTTGCCCACCATTACGTACTATACCAATATGCTGATGCCTGAAAACAAAATTAGAAGTTATGTACCTACCATAACGTTCCATGTTAGTTGTCTTCTCTCGCCTTCTTTCTTGCTGGATGGGTTCGGAGCCGATCCTCGGCTCCGACTCGGCACTTGCTGAGCTCGAGAGCTAATTTTACCAGCCCGAGGCAACCCTATATCCCATGATGCAAGGCGGAGATTACCCAGATCTCGTTTGGTAGCTAAAGAAATAGCAATATTTTCTTCCAACTGAAGAGGAGGAAGAAAATAACAATACTAAATAACATCATAACCCTCTAGAAAGGATCAACGTAATCTAGTGACACTAGGAGTTGAACAGCTAGAAAAAAGGTAATAACCTCTTAATAGAAGATGTATAATCTTCCCGGTCTGACCAGGCTAGGGGATGGAGGGACGAAGAAAGAAGCGAGAGAAGACAACTAACATGGAACGTTATGGTAGGTACATAACTTCCAAATGTTAAGTTGTCAATTCTTGCTGGATGGGACTGCGTCCCTAGCACCTCTATCCTGGGTGGCTCAATGGAACAGACTCTTGAGAACGGTGGAACCAATATTCGCTCTGTCTCTGGAGACCAAATCTAATTTGTAATGTGAAACAAAGGTATGAGGAGAGGCCCATGTGGCTGCTGCACAAATAGTGTCTATTAGAAGTCTAGCTTGAAAAGCTGTAGATGTAGCTAGAGCTCTGGTAGAATGGGCTTTTGGGTTAGAAACTAACTCTTTGCCTCTGAGCTGATAAATGTAAGTGATCACAGAAGACAGCCACCTAAATAAAGTTACCTTAGAAACTGGAAGGCCTTTCCTTTTCTCTGCATAGGATAGAAATAGTTGATCAGATTTCCTAAAAATTTTAGTCTTGTCCAGATAATATCTGAGCTGGCGGTGAACATCGAGATAATGTAACTTTTGTTCCGCTCTATCAGAATAATTCGGGAAAAATACTGGAAGATCAATGGATTGATTTAGGTTAGTCTGCGATGCCACCTTTGGTAAGAAAGATGGATTAGTCCTTAGAGATACCCTGTCTTTGTGGAATATTAGATAAGGAGGGCGAATACAGAGAGCATGAAGCTCAGATACTCTCCTGGCAGAAGTAATAGCAACTAGAAAAAGTGTCTTCCAAGAAAGCAATTTCAAAGAACAGGCAGCTGCAGGTTCGAACGGGGGAAGAATCAAGGATGTTAAAATTAAATTTAGATCCCACTGTGGTGGGGGGTCTCTAATCAGAGGTTTCAATAAAAAGATACCTCGAAGGAATGCCTTGCAAAGTTTATGTGACATAATGTTGTGGTCCAAAAAGCCTATATGAAAATTTGAAATGGCTGCCAGTTGAACTTTCACTGTGGAAGAAGAGGATCCTGAATGAAAAATGTCAGCTAGGAAGTCCAATAACGAATGAATTGGAGCAGTATAGGGGTCTATGTTCCTAGCTTTTGCCTAGAAAGAGAAACGTCACCATTTACTAGTGTAGATCTTTCTGGTAGAAGATTTTAGGGAAGCTACTATGATATCCCGTACAGGATTAGAAATCATAGGAAGCCTGGCTAAGGATGGAAGTGGAGCAACCAAGCAGTGAGGTTGAGAGAAGGTATGGATTGGTGCAGTTGACCTGACTGGTGGGTCAGAAGATCTGGAACCGGGTCCAGATGCCATGGCTGTACCAAGAGGTAATGATGTAGGAACGGAAACCATATCTGTCAAGGCCAATAAGGGGCAATGAGGATCAACTTGGCTCTCAAGGCGGTTGATTTCTGAATTAGCTGAGGTATCAGCAGAAAAGGGGGAAAGGCATAAAGAAGTCCCCGGGACCAATCTTGGGTTAGAGCGTCTCTGGGGGGATGGCCTGGAAGGGGAAAGAGAGAGAAGAAGTCTGGGCATTTGCTGTTTAGAGGTGTAGCGAAAAGGTCGCAGCAAGGAAGGCCCCACTTCTGAAAAATCTCTTCCGTCATTGACTGTTTGAGAGACCACTCGTGAGGCATGAGAATAGCTCTGCTCAATCTGTCCGCTATGATGTTGGATTTCCCGGGGATGTGCGTTGCTATCAGAAACCGGTGAGAGGAGATTGCCCATTGCCAAAGTCTGAGAGCCTCTCGACACAGTGGATAGGACTTGGTTCCGCCCTGTTTGTTTATATACCACACTACGGACATATTGTCCGTTTGGACTGCAATAGTTCCCAGGGGAAGAGAGTCGTTGAGGGCTTACAACGTTAAAAGCACTGCTCTCATCTCCAGAACATTTATGTGCAGATGGTACTCGAAAGGTTGCCAAATGCCATGGACCATTCTGCCCTGATAATGCCCCCCCCCACTCGATCAGGGAGGCATCCGATGTAACCGTGGCAACCGGGGCAAGAGGAACAAATGGTCTGCCTTGATGGATTTGAGGGGACGATATCCACCAAGTCAGATGTCTTTTGCAAGTTGGAGTTACTATGATCTCGTGACGCATGGGAAGTTGTTGAAAAGACCATTGGGTGAACAGCATCCATTGTAGAAGACGCATGTAAAAGCGGACGAGGGGAAGAAGTGTTATGGCAGCCGCCATAAGACCCAGTACTTTCAGAGCAAATCTGGCCTGAATTTTGTTGCTGAAAAGAATCATCTGGATGTGTCTTTGAATGTCCAAGATCCTTTGGTCTGTTAACCTTGCTGAAAGTTGTACGGTGTCCAATCTTGCGCCTATAAAAGTAATAGATTGACAAGGCGACAAGGCAGATTTTTTGAAATTTATAGAAATTCCTAGCCCTCTGCAAGTGTGAATGGTGTAATTTCTGGCTTGGAGAAGCTGATGCCTGGTGGTGGCAGTGAGGAGCCAGTCATCTAGCTATGGAAACACCTGGAATCCTTGACGTCTCAGGTGAGCCGTAACCACTGCCATGCATTTGGTGAACACTCTGGGGGCTGTAGTGAGTCCCAAGGGCAGGGCTCTGAATTGGAAGTGACTGGTCCCCAGCCGAAAGCGGAGAAATCTTCTGGAGCGTCTGTGAATTTTTATGTGATAGTACGCATCCTGAAGATCTATCGAGCACATCCAATTGTCCTTGCCCAGAAAGGGCAGAATGGACTGAAGCGTGACCATCTGGAATCTTGATTTCTTTACAAACTTGTTGAGTTTGCTCAGATCTAATATTGGTCTCCAGTCCCCTGTCTTTTTTGGAACTAAAAAGAACCTTGAGTAGATTCCGGATCCTATTTGATCGGCTGGGACTGGCTGGATGGCTCTTTTTACTAGCAGTTTTGATATTTCTAGTACTGCTAGTTCCCTTAGACCGGGTGGAACGTCTGGAAGGGTTCCCTTTTGTTGAACTGGGGTTTGAATAAAGGGAATTTTGTAACCCTCGGATATAACTGACTGTACCCATTTGTCTTGAGAAAGGGAAAGCCAGGCTATTGGGTACAGCGATAATTTTCCCCCGACTGCCTCCAAAGGCGTACAATCGGGCAACATCTCAGGGATGCTGGAAGGGTTTGTCAGAAAGAGGCTCTCTGCTACCCTGATTCTGCGGACCACCTCTGCCCCTAGGGAGGCGTCTATTATTATTACCCCCTCTGCCTCTGGGGGTAAACTGACTTCGTGCGTCAGGCGTGACTCCTTGAGATTTGCGGAACCACATTTTCCCTCCCTTCTGTCCTTTGGGGTAAGGTCTAGAAGGGGTGGAGAAATGGACTCCTACGGCAGAAAGAGTCTTGCCATCTTGTTCGCATCTAGTCAAAGTGTCTTTCACTTGAGGACCGAACAAGGTCGAGCCATCAAAGGGGAGTTTGTGAAAGACGCCTTGAAGGGGTCTGCAAAATTACAAAGCCGCATCCAGGACTGACGCCTTAAAGCCACTCCTGTGCCTGCGGCCCTACTCGCTCCATCGGCTGGATAAGAAATGAGCCGCATGGAGGAGTTAGCAATGGAGTTAAGGATTCCTAGCTGTGAGCTAATCTTATCCTGAGACCCAGCAGCTGACGGATCCTGTAAAACTTCTCCCAACTCTTTAAGAACATCTCTTTGAAGGCGGGCGAAGTGGCATAAGTAGTTCAGCGATCTCATGGCAAAAGTCGCTGAAGAAAAAATCCGCTTACCATACCTGTCCATAGTCCTAGAATCCTTGTTAGGAGGATGGACAGGTACTGAAGGATCAGCTAATTCCTTCTTGGTGGCAGCAGCCACCACCATGGCATCAACTGGGACACCCTTTCTTAAATATTGTCTATCTTGTGGGGCCGTAATAAATTTTGAAGGTCTCCTAGGGATAGGTTCCACCGAATCTGGAGCCATCCACGCCTTCCGAGCCACTACCTCCATGAGAGGGTCGAAAGGCGGAGACACCCAGAAGGTGGAGGGTCGAGATCCGAACGCCTCCAGGTATACTGACTCGTCCTCGGAAGGATTAAGGGAGGGCCAGTTCCCCCTCTGCCTAAGGATTTCAAGGATGTCTGAAAATGAGACATCCTCAGAGGAGGACCTTGGGGATCCCTCCGACTCATCCAAGTCAGTATCTGATGTAGTAGACTCAGGGGAGTCTAGATGTTTCCTCTTACATGTCCTCTTACGCGGGGGTTCCCCTGACGGATCAGGAGAAGCCTCGGAAGAGGAAGATATTCCCAATGGGGAAACCTGAGGCGTTGGATCTCTGGGTCCGGGAGCAAGAGAGTGGGAAGAGACGTCAGCAGGCACTGTAGTGGGAGGAGCTGATGGAACTGTCCGTTGACTAAGCCCAGGGGCTAGTGCACTCCTCATCACCTCGAAGGCTCCCCCGTCAGAGAGACCAGAAAGTTCCTGCTCTGAAGAGATAGGAACCCCAGGCCTCACCGAGAGGGAAGGCTCCGAGGCAGAAGTCGGGGCCGAGCTCACTAACGCCGAAGCTCCGAGAGGGAGAACGGGGTCGGACAAGGGTCCGATGCCACTCGCCCCCTCGGAGCCGACGAGAGAGACCAGACGCCCGGATCCCTCCAATGAAGGTCTCAAGGAGGAAATCGGAGCCGAGGACGACGGAGCCGAAAGGGATGGTATCGGCTCCGAAGTCACAATGGTGCCGGTTCCGAGGAGCTCCGGCTCCGAGCTCTATAAGAGAGTCGAAGGAGGAATGTTTGGTGGATGTGAGATAGCTACCGTCTGTTGAGATGGGCTATGGAGTATTTGGACCAATGCCTGAGACTTTAATAGTCTACTCACCACTCTCTCGAGGTCGTGATCGGATAGCCTGGATGACCGAGAAAAACGGCTCCGCTCCGAGAGCAAGGGTGATCTCGGAGCCGAATGTATAGACTCCACTGAAGGAGATCGAGATCTCTTTTTTGAGATCAATGGAGCCATCGGAGCCGAAGATACATCGGCTCCAGCCAGAGCCGACACTGAGTGTCTGGATTTGACAGTATCGGCGCTGGATGGAGCCGATTCTGAGACTGGTAAGGTGGAAGGATCGGCTCCGGCCGGAGCCGATCTCGAACCTGGTGAGGATGAACCTGAAGCTGATGGCTTGGAAGTCTGAGCCGAAGGTTTCGAGGGCTTCCCCGGCGCTGACTTAGTCGGGGAGCTCACGGGCTTTAATAAGCCCCTTAATATCAGCTTATTTTTTTGCTCCTGCAAGACTCTTGGGCTGAAAGCATGACAGATAGCACAAGAGTCCTGCAGGTGCGAAGGTCCCAGGCAATAAACACAAGAAGTGTGACCGTCTGTCAGAGACATCTTCTGACAGCACAAGTCACACTTCTTGAAGCCTGAGACCTTAGTGTCCTTCGACATAACTGTGTCGAGGAAACACAATAGTAACACACACACACACACAAAAACACTCAGTCCAACAATTTAAAATAAACAGGGATAACACACAGTCATACACAAACAATCCCTGACAGGAAAAAATTTAGGGAGGGGAAGGCCTAAGGCCTAACTAGGGAAAAGGGAATAATTTATGTGAAAAAAAAAAGGGAACACTGACGGGAATAGGGCTAAAGTAAGTCGTTAGTTAACAAAACACAAATATATATATATATAAATTTAAAAGGGGGTAGACGAAAAGTCTCAAAAACTGTTCACTTACCTAGAGCTGGTAAAAGAAGGCACCTCGTTAGCGAAGCGGCAAATGAGATCTGGGTAATCTCCGCCTTGCATCATGAGATATAGGGTTGCCTCGAGCTGGTAAAATTAGCTCTCGAGCTTAGCAAGTGCCGAGTCGGAGCCGAGGATCAGCTCCGAACCCATCCAGCAAGAATGAAGGCGAGATTGACAACTTAACATCTTCTGTTCAAATTAACTCCAGAATGCATAACAAAGAAAACAGTCAGTTACAGGGGAACTGACAGTAAGGACTGCTGATAGATGGGAAATGCCAAACTCAACTCGGTCACCATAATCATATTAGTGACAATTTGGAAGGGGGGTGCAGGTGGGAGGGATGTTTAACCAGAAGAAAATCAGATGTTTTATTTATTTATTTTTTTATTTTACATTTGTTTACTGGGTAATGTCCGACTGGGCTGGGAGCCTGTTTTCAGCGGACACCTGGGGAGAAAAGTTCCATAACATACAATAGAATTTAGACAGTAGACTAAAAACAGTATGACTCAATACATATTACTCAAAGTACACACCTACATTTGCGGATGCTCTCAGTAAAAACCTGCCCAAGCAACAGGGACCTCCAAAGCAGAAACACAAGCAACCTCCACCCCCCAACACAATCCATATGACACATAGCCCACAAACTCAGTGTGCCACTCAACTACAGCTCATGAGGCATAACAACGTACCCAACATTCTGATCATAGGTGACTCTATAGTCAGGCACACTGATGTTCCACTCACCAGGCTAAACAAAGAGAAAGTTACTGTCAGCTGCCTGTCGGATACCAGAATCCACCACACAACGCATGCACTCAGGTCACTCCACAACAAGTACAAATATGACTCTGTCATTGTCCATGTTAGTGTGAATGACCTGAGACGTACCTCCCTGGACTACATGAAAAGGGACGTGGAGAAGCTGTCTGATCTTGTAGCCCAGGCAGGTATGACCCTAGCCCTCCTGCCATCACCCAGAATGATACCACAGTACAAGGACAAAATGATTGACTTCAACAATTGGCTAAGCTTCTAATGTCATTCTAAGGGGATCCAGTATCTATCTGCCTGGGATGACATGATCGACAAACCACAATGCTTTGCCAGAGATGGCCTGCACCTGTCGCCCCTGGGATTCTGGATACTGGCTAAGGCTCCAGCCACCCCTATAGTGCCTTTTTTAGGCAAGGTTCAAATGAGAAATTCACCACCGTAACAGGTACACGCAAGCAGAATCTGAGGGTATTGCTACTCAATGCTAGAAGTCTAAACCTCAAAATGCACTCACTCGAGGCACTCCTTAAAATGGAGAACATCGACATCTGTGCAGTGACAGAGACCAGGTTCAGGGCTCCAGAGAGTACCCCTGCATTACAAGGCTATAATTCATACCACACCTGAGGTATCTGCTGCTGACATGCAGTTGGACCTAGGATGAAATTACAGGGCAGTCATTTGGGTTTTGAATAATTTTGTGGGTGAAGGAGAGTTGGTTTAGTGTTAAGAGGTTTGGGAGTTCAAGCCAGTTCAGTTGTTTTAGAGCAATGCAGTGATAAGCTTTATGAGAGAGATTTGTGGTGAACCTAGCTATTTTGTTGTAGCAGGACTCAAGGTTTTGGAGGTCGGCTTTGCATAAGTTGGTGAAATTTTGCAAACAGTATAAAAGAGTGGATAGAAGGTGAGACCTAGCAGTGGCTACCCTGGCTTGTGGAGTTAGATAAGGTTTAGCCATACAGAGTGCCGAGTTAAGCATTGACTTTTTTGATTGCTGGGATATATGGATGTCAAATTTTAGTCGGTCATCTATGGTAATGCCTAGGAGTTTGGCGCCTGGTTAGCTAGCTCAATTTTAGTGCCATTTGTGGATAGAATAGAGAGGGGTTGAGAGTTGTTTTTGTTAGGTTTGTTTGTGAATATAATTAACTTAGTCTTTTTAGGGTTAAGAATGAGTTGGTGGCTAGAAAAGAATGATTCAGTTTCTTGAAATGCTTTTTTGCATCTTGTCTTGGAGTTCTAGGGGGGAGGGGGCTGATACGATAAGGGTTGTGTCTTCAGCATACTGTATGATTGAGGGTAGTTGTGTTGCAGACATAACGTTATTTGTAAAGATGATGAAAAGTAGGGGGCCCAGTATGGAGCCTTGGGGTACACCAGTGTTAACAGTCATTAGAGGGGACTGAGAGTAGTCCCATCTAGTAGCCTGTTGCTGGTTTGATAGATAGCTGTGGAACCGTGTTAGGGATGATTGACTGAGGCTGTAAGTGGCAAGTTTGTTAAGAATTAGTTGGTGGGAGATGGTGTCAAAAGCTTTTGACATGTACAGAAAAACTGCAGAGACTAGTTGACCATTGTTCATAAGGTGGTGAATGGTGTTTGTGAATCTTATTAGGGCAGTGTTAGTACTATGCTTGGGGCGGAAACCATGCTGGGTGTCTGCTATAAGGTTATTTGATGTAAGGTGGTTTAGAAGTTGTTGCTGAATACGTTTCTCAAGGATCATAGCTATGGGAGGGAGGATTGCTATGGGGTGGTAGTTAGCAATTTCTCTAAAGGGGTCACCCTTGTGGAGGGGAATGATGTGAGCTATTTTCCAGAGGTGGGGCACATATTATTTGGAGATGGAGTGATTGATTAGAATTGAGATAGGGTAGGCAATGGATGGGGCAGCGATTTTTAGGAACTCATTTGGCAGCTGGTCGTCAGCAAGGCAGCAGGGTTTTCATAGGTTCATAGGTAGGTAACAGGCTATCGGCCCTAGGGCCTATACAAGCCTAGCCATAAAGATTCCCTGGCTATTGCTTCCCACAAATATTTACTTTCCTGGACCCCTGTCAAGCAGGGCTACTGATGTGATCCCCGGGGTGAATTTCTATCTCCCATCCAATCGTCAACATTCCTTTTGAAGAATTGCTCTGCCTGACATGTATGGGCAGCCTATTCCAGAGTATGGGGATTCTCTGGGTTAAGAACCTATCTCTCCAGCATGTTCTATTCATTGTGATGACAAGGTTAAGATCCCTGGAGCGTGTGGCTCGGAGGAATTGGGATTTCTTTAAGTGTAGTATGTCCAACAATTCTGGGTTTGACATGGCACTGTATGTCTGGCAGAGATCACCTCTGAGTAGGCGATATGCGACAGAGTACAGCTGGAGTTTCTTTAGACGGTCAGCATAAGGTTTGCTTAGAAGATTTTTTATGTAGGATGTCTGAATAGTTTTAAAAGAGAAGGATTCTGTTGTGCCAGACACTGGGGAGGGGACTGTGAGTGGTGCGTGTTGATGGCTTTTCAGAAGGATGGAGACAGAGTTAATAAAGTATGTATGGTAATAATGTATGGAACTATAGTTATGGTAAGTTTATAACTTTCATATCCAATGCTGTCTATTTTCATCTGACTCAACTGTAGGACAGATTTCCACACATACAGACCCAGGTGGCATCAAGGAAGGACATTTCTGAGGATGGTGGAGCCAAAGGAGGAATGTGATCTAGACTGTTCATCCAGTTTATAATGGGATACAAATATATGTACTGTTGACCGAGTAGCTGCTGCACACATATCATCAAGAGGGAGCCTACAGGTAAAGGCTGTTGAAGTAACTACTACTACTGTGGAGTGAGCTTTAGGTTTAGATTATAAAGACAAGCCCATCTTATTGTAAACAAAGGAAATGCACTCAGGTAACCATCTTAACAGAGTCACTTTAGCCACTGCTTTGCCTAGCTTAGGTTTTGAGAATGCCTCAAATAACTAGTCTGATTTTCTGAAGGGTTTAGTTCTATGAATGTAGAATCTCAGCAGACAATAAACATCCAGCATGTGAAGCATGTAGTCACATTTGTTTGAACATTTTGAGAAAAGGACTGGTAAATGTATTGATTGGTTCAGACTAGGTTCAGATGTCACCTCAGAAAGGAAAGATGCATTAGTCCTTAGGGAAACCCTTACGGAGGTTTGCATGAAGGTGACCAACTGCCCTGAACTGCCTTTCCTTCAAAATGCACCCTCTACCCAAGAAGGGATGCATCCATCGTCACTGTGGCCACAGGGGGTCTGTAAGGGATGGATATCCTTGTGCCACCAACTGATACATTATCCATCAGGATATCTGTGTCCTGTAAACTGGGGTAAGCTGAATCTTGGCATGAAATGGGTGAAAAAATTGGGACCACTGCACTGCTAGGGTCCACTGAAGTACTCTCATATAAAATCTGGCAAAGGGAACTGTAAAGATTGTAGAAGGCATTAGTCCTAGGAGACGTAGGATTAGTCTAGCTGGCAGAGAGGGGTGCGGAAGAGCCTAAGTGGCCATGAAATGCAAGAAGATATTCCTGGAGTCGGAAAATCAAGTGATCTGCAAGTCTATGTCCAGGTGCATCAGATAAATTCTGTCTGCTGAGTAGGCATGAGATGACTTTTGGCGAGGTTGACTGTGATGCTTAGAACTTGCAAGAGCTGGAAGAGAAGGTCCCAATGATTCAACAAAATGTTGCTGGAAGTAGCAGTCAGGAGTCAGTCTTCTAGGTATGAGAAGCTATGGATCCCTTGCAGGCATAAATATACTGCCACTGCCTTGATGAAAACCATGGGGGCAGTAGTGAAACTGAACGGCTGGGCTCTGAATTGAAAATGATTGGCTCCCAGCCAGAAATGGAGAAATCTCCTCAAATGCAGCACCTTGATATAGAAAAAGCATCCTTCCTCAGCACAGGCAAAATGGACTGAAGTGTGAACATTCAGAAGTTTCTCTTTGTTACATACCGATTCAGATGGGTCAGATTCAGAATAGGCCTGAGTTCCCATTTTCTTTGGTACTAAAAAGAACTTCAAGTAGACTCTGAATTCTAACTGGTCTTTGGAGACCGGCTAAATGACTCTTTATTTTCTAGCAACTTGGTGATCACTGCTGCTGCCATTTCCGACTGACTGGGTGAGACACCGGGAAGTTTCATCTTTTTGGTTGGAGGAAGGGAAAATGGTACAGAATAGCCAATAGAAATTATGCTTAACACCCAGGAATCTGCAGAGTGCAAGTCAGTCAAACCTTCAGGGACGCTGAAAGGGCTTTTCGGTAAAGAGATCATGAAAGCCCTTGATTTGCGGACTTCTTCTACCTCTCAGTCAATGTCTATTATTGAAGCCTACTCCTCTGCCACGAGGAGATCTGTCGCTAGAAGTGCCCTGGTAAAAGCTCTGTGACTTCTGGAAACACTTCCTTTTTCAAGCCCCTTGATTCCTAGAGTAGGATCTCTGGGAAGTGGAGAAGTAAATTCTAACCACAGAAATAGTCATATTATCCTGATGACTGCTAGTCAATGTGTAGTTAACTTTAGATCCAAACAAGGTAGACCCGCTAAATGGAACATTAATGAAGGAAGTCCTAAAGCTTTTTTTAAAATCACAGAGGCACATCCAGTCCTGTCGGTGGATGGTAATGCTGGTGCCTGCTGCTCTTGCCATGCCATCAACTGCATTAGAAAGCAGGGATTCCACCATCTTCTGGACATCCGCAGGCAGAACACTCAAGGCAGACTTGGAAAACGTCTTTGTCAAGTCTCTATGAATGTGTGTTTGAAGGGTGTAAGTAAGTGAAGGGTATGTCCATTTCCCGAAGTGGTCCATGGCCCTAGACTCCCTTTTAAGGGGATGGACCAAGGAGCTTTCTTCAGATACCTCCTTCTTTGTGGCCTTCATAACTACCATGGCATCCACCAGTGGACCTTTGCTCCAGTGTTTGGGGTCTGCTGGTGCTGCTAATATTTTATCTGGTTTCTTAGTGATAGGCTCCACCATGTCAGGGTCCTTCCAGGCCCACTGAGCCAAAAAAATCAATGAGTGGATTAATGGGGGAGTACCACACAAGATGAAGATGAGTCAGCTTCAAAGGCTTCCAGGAACAGACTCTTCTGGAAAAGGATTATCTGTTGGCCATCTGCTTCTCTGCTTCATAAATTCCAGGATTTCACCAAAAGTGACATCTTCAGAGGAGGATCTAAGGGAACCTTCACTTTCATCCATGTCCATGTCTTCAGTGATGGACTCTGGAGAGGAGTCTAGTGCTTTAGCTTGCAATTCTGCTTTCTATGAACTGATTCCAGGGAGGGTCATAAGGTTCTGAATCAGTCTGGGAGCTAATGTAGCAAGCAGCCTGTAAACTCTGTGGAGCCAACTGACCCTGTCTAACAGGAAGGTGGAAAGCAGAAGTAGACTCTAGTTAGGGTTCGGATGAAGTAGACTCTAGTTAGGGCTCGGATGGAACCAAACTGGACAGAACCACCTTATCCCTCAATCTCAAAAGTACCAACTCAAAAGCCTCAAAGGCTGAAGACGCTATTGGTCCTGTTAGCACCTCCCATCCCCCAACAGGAGAGAAATCTTAGAACCAAAAGACCTTGACCCTGAGACTGACATCAGTGCAGAGATGCTGGAAATGGAGGTGCCGACGGGAAGAGACAGCTCCAACAATTTTGGTGTTGACCCTTCCCCTGGAACCATGGCACCAAAGCTTCAGCCTGTCATCTCTTCTGTATCCAAACAACTCGGAGCAAAAGGAGGAAGGAAACCTGCCAGAGTCGAAGTAACCTGTACTATTCACTGCTAAGGTGCTCTGGGACAGATCGGATCTGTGATAGCTAGGTCCGAGGGACAGACTGGGCCTGGATAAGAAAAAGTAGGAGGGGCAGATGGACCAGCACTCAGTAGGTGCATACAGGATGGTACTGAGAGAAACCTGAGCTGAAAATGCATTCTGAGGAACTTCCTCATCATCTTGTTGACATCCTGTTTGGTCAGACTTCTAGATGACTGAGAAGACGATGCCACTGAAGATGGACTAGGGCACCTCCTCCTCTCCTGAACGATTGGTGTGTGCAGTCTAAAACTCACCAGGTCAGGGGAAAATCGACATCAAGAAGGTGGTGGATGGACCCGAAGAACTAATGGTTTGGTACAGGAGAGGAAAGAAAACCACGAAGAAAAACAAAACTAAATAAATAAATAAAATTTACTTAAAGGATACAGTTCACAGCAGTCCTTGAAAATCCAACATAATACTTCAGGTGGCAAACAATATCTGAGGTACTGAAGTGGAGTTCAGGGAATTATGGGTAAGGGAGAAGTCAGAGCTCTGGGACCCAGAAGCTTCAGAATCAGTGGTAAGTACAATCCACAGGGGAATCAGAAGAAAATGGACAACACTGGATCAAAAGGACTAGCTTTTGAAGGATAGTTCCCCTGGGACTTAGGAACAGGGGAAAGGAAAATTTGTTTAAGCTGCTGCATAACCTTACCCTTGCCCCATAATAACTGAAAGAGGTCTGCAGCTACAGAAACAAAGAAGTTCTGAGTGCCCAGAGGGTAATCTAATAGCTTAGCTTTGATATCCTCAGGAAATGATTGAATTCTCAGCCAGAAGTATCTTCAAATGACTGACCCTGACCAAACCACCCTACAAGAAGGATCAGCAGCATCATAGCTACACTTAACTGAATGTCTAGCTATCTGGGAAGCAAAACTAAAGTAAGGAAAGAGAAGAGAAGGACATCTATCGATATGGTAAGTTCTTACACAATTATTCTATGTCCTTCTATTCATCTGTTGCAGGATTCTTTAAATGAGGGAGAGTACCAAAGCTCATGCAGAGAGTGAAGTGGAGTTACCTGAAGAATTTTCCAGGAAGCCATGAAGAATGGCCCTGGCAAACTCAACCCAAGATCTGGAGATGGAATCCAGCTTGTAATAGCTATACTTAACTGTAATGTTTGGTAAAGGTGTGGACAGAGGTCCACATAGCTGCTTCTAGAATAGATTTGGTGTCTAGTCCCTTCAGAAAGGCACCAGAGGAGGTGACAACTCTGGTAGAATGAGCTTTGACTGAGCAGGGAGGGTTTTTTCCATGGTAGGCACAGCAGAAGGTAATGGTTTTGGAAATCCAGTTAGAAATGGTCTGTTTGGACACAGGCAGTCCCAGAGTCCAGGGGTGGAAAGAGGCAAACAGCTGGTCAGATTTCCTTATAGATATTGTTTTGTGAAGGTAAAATCTGAGTTGTCTCTGTACATCAAGTGTGGGTAAAATCTTATCACTACTGTTTTGGGAAGAAGGGAAACAGGTTGGTATGTGAAAAGCCCGGTTTAAGGACAGCTCATTAACTACTTTGGGCATAAAGGTGGGGTTGGTGCGAAGGGAAACCCTGTCTTTGTGGAAGATCAAAAAAAGGGGGGGGGGGCATCAGGGCCTGGGCCTCAGAGACACTTCTGGCAGAAGTTATTGCTAGCAGCAAGACAGTTTTCCGGGTGCAGTGTTTTAAGGAGCTAGAGGAAGCTGGCTAGAAGGGTGCGAGAGTCAGTTTCTCTAGCACAAAGTTAAGGTCCCAGGGAGGGGCCACAGGCCTCTTGGGAGTTCTAATGTGTAGGACACCTTTGAGGAACTGTTTGGCCTCAAATCTAGAAGCTAAAGGAGGTGAAAGAGGCAGACATAGAAATGGCTGACAGATGTGCTTTTACAGATGAATAAGCTAAGCCAGAGCTGAGCAATTCACATAGGTATGAAAGAAGCGGAGGGAAATCCACTGTTAATGGGTCCAGGTTATGAGAGAGACATCAAATAGAAAATGTTTTTCCATTTGGAGAGGTAAGATTTCCTGGTATTGGGTTTCCTGGTCTCCTGCAGGACTTGAAGCGAGTCCTCAGAGAATAAATGCCTAAAAGGTATCAGGGCTCTATCACCCACAGAGTCAGTTGTACAGTTGCCAAGTGTATGTGGATGAAAGAGCCCTTGTGTTGTATGAGTAAGTCTACTCTGTAAGGTAACTTGTGATGACTGCCCTTGGCTAGGTGCAGGAGAAAGGGGAACCAATACTATCTTGGTCAATAGGGAGTCACCAGCAAAATTTATGGTCTGTCTGGTTTTGGAATGAGTGCAAGGGGAAGGAATGCATATAGAAACTTCCCCTTCCAGAATAATGATAGGGTATCCACTTTCCATGCCAGGGGGTGAGGTTCTCTGGCACAAAAGTTTGGAAAATGTCTGCTCAGAGGGGAGGCAAACAAATCTATTTGAGGAATACCCCACTGGTGGACTATGTCCAGGAACACATCCCTGTGAAGCATCCATTCGTGGGGCTCTGTTTTGGATCAGCTCAGTGTGTCTGCCACAGAGGTCTGATTGGAAGGGTTACAGATCGCCTGCAGGGAAATCAGAAGTTGGAGGGCTAGTTCCCAAATAATGTAAGACTAATCTGCACAGGAGGTAGGTTTTGGTCTCCCCCCCTGCTTGTTCACATACCACAGAACAGTCATGTTGTCTGTGTAGATTCTCAACTGGGCTGGGTTGAGAAGGAACTGAAAGGACTGAATGGCTAGGATCAATGCTTTCATCTCTTTTACATTTATGTGATCCTTTTCCTGAGAGGGAGACCACTGGTCTTGAACAATATGTGGACCCAACGCAGCACCCCCAGATCCCCAGGTCTTGAGTTGGAGACATTGGATAGATGGGAAGTCCCGGGCTGATTGACATTTGCTGTATCCACCAAAGGTGCTCCTTCTTTAAGCAAGATAGGAGCTGGATTTGAAATTCCAGAGGTTGGGCATGTTGTGTCCACACTGACTTCAGGATCCACTGAAACTTCCTCATATGGAGTATTGCCAGGGGCAGCCCAGGTATGGTGGAAGCCATCAGTCCAAGGATTCTAAGAAATTGCCTTACTGACAAGAGGTGCAGGGGGAAGGATGTCTGAAAAGGTCTGACAGACCTCCTGAGCCTTTTGAGGTGGAAGGGACACAATCATTCTGTTTGGAATCTGCACTCCAGAAAGACATGCTCTTGGGATGGGGTGAGGGCAATTTTTTTGAAGTTGATTGTGGATCCTCATTGCTGTAGGATGACAATGGCTGAGTGGAGGTTCCTCAGCAGCTCCTCTGGGGTGTTTGCCTGGAACAGGAGGTTGTCCAGGTAAGGGAAAATCTGAATGCCCTGGAGCATGCAGAATGCGACTACTGGGTCTAAACATTTTGTGAAAACTCTTGGGGCTGTAGAAAGACCAAAAGGCAAGGCCGAGAGCTGAATGTGCCAGGATCCCACAGAAAACAAAGTAATTTCCTGAACTGGGGATGAATGGGAATATGCAGCTAGGTCTCTTTAATGTCTATGGACACCAGAAAGGTCTGTGGGAGGATCAAAGGAAATAGGGTTTGAAGGGTGAGCATTTTGAAGGAGGGCACTTTTAGGAAGATGTTGAGGAAGGAGAGATCTAAGATAGGTCTCCAGGGGCATTCCTTTCTGGGTACTAGGAACTTGCATGAGTAGAAGCCTGTTCCTTTTTGGGATGTGGGCGCTGATTGTATGGTTCTCTGTTGTAGCGGGTCTACCAATACTTGGGGGAAGAGGGGTACCTGTTCTGCAGGTTGTTGTGAGATATCCCTGAAGAGGGGCACAGTGTGCCTTGCCATGAAATATCTGTGTTTTATGATGTGCAAGACCCAGGCGTCTTGTGTGATGGATTCCCAGCCTGGAAGGGAAAGGAGTAGGGAGAGACGGGTAGCGCAAGGGAGTCCTGAAGGGTCGGGAAGAACTGCTCTGTCAGGAAAAGGCTGCTTAGTTGTGTGGGAAGAGGGGGAAGCTGAGTAATGATGAGATCCTTGGAGGGCTTGGATCGACAGGGCAGGGTTTGCCTGTGGACGAAAACCTGTTTGGAAGGGTAATTCCTGTGAAACTTTGGGACTGGAGAGACCAGGATATGTTTGAGTTTTTTTAACTCTTTGCTCTTTTCCTATAGTAATTTGAAGAGCTTGGCTGAAGCCTTACCAAATAAAGCAGAATTGCCAAGGACAGCATCCATGAGCTTCGCCTTGATGTCATCAGGGAGGGGTTGAAGCCTCAACCAAGCAAACCTTCTCAGCACTGAGGCAGAAGCTGCATCCCTGGATGTAGCCTCAACAACATCATAGCTGCATTTTATAGTGTGACAGGCCACCTGGGAGGATGCAGCAATTAGGGAAGAGGCCAAGGCCTTGTTTTCTGAATCTGGCATGTCAGAAACAGTTTTTGATAGTTGTGTCATAAGTTCCAGGGAATACTTGGTCATATGAGTTTGGTAATTCAAAGACCTGAACAATAGAGTAGCCAAAGTGTAAATTTTCTAACCTGTCTAGTTGCTTACTGTCTTTGTCTGAGGGAAGACTAAAGAGATGATAGAGATGTCTGCCACAGGAGCCTTAAATAGGAAATTGCTGTCTTGAGGGACATTACAGTATCAGTCCGGCTTCTTAGGGGTCAGAGGCGGAGAGTCAGGATATAGGGACGTGGATGCAAAGGCATCCAGAAAGGCAGGGATAACTGGAAGGATAGATGAAGGGCTGGGGGTTTCCACCTGGGGGGAGGTTGCAGTACCTCATTTGTTCTTCTGACATCTGACAGCTATTCCAGCTGAAGTGGTCTCTCATTTTTAAAAGGGTTTCCCCAAATGAGATTTCTCCATCGAGGAGTCTGTCCCATTACAATCTTCCTCAGGGGGAGCATAGTCTAATGGGGAAGGAATTTGTGAGGAGAAGGCTAATGAGTCACTAGCATTATCTGAAGAAAGATCTTCCTCTGAAGTAGGCTGCTGTCTGACCCTTTTTTGGGGTGAGGTAGGCCTGGAGAGAGGAGGAGCAGGGGACCCAGCAGTAGGCCTCAGGGACATGAAGGCCTTGAATAATCCCTGGGCAAAATTTTGCCACTGTTTCTGAAGGTCTTGAAGAGGTGATGGATGCTTAGTTTTCTGCTTTTTCTTAGCAGGAACATTCATCCAGTGTAAGGTCAGGGGTCCAGACATAGTCTGACAGTCAAGTAAATTTGAATCTACTTCTTCCCTCACTAAGATTTCTGTGATTCCCCTAGGGCCTTCCGACAGAATGAACCTTAGTTCCCCCTGGACATCCGTTCCTGATGTCTGTGAGGCCTTCCTGGATGTGCTGGCATCTGGTTCTAAGACGGCCTGTAATACGGGCTTGGCCTGAGGATCCAGATCTGAAGTAGAGCACATTTCTGTGCTATCATGCACCTTGGGAGAAATGTCTGTGGGGAGAGGCACAGCCGAAGCTTCGGGCCTAGGCCTTTTGGCCTTCCGCTTCATGGTAGGCTCGGTCATCAAGCCAGAGGAACCCTCCATTGTGCTTTTAGCAAGAATTTTCAAGAACTCGTTCTCTACATATATTGTGAGGGACGAAAGTTGGCTTTGAAGGGTCTTGGGAATGAACGACTGGCAGATATAACAGTTTTTATGGTCATGGTGGGGGCCAAGAAAAAAATGCATTGAGAATGACTACCGTTGTGTGGAACTTGCCTTCCACAATCATAATTCCCTTTTTTGGATGACATTAACTAAAAGGAAAAACAATACAGCAGCAAAAGACACAAAAGGTTCTCCAACAGAGCACTTATCTTTAGTAGTCTGGTAATCCCACTGGCATCAAAGAAGTTCTGAGGATGGTATATGTACATCATTATGGCCTACAACTGATAGCTGCCTATGTGAGATGTACCACACACCTTACTGTAGTAAAAGACATTGGTATACTGGCCGACTCGGGTGGCCTGGGCAGGCAACTCCCTCATGTAAAGAATATTGCAACAAATGAATAGAAAGACATTTGATAGCTATTAAAGATAAAGTAAGAGACGTTATGCCTTTTTCCAATGCCTATCAATGGTTTTGCTATCCTTTATCAGTAGGCATGACCTTAGGGGAAGAAAGCAGTTTAATGGACTTGTCAGCCAAAAACAAAATGACACAGGGATGGGATGAAGGATTTTTATAAAGAAAGTCCTGCACCTCAGGAACGTTATAAAACCTATCTGTTTTTAAGGAGCAGGAGGTAGAGACTCATGAGCTTGAGAAACAGACCTAAAAGTATCCAAAAGGGCTCCAAGAACAGAAGGAACTGCAGAAGGCCTAACGGTATCCATGTCAAGCATATCATGATATCTCTTTTGAATGTCAGACATCTGAGAGCTTTTCCATTTAAAATGCTGCATTATTTTAAGGACAGTATCCCCAAAGGAAAGGTCCTCCAAAAGGAATTCAGGAAAGAAAATTCATATAAAAACCCACATCAACAAGAAAATGCATCTGGGAGGAATAAGCTAAAAGACCTCTCACCAGAATCTAAACCTTCTTCAGAAGAAGAATTCCTAGCCCTTTTTACAGGAGCGGATGAAGAAGGAAGACCTATAGGAGAAGGGACTCACAAACCATAAGGAGGTTTCAAAGTCATCAGGGCTTTAAAAAGCCCTTGAATACGTTTGCCATTCCTTCTCTATGTCCTTAGCAACTGGAGAAATATGCCTAATTTTCTGCTTATTTTAACTGGGATGCCCGCTCATACAAACCTTGAAGGATCCGAGCCCTGATGTACCTCTAATAAAGAACTTGTGACTTCCGCCCAAAGAAGAATTTATGGAATCACCCCCTGATCTTCTGCAATCACAAGCCTGAGTTCTCCCCTCGATGGATTTCAGCTCAGTCCAAGCAGACATGCAAGCAACTAACCCCATACTGGCCTCCGTCGGGGTCAGGACAGTGGAAGCAAAAGTCTGAACTAGACAGTCTGTGGTCTCATCATCGGACACAAAGGAGACGTCCAATACAGCCTGGACAGAAGAAGTCTGCAGTTTAAATTTCTTCAGCTTCTCCTTTATGGAGGGCTGGAAATCTGGGAAGGAAGATTCTGAGGAAGGCTCCTTGAGTAATAATCTTCAGGTACTGGTTTTCAAGACAGATCAAAAGAGAGGAGAGATGACAGCTTCAATACTTAGGGATGAATGCCTGGTGAATAGAAATTACAGTTGTGTAAAACCTTACCATAATGGTAGATGCTTGTGACGTCTTTAAGGGGAATCTGTCTCCCACACTGGCATTTATCCTTCCTGGATGACATGAAATCCCACAGCAAAACAAAAGATAAGCAAAAACCCCCAACAGGGCATTTATCTGAACAGCTAGGTACACCAGACCCGGACGATCAGACCGACGATCAAAGTTGGTGTTTGAATTGGCGGCAAGAAATTCTGAGGATGGCAGTTCCAGATGTCACCTTTATGCCCTACATTAGGCGAGGAACATACGTGTGAAGTGTGGCGTACCTCAATGCAACCTAAAGGTTTTGGTACACTGGCCAGATGTCAGGCACCCTTGGCAGGGGAACCCCTCATGTTATGAATACTGCAACAGTGAAATGGGAGGACATCATTCTCTATGACTGTTTGACACGTGAGCAAAAAAGGCACTTATCATGTCTGTCCTTATGGGAAATTTGACTCTCACAATCACATTTCCTTTTTTTGGATGATATGTACCTACAGTAAACTGTGCT
This sequence comes from Protopterus annectens, assembly GCF_019279795.1. NCBI lineage: Eukaryota > Metazoa > Chordata > Ceratodontiformes > Protopteridae > Protopterus > Protopterus annectens. The sequence goes on along the minus strand of NC_056747.1, from coordinate 1,125,331,128 downwards.
AAAGAAAAGGAAGGGTCCCCAATGGGGTCCTTATCTGCTTAAAGATTTGGTAGTCAGCACCTAGATGTACAACAAACAGACTGAAAATGAAATGGTGTGTTTGAACTGGAGGCAAAGAAGTTCTGAGGGTATAGTACTCATATGTCATTTATATAACCCACACTTTCAAAAGTAGGATATATGTTTGATGTATGGTGCATGGAAGGGCCCAGGCTTTGGTATGCTGGCTGGCCAGATGTACTGATACCCTTGGCAGGATATCCCTAAAGTAAGGAATAATGCAACAGTGATTAAGGAAGGAGATCAGAACTGACCAGAAGAAATGAAAAAAGGAACCTCTTGTTAAAGGGATGCAATCCAAATAAATGAAGTTAGCAGGTTTGATTAACAGAATTCAAAACTTTCTGTTTAACTGAAACAAAAACTCCTAAATGTTGGGAATTCTAAGCAATAACATGGTACTGAAAAGGAAAATTTTGCCAATAAGAAATAATTTATTAATAATGTAAAAGGGGAAGAAACATTATCTGGATAGTATCCTAAACCCATCTCTGTTAAAACAGAAAAGTCAAGTAAAGGGTGGCTCTAAGAAAAATATATGTCCATTCATCCATTCATTGATTCATCCATCCACAACCCCTTTTCCCATTTTTTCACATGGTGTCAGTTCAACAGCGATAATCATCTAAAGCCAAGGTTCACAGCACCATGTGGGCCAGGCATGCCATGGTCAGAAACATATATGTAGCAGTGAGGAAAAAAGAAAGCCAAATACAACTTTTGTTTACAACTATCATTTGCAGAGAAGACTCAGTTATTGAAGTACCAATGTCATGCCAGAAAGGAAGCTGAACCTTTCACTTTGAAACAAATAACTGAGGAGAATGATTCAAATTTAGCAGACCTACAGGTGAATCATATTAACTTAAAAAAGCTCAGTAGAAAGACTATACTTTATGGACAGCAAGGGAGATAACAGAATTGATAGTGAGAGATAATAAAGAACAAGTTGAACCTACTTTTTATCCCTACTTTGAACTAAAAGGATGATCTGTTACTTAAGGCAAGCAAGGACAAATAAACAACTGCACACCTGTTACTCATACCAAAAGTCTTATAGGACATTAGTTGTAACATTACAAAGACATACATCTGGAACATTTCGTTCCAAGTCAGACGTTCCAGGTAAACAAATGTTTAATAAATAATAAAATAAATAAATAAATATAAAACATGAAGATAGTCATGTACTTGGAGGTCACTACGGAATGGATACAACTAAGGCATGACTATGATTTTATTGCTCAGGAATTATAAAAATAAAGAGGAATATTTTTTCCATCATTTCCAGAATGTACAAAAAAAAAGATCCTCACAAATTTCACAGCTCCACTGATTCCAAAGCATATTACTGATATGTCATTTGAGCACACTGCTGTGGACATTATTGGACCATTGGTAAGATCTCACAGTGGGTATCAATATATCTTGTTCACAGTAGACTGCTCCTCAAAATGTCCAGAACCTGTACCACTACTTAACAAAATGCCAAGTCTATTGACAGACAACTGGTGCTATTACTCTCTGAAATGCCTATTACTAAAGAGACATTTACCAACCATGGCAAAACCTTTATGCCAAGAACTATACCTCAGTTGAGGCAGTGTTTTCAGATGAAATAGTTAATGACATCAGTTTACCAGTCACAAATTAATGATTTAGCAGAAAAGTGCGACAAGCCACTGAAATTCATATTAAGAAAAATAACTGAAGCAGATGTAAGAACTTGCTTATTCTTTACAATAAAACAGGTGCCCCACATATCTACGGGGTTTACACCTTTTAAACTCTTGTACTATAGTTGTGCAAGATGTCTGCTTGATATAGTTAAAGAGACCTGGCAAGAAGAGGAAATACTGTTCAAATGTATTATAGAGCACTACACTAACTTACATGAAAGAATTACAGTAGTGATGACCACAATGAAAGAGAACATGTTAAAAGGTAAGGAAATGCAGACAGGAATGCTAAAAGGAGAGAATTCTAAACAGGAGACCATGTTTAGGTACTTGTGCCATCAGCTGAAAAAAAGAAGTTATGTCTTACCATAACGTTCCATCTGTGTTGTAGATCTTTATTCATTCATTACTGTTAGGACTTCGGTTCCACCCACGGAACCGACACGGCCATTACCAAGCTTGCACCAGCCAAGAACTCTCAGCTAAAACCTACCCACAATGCCCCTCATAGTCTCTTCAGATCGAGTTTGCCCGCCATTACAGTACAGAAGTAATAATAGTGATAGTAGGAGGCTCTGTCTGAGCAGATACCTTAACTAAAAGGAAATCCTAAAGTCCACCAGGAGTCCAAGCAGGGGGAAGGAGGACGGGAAGTAATGAATGAATAAAGATCTACAACACAGACAGAACGTTATGGTAAGACACAACTTCTTTATCTGATGTTGCAAATCTTTATTCATTCCTTACTGTTAGGACTGAGTCCCCAGCTACTTGAGTCCTGGGTGGTCCTAAGGAAGGACATTCCTGAGCACCATAGAACCAAAAGATGCTCATCCCCTGGAGGCCAGATCCAATTTGTAATGATTGATAAAGGTATGAGATCTTGCCCAAGTGGCTTCTGCAAGCACAGATATCATCCATAGAGGCTCTGGAATGAAATGCCACTGAAGTAGCCATCGATCTAGTAGAGCGAGCCTTTATTCTGGAAGGTAAAGACACTTTGTATTGATGGTAGATGAAAGTAATGGTGTTTCTGAGCCAAGAGGATAAAGTCATTTTGGAAACAGGCTTACCCAATCTGGGTCCTGCAAAACCCACAAACGATTGATCCGTTTTCCTGAAAGATTTAGTTTTGTCCAAGTAGAAACGAAGTTGCCTATGAACATCGAGGGTATGCAGAAGGTATTCCTCTCTACTTGAATGGTGAGGAAAGAAAACCGGCAAGTCAACAGATTGATTAACAGAAAAAACAAAAATGACCTTGGGCAAAAGGGAGGGGTCAGTATGTACAGACACTCTTTCCCTATGAAAAATCAAGTAAGGTCAAGACCTGCAACTCAGATACTCTTCTCGCTGAGGTAAGGCCTTCTAGAAGCAGAGTTTTCCAAGACAAAAATTATATATCATAGGAGTTAGAAGGCTCGAAGGGAGAACTTGTTAATGACTGAAGCACCAAAGTCAAGTCCCATGGCTCTATAGGAGGCTTGATCGGAGGTTTAATATGTAATACTCCTTTCATGTAGGTCTTGCACAGTCGGTGTGACATAGATGAATTGTCAATTCCATTGTGAAAATTTGCAATAGCTGCTAAATGCACTGTAACTGTTGATGCTGAAGCTCGTGCGAGCAAAAGGGTAGTCAAGTATTGTAGGATCTTCTGAATAGATATGGAAAAGAGATCTATGTTATGTTCTTTGTCCCATCTAGAGAACCTAGTCCACTTACTAGAATCAATTTTTTTGGTGGAAGGTTTGTGCAAAGCCAGAAGAATCTCGCGAACAGGGGATGAAATATCAAGTAGCCCGGCAATCATCGGAAGTGGAAAAACAAAGGTTTGAGCTTGAGGCTGTGGAAATTTGGGTGAATCAGTCCCTGAGGATAAGACAGCAGACCTTGGGATTGATCCAGGATCCACGGGCTGTGAATCAGGTGAGGCCATAGGAAAGGGAACTAGACTTGACGGGGCCAATAAGGGCCAATGAGGATCACTTTACTTCTCGACCTTTGAGCTTTCTGGAGGAATTTTGGGGTTGAGGGGAAATGAGGGAAAGGCATACAGCAGACCCGGGGGTCAATCGTGTCTCAGAGCATCCCTCTGTGACTCCCCCTGAGGGGGGGATCAGAGCAAAATAGCTTCTGCATTTGTGTTTAGGGGAGAAGCAAACAGGTCGCAGCAAGGCCTGCCCCAATGGCGGAAGACCTGATCTGCTATTATAGGATTGAGGGACCACTAGTAAGGCATCAGAATGTTCTGCTCAGATTGTCCGCAATAAGATTGGAACTTCCGGGAATGTGCATTGCTATGAGAAAGCAGTTGGAAACCATCGCCCAATGCCAAATTCTTATGGCTTCCCAACACAGGGGGTGAGACCTGGTTCTGCCTTGTTTGTTGATATACCAGATGTCTGACATGTTGTCCAATTGAATTGCAATAGTCACGGAAGGAAGGGATGTGTGGAATGCTTGCAACGCTAAGAGAACTGTCCGCAATTCCAGGACATTTATGTGCAAATTGGCCTCCATGGGGGACTAGGTGCCTTGGACTGTCTTTCCCTGGAAATGCCCCCCCCACCCTAACAGGGAAGTGTCCGTGGTCATCGTGGCCCTGGGCTGGGGGAGACAGAATGGTCAACACCAAAGATTTGATTCTGGCTTCATCCACCAAAGCATTTGTTTCTTGCAAAGATTTGTCAGGTGTATCATGTGGTCGAGTAGGTGAGTTAAGATCAACCATTGTGATGAGAGGAGCCACTGCAATAGTCTCATGTGCAACCTCGCTAGTGGTACCAAGGTAATGGTTGCTGCCATTGAGCCCAATAGTTGCAGTACAAGATGTGCTGGTACAAATGTCTGCAGGAGGAGGACTTGAATCTGGTTTCTTATTTTTGAAAGCCTGTGAGGAGGGAGAGAAGCTTGACAGTACGTTGTGTTGAAGATCGCTCCAATGAATTCCAGTGTTCTTGATGGGGGACATGTGCGATTTGTCCATGTTGATCGTGATAGCCAGGCGAAGAGCAAAGCCTTGAGTGTAAGACAGACTGAGAATGAGAAGATTCCTGGATGTGGCGGTAAGGAGCCAATTGTCTAGATATGGAAACACCTGGAATCCTTTTAGTCGGAGATGAGCTACTACGACTGCCATGCATTTGGTGAACACTCTGGGGGCTGTCCAGAGACCAAAGGGCAGTACCCTGAACTGGTGATGATTGTCTCCCAGCTGGAAACGGAGAAAACTCCAGGAGTGTTTGTCCATCTTTGTGTGGTAATATGCATCCTGGAGGTCTACAGAGAGCATCCAGTTGTCCTTCTCCAGAAAGGTGAAAACGGATTGTATCGTGACCATCCGTAATTTTTGAGGTTTGATGAATTTGTTTAGTAAACTGAGATCCAGGATTGGTCTCCAGTCCCCTGTCTTTTTTGGCACTAAAAATAACTTCGAGTAAAAGCCAGATCCTCTTTGGTCTGATGGGACTGATTGGATGACTCTTTTTCTTAGCAGCTTTTCGATTTCTAAGACTGCAACTTCCCTCTGACCAAGTGGGATGTCGGGGATTCGTTTCACAGGACTGGTCTAGGGCTGAGGTCGAAAGGGATATGATAGCCTCTGGATATTACCCTCTGCATCCACGCATCCATTGTTATGAGCTGCCAGGCCTGTAAATGCAGGAAAAATTGACCCCCGAATGCTTCCAGAGGAAAGCAATCGGGCTGCTGTTCAGGAGCGCTGGAAGGATCTGCCAGAGAAGGAATCTCTAGTGGCCTGGTTATGCGGACCCCCTCTGCACCGAAAGGGGCATCTTCCAAATGAGCTGCCCCCTCTGTCCCGGTGGGATTGCTCTTCACAAGTGTCACAAAAAGATCCTTGGGACTTCTTGAACCACAATTTTCCTCTCCTCTGATTCCTGGAGTAGGACTCCTGGGGGGGTGGGAAAACGTATGCCCACAGCAGATAAGGTCCTTCCGTCCTTCTCACTACATGAAAGTGTGTCTCTTCCTTTGGGACCAAAAAGGGAAGACTCGTCAACAGATGCATTGACAAAGGAAGATTTAAAGAGGTCTGCGAAATCACACAAACGCATCCAACATGTCGTCTCATAATGATGCCTGATGCGGCTGCTCGAACTGCCCCCTCAGTAGTGTGAGAAGTCAAGCGCGAGGAGTTTGAGATTGATTCCAAGGTAGCTAGCTGAGAGGCAACAGTATTACGCACCTCCTCAGGCAGTACCTCCACCAACGAGGCAGAAATTTCAATAGGTCTCTTTGGAGGCGAGTAAAGTGTGCCAGGTAATTCAGCGACCGGATGGCAAAGGGCGCTGAAGTGTAGGTCCGCTTCCCCAGTCTGTCCATAGTCTGAGACTCCCTGTTCGGGGAATGAACAGTGGAACTATCTTCTGCCAGTTCCTTCTTGGTGGCCACCACCACAACCATGGAATCGACTACCATTTGTATGGACCAACTAGGCTGGTCTTCTGGGGTGGACAAAATTTTATCTGGCCTCCGGGGGACGGATTCTATGTTGTCCAGGGCCTTCCAGGCACGCTGCACAATAAGTCGAATGAGCTCATCTGCAGGTGGGGTCACCCAGAAAGTAGATGGCCAAGCACGAAAAGCCTGCAAGAACATCAATTCCTCCGAAGAAGGGTTGGACTGCTTCCAGTCTCCCCTCTGCTTGAGGATATTGGGAATGTCTCCAAATGAGACATCTTCCGGGAGACACTGTGGGGACCCTTCTCCCTCATCGCAATTGGTTTCTTCAGTGAAGGATTCCTCAGGGGAGTCAAGATGCTTACTCTTGCAAAGTTTCTTCTGGGGTGGCTCCCCAGTGGGATCTTCTGAGGAGGACTCTGGAGAGAGGGTTCCCTTGGGGGGCAAGCCTTGTGGCTCCTGTGCTTGAGATTCCAGAGTAGGAGGGTGAGACAGCAGCAAGCTAGGGGGGGGGGGGGGTTCTGGTTCTGATGCCAGTGGTGTCAACTATGAGCCTGTTGAAGCAAGGACCCTCTCCATCACCTGAAAACCAGGCCCACCCAAGGAGGGATGGCAGCCCGGAACCAAGAAGGACAACCTCAGGACCGGAGTCACACCCCACTTCAAGGAGCCTGCCTCCAGGTGATTAGCTCTGAGAGGACCAGCAGCTGCTGGGAGAGCCGTGGCCGTAGACTGAGCCACAGAAAAAATCGGCGCTGAACTAGGTGCCATGGTGCCGACAGCCCAATCAATGCTCCGAGAGTGCCCCAGTTCCAAAAGAGCCGTGGCGCCAAGAGTAATAGGTGCCGAAAGGGAAGCCTCTGCTGTCAGCACCAAGACAGTATGTATCGGGATGGCCATCGGTACCAAAGTGTCTGAAACCTGGGTGGAGGTCGGAGGAGGATAGATAGAAGAATACGCCATGAAAGCTTCTGCTCCAAGGGGGAGGGAAGACCTGGTCTGGGTGGTTAATCCTCTAGCTGCCAGACGCTGGTCCACATACCTCACTACATCTTGTTCCGAAAGACTCGTGGTAGACCTGAAGGACGCTGCAAATGAGGGGTCTGGTCTCTCAGGAAAGGGACTAAATTGCTGCCCCAGAAAGGGATCATAAGAAGGAGAATATCTAGTTCTTGGAAGGTGCTCTATTTTTGGAACCAAAAGAGTCATTACCAGAGGAGCCATGTAAGACATTGGTACCGTGGTCAGGGAAGGTGCCGATGCAGGCACAGTAGTTGGGGCCTGTGTCACAAACAAGGTCGGCACTGTGGGAGATGGTGTTGAGGTCGGTACAGTAGAAGGAGTCTGAGTCAAAATCAAAGGTGGCACCGAGGGAAAAGACAAGGATCCTGGTGCCGAAGTTGCCTGTGCCGACGGTGCGGGAGAAGCCCGGTGTCGACTCAGTTCCAAGGAGGATGGGGATGTCGGAACTGAAAGACTCCGTTTCTCCTTATGTCTTTTAACATCTTTATGCTTAGGAGGTGGTAAGACCTCTGTCCCAGATAGAGACTCCACAAAGGGTGATTTTAACATACCCTTAAGGATACGTTTGTTCTTGCGTTCAGCCAACGTACGGTTGCTGAAGCTAGAACAAATGTTGCAATTAACATTAAGGTGGTCTACGCCCAGACAGTAAACACACCGAGTGTGACCATCAGAATTGGCCAACTTACACCCACACTTATCACATTGTTTGAAACCAAGCTTGGCCTTATCCGCCATAATAGAAAGTATACCACACTAACCACACAACAAAATTAAATAACTAACAACAAGACAAGAGAAAACACTTTTTTTTTAAGATAAGAGGAAAGAGTACCAACAATGGTACTAAGAAACACCAAAGGTAAGAGAGGGCCTACTAAGGCAGGGAGAGGGAGCAGTACCAACAATGGTACAAAGAACTACCAAAGGTAGTGGGTAGGGCTTAGTCAGGAAAGAATAAAGTAGAGATAGAAAAGGACGACAAGAAAAAAACTGTCTTACAACACACTAGAATCGAGAAAAAAACACAAAAAGCTAACACTTAGCTGAGAGAAGGCTTGGCACGTCTGACGAGGAACACGACAAATGAGATCTCAAGAGACTATGAGAGGGGCATTGTGGGTAGGGCTTAGCTGAGAGTTTTTGGCTGTCTGGAACTTGGTAACGGCCTTGTTGGTTCTGAGGACGGAATCCGAAGTCCTAATAGGAATGAATATTTACAACATCAGATATGTTTTACCTAAGTGGCAAGGTTTATTTAAAATCTTAAAATCAGGTAATTACACTATCAATAAAAATCATAAAACAGAGGCATAACTAAGTTATCACATCAGTGTAGTAAAATAATATAAAGAAACTGAATAGTAGTAGTGTGTTGTGGCACTGTAGTAGGAAATATTTGGTGTGAGCCATGCAGTCATGAAAGGAACCTATTCCTATTGTACAGATAGGTGAGCTTTTATCTAGGACACGAGTTGATCTGAGCTCTAAACTTAAAAGGAGAGAGACATAGTCTGCTTAAAACCATCCATACTGATGTCTATGGATAAATTCTTCGTGCATCTGTTTGTCAGAGCCACTAATAGTACACTGGAAAAGCCTTTCAAGGAGCTGTCCAAACCAGCAATCAAGTTCTTGTGTGTCACCCATCCTATAAAATGGGAAAATGATATCTTCTTTCCAGGATTTGAGGAAATTGTTTTTCTTGATATTCCCTGAATTGCCAAGTCAATAGTACTACCTACTTGTCTTCAGGATTACCAGCTGTTTGTCTGTCTATCTACGTCTTTTCCAATCTTCTCAAGTCCTGGGGCCCAAATTCCTTTTAAATGCTAGATGTCTCACCATAACTACAGAGACTTGTACTAAAGTCTGCTTTATTATTAGCCAACTCTTGATTTTCCCTTGGGCTTCTGTCTGATGCTCCTGTACCAAATTTTTCTTTGAAACAAAAAAACAACCACATAGCCTACACTGGTGGGACAGTGGGGTAAAACCCCAAGTACAGTCCAGGAGATCCAGGTTTTGATTAGTTGCTTGATGGCGTTGGCCCTTAAGGAGGATGGGCATGTACATCTGGAGGGATTGTGGCTGCTGCTGCTTTTCTCACTTCGCTGTTCTAAGACGATGCCCAACTGGAGTGCAAAGACCTGCCATGATGTGGGAACCTGGTGTCAGCTACACATAGGGGTTACTAACCACACTGATGACAACAGCCTCTGCTGGCAAATGTGAAGCAGCACATATGCATAGGCAGAGGGGCACAGGTGACCCCTGTGGTGATGTAAAAGTCCATGTCACCACCAGGGCTGAGGTTAGTCCAGAAAGGAAAAATGCTCTTTTATATATTTTAAAAGAAAAATGCTCTTGACGTCGGAATACTGGCAAGAGTCCAAAGCACACTCACAGTTGCCTGGATTATGCCCCCCTCCCCTGATACTGTAGTGTCTGATTCAGGGGAAGACTGATGGTAGGAAGGCATGTTGGCAAAAATGATGCAGGAAAAAATTAACCACATCATTCATACCATCTGTGAGCTAATCTCCTGGTCTTGAGCACCAACTAATACATTAATCCACTCAAGTCCCAATTTTTTTAGACACCTTTATTAAATTATCACTTAAGCCACAGGTGTACATACATAAACAGAAAAGAAAAAAAACACCAAATTACCATTTTCCCATTTATATACATTATATATTACCTGTATGCTTTCTTTCTTCATTAACAGCTATCATTCAGTCCAACATTACATAAATTGCTCAATTCCTGCCTTCCCTTAAACATCACCCTTCCTCCATAACGTTATTCTGCATGTATTATTCCCAAAATTTCCATTTATTTCTATATAATTCATTCCTCCTCTTTTATAAAGAAATCACTTCAGGTCTTTCACTACTTTTACAATATTCAGTACTTCAAATACAGTTGGTTTAGGTTTTGATTTCCATTTTCGAGTAATTGCTTTTTTGGTAGCCAATAGAATTAAAAGTTATGTACTTAACATAACTAGGCATCTGTGTTGTCCATTTTCATTCTTTCTCAATGTATGGGTTCAGATCCAACCCTTGGATCTGACTCAGCCACATATTCCAGACTTTGGACCCAGTTATTGAGCTCCTCTCTCTACCAATAGTGCTCTACTCCATCTCCATTGCTTCAGATTGAGTTTGTTGCCATATATCCCTATAGTTAGACAGAGACAGATATAGCTTGATAGAAAAGGCAGTTCTCAAACCTGCAACTGTAGGTTCCAAATACAGTCCAATAGATCTCTCCAAATATAAACAACACAGATGCCTAATTATGGTAAGTATGTAACTTTTAAATCTGATGTTTTCCTTTTCATTCTTTCTCAACATACAGGACAGAGTCAGACAGCTCTGTTTCTAGAATTTGTAATGAGTAACAAAAGTATGACCATTGGACCATGTAGCTGCAGCAAAAATATTGTCAATGCATGTTCTTTACCAAAAGACAAATGATTTAGCCATGGATCTGGCTGAACGAGCCTTCGGAGGTTTAGATAATGTCATACATCTCTGAGAATAAATCCAAGAAATACAGTTTATTATCCATTCCACTAAACTAACTTTAGAGACTGAACAAACCAGCCTTTTTGGCAAAAAAGAAGCCAAAAGCTGCTCTGATTTTCTGATGTTTTTGTCCTGTAATGATAAAACATAGTTGTCTGTGCACATCAAGGAGATGCAGCATGTACTCTCCTTTATATGAAAGATTTGGGAAGAAAACTGGTAAGTGAATGGCTTGGTTAATGTTGCTTTCAGAAGCCACTTTAGGTAAAAAGGAAGGGTTAGTCCTGAAAAATGATATTTCAGATATTCTCTTTGTAGAAGTAATGGCTACTCAGAAAACTGTTTTCCATTAAGGAATTTCAAATCAGATTTAGCTGAAGGTTCAAAAGGTTTCTGCGTTAGACCTTGTAGGACAACAGGCAGATCCCAAGGTGGTCAGTGATCCTTTATCAGAGGCCTTGAAGAAAATACCTTTCATGAAAGCTTTACACAGTTTAGATGAAGCCAGGGAAAAATATCTGTTCCCTGTGTGAAAATTGGAAACTGCTGCCAGCTGAAGTTTAACTGTAGAAAAAATAGTTCCTTCTTCAAAAAGAGTTGTCAAAAACTAGAGAATGGCAGATATTTGGGCAAAAGAAGGATCAACTTCCTTATTTAAAGCCCAAAGGGAGAATCTTTTCCATTTGCTTTTGTATACTTTTTTTGGTAGGTTCATTTTGAGAAGCCAAAATAATGTCACATACAGGGGAAGAAAGCTTGGGCTGCCTTAACTATTACTGGAAGTGGAGAAACCATGCAGTATGTTGGGATGCTGGATCCCTGATGGGTAAGAAAGGAGATCCAGAGTTGTCTCCAGTATCCATGGAGGATAACAAAGATGAGACCGCAGGAAGGGGAATCATACTTGCCAAGGCCAGAAAGGGTCAATAAGAATTACTGAGCTCTTCAACCGACTTGCTTTCTGTAAAAATTTGGGGCTCAAGAGAAGAGGAGGGTAAGCATAAAGGAGACCCAAGGGCTAAGAGTGGAATAGAGCATCTCTCTGAGACTCCCTCTCAACTTGTTTTTGTGGGCAGTGGCAAATAAGTCACAGCAAGGTTGGCCCCAATGCCGGAAGCTCCTCTCTGCCATTGACTGACTGAGAGACCACTCGTGAGGCATCAAAATGGATCTGCTTAGTTTGCCTGCTAGCACACTGGTTTTCCCTGGAACATACATCGCAATTAGGAAGTGGTCTGATGAGATCGCTCATTCCCATACTCTCAAGGTCTCTATGCAACGGGGATAAGATTGAGTTCCTCCTTGTTTGCTGATGTACCAGAATACAGACATGTTGCTGGTCTGAACTGCAAGAGTCCTTAAGGGGACAGCATTTTGAAATGCCTGCAACGTTAATAGGACTGCTCTCATCTCTGGAACACTGATATGCAACTTGTCTCTTGGGGGACCACATGCCTTAGACCATTCATCCCAAAAAATTCAACCCCACCCCAGATGAGAAATGTCTGTGGTCACTGTGGCCATCAGGGTTGGTAGAACAAAAGGTCTGCCTAGATGAAGATCATACAACTGTATCCACCATCATATGTGTCATTTGCAAACTGGGGTGAGCTTGACTGGAAAAGATAGGGGCTAATACAGAATAGACCACTGTACAGCTAGAGTCCATTGGATAACTTGCATAAAGAAATGTGCCAAAGAAAGTAGTACTATGGCTGCCACCATGGGACCTAGTGCTTTAAGTACTGACCTTGCCAAAGGAGATGGATGGGAAAGGACAAGAAGAACTTGGCTTCTGATAGTGGAAATTAGATGAGGAGGAAAGATGCTATTTGTGTTGTTGTATCTAGAAGTGAACTGATGACCTCTAGGCTCTGGACTTGTGTTAGGTTTGACTTGGCATGATTTATTGTTATACCCAGTGATTTGCAAATTTGGAGCAAATAGTCCCTGACATGTAGAAGGAGATGCTTAGAGGAGGTGGTGAGGAGTCAGTCATCTAGATAAGGAAATACCTGGAATCCCTTCAGTCTCAAATGAGCTGCCACTACTGCCATGCATTTGGTAAACACCATGGGGGATGTGGAGAGTCCAAAGGGTAGGGCTCTGAATAGGTAATGACTGGCTCCAGACTGAAAGTGTAAATGTCTTCTGGATCACCTGTCTATTTTGATATTACAGTACACATGCTGAAGACCTATACAGCACATTCAATTGTCCTTGTGAAGAAAAGGTAGGATGGACCGGACCATGACCATTCAGAAGTTTACTTTCTTCACATACTGATTCAAATTGCTTAGATCCAAAATGGGTCTGAGGTCCCCGTCTTCTTTAGCAGTAAAAGAAGCGTGAATAAGTTCAAAATCCTATTTGGTCTGATGGGACCTTTTGGATGACTCTTTTGTCTAGCAGCTTTTTGATTTCTTGTGATGCTGCCTTCGTTTGACTGGATGAAACATTAGGAAGTTTCTTCCTTTTGCAAGATGGAAGAAGGAAAAATGGTATGTAATAACCCCTGGATATTATTCTAGCACCCATGTGGCTTGTGTTATACTTGCCAGGTGTCTAGGTGCAAAGAAGACTGACCCCCAACTGCCTCCAGAATTGGACAATCGGGCAGCACTTCAGGAGCGGTGAAAGTGCCTGTCTGAAAATAATCTCTGAAGCCCTGGTTCTGCACATCTCCACTGCCTCTAGGGCAATGTCAACCATTTAAATTTTCTCCTCTGCAGGAATTGTCACTGTGCGGATCTTGGAAAGGTCCCTGATATCTTCAGACAACATCTTACCATCTCTCTGATTCTTGTAAAAGTTTTGCTGAGGCATAGAAAACTTGATTCCCATGGCAGAGAGAGCCTTTCCATCTGGTGGCCCAAATAAAAAAGTGCCATCGAATAGGGCACAGATAAAGGACGTCTTAAAAGGTTCTGCAAAGTTGCAAAGCCGCATCCAGGCATGTCTCCTTATGGCAATGCCTGAACCAGAGGCTAGTGAGGTTCCTTCAGCAGTGTGAGAAATCAACCTCATTGAAGTATTTAATATCGATACGAGAGTGACCAGTTGCAGGCATGTTCTTTTGAAGTCCTCAGCAGATATGGATTCTGAGACAGTATTTGAAAGCTCTTTGGTCAAATCTCTCTGAAGCCTAGTAAAATATGTCAGGTAATTTAGTGACCTCAGGGCAAAGATTGAGAAGGCAAAGACTTGCTTGACAAATCTGTCTAAAACTCTAGACTTCCTGTTCAGCAGATGAATAGCAGGGCTCTGTTCTGCTAGCTATTTTTTGGTGGCTGCCACCACCACCATAGCATCAACTGGGACTCTGCCCCAGCAGAGTCTATCTGTCAGTGGGGCTAAAATTTGTCAGATCTTTTGGGAATGGGTTAGACAGTATCCAGTTCCTTCCAAGCCGAACAGGAAACCAAATCAATACGTTCACTGGCCGGGATGGGGGTGTTAAAGTAACCCAAGACATAGAGAGGCCAGAACCAAAAGCCTCCGAAAATGCTACTGATTGTTCTGGTGAGGGGCTTTGGGAAGACCAGCCACCTTTCTGCTTTAGGATTTCTAAAATACCTTCAAAGGAGATGTCATCCAGTCGTGATTTCGGTGACCTTTCTCCTTCATCAAAATCAGTATCCTACACGAGGGACTCCGCCAGGTAGTTAATTTCCCTCTTTTTGTATGTTCTCTTCTGATGCACCTCCTCCTTGGGGTGTTAAGGCGAGGTATCAGAAGAGAAGGGAAGTTCCTCTAATGGAACTGGCTGAACACTTATTGGAACTGACTGTCCCTGTGGAATAGGTCTGATCAAATCAGAGCTCGTAACCAATGAGAGAAAAGGGGTAGGATCCAAAACACGACAGGGCAGTTATCTTTGGAGAGAAAAAGTCCTTTCCACCACCACAAGAGCTGACGGACCCAGAGAGGCTTCAATCTGCCGTCTCGGAGTAGAAACTCCTGATGAAAGCAGGTCAAGACCTCCTTCGGATCATTGCCTTGGGGATGGAACCAGGTCCAAACTGTCCAGGGCCAAGGCTCCAAGGGGAAGGGACAAAACTGACAAAATTTTAGCAGAACCTATCCCCATCAGATCCAAAGCCAACACTTTGGCTATGAGACCCATTCCAATCTGAATGTATTGGAGCAGAACTAGTCAAGGATACAGCTGGAGTGGAGAAAAAAGCTTTCCTTGGATCTGACACTGGATCTCATGGGGATTTCAGATCCTGGGACTCCAAAACCACTGGATGGATCTGAGAAGGACAGAAAACAGTTTTTGATGAAGTAGGCATTCAATCTTTTGATTCTAGCCCAGCTTTCCTTTTAATCCAGCCTTCATAAAATACAGTTGTACAAGTTGCACTTATCCATAACAGAAGATGTTTGAATTTTTCATTGCTACAGTAGCCCTTAGGCTATATGGGTTGTTTCCTACATAAGAACAACAACCAACCTGCTTCAAAAAGCTCTGTTTCCACCCACTCCTTAACTCCAACTGCTGACTGGCTAAACTCAAGAAGGGAAATCAGCAGCCAGAGTGAAGCTTTCTTCAGAACTTTCTTGTCCATATAATGAGAGAAGAACCTAACAATGCTGAAATGACCAATCAATAATAACCATAAAACATGTAAAATAAAGCCAAACACATTCCAACTGTATATAAAAACTACAACTAAATACAATAGAAGGGGAATGGAGGGTAGGTGCTGCTACTGCCGCAGTGAGGAATTTGAACATCTACAGTACTATGTTCATAATGTCTACTGCTGCAGTAGCCCTTAGGCTGTATGGATTGAATACAAAAGCCTATCCATCCAGGGAGGAGGAAGGATATGGATCTAGGAGCCCCTGAAAAATGGTGCTAGCAAAGTCTGACCTTGACCTAAAAAAGGAATCAAGTCTGAAATGCTTCATAAAAGTATGTACAGAGAACCATGTAGCTGCTTCTAAAATGATTCTAGAGTCTATCACTTTTCAGCATGCCATCAAAGAATTCATTAAATTAATTACAAATTATTTTCATTATTTTATTCAGTATAATGCCACCTCTGGCATGTATCTGTTCGGAGACATGAACAACTGAAACACACACAGAGATACCTTACTAAAAGGATACAAAGCCTAAACATGTCCTTCATGAACCAGCTCAATGCCCTTTCACTTTACTTGGCATCCTACAGACCTCTAAGAGGTAACGTGTCCGGTATACAAAGCATCCTCCAACTCATTATAGATGGATTTACTGAATATCAGCAAATCAAATGGCATCAGAAACACTCAGTCTAGGGATCTAAACCTCTTCTGCGATATTTATTTATTTATTTATTATTTACTTATTCATTTATTTGCATTTGTTGACCAGGAGAATACACTGGGTCGTAGAGACCCGTTTTCAGTGGAGGCCCAGGGAGGAAAGCTCAGCAAGAAGTTACATTAACAATCATAGCGAAAGAGAGTTACATAATAGACAAAATTCAGAGTCAGAAAAATTAGAGTAACATTATAGTAAGCCACAGGCTTTCTTTTATCTGTAACATTCATTGCAAAAGAAAATGAATAATAAGAGAGGTTACATATTTACAGAAGTATTCAGTTTAAAAAACATTATAGTAAGCTATAGGTTTTCATGTGTAACATTCATCGCAAAAGAAAGGGAGATTACCTAGTAGATAGATAGGTAATCTATATATACACATTTAAAACAATTCTGGCAGAGAAAATACACATTAGATAGTAATGTATCTTTTGAGTATTCTGTGAAAAAAAAAGAGAAGAATAAAAAATGTTTAGAACATTCACAGAGAGGGTATAGGATCTTATGAGTTAGGGGGTGCTTAGGTAGGAGCATGAGAAGGTCATTTCCATTTGGAGGACAGGTGTGTGAGCAGGTGGGTCTTGACGTTGTTGTGGTTAGACATGTTGCATAGTGGAGAGGGGAGAGAGTTACATAGTTTAGCTATGGTGCAGGCTAGTTGTAGTTGGCCAGGGGGATGAGAGGGTTTGTGCACTTGTAGGAGATTTTGGCTCTCAGATCTTAGGGAGCGGGAGGGTGTATAGGGTACTAGGGCTGTAGCCAGGGATGGACAGTCTGCTGGTTTGAAGATGAGCTTGTGGATAGTGGTAAGTTGCAGATATCTGAGGTAGTTGGGGAGTTCTAGCCATTTGAGGAGAGTGGCAGTGATGACATGAATTTTTGGTGTTGATTGCAAATTTGCTAATTTTGTGGTAGCAGGATTCGAGTTTGGAATGTAGGCCTAGTTGGAGGTTGGTAAATAGGGGAGCGCCATACATGAGAAATGAGAGGAGGAAGGTAGTTGCAAGTGTTTGTCTGGTGCAGGGGCTAAGATAATGGTTGTGTCTGTAGAGGAGAACAATTTTTGATGGGTTTTCTTAATAGCTGAGTATATGTGGGAGTCAAACATTTGGTTTTCATCAATGATGATGCCTAGCAGTTTGGTGGTGGGAACTATTTCCAATGGGGTTTTATTTTGGCTTGAAATGCAGAATAGGTTTCTGTCACAAGTGGAGTTTCTAGAGGGGGTAAAAATCATTAGTTTTGCTTTGCTAGCGTTTAGGGCAAGGTGATAGGATTTCACCCAGGATTCTGTTTTAGAAAAGATAAGGTTTTTTTTAGTAGCAGTTCAGAGGAGGAGGAGGCTGAGCAGATGATAGTGGAGTCATCTGCATACTGGATAACAGAGGCTTCAGGGATGGAGAGGTGGAAGTTGATGATAAATATGTTAAAGAGTAGAGGGCATAGTACTGAACTTTGAGGAACGCCGGTGGTTGTAAGTAGAAAAGGAGAGGTAGATTCCCTCCATTGGGCAGCTTGTTGGCAGTTGGATAGGTGGCTGGTGAACCAGGCTAGGGTGGAGGGAGAGAGATGAAAGGATGAGCACTGGAGTAAGGAGTGGGAGATGGTGTTGAATGCCTATGAGAGGTCTAAAAATAGCGATGATACGTATTTGCCCTTGTCGTGTGCTATGTTGATAGTCTCTAGAAAGGAAAGGATGGCAGTCATGGTACTGTGGCTGGGGCAAAAACCATTTTCGGTATGTGAGAGGAGTTTGTTCAGGGTTAGATATTGCATGATTTGTGCATGGATAGTTTTTTTCTAGTATTTTTGAGAGAGGGGAAAGTATGGCTATGGGTCTAAAACTGGTTGTGTCTATGTTTTTGCCGCCTTTGTGTAGTGGGATGATGTATGTGTGGCGCTAGATGGTTGGGAAGTATGATTCCTGTATTGATCTATTTATAAGAATAGATATGGGATAGGCTATGGTTTCAGCAGATTGCTTGAGGAAGGTGGATGGTAGATTGTCTGGTGCGTTACAACAGGGTTTTAGCTTGAGGAGAAGCCTTTTTGTTGTGTTTGTGAGGCTGGGTTTTAAGCTGAAGGGGGAGGTAGGAGGAGGGTGGCTGGTGGGGGGAGGGGAGCAGGAGGGGGGGTCAAGGAAGGAGGAGGATAGTTTTGCTATGCAGTCTATAAAGAATGAGTTGAATTTAGTGGCAGTTTCTAGGCTGGTAAGAGTAGGGTCTGGGCAAGGGTTGCTTTTATTGCCAGGGTGAAGAATAGAGGAAATGGGAGTTCCGAAATTTCAAAATATCAACAGAAATGTTTGAAGGGACAGGTATATTTCGCAAAGGAATCCACTGCTGTGAAACAGACTCCTAATCCAGATAAAACAAAGTTCATCCATGTCCACTCTCATGCACAACATAGATCTATGAATGGGAAACTGAAAAACATAGATCTATGAATGGGGAACTGAAAATTTACCCGAGGACTCCCCCCTGTACTACTAATGGACAGATGCAGCTCCTAAATGCTTTACCCCAAGCATGGGTCCCCTCAAATTATCTTTGGTATGATCCCAGTTATTCTCATTAGAGGTAATATATAATTATTGACCACTGGATGGGTAAAACTAGTCTGCAACTAAATGGGATGGGTTACTTCAAGCACAAAAAGAGAAATTAGTTAGACATAAAATGTCCCACAAGGGCAGCTAGCCTACTAATTACCTATGAACCTATAAGAAGACAAGGCCAAGTAGAATGTACCTTTACACTGCCTGGAATGGATATCCCATAATGGGAATAAAGAAATAAAAATAGCTAAGGACAACCACCTGGAAATTGTCTGTTTAGACACAGGGCGTCCTTTTTTGTCCCCAAAATGAAATAAATAGCTGACCAGCTTTTCTAAAAGGCTATTTTCTGTCAAGATGCCTGTATATGTCCAGAATACGCAGAATCTGTTCTCCCAGGATTTTAAGCATTAAGCAGAAAAATGGAACAGATATGGCTTGATTAAAAGTAAACTCTAAAATGATTTTGGGCTTGAATGAGGAGTTTGTTCTTAAATATACCGTATTTATATGGAAAATCAATAGGGGTCACCCACCATGAGAACTGGGAACTCTGATGTTTTTCTTGCAGATGTCAAGAGCAATGATGAGCACAATTTTCCAAGTTAAGAATGTTACATCAGCTTGATGAGCAGATTCGTAAGGTGAGATAGTCATTTTCTCGAGCACAAATTGGAGATCCTAAGGGGGAGCAACCTGTTTACAAGGAGGACTCAGGTGTGATGCTCCTTTCAGAAATTGTATGACAACAGAGAAGAGGATCAATGGGGAAACATGTTAAAATGGCTGCAAGATGAACCTTTATAGTGGCATAAACAAGACAAGAGGAAAGTAACTTACACAAAAATTTGAGCACCAGTGGTACAAAATCCCACATAGGACCCTAGTTATTGGCTAGGTACCAACCAGAAAATCGTTTCCACTTCCCAACATTAAGATTTTCTAGTAGAAGAAGGCTTTCTTGCCTCTTTTAGTACCTATTGCATGCCGTCATGAAGTAAGTGCCTAAAACGTACTAAAACTGAATCACCCAGGTAGTCGGTCAAAGGTGACTGAAAGTGTGTCAAACTCCCCCGTCTAGTAAGAGTAAATCTAGTCTGTTCCGAAGACTGTGGTAACTGCCCTTGGCAAATTCCAAAAGAAAGAAGAACTAATGTTGCTTGGGCCAAAAGGGGGCCATCATAGGTATTTCTTGGATATCATTTTGAATCTTCAGAATTACTCTGGATACCAGTGGAATTGGTGGAAACGAATAAAGGAACATTCCATTCCAAGGGAATGAAAATATATGTAGCTTCCAGACTTGTTTGCAAAGAGCCCTAGAACAAAACTCATTTATTTCATTCAATTTCCATTCATGAGGGTCTGTCCTTGTCCTGTACAGTGTGTCTGCCACTATGTTTTGCCCTAACAGAATGTAATATGCTTAGAGGGTTTAGAAATGATGAAAACCTAGCTCCCAAGCTATCATTGCCAGCATGCATGTGGGCTATGGCCTTGTACCTCCCTGCTTGTTTACATGGCATATGAATATAATATTGTCTGTGATTAGAGAGACCTGGAGACCAAAGGTGATAGAGAGACTTCAAGGCATGGATCACCAGCCAACAGTTCTTTTAAGCTGAGGTGCTTTGCCCTGTCTGAATGATTCCATAGCCCTTGTACTTTAACCCCTCTGGAAACTGCTCCTCAAGCAAAATCTAATAAATCAGAAGTAACAAACTGGTTTGGGGTCTCAGGAGAGGAAGGAAGATCTGGGTTCAGCTGAATTTGTTGTCTCAGCCAATATAGTTGCCTATTTTATAATGCTCAAAATTGAAATTTGATACTCCAGAGAATGCACATGCTGGGTCCATGTGTTTTTTTAGAAACCAGTGTATCTTTCTCATGTGTAATCTGGCAAGAGGAATCATGAGACTCATACAAGGCATGGCCCTTCTACACACACATACACACACACACACATATATTTTATATATATATATATATATATATATATATATATATATATATATATATATATATATGGTTCCCCTTCAGAAGGTCAAACTGCTGAAATCTCGAAATGCATATGGTCGAGACCATATGCTCAAAATTTCAGAAGCTCGACCTTCTGAATGGGGATCAGCATACAGCACAGAATAGGATATTTCCCTTTCTGTGCTGTAGTGCGATGTCGGAGGTGGAATAAATAAGTAGCGGGGGTGTGGTGGTGCAGGGGGGCTTGCCCCCCCTGCAGAAACATTGTTTTGTGTTTTGTTGTTTTTTTTTTTTATTTCCCTTTCAGAAGGATGAGCTTCTGAAGTTCGAGCATATGGCTTCGGCCATATGCATTTCGAGATTTCAGCCATTCGACCTTCTGAAGGGGAACCATAGATATATATATATATATATATATATATATATATATATAAATATATATATATATATATATATATATATCTAGAACATATAAGTGTATATGTAGGAAATGCAGCCAGAAAGCCATCTGGAGAGTGTTACTTTAGATACAGCCTTTCCATGTTTCTGTTTGGAAAAGGCAACAAATAATTGCTCTGACTTCCTAATATGTTTTAGTTCTACAGAGGTAAAAATGAAGTTGACAGTGAACATCTAGTAAAAGCAAAAAATACAAAAAAGTGCTTGGGCTCGCTGGTAGTGATCGAAAGAATTTATTGACACAAAATCCACTGAAATAAAGTGCTCAAGATGTAGAGCTGTACAATTGTAACATGAACGCTCTTCTAAATTCACCAAATGCTGCGTTTTCGTCAGTATGAAGTCATACTGACGAAAACGCAGCATTTGGTGAATTTAGAAGAGCGTTCATGTTACAATTGTACAGCTCTACATCTTGAGCACTTTATTTCAGTGGATTTTGTGTCAATAAATTCTTTCGATCACTACCAGCGAGCCCAAGCACTTTTTTGTATTTTTTGGTTGTTCAGTAAGTGCTGATATCTAGTAAAAGCAACTGATATTCGCCATTGTTAGAAAAACATGGGATAATACCGGTAGGTTGATGTTTTGATTTATATTAGTTTCGGATGCCACCTTCGGAAGAAAGGAAGCATTGGTTCAAAGAGAAACCCCTTCTGTATGAAAAAATAAAACAGACCACCCTGCAAGAAAGTGCTTGCAGTTCAGAAATTCTTTTGAATGAAGTTACAGCCATCAAAAAAACAGTTTCCAGGTAACAAAGTCTATGTCAACTGAAGCGGCTGGTTCAAAAGAAGGGTGTGTCAATGCTTGTAACATAATGGTTAAATCCCATGGGGGAACAGGATCCCTGAGAAGAAAGGTTCCCTTTAAAAAGGCTCTTGAAATCTTCAGAGATGCTATAGATGAATTGTCCTGGTCTGTGTGAAAGTTTAAAACTGCTGCAAGATGTATCTTGATTGTGGAGTAACTGGAACCAGCATTAAAAAATCTTGCCAGGAATTTTAGAATAGAGGGTACTAGAGTAGAAAAGGGGTCTAGACCTTTGGAATTCACCCATATGTAAAATCTCTTCCATTTGCTATGGTAAAGTTTTGTAGTGGAACTTTTCTGAGAAGCTGTAAGACTGCAGACTGCAGAAGGTGATAGCTTGGGATCTCTGGCTAACATTAAAACTATAGGAACCATGTAGTTAATCTCATGGACATCTGATCCGGAGAAGGCAATCTGGCAGTGTGAGTTAGTAGGTCTGGAAAGTGTTCCAACATCCAAGGAGGATGAACCACAGGATGGCCGCAGGAAAGAAACCATGTATGTTAAGGCAAAAGAAGGCTACGAGGATAAATCCTCCCTTGAAGAATTGTAAAGTAAAAAAGTAGAGTAAAGTAAAATAAAACTTCGTCAATCAGACTGTACAACCATAAGGTGCTGAATGAAATTATGTTCCTTCAAACTCAATGATACACAACACAGACCATTACAAAAAAAACACAAGCACGTAAATCACATAAACAATATACAAGCACATAACACAGAGTCCCAGCCAACTGAAGTTCCATCTCCGCATCAGCAAGTCCCAGTCCAGTTTCACCGATCCAACAAAACAGACATTCAAAAGTCTGGATCAGCACACATCCAAACGGACAGTCAGGTCTCCACCATCTGCCCTCATCCAGGTCAACAACCACAGTCTCCATGATCTCAATCTTAATCCACTTTGACACCAACCTCGTCTCTGCCAGTAACAGTCCAGTTCCACCTTCACAATCCACTCGGATCCAGCACAACACCCTCCGACACCATCCAGCACCTGGTCTCCAACATCCGGTCCTCCAGGTGCGCCTCTCCTCATAAAGGCCTGAACAGCCTCGACCAGGCCAACCACTCCAGCCATTGCCGCCACTCCAACCACTCCAAGCTACCTGAGTTAATCTCGAACAGTTCACCAGTCCAACTGATCCATCGACACCACGGCTGCCTCCTCTCCACACTTGTCCACCAGCGACTCCAGGAAACCAGTCCAACTACAGAAAACTATGGAAAAAGTACAGTTTTGTACCTACCATAAATGTAGATGTCCGATAGGAATGCATCTGCAGTCCTTACAAATGGGTTGTCCTGTCGTCAGGCAGCCCTTCGGTCGGCCGGATTCCAAAGTCTGGGTCTGGCCTCGGCTGGTGTCGCACTTCACCCGATGTCATAGCTGCAGTTGTTCGGGTATAAAGGCATCAGCCGATGCCATTTTCCTCAGTGTTTCTTGCCCCAGATGCCAGGTGCCCTCTAGGAAGGCTAAATTTGGATAAATGCCAATGTTTCCAAATAATAGAGAGCAAACACAAAAAATAAGCATGTATGTACATATATACAAACAAATACACCATAATAGATCCCCCCCCAGCTAGCTATAAGTTGGGCAAATACCCTAGGAGTACCACAGACGGGAAGGCGGGTGGGTAATCCTGACTGCAGATGCATTCCTATCGGACATCTACATTTATGGTAGGTACAAAACTGTACTATGTCCTTCAAGGATGCATCTGCAGTCCTTACAAATGGGTAGAATATCATAGCCAAACTAGGGGAGGAGGAAGGAAGAGATTATGGTGTAGTTAGGATCCCTTGCAAAACAGCAGTGGCAAAACCTGCTCGGGATCTAGAGTATAAAGGTAAATTATAATGCTTGGCAAATGTATGCACGGAGGTTCAAGTAGCAGCCTCTATAATGTCTTTGGTAGCCACTCCTCGTAAGAAAGCTGTGGTAGTGGCTGTAGCCCTTGTAGAGTGAGGCCTGATGTTCTCTGGAGTTGTCTTTCCATGATAGGAGTAACAAAATGTAATGCAATTTCCTATCCACTTGGAGATTGTCTGTTTTGAAATTGCTTTTCCTTCCCTTCCTGTTGCATATGCTACCAGTAGCTGGTCAGTTTTTCTATTGCCCTTGGTCCTGTCCAGGTAGTAGCGTAACTGTCTATGTACATCCAAGGTATGCAACAGTCTTTCTCCCCTGTTCTGTGGGTTGGGGAAGAATGTAGGTAGGTGGATAGCCTGATTTAAAGACATTCTGGATACCACCTTAGGCATAAATGTAGGATTTGTTCTCATGGACACTCTATCTTGATGGAAGATCAGGAAGGGTTGCACTGCCATTAATGCCTGTAGTTCAGATACCCTTCTTGCTGAAGTGATTGCCAGCAGGAAAGCAGTCTTCCATGATAAGTATTATAAGTCTGCTGTTGCTGCTGGTTCGAAAGGAGGAAGTGTCAATTTTTCTAGCACAAAGTTCAAGTCCCATGCTGGCAAAGGTGGTTTCCTAGGAGGTTTTACATTTTTAATTCCTCTCAGAAACTGCCTGAGCAGAGGATGTGAGAAGACAGGAGGATCCACTCTGTATTCTGCTGAAATAGCTGATGCATGTATCTTGATGGAAGAATAGGACAGGCCTGTGTGGAAGAGCTCTGCCAAGTATTCCAGGATGTTGGCTATGTTTACCAGTGACACATCTTCTCCCTTTGCAGTACTCCAAATGAGATATCTTTTCCATTTTGCTGCATAATTTTTTCTTGTTGAGGGTCTGCGAGCCTCAAGGATAATGTCTTTAACCCTTTGGGATAAATTTGGGTTAATTGATCTTATGTGATGTTCCAGGCAGTCAGCTGCAGAGTTTTCAGGTTTGGATGCAGGATGTTGTAGTTGTTCTGTGTTAACAGCAAAGGAACCAGGGGTAGTGTCCATATTTGTTTCCGAGACATGCTCCTTAGTAATGGGTACCAATGTTGTCTTGGCCAGTCTGGAGCTATCAGAATGATCCGTGGACAGTCCTCTTTGATCTTCAATAGCACCTTGTGCATCAAAGGAAGTGGTGGGAATGCATATGCTGTCAGGTTTTTCCAACTGAAAGATAGGGAGTCCACCTTCCAAGCAAGTGGGTGGTACGTCCTTGTGCAGAATTTCTTTAGCTGGTGATTGCATGGGGATGCAAATAAGTCTATTTCTGGGAGTCCCCATTTTCTCGTAATGGCTTTGAAGATGTCCGGATGCAGCATCCATTCGTGGGCATCCGTGGTAGTCCTGCTTAATAGGTCTGCTAGAATGTTTTCTTTTCCCGGTACAAAAATTGCTTGTAACTGAATGTTGTAGCTCAGAGCCACATTCCATAGGTCCAGTGCCATCCGGCATAGAGGGTATGAATGTGTGCCTCCCTGTTTGTTGATGTACCACATAACTGTGGTGTTGTCTGTCCTTATCATCAACTGACCCTCTCGGAGAAATGGTCTGAATGTCTGTATTGCCAATTTTACTGCCAGCATTTCCTTTAGATTTATGTGTAGGTGCAGCTGGTCTTGAGTCCATAAGCCTTGTATGCACTTGTCCAGCATGTGGGCCCCCCAACCGAGGTCTGAGGCGTCCGTCGTGATGGTTTGGCTTGGTTGAATGCTGTAGAGGGGCAATCCTGTGTTTGATTGACAGGCCTGAGCCCACCATAGGAACTCTTGCTTCAGGCATGGGATTATTGGAATTTTGGTTTCTAGGCTGTGCTTGTGTTGAGACCAAAGATTCTTTAGGTACCACTGTAGCTTTCTCATATGCAGTCTGGCATGAGGGACCAGTATTATGCAGGATGCCATGAAGCCCAGGGCTTGCAGTACTTTTCTTGCTGTTAGATGGTTCTGCTTTGTTAATGCCAAGAAGTAGAGAGGTAGTTGCTCTTGCTTTTCTGCAGTTAGGAATGCCATTTGTTTTGAAGTGTCCAGCTCTGCACCCAAAAAGGTTATTCTTTGGGATGGTATCAGTCTTGACTTTTTTATATTGACTGTATATCCCAGGGCTTGTAGCAGATAAATGACTCTTTGTAAGTCTTCTGTTAGCTTGTTTTTGTTGTCCGCTTGTATCAGGCAGTCGTCCAGGTATGGATATATTTGGATTCCCTGAAGCCTGCAATGAGCAATTACTGATGCCAGGCATTTCGTGAACACTCTGGGCGCAGTAGATAAGCCAAAGGGCAATGCTGAGAATTGATAATGCTCTGATCCTGCAAGAAATCTGAGGTATCTTCTGCAATTTGGTCGTATGGGGACGTGCAGGTATGCCTCCTTGAGATCTAGAGTTACCAGCCAAGACTCCTTGCCCAGCATGGGAAGAAGCTGCTGAAGGGTCAGCATTTTGAATTTTGGAACAATGAGGAATGTGTTTAAAGCGGACAGGTCGAGAATAGGCCTCCATTTGTTCTCTTTTCTTGGTACCAGGAAGAGTCTGGAGTAAAATCCCTTTCCTTGCTCCATAGATGGTACCTTTTCCACAGCTCTCATCCTTAATAATTAAGATATTTGTTTTAGAGCTTGTGTCTTTTGATTTGGCGATAGGTTTGGCATTCCTCTCTTCCCTGGTAGAGTATGGAAGTGGAACCTGTAGCCTTGGTCTATTGTCTGTAAAATCCACTTGTCTCTTGTGATGTAATGCCAGTTTATTGAGAATAAGGCTAGCTTTCCGCCTAAGGGTGCTTCTAGTTGTTCCCTGGTAGGCGGTGCCAGAGCCAAGTCACTGTGATTGTCCTGTTGCAGTGGTGGTGGCTGTGTCTGTGCCTCGCTGGTTGTTACCCTGCCACTGGCGTCCCCTGTAGGCACCCCTGGATTGGTTTCTGCCTCTTGATCGCCTATTCCTGCCTCTCTGTGCTTTAGAGGAGTCTGGAAAGGACCAATTTTTGGAGGGCCAATTCCTGCTAAACCTTGGAGGTTGGACCTGTAAGAAATCTTTCACTGTTTGTACAGATTTAGCCTTCTCCTCCATCTTCTTCAGTACCTGTTGTGCAGGAGAACCAAATAAATTGGCCTTGTCCATGGCAGCATCTAATAGTTTTGACTTGACATGGTCCGGTAAGGCCTGTTCTTTCAACCATGCATGCCTTCTGATAACTGTGCCAGTCATGGCTGATCTAAAGGAAGCCTCCAGTGCATCATAGCCGCATTTTAAAGAATGGTTACTAACTTGCTGAATGTTATGTACCATTTCCTGAACATACTTCTTATCAAAAGGTTCATCAGAGGACAGTTTTTTAGTTAACTGGTCAAGCATAAATTCCTGATATTGGATCATATGAAATTGACAGTTCAAGGCCCTAGCTGACAGAGTAGCAGAAGTGTAAACTTTTTTACCCCATCTCTAAGGACCTGGATTCCCTTTCAGAGGGGAGGGGGTTTTTAGCAGAGGTAGTTGCTACAGCCTTAGGCCCCTGGGAGATAGTCTCGGGATCTGCAAAAGGAGCCTTGTATAGATGGTGATGTGTGTCCGGGACCCTGTAGTACCTATCGGGCTTAGCAGGGGCCGGAGGCAATGAATCAGGAGCAGTACAAGCATCATTAAATGCATCATCTACAACAGAAAGAACTGGAGGTATAGCTAAAGGCCTATGTTGTGGTAAATGCAAAAAGGTTCTAAGCCTTTTCCTGGAGTCTGAAAAATCTTGGCCCTGCCACTGAAATTGTTCCCTCATAGCATGCAAGGTTTCCCCAAAGGAAAATTCCT
Organism: Protopterus annectens; assembly: GCF_019279795.1. Taxonomy (NCBI): domain Eukaryota; kingdom Metazoa; phylum Chordata; order Ceratodontiformes; family Protopteridae; genus Protopterus; species Protopterus annectens. The sequence goes on along the minus strand of NC_056747.1, from coordinate 1,125,303,573 downwards.
CAGGTGGAGAGGCAGAAGGAATGGACTCTTCAGCATCAGAGTCTTCGTAAGGGGAATAAGTAGCCTCTGGAGGGTCTGTATTATCTGAATCATCAGAGGAATCATCTGTGGACACTGGCTCAGGGGGCTCCGCTCTAGGCCTCTTCTCTGGAGGTGGATGAGAGGCCCTGTCTGGATGAGGTTGGGATCCCCGGATTAAAGAAATAAGATCCTCTGCCAAGGAAAGCATTTGGGAACTGGAGGTGGGCCTGTGAGAAGGGGTCTTAACAGGCACAGATTTTGTAGCTTTAGCTGCTTTAGCCCTGGCATAGGCCTTAATGGACATGGCTGCAGGAGGCCTAGCAGCTCCACGTGCAGGAGTTGAGATATCCAAGGGAATAGTGTCAGATAAATCCTGAGAAACCGCAACCGCAGGTTGGATTTCAGAAGCCGATTCCACCAGGTTTGAAGAGGCCTCGGTAGAAGGCAAGTTTTCGGCTGAAGGAAGAACCGCTTGCTCGGTTTCAGCCGAAACCGAGACACTCGTGGTTGGCTTAACCGCGGTTTCGGCCGAAACCGCGGACCGCGAGTGTCGGCCCTTTTCCTTGCGTTTTTTGGATATTTGTGAAGTCGGAGGATCCGACGGCATAATATAAGCAAAATCAGAGCCGAAAAACTGTTCAGCAAATTCCGACCGACGTCTAAGCGTCCGTCGGTTAAAAGAAGCACAGGCTAGACAAGCTGCTACGTCGTGGTCTGGGCCTAAACAAGGTAAGCAGTAAGAGTGGAAATCTTTATGAGGTATTTGTTTCCCACAAGTTAAACAGTTATTCACTTTTTCTGACATCGGCTGAGGCAAGAAAGAGTCCCCAACGGGGTACTTAGCTTTTTAGAAGTCTTCGAAGTAGTATTCGGTAGTAGTAATCTCTGGTTCTGACCGACCGGCACTTGCGAACAGCTTCTGCTTCGGGTGCCACGCGGCAAGAAAGACTGAGGAAAATGGCGTCGGCTGATGCCTTTATACCCGAATAACTGCAGCTATGACGTCGGGTGAAGTGCGACACCAGCCGAGGCCAGACCCAGACTTTGGAATCCGGCCGACCGAAGGGCTGCCTGACGACAGGACAACCCATTTGTAAGGACTGCAGATGCATCCTTGAAGGACATCAACAAGAAAACACAAGATGAACAATGGGAACAGAAGAGGCCGCTGCCGCATAATGTGTCACCATCTTAAGTATTACTTTCTGTATGAACTTGTTCATCAGTGGTATTGGAGGAAAGGTGTACAGGACACCATGGGACCAACGATGGATGACAGCATCTCTCAATGACTGTCCCTGTGGGGGAACTAGGGCAAAGTAACTAACTGCTGCATTTGTACTTTAGGTAAGAAGCAAAAAGATCACAGCACCCTCACATGAAACCTGGCTAAAGGGACTAACAGAATGGCTGAGGCCATAAGACGTAGCATTCAAAGAATTAATTTTGCTATGGGAGACTGATATTTTAGAGGAGATGAGCCTGCCATAACAGTCTATGAGGGGGTAGGCTGACTAACTGCGAGACAGTATTCAAATGGCATCCCATGAATTTTATATTTACTGCTGTCATGCTGAATTTTTGGTAGACTTACTGTTATGCCTAATTGGCAAAGCATTCAGAGCAAGGAGTCCCTGTTTTGACACAAAATTTGTTTTGAGGTAGCAGTTAGGAGCCAGTCGTCTAGATATGGGAAAACTGTCCTAGCAGACAAAGTTATGCTGCTACCACTGCCATCATATTTGAAAATACCCTTGGGCTGTGGTGAGACCAAAAGGCAGTGCTCAAAACTGGTAGTGATTGGCTCCCCACCTGAAATGGAGATATCTCTTTGAATGCCTCTCTATCTTTATAAGATAGTATGTGTCCTTGAGATCTATAGAGCATATCCAATCATCCTTTCTCAAAAGAGGTAAAATGGACTGAATCGTGACCATTCAGAATTTTGTTTCATAGGTTCATAGGTTTATACTAGGCTATCTGCCCTAAGGCATTTATAAGCCTAGCCCAAATTTTTGTGGCTTACGCCACCCCTTATATGAAAAAATACTGTGCCCATTAGTTTGTTGTGCCTCTGTCCAGCAGTGACACAGAGATGATTCCCGGGGTAAACCTACGATCTCCCATCCACAGGTCTAGATTTCTCTTGAACAGAGTCAGCGAGGCGCTCTGCCTCACATGGACCGGGATTTTATTCCACAGCATAGGGAGTCTCTGAGTGATAAATCTATCCCTCCAGCACGTCCTATTTATATCCGTGCTAAGGTTTAAGTCGCTTGCTCTAGTGGTTTTGGTGGATTTGGATTTTTTGAGGTGGAGCATGCCCATTAATTCTGGGTTGGACATGGCCTTGTATGTCAGGCACATGTCACCTCTGAGCAGACGGTATGTGACTGAATAGAGCTGGAGTTTCTTCAATCTGGCAGCATATGACAGATTTTGGAGTCCCTTTATCCTTTTGGTGAGGAACTTTTGAGGTCTCTCCAATTGCTGCAGATGTCGGGTGAGATACATCCCGAATGGGGCATTGTACTCGATCATTGGTCTGATAAGTGAAGAGTACAGGGGAACAATGACCTCACTAGATCTGGATGTGAATCCCTTCATGATCAGGTGGGCAATGTAGAAGGTCTTTCTAACCACTTTAGCAACGTGAGTGTCAAAAGAAAGGCCACTGTCAACCTGGGTCCCCAGGTCCCTGATAACCTCTTCTGTGCTTAGTGGATTGCCACCTATATGGTAGCTTGGGGTTTCCTTGTTTATCCTGAAGGGTATGACTATACATTTTTTGGCGTTTAACTTCAGGCCATGGCTCTGGCACCAGCTATCTGTTTCCGTGAGTCCCTTCTGAAGGATATCCGTGTCCGATGCACTTTCCACTATGGCGCCCAGTTTGCAGTCATCTGCAAACTTTGTCAGCCAAAGTCCTCCCATGTTGGCCTGTACTTCTGAGAAGTAGATGCCAAACAATAGGGGGCCAAGGACCGAGCCCTGTGGGACACCACTTGTGACCGGCTTGGAGTCTGACACAGCGCCAGCAACTCTAACCCTGTGGGTTCTGTCCTTAAGCCAGTTTGCAACCCATCTTGTGACATATGGGTTTACATTTAAGCTGGTAAGTTTTTCTACAATACCCGAGTGGGGTATTGTGTCGAAAGCCTTTGCAAGGTCAAGGTAGGCTGTATGGACTGCCTTTCCTCATCAATGGCCTTGGTGACTGTTTCAAGAAGTCGACCAAGTTCAAAAGGCATGATCTTCCCTTGACAAAGCCAAACTGGGTCGGGTCCAATGTCTGCAAGTCCCTATATCTTTGTTTATGAGCTCCATTATGATCCTCTCCATAGCTTTGCAGACTAGACTTGTTAAGCTTATGGGGCGGTAATTACCAGGGTCCGTGAGGCGCCACCTTTGTGGAGTGGGACCACAGTTGCCGTCGCCACTCCTTGGGCACGTATCCTGTGGTAAGGCTGAGATTAAACAGCTGCCTTATGTGCGGGTTTAATTCCTCATTTAGCTCGTGTAGCACACAGCCGGGGACACCATCCGGTCCCATTGATGCTGTGTTTTTAGCTTTAGAGAGAGCAGCTTTCACCTGCGCATTTGAGATGTCCGGGAGGCTACACTCGGCTGGGATAGTTATCTCTCCTTTGGGGTGAAGTTTGCACTGAACCTGTCTGCCAGTATGTTGGCAATGTCTGTGGGTTCAGTGATTTTTGTATCATTTTGGACTAATTCTGAGCATATCTGGGAGTTTCCACCCAGGTTCCTAACATAGCTGAAAAAGGCCTTATGATTGTCCTTTGAATCCATGGCAATTTTTCTCTCAAAATTGGCCTTAGTTGATTTTATGAGTGCTCGTATTTTTTACTAATAATGATCAGGGTGACTTCCCTTTTATGGATTTTGTTCTATCATGTAATAGCTTTCTCCTCTTATTGTAAAGTTTGTTAATGGCTGGGGTCCACCAGACTGGACGTTTGCCCTTTGTGGAAAGAGTCTTGGTTTTATTTGGGATTGCCTGATCCATGCAGTCCTGGAGGTGTTCATAGAAGGCATTTGTAAGGGCTTCCAGCTTGGTTTCCACTGGCTCAGGGGCCTTGAAGGATACCACACCAGTCTTGAGTAGTGTGAAGTTTGCTTTAGAGAAGTTCTTCACTATGGTCTTTTTGTTTGGGGTGGGGGCGGGATGTGGATTTCCAGTGAGATTAGTTTATGATCAGATCTCACCAATGAGGGGTATACTTCGGTGTGGAGCATTTTGTCCCCATGTTTGTGACAATGAGATCTAGTATATTTTCTCCTCTCGTGGGAACAGTGACTAGCTGTTCCATGGCATTTGAATTTATGAACTCCAGGAACCGTTGGGCTAGAAAGTTAGGGCTTGAGTAATGTTCCCAGTCTATATTCGGTAGTTGAAGTCACCCAATATGATGGTGTTTGGAGATACATTTATACCCTCCAGTGTCTTCAGGAAGGCTGTGTGGGGTTCCTGAGTTTGAGAGGGTGGCCTGTAGCATGCTACAATTTGTAGAGCAGTTTTGCCTATGGTTAGTTGCACCTGGATGGTTTCAAGCTTAGATGCGTTGCCACCAACCTGCAGGTGTGGATATCCTTTATGAATATTGATACACCCTCGCCTTTTGTGGTGTGGTCCGGGTTTTGGGGCGGAACGCATGATATGAGGTAAAACCTAATAGTGCCGGGGTGCTCTCAGGAGCCTTGAACCAGGTTTCAGTTACAGCACAGACATCGATGTTCTCCATACTGAGAAGGGCCTCGAGTGCGTGCATTTTGAGATTTAGACTTCTGGCATTGAGCAGCATTACCCTCAATTTCTTCCCATTTTTGTTTTCTAGGGTGGTAGGTTTAGAATTTGAGCCTTGCCTAAAAAAGGCACTATGGGGGTGGCAAGAGCCTTAGCCAATATCCGGAATCCCAGGGGTGACAGGTGCAAGCCGTCCTTTGCGAAGCAGCGTGGCTTGTCAAGCATGTCATCCCAGACAGACAGACACTGGATCCCCTTTGAATGACACCAGACATTAAGCCAATTGTTAAAGCTGATCATCTTATCTCTATATTGTGGCATCATTCTTGGTGAAGGAAGGATACTGCTCAGGGTTAGGGTCATACCTGCTTGGGCTACATAATCAGAGAGCTCCTCTATGTCTCTTTTCATGTAGTCCAGGGAGGTACGTCTCAGGTCGTTCACACCAGCATGGACAATGACTGTCATATTTGTACTTGCCGTGGAGTGACCCGAGTGCTTGTGTTATGTGGCGGATTCTAGCGCCCGATAGGCAGCTTACTGTGACCCTCTCCTTGTTCAGCCTGGTGAGTGGGACGTCAGTGTGTCTGACTATGGAGTCACCTATGACAAGTATGTTTGGTGTTGTATTTGGCCTTGGAAGGGCTGTGACTGCTTTGCACACTGCTTTTGTGGTTTATGTGTTGCTTGTGGGGTGTCTTGAGGTAGCAGTTGTTTGGGTGTCTGCTTTGGAGGCCTCTGCTGTTTAGGTAAATTTTTACTCAGAGCCTCCGAGTATGTCTTTGTGTGTTTATGTGTTTGATTCAGTGGAGTGGTAGCATTATGTGAGGCTGGTTTTGTGGTGTGTGTAGTTGCCTTCTCCTCCTGTCTGGTCTTGCCAGTCCTGAGTTGAGAGAGCTCAGCCTCCAGTTTGGCTAAATAGCTGCATCTCTCGCAAGTATTTGTGTTATGTGGGAGGAGGAGAGGGTTGTCTGTGTACATGAGGCAGTTATAACATTGCCTCAAGATTCCCAGATTCACCAGCTGGACCGGAGAGGAGATTGAGATTTCTTTAAATGACTCAAATCCTGAATAGGTTTGAGGTTCCCTGATTTCTTTGGAACTAAAAAGAATATTGAATAGATTCCGGATCCTTGTTGGTCTGGCACTGGCTGGATGACTCTTTTTTTCTACTAACTTTGAAATTTCTACTACTGCCAGTTCTTGTTGACTGGGTGGGAAGTCTGGAACTGATTTCTTTGGCCATGGAATATGGGAAACTGGAATTATATAGTCTCTTTAAATAATATCTAGCACCCAAGAATCTGTTGTTATCTTTTGTCAGGCTTCTTTGTGCAGAGACAATTGCCAACCCAACTGCTTCCAGACTGCAGCAGTTGGGCATCCCTTCGGGGTGATAAAAGGGTTTCTCGGAAAACGTCCCTCTGAAACCCTGACTCTGCAGGTCATTTCTGCCCCTCGGGCAATGACCATTATGACATTCTCCCCCTCTGCTCTGCCCCAAGGTGGTCTATCACTAGAAGACTCTTGATAAGACCTCAGTGAATTTCTGAACCACATCTTTTTATCTGCTCTATGATTCCTGGAAAAGGACCTTTGAGGCACAGAAAAGCAGATGCCTATGGCACAGGGGGTCTTAGCATCCTGTTGACTTCTAGTTAGAATGTTTTGACATTTGGTCCAAACAATGTGAATCCATTATACGGGGTGCTGATAAAGGACATCTGCTGTATTCAAAATGAGTCTCATGGCCACATTAGACAGAGATTGTAGAGCTGATAGCTGGGATTACATTTTCTTTTGGACATCTGAAGGCAAGACTTCAGATAGAGATTTGGAAATCTCTTTGGTCATGTGTTTCTGAAAATGAGTGACGTGGGCCAAGTAAATCAGAACCCTCTGGGCAAATTATGCTGAAGTGTATGTTTGCTTCCCAAAACAATTCACTGTTCTGGACTCTGTTTGGAGGATGGATCACTGAACTCTCTTCCCAGTTATTTCTTGGTGACCACAGCTACCACCATTGCATCTACAGGAGGATCCTTGTTCCAGTGCTTTCTTGGAATAGCCTCCACGACATCAGGATCCTTGCATGCCCGTTGGGCCATCAGGTCCACAATGGATCCATGGGAGGGACCAATCAGGATGAAGATGTGCCGGAACCAAAAGCCTCTAGGAACACGGACTCATCAAGAGAAGGAGAGCTGATAGACCATTCCCCTTTTGCTTCATTAATTCCAAGATTTCACCACAAGTGATGTCTTCAGGGGGGCTTCTGGGAGAACCATCTCCTTCCTCTAATTCCATGTCTTCAGTGAATAACTCTGGAGAATAATCAATATGCTTGCAAGTCTGTTTTTGCTGTACCTGTTCTGTGGGAAAATCAGAGGGTTTTTAATCGGACTGGGAACTTACATAAGTCTCTGGAGCATTTGGAAATAACTGTCCCTATTGAACAGACAGGTGATGGGAAGAGTCAGATTCCATATGGACTTCAGATGGAGCCAATCTAATTGAAGACATCTTCTCCTTGTGAGTCGACATGCCTCTCTGAAGGGCTTTGAAAGATGACTACAGCATCAGCTCTGAAGGAATCTGCTCTGATGAAATCGGCACGGAGCCCTCAGTATCGTCAAGCCTCGACTCCAAAGCTGACCTCAGTGCTGAACTATTGAGCGCCGAAGCACCACGGAACAGGGACGGTTCTGACAAGCACAGTGCCAAACCCTCCCCTTGCACTCTGGTTCCAAATGAATCTGTACTGAAAGAAAGAGAGAGAGAGCGAGAGAGAGAGATCCTGCTGGAGTTGAACAGGCTAAGGCCCTTGGGTCCAACAATAATGTTTTGTGGTGGACTGGCACCAAAATCACCAATTTCAAGGGGCAGACCTGCATCAGACAAGGTAATGGAGGGGTGACTGGACCTGAGGAGGTGGCAATGAGAGAACCCCAAGTTGGATCTGTGCTTTTAGGAATCTCCTCGTCACTCTGTTGCTATCTTGATTGGCGAGACTAATATAGGACTGGGTCAATGATGCCAATAAAGCAGATCTGGATGGTTTTCTTTCTTGTAGAATTGAGGAATGTAATCTGGGGGTCACTGGTTCCAGTGAGAAATGGGAATGACTAGCAGGCAAATGGATCCAGGATTCTGATGGATCTGAACATCTAGGTATTTTTGCGTCAAGCCCAGGTATTGCGGTTGGAACTAGTGTCATTCTTCTAGACTTCTCAGTTTCTGTTTTACCTTGTTTTTCCTTATCTTTTGAAGATTCCTTTTTTTGGACTTCTTCACTTTTTTTAGTTTCTTCTCCTTGGTGCTTGAAGAATAATTACAAGGGGTAAACTGGGGAGGGAGAATTCCTTGACAATTAATTAATTTCTCTTTTCATTACTGCAAAGACCTCACACTGAATGAGAAACAAGCCTGGCATGGCTACTCCAGGTGTTCCGCACCTAAACAATTTAAACACTTAAGAGTGTGGGTCCTGTGGTGTTAATTTGTGCCCACAGTCTGAATATTTGGAAAATGTTTAACCTTCTGACAGCTTTAATTCAATTTAAAGCAATTCAATGCAATTAGAACAATAAAAGTACTTGTAATAATAATAATGCTATCTAAGGCTAAGGTCAAGACACTGCACACAAAGAAGAACTTTCCCTACAGCCTAAACAATATACTGAAGCCTCTAGAATCAGTAAAAGTCTAAGTAAAGCATGCCAGAAAAAATTACTGCTAAACGTACTACAAAAGTCTATCAGGGAGAAGTAATAAAAGGATACTTCCACAAGTGAAAACAAGTGCAGAGCCGTCGAAGGACATGTCCGAACTCCTCTGTGACAAATTAAATCTGAGGTGATTAGGTGGGGCTTTAGGGATTATGGGTAGGGGAGGAGTCACAGCTCTGAAGGAGAAATCTTTCAGTCGATGCTGAAGTTGGATCACACCAGATCGGACAACCCACAGATGAAAACAGACAACTAGATCATGCAATAAGTTACAAAGTGTTATCTAAAATTAGTTCCCTTATCAACATCACTTCTTCTTCTTTCAGCTTTTCCCGGTTTGGGGTCGCCAAAGCGGATCACCTGTCTGCTCATGATTGGCAGTGGAGTTTCACGATGTCGCGTTGCCAGCCCGGTGCCCAACCTTCCACAGAAGGCACACACATGCACGCACTCACATCTACAGGCAATTTAGAGTGTCCAATCCACCTACAGCATGTGTTTGGGATGTGGGAGGAAACCAGAGCACCCGGAGGAAACCCACGCGATCACAGGGAGGACATGCAGACTCCTCACAGAAAGCACCCCAGCCAAGGATCGAACCGGAGAACCTCTCGCTGTGAGGCGGCAACGCTATCCGCTGCACCACCGCAGCCACCTCCCTTATCAACGTCACTGCCCTTTCAAAAATAGAAATGAAAGTAGACACTCTTCCTTCCATGGTGCACTTAGTTCCAAAATGGGAAACCCCATGTCAAGATTAAGTTGAGAGGAGAGAACTGCAGAAAGACTATTAGGTTTCCCGTACCATGCTGTTAAAACTGTGACAATATGAAAAGAGTGACCATACAGCCCAGAAGGATCTGCAGCTGCAGCACACCAAGTTTTCACAATACACACAACTAAAGCATAGGTGCACTTGCAAACCAAAGTAAGGTAAGGGATTTCAACCTACATCCAAATTGAGTCCTTACTTCTCGCAGCCCAGAAGGAGCTTATTCTAGTAAACTCTATCATCTCAGACTCCTTGCCATATACACAAAAATTATGTACTTACCATAATGATAGAGCTGTGTTGTCTGTTTCCGTCCTTCCTCAACTGATGGGTCTTTGGATCCAACCTCAAATATGTCTTCAGCCACTTAAGACTTTGGATCCAAAGCTCAGGTTCCTCCCCTTACTCATAATCCCCCTTGTAAAGCCCAACATTACCTCAGACTGAGTCTGCCCAAGAATTTAGAAAACCCATAATAATAATAAAAATAATGCTATAAAAGATTATCCAAAGCTAATATGAATGCTCATAAGCAGATCTGGAGCTAAAATGAAATTGAAAGGCTTTCAGAAAAGGTTGAAGAAGAAAGAAAGCAGACAACACAGATCTGTTGTTATGTTAAGTACATAATTTTCGTATCTGATGTTATCTCTTCCATCCATTCCTCAACAGATGGAACACAGTCCCAGGCTAATATAATGCTTGGGTGGATACATGGAAGGATACTAAAGCTACCCTGCCCCTCAACAGAATCCTGTTTATAATGGGATATGAAGGTATGAACATTTGACCAAGTGACAGCTGCACAAATGTCATCAATCGATGCTCTGGAAAAGAAAGCAGTTGAGGTTGCCACAAATCTAGTACAGTGAACTTTGACAGGTTTAGGTAAGATTAAACATTTTTCTTTGCATACACTTGTAATGCAAGCAGACAACCATCCTGATGAAGTGACTTTATAAACTCCATGGCCCAGTTTATTTGCCGAGAAGGACAAAGACTTTCTGAACGCTTTCATACAGTGGATGTAACAATGGAACTGTCTATGATCATCCAGCAAATGTAGCACGTATTTACCCTAAAGGGAAACACTTGGGAAGAAAACTGCAAGATTGATGTTCTTATATGAAGTGGTCTTAGTAGCTACCTTTGGTAGAAAGGAAGAACTGGTTTGGAGGGAAACTCCATCCTTGTGAAAAATTATGTACAGAGGTTTAGAAGAAAGAGCTTGGAGTTCTGAAACCCTCCTAGTGGAAGTAACTGACACCAAGAATAATGTTTTCCATGTTGAGAACTGGAGATCCATCTTGACTGCAAATTCAAACAGTGGCCTAGTCAGGCCTTGAAAAAAAGTAGTAATGCCCCAAGTAGGGGTACGATGTGAAAGAGGAGGTCTGAGAAGAAATGTCTCCCTCAAAAAAGCTTTAGATAATCTGAAGGGGGCAACTGGAGACTGATTCTCTCCAATGTGAAAGCTAGAAATAGTTGACAATTAGACTTTGATAGTAGCATATCTGTCACCATTCTGAACAGGTAGGCTAAAACGTCTAAGAACACTGAAAGGGGTGCAGAGACAGGATCTAAATTCCTTTGAGTATTCCAAATAGAGAATTTTTCCATTTGTATTTGTAAATCTTCCTAGAAGATGGTCACTGGGATGAAGTGAGAATGTGGATCACTTGAAAGGAAAGCCTAGACTGACTAGCCATCATTGGAAGTGGAGAAATCAAGTGGTTAATTTGAGGGCTCGAATGCCTTGGAGAGGTAGGTTGGATGGGTGAGAAATGAGATTAGGGCTGGGATTCAGCACCTATGGAGGATGTTTCAGATAAGGCCACAGGTGGGGGAACCATACTTATTGAGGCCAAAAGGAAGCAATGAGGATCATTGTGAGCTTCCTCTCTAATGTTTTCTGAAGAAATTCTGGGATGAGAGGAGTTGGAGGAAAGTCATAAAGAAGACTGAGGGGCCAAGTGTTGATCAGAGCATCCCTGGATGACCCCCCTTCCAGGGAACCTGCTGCATTTGGTGTTGTTGGGGAAAGTAAAAAAATTGCAGAACAGATGGGCCCAGCAACAGAAAATCTGTTCAGCAGCTTTTGATTGAGGGACCACTCTTGAGGCAGAAGGACAGATTTGCTCAAACTGTCTGCTAGAACACTGGTTTAGCCTGAAATGTGCATTATTAAAAAAAGCTATTGGAAGATATCACCCATTGCCAAACTGTCATGGCTTCTCGGCATAACCAGTAAGAATGGGTTCTCCCCTAGCTTGCTGAAGTAGCAGGCTACCAACATGTTGTGTGTTTGGATAGATATCAATCTTTGAGGGAGGGGTGGGAGTCCTGGAAGGCCAGCAATGCTGGAAGTACTGCTTCACCTCTGAAATGTTGATATTCAGAATGGCATCAGATGAGGACCATGTGCGTTGGACTGTCTTTCCCTTGTAGTGCCCCCAACCCCAACTAGAAAGCATCCATGGTCACAGTGGCTTTGGATTGGGGAAAGACATGTGACACTGCATTACCATAGGGGATTCCAGCCACCAGCGAATGTGGGTCCTGCAAATGTTCATCAGACATACTTGGAAGGACAATGGTTGACTCCTAATGGACCACTGTACTGCTAAGGTCTACTGGAATACTCTCATGTTGTATCTGGTGAGAGGGACCAAAGTGATGGCCACAGTCACTGAACCCAGCAACTAAGAACCAGTCTCGCCTTTGTTTTTTTGGATGAAACAACCACTTAAGCATGACTGTGAAGAGTGGATAACCTGCACCATGTTAAGTTTTGCTGTGGGATGAATTGTATCCAAGTGTGCTCCTATGAACTCTATCAAGACAGGATGTAATTTGGACTTGTCTGGGTTTATTGTGATGCTTAACACTGAACAAAGTTGCAGCTAGGAGTCTCTTGCTTGGATAAGTAGATTCCTGGTATGGTCAGTCATCCAGATACAGGAACACGTGAAACCCTTGCAGTCTGAGATACACTGCTAGTAGCACCAAGTATCTGGTGAACATTGGGGGAACAGTGGTGAGGTCAAATAGCAAGGGTCTGAATTGGAAGTGACTGGCTCCCAGCCAGAAGTGGAGAAACCTTTTGGATCAACTGTCTATACTGATGTGCCAGCATACATCCTGTAGGTCTATGGAGCACATGCAATCTTTCTCTCTCAGTAGTAGAAGAATGTAGTGAAACAGGACCATCCACCACTATGATTGTTTGACATACTGGTTGAGGTGACTGAGGTCCCTGGTCATGCTTGGCACTAAACAAATCCTGAGTAAATTCTAGATCCCAGCCGGTCTGGTGGGACATCTTGGATGACTTGCTTCTTTAGCAACTTTGTATTTCTATGAGTGCTGCTGGTCTTTGAGAGGGTGGAACGTTTAACTTTTTTTTAAAATTGGGGGGGGGGGCTGACACAAAAAGGGAATGTAATAGCCTCTGTTTATTATCCTGGAACCCATTTGTCATTCATGATGGACGTCTGAGCCTAGGGGTGCATGGATAAGCACCCCCAACTGCATCTACAGAATGTTAGTCAGGCAGTCCTTCAGGAACACTGATAAGGGCTTTCAGAGAAAGGACCTCTGAAGCCTTGGTTTTGTAGCCCACCTCCGCCATGTGGTCGATGTCCTTTATAAGAACTCCCCCTTCTGCTTCACGGGGGACAAGCTCTACTAGTGTGAGGAGAGAATCCCTGGGATTTCTGCGACCATAATTTCTTACTCCCTTTCTGGTTCCTAGGAAAAGACATCTGGGGATAAAGAACTGTATTCCCACGGCAGAAAGGGTCTTTCCAACTTGTTCACCTCTGGTCATTCCTTCTTTAGGCCCAAACAGTGATGAGCCATCAAATGAGGCATTAATAAAGGACATCTTGAAGTGCTCCACAAAATCACACAAGCACAACCAGGTATCTCTCCTTATGGTAATGCCTATATCTGCAGCTCTCAAAGTGTCCTTAGTAGCACTGGAGATCAGAAGAAATTAAACATTGGACAGTGTTTGTAATATGGGTAACTGAGGATCCAAGATTTTCTTGTTTTCTGCTGACATAGACCCAGACAGGAACTTGGAGATTTTCTTAGTCAAATCCCTCTGAAATCTTGTGACGTGTACTAAGTAATTTAGCATCCTCAGAGCAAAGGTAACTGAAGTGTAAGTCCGCTTCCTGAATCTGTCTAGTGCCATCACAGCAAAAGCAGCTGAAGTGTAAGTCTGCTTCCTGAATTTATCCAGTGTCTTTGACTCCCTGTTAGGAGGACAGACAGAACAGCTTTCCTCTGAGAACTCATTTTTGGTGGTCTCCACCACTATAATGGAATCTACAGTCAGACCCTTTGTGCCAATGTTGGCGATTTTGTGGGGGAGACTCAGTACTTGTCTGGTTTACAGAGAATTGGCTCAGCCATGTCCAGCTCCTTTCATGCTCACTTAGAGATGAGATCCACCATCTCAACAATGGGGAGAACCACCCAGGATGTAGCTGAGCCACACCCAGAGGCCTCCAGGAACAGTGAAGGGGCATTGGTGGAGAACCCACCTTTCTGTCTCAGGAGTTTGAGAATCTCCCTGAATGAGACTTCCTTGAGGGGGGGTATGGGGGACCCCTATCTGTCACTGAGTTCAGTGCCCTCTGTGAAAGACTCCTGGGGAAGTCCACTTGCCTCCTTTTACACATATGCTTTTGAGGTGCTTCCCTGGTGGGGTGATCAGGAGAGGACTTGGAAGAGATCTGTGAATTCCATATACAGACTGTCTCGAGACTCAGCACACCCAGATGTCCCAAAAGTACCGGATAATAAGGAGCAGGACCCAGGAGCATTCTTTAGGGGATGAGTGGAGCTGAGCTAGAAAGAGAAATTCATTCATCTGATATTGGGAGTACTTTCTCGACACTGTCAAACACCGAAGTCAAATGATATTTTAAGATTTATCTGTTGGGAACAAAAATCACCTCTCCAGACAATCCCCGGAATTCCACTCGACTTGGATCCAAGGCTGACACCAGCATCGAGCTGTCCAGTGCTGAGGCTCACAGAGGGAGGGAGGGACTGCTCCAAAAACCCTCTATATCAAACCCATCTCCTCCGGATCCTCCGGATCTGCTGCTGCTTCAGCCATGAGACCTTTCTGGCTTTGATGACACTGGAGCCATTTGGTCAGAGATGGCTCCATAGTAGAATATAGACAAATCTTCAGATATGGCACAGATAAGCTATGGGAAATGCTCAAATCTGTAACTCCCAAATCCAGCAAGCAGATTGGAGTACGAGCTACTACAGGATGAGGAAAGAGACATAACTCCTGGTTCCAGTGGTAGTCATAGCTGTGAGGACCCCCCCCCCCCCAACTGAATCCGGGTCCTAAGGAATTTCCTCATCATGTGGTTCGCATCTGCCTCAGAGAGGCTCTTGGTTGACTAGACTGACTGCAGGGAAGAAGCAGTGGAAGCAGGTCTCAAAGACTGGGGAAAAATGTGGTTCCTGGACAGGGGAAGTTTTCGATCCAATCAGGATCAGCTTAGAAAAAAGCACCAGATCAAAGAACTTAGAGGATTTAGGTGCCTGAGTCAAGGAAGCAAGAGTGGATGAAGACCGATCAGGGAAGTGCTTTCTCGGCTCCTTAGTCCTCTCCTTAGGGCCCATGACTCTATCCCCTTTAGACCTGTCTGAAGATTTTTTTTGAAGAAGAAGGGGAAGCTCCAGAATCAACATGTTGAGACTTGGGCAATTTTCCCAAAGGGCAGGGAGAAGTCCCTTAAGAATAAGTTTATTCTTCCTCTCGACCACAGCCTGGCTCCCAAAGACTGTGCATATAGCACACTGTTCATTTTAAGTATGCAGCAACAAGGCAGTACCCACATTTTGAGTGTGCATCTAATTTGGATATCTTATGGTCATAGGACACACATTTTTAAAAAAACTGAAGGTCTATCAGCTGTAGTCAAGAGTTCACAACTATAAAAAGACAGCAATAAACAGTAATAAACAATAATCTAAGGTTATTAAAATAAAATAAGATATAAAAGTATTTTTTTCCAAGCAAAAAGATGGTGCTGAGGTGTGAGGAAATTAAAGACTAGGTAAGTACCTATAAAATATTACTAAGAAAGGGGAGTTAGGGTATAATAACAGTACAGGTGTTAAGTCACAGAAAGATATTTAACTAGGACATAGAAAAAGAAGCCATAATGAAAAAAGTTTCTTCCAGTGTTAATCCATGCCTGAACAAGAAGATCTGCATTTGTCTCAATGGAGTATCAAACGAAATATGAGGTAATGTTAGACTTTGCAGGGGATTAGAGGTAAGGTAAGGAGGCTGAGCTTGGGATCCAAAGTCTTAAGTGGCAGAAGATGGATCTGAGGTTGGATCCAAAACTCATCCACTGAGGAAAGGATGGGAGAGACAACATCAGATAAAGCCAACAGATATCCCACTAAATGAGATGTATGAATTTAAACAAAGCCAAGTGAAAGAGAGAGAGAGAGAGAGAGAGATGGGTTTCTTAATAAACAGAGAGAGAGAGAGAGAGAGAGAGACATGAGTTTCTTAATAAACAAATTGAAAGAAAGAAAAGAAAGAAGGAAGCAGAAAGCAAAGAGGTCCAGTTACAATCTTACTAAAGGTATCATGGGTTTCTCAAGACTCCCCTCAGAAAACAAGACGATCCTAACTCACATGTCTTTGCTCCCATCTATGAGTAGTGCCACCATCCTGACTGCCTCCAACCTTTCAGTTAAAGGCAGCTCTACTGGAATTGGATCTGGCTTGTCAAACACTGTGGGCTCATCTTCATTTTGTTCTTTCTCTGCGTGCACCGCAAACCTATTAGATGTCTTGATGCTGGTTTGGAAGAGCCTCTGGCATGCTTTTGGACCTGATGAAACAGGGAATAACTGTTTTAGATCTGGTAATAGTTTTCAGTTGCCTTCCCTTTGGACATTTACTTGGTGTTACAGGGTTAGCTTGGCTCAACCTCTTAGTCTAGGACTAAGGATCATTAGTCTGTGCTGAAGGAAAAAAAGAAGTTATATACTTACCATAACGTTCTATGTGAGTTGTTCATCTCGCCTTCATTCTTACACATGGGTTCGGAGCCGATCCCTCGGCTCCGAGTCAGCCGCTTTCACAAGCTCAAGCTTTTAGAGTAGCTTGAGGTCAAGTCCCTATCCCGTGATGCTTTCTGCCTCACCTCAGATCTAGTTTGCTGATCCCAACATGTATAACATAATAAACACATGAACATTACTCCAGCCGGAGTAAGAAATCGTAGAACAAGACCCATCAGACCACAAAAACTCTTACTCATTCTTCGAGAAACCTGGAGGGGGAAGGCAGGTGGGAATGTAAGAATGAAGGCGAGATGAACAACTCACATGGAACGTTATGGTAAGTACATAACTTCTTTATGTGAAGTTGTTCAAGCTCGCTGTTCATTCTTACACATGGGTAGCGTTACAGGCACCATTCATTTGGGGTTCCTGAGGACAGGGGAACCAAAGGAAGCCCTGTCCCTGGAGGCCCTATCTACTTTGTAATGCGTAATGAAGATATGAGGCTTAGACCAAGTGGCAGCTGCACATATCGTGTCCAAAGGCAGCTTAGCTGTATAAGCTGAAGAAGTAGAAACAGCCCTAGTGGAATGTGCTTTCATGCTATGTTCTAACGGTTTATTCACGGAGGAATATGTGAATTTTATGCAATCGGTCAACCATTTGGAAAGAGTAACTTTTGATACTGGTAGCCCTTTCTTGGCATCAGCATGAGAGACAAAAAGTTGTTCTGATTTTCTAAATTCTTTTGTTCTATCCAAATAGCATCTTAGTTGTCTGTGAACATCAAGTTTATGCAACATATACTCCAACTTGTTGGAATGGTTACTGAAGAAAAAAGAAGTTATGTACTCACCATAATGTTCTATCTGAGTAGGTAAACTTCATTTGTCAGCAACCTGTGGGTATCGGATCCATATCGGATCTGAGCCGGCAGCTTCAAACAGCTAAGATCCGAGCTCCAAGCTCCTCCCCTTACCCCTACCCATAATCCCCTGCCATCCCTCTCTGACCTCAGATCGAGTTTGCTATAGTAAAACAGCATATTACAACAAAGGATCACCTGCAACTCCTAACCTAGTGTTATCTGGAGAAAAGGACAAGGAATCCTCCTAGGACGCACTATAGGTTAGGAGGATGGGGGGGGGGGTTGGTTGCTGACAAATGAAGTTTACCTACTCAGATGGAACGTTATGGTGAGTACATAACTTCTTTATCTGAAGTAGTTAACTTCATTTGTCCATCAACCTGTGGGACAGAGTCCCCAGCTACCCAAACTTGGGGGGTCCCTATGGAAGGATATTCCGGAGCACTGCAGAGCCAAAGGATGCTCTCCCTCTGGAAATTAGATCCAACTTGTAATGGTTAATGAAAGTATGGGATGAAGCCCAAGTGGCTGCTGAACAAATGTCGTCCAAGGAGACTCTGGAGCAAAAGACAGCAAAAGTAGAGATCAATCTGGTAGAATGAGCATGGACTTTTTCAGGTTCAGGTCTACCAGAACTCTTATATGCAAGAAGTATAGATTGGGAAATCCATCTGGACAATGTAACTTTTGATACTGGTTTGCCCAAAGAGGGTCTTGCAAAGGATACAAAGAGTTGCTCAGATTGCCTATGTTCAATGGTCCCCTGCAAGTAGAATCTCAATTGCCTATGTACGTCCAGAGAATGTAATTTGTAGTCACCCTTGTTTTAATAATTTGGAAAGAAAACTGGTAAATTAATAGATTGATTAATATTGGGCTCAGAAGCAACTTTGGGTAGAAAGGAGGGATTGGTCCTGAGGGAAACTCTATCTTTATGGAAAACCAAGTATGGTGGTTTGGCGCAAAGGGCTTGAAGCTCCGAAACTCTTCTAGCCGAAGTGATAGCAATGAGAAAGGCCATCTTCCAAGATAAATATTTCAGATCCATTGTGGCTGCGGGTTCAAATGGAGGGCCGGTCAAGGACTGTAGAACAAGAGTTAAATCCCATGGAGGGACTGCATCTTTCACCGGAGGTCTTAAGAGGAAGGTGCCTTTTAAGAAAGTCTTACATAATTTGGAAGATGTTAAGGAACCGAGGTCACTTCCCACATGATAATGGGAAATTGCAGCTAACTGGATTTTGACCATGGAAGAGCTAGCACCTTGGTCGAATAAGGTCGACAAAAATTCTAACACTGCTGGGATGGGAGCTGTAAAAGGATCAAAATTTCTATGCTCCGCCCAGATAGTAAAGCATTTCCATTTGCTGTTATAAACCTTTCTTGTAGAAGGTTTATGAGCGGCCACTAAAATAGCCTTAACAGGGGACGAGATACCGGGAGTCCTAACTAGTACTGGAACTGGATCAGCCAAGCAGTGAGCTTGAGGTTGTCCAGGTTCAGAGTTGGTAAACCCAATGGGTGAGAGATCAGATCCGGGGTGGGATCTAGAATCCATGGAGGATTCACTAGATGAGACCATAGACATGGGAACCATGTTTGACGAGGCAAGAATGGGGCTATGAGGATTACTCTGCTCCCCAACTGACGGGCTTTCTGCAAGAATTTTAGCATTAGGGGAAGAGGAGGATAAGCATAAAGTAGACCGGATGGCCAAACATGCACCAGAGCGTCTCTGGAGGATTCCCCTGGTAGGGGAATTAGAGCGAAGTAGTCGCTGCACTTTGCGTTCGAAGGAGACGCGAAGAGATCGCAGCAAGGTTGACCCCACTTGAGGAAGATTTGCTTCGCTATACTGTGGTTCAGAGACCACTCGTATGGCAAGAGGATGGATCGACTCAGCCTGTTTGCTAAGATGCTCGACCTACCTGGAATATGCGTCACTATAAGAAAGTGGTTGGTGGAGATCACCCATTCCCAAACTCTCATGGCCTCTTGACAAAGTGGGTAGGATCTGGTTCCCCCCTGTTTGTTGATATACCAGACCACTGATATGTTGTCTGTCTGAATTGCAACTGTCCCTAAGGGAAGAAAAGCTTGGAGTGCTTGCAACGCCAAAAGCACCGCTCTCATCTCTAGGACACTGATATGCAATAAGGTCTCTGACTGGGTCCACGTGCCTTGGACGGTTCTGCCCATACAGTGCCCCCCCACCCTAGGTGAGAAGCATCCGTGGTCACCGTGGTTAGAGGCGGGACATAGAAAAGAGGCGCCCTATTTGGAGGTCCGGTGTTTGGAGCCACCAGAGCAGGGAATTCCTGCAAGCGCTGCTGAGGGGGATAGGTGCACTCAGCGGGCGTAGCAGGATGGACCATTGAACCTGCAAGGTTCACTGTAGTACTCTCATGTTCAAGTGCGCTAAAGGCAGCAGATTGATCGTGGCCGCCATGGAACCTAGAGCCCTCAGAACCAGTTCCACTGGAGGAGCCGAGGATTGTAAAAGGGCCAGAACGTGGAGCTTCAGGGTACGAATGCGGCCCGGAGTTAAGAAGACTTTCAATAGGTTTGTGTCTAATCTGGCTCCTATGAAGTCTAAGATCTGGGTTGGATGAAGGGAAGATTTGTTGAGGTTGATTGTGATTCCCAGCCGAGAGGCCAGGTGGAGGAAGTAATCTCTGGCTGAACATAGTAGATGCCTGTTGGGAGCGGTCAGGCGCCAGTCGTCCAGGTAAGGAAAGACCTGTATACCCTGGAGTCTCAGGTGGGCCACTACTACTGCCAAAACTTTGGTGAACACCCTGGGGGCTGTGGTGAGATCAAAGGGGAGGGCCCTGAACTGGTAGTGACTGGCTCCTAGCCGGAAGCGGAGAAACCTTCTGGACGGTCTGTCCATCAATATGTGGTAGTACGCATCCTTGAGGTCTATCAAGCACATCCAGTCATTCTCCTGCACGGGGGGGAGAAGGATTGAATGGTGACCATCCGGAACTTTTCTTTGGCCACTGACAGGTTTAGTAAGGACAGATCGAGGATTGGCCTTAAGTCCCCCGTCTTTTTTGGCACCAGAAAGAACCTGGAGTAGAAGCCCGATCCAGACTGCTCTAGGGGGACGCGCTGGATCGCTCTTTTTTCTAGCAGCTGCTTTATTTCTGTGGCTGCTGCCTCCCTTTGATTGGGTGGGACATCGGGGAGGCTCCGGAGTCTGGGTGGGGGATTCAGAAAGGGGATCTTGTAACCTCTGGATATGATTTGAAACACCCAGCGATCTGTTGTAATGGACTCCTAAACTGCTAGGTGCCTCGAGAAACGCCCCCCGACTGCCTCCAGAGTGGAACAGTCGGGTAACCCTTCAGGGCTGCTGCGCCGGCTGATCTGAAAAAGGTTCTCTCGACCCAAAATTCTTCGGTCCCCCTCTGCCTCTGGGCCGGCGTCCTCCTTGTCCTTCTCTGCCTCTGAAGAACGAGGGGTCCAGAGCGAAACGGGACTGTTGAGACTTCCGGAACTACATCTTCTTCTGTCACCTTTGGTTCCTAGAGAAGGACCTCTGGGGAGACGAGAAGCAGACTCCGACGGCAGACAATGTCTTCCCGTCTTTCTCGCTCTGGACCAGCGTGTCGCGGACGGTCTTGCCAAAAAGCGAAGAGCCGTCAAAAGGGGCATTTGCAAAGGATGCCTTGAAGGGTTCCGCAAAGTCGCAGAGGCAGAGCCAAGCGTGTCGTCTCAAAACTACGCCCGCCCCACTGGCTCTAACAGCTCCTTCTGTAGCATGGGAGAGGAGCCGCATAGAAGTGTTCGAGATGGACGTGAGAGTGGCCATTCGAGTTGAGAACACCTTCTTGTCCTCAGTCGACATGGACTCTGGGGGGCGACCCAGCGTATTCCTTGATGAGATCCCGCTGGAGTCGTATGACGTGTACCATATAGTTCAGCGACCTCAACGCGAAGGTAGCTGAAGCGAACATCCGCTTCCCCAGGCGGTCCATCGTCCGAGACTCCTTGTCAGGAGGATGGACCGAGGAACTCTCCTGGTCTAGTTCCCTCTTGGTGGCAGCCGCCACCGACATGGCATCTACATGAGCACCCTTGCTCCATACCGCTCTATCAGTGGGGGGGGGGGGGGGGCTAAGGATTTTATCCAGCCTCTTTGGAATGGGCTCAACAGTGTCCAGTTCCTTCCATGCCCTAGTAGTGATGAGATCTACCAGGGGATCGGTGG
Source organism: Protopterus annectens (assembly GCF_019279795.1). Classification (NCBI taxonomy): domain Eukaryota; kingdom Metazoa; phylum Chordata; order Ceratodontiformes; family Protopteridae; genus Protopterus; species Protopterus annectens. The sequence continues at coordinate 1,125,282,138 of NC_056747.1, read as the reverse complement.
GAGGGGACACCCAAGAGGTAGATGGGCCTGCGTCAAACGCATCCAGGAACACAGACTCATCCGAGGAAGGCTTTTGGGCAGACCACCCCCCTCTAATTCGAAGCATTTCCATAATGTCTCCGAAGGAGACATCCTCGGGGGGTGACCCTGGGGAACCTTCCCCTTCCTTTAAGTCTGTGTCTTCTGTCAAAGACTCAGGTGAGTCCAAGTGCCTCCTCTTGCACTTACGTTTGTGAGGGACCTCCTCGGGGGGGGGCTGTCCGAAGAGGCCTCACCAACCACATCTTGTTCCTCTAAGGGAACCACCTGGGACTTAGGCGCAGGCTGTCCCTGGGGCCGGGTAATGGAAGGTAGGCCTGTCTGAGAAAGAGTGCAGGGTTGATCTGTAGTCGGAGCCAGGGGCCTGGAATCCCTCAACAATACCCTCTCCACTACATTGAACGCCGAGGGAGAACTGCTCTCTCTACGATCTGAGAGCAGCCCCCTCAGATCCGATGTGTGGATTGGGGCCGGCGCCGAAACAATCGGATCTGAAGGGCCAGTATGCTCTGACCTAGACGGAGCCGAAGACACACTGACCCCTCCGGATCTGAAGCTCAGCTCTCGGCTCTGAGAGCTAGGATCCGAAAAGGTACCTGACAAACTCGAGGGTGTGGTCGGAGCCGAAGTACAAAGCACTATCGGCGCCGAACCTCCCCCGGCTCAAGTGCAACCTGGATCCGAAGGCTCCGAACCCCGAAAGTGGGTCAGAGAAGGAGCAATTGGGGCAAAAAAGGGGGTCGAGCTCCCCCTGGAGGGGGGGGGGGGGCATGAGCACTCCCATCTGCAGCTGGGCCTGGAGGAACCTACGCATCATCTGGTCCATATCTGCATCGGACATGCTTTGGGTGGACCTAGAGGAGGCCACCAAGGTGGGCCGGGAGTGCCACCTCGATGACCTCGAAGGTGACCGGGTCTCCTCCTCTGGCTCCAGGGAGAAGCGAGGTGAATGAAGCCGGGAAGGAGAAGGCCCGGAAGCCCTGGGAGAAGCAGCTTGTTTAGCCGGCGGAGCCGAGGAGGAAGACTTCACCCACCGCTTGTGGTGTCTTTCCTTCTTCTTCTCCCGCCTAGCATCCCTCTCCTCCTGGCCTAAGGTGGGAGGTTGAGTCCCGGCCAGAGGAGCAGGGGTGGAAGGGGGCACTGCCGCGGCAGGTGCCACCAAGGGAGAGGAGGTCGAAGCCGAGTCTGGGGGCAAAGGTCCCGCCAGAATCAGCTTTGATCTCCTGTCCTTTAGAGCCCTGGGGTTGAAGGCTGCACAAATAGTGCAGCCTGAGGAAAGGTGGTCAACCCCAAGGCAAATAACACACCGAGTGTGGCCATCCACCGGGGATAGCTTATGGCCACACTCGGTGCATTTAGAGAAAAAGGTTTTTGGGGCCTCAGACATAGTTAAACTAAAAAAACAACACAAGGCCCAACACACACACCTTCACACACACGGGGAGGAATGAACTACATTAAAAATTAACCAGATAACAATATTAAAACTAAAGGGTTTTAATACACGGGCAACACACAAACACACAAGCAATATTAAACTACAGAAAATTTAGAAAAGCAATATTTTTCTCACAGAATGACTAACTCCCACGCCTGGAATTCGTTCAAAGCTGTTGAGTCAACCGCGGCAAACAAGATCTGGGGTCAGAGAGGGATGGCAGGGGGTTATGGGTAAGGGGAGGGGCTTGGAGCTCGGATCATAGCTGTTTGAAGCTGCCGGCTCGGATCTGATATGGATCCGATACCCACAGGTTGATGGACAAATTAAGTTAACTACTTCAGATGCTGGGAGTTCAATACTTTGGTTCAGATTAGCCTCCGCGCATACATTTGGAAGAAAGGAAGGGTTAGTCCTCAGTGACACTCTGTCAGGGTGAAAAATCAAATATGGGGGTTTGATAGATAAGGCCTGAAGTTCGGACACTCTATGTGCTGATGTAATGGCCACCAAGAAGATGGCTTTCCAAGACAGAAATTTTAGTTGGCAGGATGATGCACGCTCAAATGGAGGAAGAATAATCCTTGATAGAACAAAATTCAGATTCCAGGGAGTAAAAGGTTGTCTAACTGGTGGTCTAAGATGTATGGTACCTTTTAAGAAGGCTCTACATAATCTGTGAGATATTAGATTAGAACCTTCCGATCCAAGATGAAAATTTGCAATTGCAGCCAACTGAACTCGCAAGGTGGCAGCTGCAGCGCCTTCATTGAAAAGCTTAGTCAAAAACTCTAAAATGCTAGCAATTGGGGCGACTTACAGGTCAATATCATTTTGTAAAGCCCAGAAAGCAAATTGCTTCCATTTGCTGGCATACAACTTTCTGGTGGAAGTTTATGAGAGGATACAAGGATATGCTGTACCTCCGAGGAAAAATTATGTGACCTGGCTATGTTGGAATTTGGAGCAGCCAAGCTATCAATCTGAGGGAATGAACAGAAGGATGAAGAACCCTTGACGAACGTGTCAGCAGAGCTGGAACTGAGTCCAGAATCCAAGGTTCTTCTAGTTGGTAGAGTCGAAGGAAAGGGAACCAAATCTGTCGAAGCTAATACGGGGCTATTAGAATTACAGTCCTCCCCAGTGCTTTGGCTTTCTGCAAGAATTTCAGAATCAGGGGAATTGGTGGAAAAGCATATAGAAGTCCCAGAGGCCAAGCATGTATGAGAGAATCCCTTGGGTTCTCCCCTGGTGGGGGATTCAGGGCAAAGTAGCTTCTGCATTTGGCATTCATAGGGGATGTTAACAGGTCACAGCAAGGCTGGCCCCATCTGCAGAAAATCATCTCCGCAATGCCATCTTTGAGGGACCACTCTTGCGGCATCAGAATGGCTCTGCTCAGTTTGTCCTCGATCACGTTGGATTTCCCTGGGATGTGCGTCTCTATCAGAAAGCGCCTGGTGGATACAGCCTACTGCCAGACTCTCAGGGCCTCTCGACATAAGGGGTAAGACTTGGATCCCCCTTGCTTGTTGATATACCAGACCACTGACATGTTGTCGGTCTGAATCGCAATCGTTCCAAGAGAAAGAGTCTTGGAAGTACTGCAACGCCAAAAGTACTGCTCCCATCTCCAGAATATTGATGTGCAATTGTAACTCTGTCTCTGACCAGGTACCATGGGCTGTTCTTCCTTGAAGAAGCCCCACCCACCCTATCAGAGAAGCGTCCGTGGTCACCGTGGCTGATGGCGGGGGAAGAACAAATGGGCGACCTACTGTTACATGATGGCTGGTCAACCACCATTGAAGATCCTTTCTGCATGACTCTGTAATCATTATCAAGAATGACATCGGAAGTTGTTGGTAAGACCATTGGGTGAAGAGTAAGCATTGAAGTATTCCCATGTGCATACACCCCACAGGAACTGTTATGAGCGTTGCTGCCATAGTACCTAGCAGTTTCAACACTTGCGAGGCTGGTACTTTTTTTCTTGTCAGGATGTCTGATACCTGTTGTCGAAGAGTAACTATTCTGTCCAGTGGCAACTTTCCCATGGTGGTGGTGGTGTCTAAGTCTGCTCGATAAAGGAGACATGCTGCGATGGTGACAACGCAGACTTCTCAAAATTTATAGTTATTCCTAACTGAGCACACAGATTGAGAGTGTGTTCCCTGGACTGAAGTATTTGATGCCTGGAGGTGGCGGTGAGGAGCCAGTCGTCCAGATATGGAAACACTCGGAATCCTAGACGCCTCAGATGAGCCGTAAGCACTGCCATGCATTTGGTAAACACTCTGGGGGCTGTTGTGAGACCAAAGGGCAGTGCTCGGAACTGATAGTGGCTGGCTCCCAGCCGGAAACGCAAGTGATCTCTGGATGGTCTGGCCATTTTGATATGATAGTACGCATCCGTGAGATCTACACAGCACATCCAATCACCTGTTCCTAGAAACGGAAGAATCGACTGAAGTGTGACCATCCGGAACTTCTTCTTTACAAAGGTGTTGAGTCTGCTGAGGTCCAAGATGGGCCTGCAGTCCCATTTTCTTTGGAACTAAAAAGAATCTGCAGTAGGTTCTGGATCCTATTTGGTCTGCTGGGACTGGCTGGATGATTCTCTTTTCCTGCAGCCTTTAAATCTCTATGGCTGCTTGATCCCTGAGACTGGGTGGAACGACTGGGATTTTCCTTTGTACAGGGGGGGGGGTTCTGAGAACGGAATGACACAACGTCTGGTAACAATGCTTTGTACCCAAGAATCTTTTGTAATTTTTAGCCAGATGTCGGAATACAAAGACAAGCGACCCCCAACTGACTCCAAAGTAGGACAGTCAGGCCTCCTTTCAGGAACACTGGTAAGGCTTGCCAAAGAACTGATCCCTGTCGCCTTGGTTTTGTGGACCCCCTCTGCCGCCTGGGTGGCGTCTTCCATTATTATCCTGTCCTCTGCCCCTGGAGGGGGATTCACTACGTGTGTTCTGAAAAGCTCCTTGGGACTTCCGGAACCACATTTTTCCTTCCTTTTGCCCTTTAGGGTAAGGTCTAGTAAGGGTGGAAAAACAGACTCCTACAGCAGATAGAGTCTTTCCATCTTGTTCACACCTAGTGAGGGTCTCCTTGACTTTAGGCCCGAAAAGGGATGAGCCATCAAATGGGGTATTAACGAAGGAAGACTTAAAGGCTTCCGCAAAGGAGCATAAGCGCATCCAGGAATGTCTCCGAAGAGCTATTGCTGAACCCGCTGCCCGACTTGAACCATCGGCTGCATAAGAAATGAGCCGCATGGACAAGTTAACTATGGAATTAAGGGTATTGAGCCGGGATATCACCTTATCAGAAACACTTTCAGCTGTAAAACCCTGTAGAGTATCTCTAAACTCTTTAAGGAGATCTCTTTGAAGACAGCTAGAATGCGTCAAATAGTTGAGCGATCACATAGCAAAAGTCGCTGAACTAAAAATGTGTTTCCCATAGCTGTCCATAATCCTGAAATCTCTATTAGGAGGATGGACAGTAGAAGAGGTTTCAGACATCTTTTTCTTGGTGGCCACCGCCACCACCATGGCATCAGCCGGCACTCCCTTGGTAAGGAACATTTTGTCCAGTGGCAATGTAGTAAACTTGTTGGGCCTCCAAGGGACAGGTTTCACAGTATCAGGAGACTCCCACGCCCTTTGAACAACCAACTCCATTAGTTCATCGAAGGGTGGAGTCATCGAGGAGGTGGAGGGTTGAGACCCAAAAGCCTTCAGAAGCACCGACTCATCATCAGTAGGGCTAATGGACTGCCAGTCACCCCTCTGTTTCAGGACTTCAAGGGTATCAGCAAAGGAGATATCCCCCGAGGGGACCGTGGGGACCATTCTGACTCCTCTAAGTCAGTGTCTGATGTGACAGACTCCTGTGGGGAGTCTAAATGCCTCCTCTTGCAAAGCTTCTTCCTGGGAACCTCATCAGTGGGAGCTTCTGGTGAAGTCTCAGTAGAACATGGGTCACCCAATGGGGCTACCTTAGGCTCTGGGTCTCGACGCTTTACAAGGACCTGTGATGTAGAGGTAGAAAGCGGCACTTTCGTGGATGAGGAGGAAGGCCCTGATGACGTGGGTGTCTTGGAAGACATAACTCTCCTCATGGCATCAAAGGCTCCACTGCTCCGACGCGAGGAAGTAGCTGAGCTCATCCGTGCCGAAGCTCCGAGCGGAAGGGTCGGAACCTCGAACGGCACCAAAGTAGTCTGAGTTGACGGAGCAGATGGCACTGGAACAGGCCTCGGCTCCGAAGGTTCCACAATCATCAGTTCCACCTCCCCCAGCTCTGAAGGCCCGGCTTGGCTCGGCGGAGGAGTAGACACAGTAGGTAAAACAGTCTTCGGCTCCGAAACTGGTTGTGCCGAAGCCGATAACAATTTGGCTAGTGGTGGATTCTCGAGGAGCCTCAGCACAACTCGGTCCACATCCACATCGGAGAGGCTCCTCGAAGAACGAGTCGAGGGGATCGACGAAGCCACCGACTGTAAAATGGGTGATTTCAAAGTTTTGGAGACCAGCTCCGGTACTGGGGACCGGCCCTGAAAAACGAGCTCGGTGCTCAGTTCCGAGGACTGCGGAACCAGCGACCCCACCTTCTCAGCAAGTCTCGGAGCCAAAGTCTTCGGCTCCGAAGAAGCTTTCTAAGATTTCGATCCCTTCGAAGTTTTTGAAGTCTGGTCGGCCTTGTCCATCGATTCTTGAAAATCTGGTTTTTAGCAAACCCCTTTCTACAAGTTTTCTCCTGCGTTCCAGCAAGACCCTGCTGCTAAAAGAATGACAAATGGAGCAGTCCTCCTGGAGATGGACTGCCTGCAAACAGTACACACAACTGACATGCACATTTCTTATTGACACTTTCTGCCCACACTTAGGGCACTTTTTGAATCCAGACTTTGTTTCTCTTTAAAATCCGCCATAATACAACAAAACAAATAGTATATGTCTAAGTTATCTATGTATACATATATATATATATATATATATATATATACATATATATATATATATATATATATATATATATATATATATATATATATATATATATATATACATATACACAACACCACTCTAGACAAATAGAAACCAATCTAAATAGTTGAATAAACTATTAAACACACACACACTACGAAAATGCTAAAGCTGGAAAAGGCTATAACAGCTATAACTATAAAGCTAAACTGTTCAACTTCAAAAGTTGTAAACTTCTAAACTTTTAAACTTTTAAAATAGGATAGGAAGAAACTCAAACACGGCCAAGAAGGGCCTAAGAGCAGCCGCTCTATAAAGATGAAAAACTCATCAAAAAGAGAATAAGGACAAAACCTAAACAAAAGCTAAGGCTAACTAGCCAAGAAACACACTTATATTTGTGAAAAAATCTCAAATAACTATCTAATAGTAATTAGAAAATAGTAATACTGGCCTGAGCTCCACTCTCAAACTCCAATCTGTTGCAGTGGCAAACTAGATTGGAGGTGAGGCAGAGAGCATCATAGGATAGGGACTTGGCCTCGAGCTACTCTAAAAACTCGAGCTTGTGAAAGCAGCCGACTCGGAGCCAAGGGATCGGCTCCGAACCCATGTCTAAGAATGAACGGCGAGATTGAACAACTTCACATTGAAAGTTTTAATTTCTTTCTGAACCATGTGACAAATGTGAAGTGAAAAGAAATTAAAACATATGCCTATAAGGTAATTTTTTTCCTGATGCAAGGTTAAGTTGATTTTGAAATATAGACTGAATAAGAATCAGGCACCATATTTATACTGTATGTTTGCAGGATAATGTCCTTTAGATTGTTACCCTCATTCCTAGGCAGAACTATAATAAGGAGGCTATTCTACCTGCTCCTGTTTTCAAGGTCATCCATCTTTAACCTGAGTTGATGAGTATATCACTGGAGTTCTCTGATGCTTTGGCTGCCATAATCAAGAGTGTCACGATTATCTACTAGCTAAATCTGTTGGTATGACGATGGTCTATGTTTTTCACTTGTCTGGATTCTTGACTGTCAACAGTATCACACAGGACAGTCATGTCCACTAAAACTTGCTGACGCAATGTAGTAAGGTTGGCCAGGGAAGACTGGCTACTGTTCATCAGGGGAGATGCTTCCATAGGCTCAGTCGTCATGTTTCTTGCTTTCTTCCATAGAAATGGGATCTATTAACTCACTCCTTACAGCACAGAAATAAAAATATGTTACTTGGGAGCTTCTAACAAACTTTGCACAGTAATCATATACCATCTGCATCCTTTACTTCATCCAAACATAGGGAAAAGTACAGTTGTACAAATAAACTTACTATACCACTAGATGTTCAAATGATCACTGCTGCAACAGCCTTAGCTATACGGGTTATATTCTGCCAAAGATACAACAGCTGGCAAGCTTCTAAAGCTTAAGGGCACCTTCCATGTGTCCAAACTGTCAGGCAGCTTGAGTTGAGCTTTCTAAAAGATGTGTGGATGTCAGGCCATTCAGAACTTTCCTGCCAACAGAGAGAGGGAGGCTGAGTTCTAAAAGGACAATGCTAGGAAGAACAAAAAACAAATAAACAACCACACCTTGGCCTAAACAACACATCAGAAAAATAAATAAATAAATAAATGAGGATGGAGAGAGAGAGCATCTACTGCAGCAGTGATCATTCAAACATCTACTGTTATGGTAAGTTTACTTACACAACTGTTCTGTGTTCATCACAGCAATCACTGCTGCAGCAGCTTTAGCTATATGGGCAGATTACTTCAGCTTTCTACATTTGGGAAGTGGAAGGAGAATAGTCCAGCAGTCCCTGTATAATGGTCCTAATACCTGATCTTGACCTAGAGAAGACATGAAGCTTACATTTCTTTGTAAAAGTTATATACAAAAAAACAAGTTGCAGCTTCTAGAATACTTCTAGAATCCAACCCTTTCCAAAATGCTGTAGATGAAGCAAAGCCCTGATAGACTGGATCTTGACTGTGCCTGGAAAAATGTTGTAGTAAGTATAAAAAAAGGTAACAGCCTTAGGAAACCATTTGGAAATAGTCTGCATTAACACACTGACCTTTCTTCTTACCTTCACAAAAAAAGAACAGCAGATCCAAAGATCTGAAAGATTTAGTTCTGTCAAGATAGTACCTGAGTTATCAGTGGACATCCATAGTGTGGAGTATTCTTTCTCCTTCAATTTTAAGATCAGTACAGAAAACGGGGGAATGGATAGTTTGGCTTAAAGTAAACTTGGATACTACTTTCAACATAAAAGACAGATTAGTTCTCAAAGAAACCCTGTCTCTGTGGAAAATATGATAGGGCTGACTCACCACAAAAGGTTGCAACTCATATACTCTTCTTGCAGAGGTCAGAGAAATCTGTAAAATTGTGTTCTGCGTTAAAAACCTCAAGTCAGCCAGATTAGCTGGTCCAAATGGAGCAAGTGTTAGCTTCTCTAACACAAAATTAAGATCCCTAGAAAGGGGCACTGTTTTTCTTGGAGGTATCTTAAGTAAAACAAATTTCAAAAACATTTTCACATGATAAAGCCTTGAAAGAAGAGGACGGATGTGCAGACATCCTGACACTGCCAATAAATGAACTTTGATAGAGAAGCAGGAAAGGCCATAGAAAAGTACCTCACACAGATACTATAACACTAGAGAACAACTAGCCTTGAATGGGTGCTGGTTGTGTTGTTGGCACTAACTAGAAAACCTTTTCTATTTGCTAATATATGATTTTTCTAGTAGCAAGCTTTCTTGCCTCCATTAGTACCTACTGCACATTTTCAGTAATCAGGTGCCTAAAGGAAAACAAGACCTTATCATCCAGGCAGTCAGTTGAAGTTGATTGGGGTCAGGGTGTATCAATCCCATCTGATCTTGTGTGGGTAGATCCATTATGTCAGTAAGCTTGAGGTTATTGCCCCCGGCCATTTTCAAAAAAGAAAGAACCACTGCTGCCTGTGCCATAATGGAAGGCACCACAAAGATTTTGGGGGATTCCTTCTGAATCTTCAGAAGTACCTTGGATCTCAGCAGAAAGGGTGGGAAAGCATTCAGAACATACCTGTCAAAGAAAAAGACATCTGTTTTCTAGGCCTTCTGGAATGCACTCAAGGTGCAGAATCTTACCAGCTGATTATTTAGTGAAGAGGCAAATGGGTGCACTTGAGGAAAAATCTTGGATAACCCCTGATCTAGTTTGCAAGTGAAGGTCTCTGCCTGTTCAGGTTGTCTGCCACACAATACTGATCTGACAAAATGAAAGATGCCTGTACAGTGAGATTGTGTTGTGAAGCCATTTCCCAAGCTTACATGGCTAATCTACAAATGGGGTATGACCTAGATCCCCCCACTTGAAGATGTACCATGTGACTGTGATATTTTCTAAAACTACTTGAAGAGGTCCTAGGGGACCAAAGATGATTCAGAGAGTTGAGTGCCTTGATCAGGGAATCATCTCTTTCATATTATGTGCTTACATCTATCCTAGGTGTTCCGCACACTTTATACTATTATCCCCTCTGAAACTGCTCTACGGTCAAAGTCCAAGACATCTGTGATGACCGACTGTTTTGGAACCGGGAGGGATAAGGGGATACCCAAATTTCGGGATATTTGCTGTCTCCACCTAGTAATTTTTCTACTGACACATCCTAGCACTGGGATTTGAAAAGACAAAGTCATGCTGATGCTGAGACCAAAGAGGCTTCAGATACCACTGCATCTTTCTCTTGTGGAGTCCTGTCAGGGTTACCATGTGAATCATAAATGCCATGAGACCCAAAAATCTTGAGGTATTCCCTCGTAGTCACCAAAGTCTGACTGGAAAACCTTAAAAACAGATCTAGATACAGATCTATTTTTTCCTGTGGAAGAAAATGAGAAGTTATGTACCTACCATAACGTTCCATGTTAGTTGTCTTCTTCTCGCTTTCTTTCTTGCTGGATGAGTCTGGAGCCAATCTTCGGCTCCGACTCGGCCTATACTAAAGCTTGAGAGCTATTTTTACCGGCTCGAGGCTACCCTGTATCCCACAATGCTAGGCACTAACTACCCAGATCTCGTTCGATAGCTAACACCATAGCAGTTCTGATCTCAGAACAAATGAGAAAGAGGAATACCTATATATATAGAACATACCAAGAAAAAGCAACCATGGGAGTCCAAGCTGGGATGAAAGAAGGCCCAGAAGGATCCATTCGGTCTGTCCAGGCTAGGGGGTTGGAGGGTGGGACGCAAGAAAGAAGGCGAGAAGAAGACAACTAACATGGAACGTTATGGTAGGTACATAACTTCTCAATGTTAAGTTGTCAATCTCGCCTTCATTCTTGCTGGATGGGACCGCATCCCTAGCACCTCAACCCTGGGTGGCTCATCGGAACAGACTCTTGAGGACGGTGGAACCAAAGTTAGCTCAGCTTCTGGAGGCCATGTCCAGTTTGTAATGAGAAATAAAGGTATGAGGAGAGGCCCATGTGGCTGCCGCACAAATGGAGTCTATAGGCAACCTAGCCTGAAAGGCTATTGTCGTAGCTAAGGCTCTAGTTGAGTGGGCTCTAGGCCTTGAAGGAAGTTCTTGATGCCTCAGTTCATAGATGAAAGTAATCACAGAGGCCAACCATCTAGAAAGGGTTACTCTGGAAACTGGAAGGCCTTTCTTCCCTTCCGCATAAGACAGGAAGAGCTGCTCAGATTTCCTAACTTGCTTGGTTCTATCCAGGTAGTAACGGAGTTGACGGTGAACATCCAAAAAATGCAACTTTTGTTCCGCTCTGTTGGAGTAATTAGGGAAGAAAACTGGGAGTTCGATAGTCTGGTTTAGATTTGCCTCAGAAGATATCTTAGGTAAAAAAGATGGGTTAGTTCTGAGGGACACTCTATCTTTATGGAAAACCAGATAAGGAAGACGAACGCAAAGGGCGTGAAGTTCTGAGACTCTCCTCGCGGAAGTTATGGCCACTAGAAATAGAGTTTTCCATGAGAGTTACTTCAAGGAACAGGAAGCCGCAGGTTCAAAGGGAGGGAGAATCAAAGAGGTTAAAACCAGATTCAAATCCCACTGTCGTGGGGGATCTCTGATCGGGGGCTTAAGTAAAAAAATACCTTTAAGGAAGGCTTTACAAAGTTTATGGGACATAACAGTGGAGTCCGACAAGCCAACATGAAAATTTGAAATGGCCGCTAACTGAACTCTGATAGTGGACGAAGAAGAACCTGATTGAAAAGGTTCGGCCAAGAAATCTAGGACTGATTGGATAGGTGTTGTGAAAGGGTCCATGTTTCTAGTCTCTGCCCAGAAGAAAAAATGTTTCCATCTGCTAGCATAAATCCTCCTGGTAGAAGATTTGTGGGAAGCTAGAATGATGTCACGCACCGAATGGGAAATAAAGGGAAGCCTGGCTAAGGTTGGAAGTGGAGCAACCAAGCTGTGAGGTTGAGAGAGGGGAGGGACTGGTGCAGCTCGCCCGACTGATGGGTCAAGAGATCTGGCACTGGGTCCAGATGCCAGGGCTGCTCCAAGAGGTAACGATGCAGGAACGGAAACCAGATTTGTCAAGGCCAGTAAGGGGCAATGAGGATCATTGTGGATCTCAATGCGGTAGCTTTCTGAATCAACTGTGTGATTAAAGGAAAGGGGGGAAAAGCGTACAGAAGACCCCGGGGCCAATCGTGGACTAGAGCATCTCTGGGAGGGGGGGGTGGCCGGGAAGAGGGAAGTGAGTGAAGAAGTCGTGGCACTTGCTGTTTTGAGGTGTTGCGAAAAGATCGCAGCAAGGCTGACCCCATCTTCGGAAAATCTTTTCCACTACTGACTACTTGAGAGACCACTCGTGTGGCATGAGAATGGCTCTGCTCAGCCTGTCCGCTATGACATTGGACTTCCCGGGGATATGCGTTGCTACCAGAAACCGCTGAGAAGAGATCGCCCACTGCCAAAGTCTGAGTGCTTCTCGACATAAGGGATAGGACTTGGTTCCGCCCTGTTTGTTGATATACCACACTACGGACATATTGTCCGTCTGAACTGCAATAGTCCCGATGGGAAGAGAGTCCTGAAGGGCTTGCAACACTAAAAGTACTGCTCTCATCTCCAGGACATTTATGTGCAGGTGGCACTCGAAAGGTTGCAATGTGCCCTGGACTGTCCTGCCCTGAAAATGCCCCCCCCCGATCAGGGAGAACAAAGGGTCTGCCCTGAATGACTTGAAGGGAGACCATCCACCAAGAAAGGTGTTTCTTGCATGATTGGGTGATTAAAATGCTGTGTGACATTGGAAGCTGTTGAAAAGACCACTGGGAAAAGAGCATCCACTGAAGGATCCGCATGTGAAAGCGAGCTAGGGGAAGTAACGTAATGGCTGCTGCCATTAGACCTAAAGTCTTCAGTACAAACCTGGCCTGGATTCTGTTGCTCTGAAGAAGGATGTGAACGTGTCCGCGAATATCTGAAATTCTCTGTGCGGTTAGTTTTGCGGACAGTTTGGCTGTGTCTAATATGGCGCCTATGAAAGTAATAGACTGACAAGGCGACAAGGCAGACTTTTCGAAATTTATGGAGATACCTAGCTCTTTGCAAGTTTGAATGGTGTAATCTCTGGACTGAAGAAGTTGATGCCTGGTGGTGGCGGTAAGGAGCCAGTCGTCCAGATATGGAAACACCTGGAATCCTTGACGTCTCAGATGAGCTGTGACCACTGCCATGCATTTGGTGAACACTCGGGGGGCTTTAGTGAGACCAAAGGGCAGGGCCGGGCCCTGAACTGGTAGCGACTGGCCCCCAGCCGGAAGTGGAGAAACCTCCTAGAGCGCCTGTGCATCTTGATGTGGTAGTACGCATCCTGAAGGTCTATAGAGCACATCCAATTGTCCTGGCCCAAAAAGGGTAGAATGGACTGTAGTGTGACCATCTGGAACTTCGTTCTTTGGACAGACCTGTTCAGCCTGCTGAGATCCAAAATTGGCCTCCAGTCCCCTGTCTTTTTTGGTACCTTGCTGGTCTGCTGGGACTGGCTAGATGGCTCTTTTTCTTAGCAGTTTTGAGATTTCTAATACTGCTTGTTCCCTTAGACCGGGTGAAACATCTGGAAGGGGCCTTTTTGGCTGTGTTGGGGTGGGGGCAAAGGGAATTTCGTAACCCTCGGATATGATCGACCGTACCCATCTGTCTTGGGTGAGGGAAAGCCAGGCTTCTGGGTACAGTGATAATCTTCCCCCGACTGCCTCCGAAGGCGGACAGTCGGGAAGCTTCTCAGGGATGCTGGAAGGGCTGGCCAGAGACAGCTTCTCTGCTACCCTGATTCTGCAGACCCCCTCTGCCCCTAGGCGGCATCTGTTATTGCCCCCCCTGCCTCTAGAGGGGAACTCACCTCATGCGTCAGGCACGACTCCCTGTGGTTTGCGAAACCACATTTTTCCACCCTTCTGACCCTTAAGGTATGGTCTAGACGGGGTGAAAAACGGACTCCCACGGCAGAGAGAGTCTTGCCATCCTGTTCATATCTGGTCAAAGTATCCTTCACCTGAGGTCCAAACAACGCTGAACCATCAAAGGGGGAGTTAGTGAAGGACGCCTTGAAGGGGTCAGCAAAGTTACAAAGCCGCATCCAGGCGTGACGCCTTAAGGCCACGCCTGTGCCTGCAGCCCTACTCGCCCCATCGGCCGCATAGGAAATAAGCCGCATGGAGGAGTTAACAATCGAGTTCAAGGTTGCCAGCTGGGAGTTGATTTTGTCTTGAGACCCCGCAGCTGTTGGATCCTGTAAAGTATCACCCATTTCTCTGAGCATGTCTCTTTGAAGGCGGGTGAAATGACACAACTAATTCAGCGACCGCAGGATAAAGGTCGCTGAAGAAAACATCCGCTTGCCATACCTATCCAAAGTCCTAGATTCCTTATTAGGAGGATGGATTGGTACTGAAGGATTAGCCAGTTCCTTCTTAGTGGCTGCCACCACCACCATGGCATCAACAGGGACACCCTTGGTTAAAAACTGCTTATCAGAAGGGGCTGCGATAAATTTTGAAGGCCTCCGTGGGGTAGGTTCCATCGTGTCAGGGGCCGTCCATGCCTTCCTCACCACCACTTCGATGAGGGGGTCAAAGGGCGGAGACACCCAGGAGGTGGAAGGGCGAGAACCAAAAGCCTCTAGGTAAACCGACTTGTCCTCGGAAGGATTGAGGGTAAACCAGTTCCGCCTCTGCTTGAGGATCTCAAGGATGTCAGAAAAGGAGACATCCTCAGAGGGGGACCGTGGGGACCCTTCCGACTCATCCAAGTCGGTATCAGATGTGATGGACTCAGGAGAGTCCACATGCTTCCTTTTGCATTTCCTCTTCCAAGGGGGCTCCCCTGACGGATCAGGGGAGGCCTCGGAAGAGGAGGATGCTCCCAATGGGGGCATCTGAGGCGTTGGATCTCTGCGGTCGGGGTCGAGAGGATGGGTAGAGACTGTAGCAGGCACAACAGTGGGAGGAGCTGAGGGGAGCTGACCGTGGAGCAGGCACAGGGGCCAGCACACTCCTCATGACCTCAAAAGCACCCCCATCAGGCAGGGAAGAAGGTCCCCGCTCCGAAGAGATAAGGACCCCTCCCGGCACCGAGAGGGATGGCTCCGAAGCCGATGTCGGGGCTGAACTCACCTGCGCCGAGGCTCCGAGAGGGAGAACGGGGTCGGACAAGGGTCCGATGCCACTAACCCCCTCGGAGCTGATGAGGGAGTCTCGGCGCCCGGATCCCTCCAAGGATGGAACCATGGAAGAAATCGGAGCCGAAAAGTGTGGTATCGGCTCCGACATGTTGACGGTCCTGGCTCCCACGAAATCTGGCTCCGAGCTCAGAGGAAGAGTCGGAGGAGGAATCGACGATGGAATGTGGATAGCCGCTGTCTGATGAGAAGGGCTATGAAGCATCTGGGCCAGTGCCTGCGACTTAAGGAGTCTGCTAACCACCCTCTCGAGGTCATGCTCCGAAAGCCTGGAAGACCGAGAGGAATGGGACCGATGGCTCCGCTCCGAAAGCAAGGGAGATCTCGGAGCCAAATGGACTGACTCCAAAGAAGGAGACCTGGAGCGCTTACGGCTTGCAGATGGTTCCGACGCAACGATCAGAGCCGACTGAGTCTTGGGAGCATCGGCTCCGGCCGGAGCCGACGTAGGAGCACTAAGAGCACCACTAGTCGAAGGCTCTGTTCGTGGAGCTGACGGCTTAGTGGGCTTCGAAGGTTTGCCCGACGAAGACTTGGTCGGGGAACCTTCGGGCTTCAACAAGCCTCTCAAGATAAGCTTGTTTCTGCGTTCCTGCAGGATTCTTGGACTGAATGCATGGCAGACAGAGCAAGAGTCCTGCAGGTGCAGAGGGCCCAGGCAATAAACACAAGAAGTGTGACCGTCTGTCAGAGACATCTTCTGACAGCACGAGTCACACTTCTTGAAGCCTGAAACCCTGGAATCTTTAGACATCCTGACAGGGATGACAAGTCACACACAACAAACACCCACACTCAAACTTACTTAGTCTAGTCACACACACACACACACACACACACACACACACACACACACACACACACACACACACACACACACACACACACACACACACACACACACACACACACACACACACACACACACACACACACACACACAGAGACTAAGACTATTTTGACTGACAAAATAAGTAATTTCAACTAAATATAACTAAAAATTAAACTAAAAATTAGCCCAAAGGCCTAGTAATCTACGAAGTGGGGGTAGGGAACGAGAAGAAGATAGAAACAAACCCAAAAGGGAACTATCTAAGGTGGGAATACACTAGAGGGGTAAGCAGGATCTAACAGTAAAACTACTACTGAAAAAGGTCAGGAAAAAAACCTTACCGGAAAAGATTTTTACAAATCTAACCTGAGAGCCAGCAAAAACGCAACCTCGCAGCTGAAGCGGCAAACGAGATTTGGGTAGTTAGCGCCTAGCATTGTGGGATACAGGGTAGCCTCGAGCCGGTAAAAATAGCTCTCGAGCTTTAGTATAGGCCCAGTCGGAGCCGAGGATCGGCTCCGGACCTATCCAGCAAGAATGAAGGTGAGATTGACAACTTAACATACTCTTTTAACTGATGTGTCCAGCTGACACCTCAAGAACACAATCCTGTGTGAAGGAGTCAAAAAGGGCTTTTGAATGTACTCTTGGAATGCCAGCTTGTGTAAGACATCTCTTGCCCAAGTGAAAGATTCCTGACATTTTGAAAAAGACTCTGCAAAGATAAGCAAATCCTCTAAATATGAAAAATAAATTGATACCCTGTAGTCTGCAACGAGCTACAGACTAAAGTTATGTACTTACTATAATGCTAGATCCATGTTGTCATGTTTTCATTCATTTCAACGTTTGGGGGTTAATGGATCCAACCAAATCCAGCTTTGTCACCTTTAGAAGCTGTGGATCCAGAGCTCTGATGATTCCTCTACCCATAATTCTCCCTGATCCCTCAAGATACCTCAGATTGAATTTACCTGCTCATAACTAAAACATCATTCAATAATCATACTGCAACAGGCTAGCCTTTAAGGAAGACAAAGAAATGACCATAAAAGGATCAACAGCAGCAAATGGCTGTTCAGTGACAAGGTCCCTGGTGTAGTTGCTGATAGGGATGACTGTAATTAAGGATATAAAAAATAGGCAAGATGGGGACTGGAATTTATTGGAGAAAACTGGCAAAGGAACCAAGGTATTGGGAGCAAATAACTAGAGAGGGAAGTGTAATAGAATGGAAAGAGGCCAATAATTTATCTGGGCTGCAGATTAGAGATTGCCTTCACTATAAAGGATTGATATCAGAGTATAGGCACAGAGAAGGAAATGGGGGGAGTCCTAAATTAAAGACCAGCACTGGTAGAGATTTTAAGAGAATCTAGAACAGAAGCTGCCATTAAAAAAGGAATAATAAGTAGACCATATAAAATATTGCATGATAACTATAAGAATCAATCAGAGGAGCTTAGAAAGGACTGGGAAAGGAGATTGGATAAACAATTCACAAAGAAACAATGGGAGGATATATACATATGTCTCCCAAGTATGCAACAAAATCTACAAGATTTAGTATTTTTGCTTGGAAACATTTGCACAGTTATGTTTATACCCCAAGTAGACTCCAGAGAATTTTTCCTAAGGTAGACAGCAAATGTTGGAGGTGTGACAGGGAAGAAAGAGGTACTTTGGAACATATTTTCTGGGAGTGCTGTGGGTTGGCGGAAATTAATGATCTCCTGCTGGATGCACTGTCGGAGATGCTGGGTGGGCGGATTGGTCTCACAAATGGGATGATTCTTCTGATATAGAATCGGAATTGCCTAAACATGGTAAGGCCTTGCTTTGTCTAATTATGGTGGCTGCCAAAAAAGCAGTTACTAGAAAATGGAAATCAAAATCTAAACCAACTACATTAGAAGTAGTGAATATAATAAAAGAGATAAAGCAACTGGGATTGAGATCTTTAGAAAATGGTAGTACCAAACTACATAGGAAAAATAGGAATTGTGGGAACAATACATACAGGGGAGGAACAAGGTTTAAGCAAAGGCAAGAACTTAAATGAGCTATGTAATGTTTGACTGAAAATGATTGGGTAGATTATAAAGGATGTATAATGTCTGCAAATGGGAGTGTGTTAGTATGGTTTGTGATGTAAAATACTTGCAACTAGGATTGTTTGGTGTGGTTTGTTTTCATTTATATAAATGTATGACTGCCTATGTCATAAGTGATGGTTTAATAAAGATGTCTCTTGTTTAAAAAAGGGGAAGGAACTGGATAATGTATTTAATGTTGCTTAGGTCATATGATATACAGCAATATATGTGAAGTAAGGTTTGTTAGTGTTAATTTGTTAATATGGTTTGATTACTTTTGTATAAATGTAAAACTGCATATGTCACAAGTGATAATTCAATAAAGGTGTGTTTAAAAAAAAGGTCCCTGGTGAAGATCATCTGTTCAACAGGGAGCACCAGGTGACAACTTCAGAAGGGGGAAGGAAGGAGGGATATTGATCAGGATGAAAACAAGACTACATGGATCTAGCATTATGGTAAGTACATAACTTTCGTATCCGATGTCTGTTTTTGTCCGAGACAACCTTTGGGACAGATTCCCAAGCTACCAAAACATCTGGGAGGTATCAAGGAAGAACAGAGCCCAAGGATGTATGGGATCTGGATTGTACATCCAGCTTGTAGTCAGACACAAATGTGTGAACCTTAGATCAAGTAGCTGCAGCACAAATCTTGTCAATAAGAACTCTGTTCATAAAAGTAGTAGCAGTAGCTACCACCCTTGCAGAATTTGCCTTTGGTTTCTTAAGTAAGGATAAAAAGAAGTTATGTACTCACCATAATGTTCTATGTTTGTTGTCTATTGTGCCTTCATTCTTACTAGTTAGGTTCGGAACCGATCCTCGGTTCCGACTCGGCTGCATTACTAAAGCTCGAGGTCTTCCACTGGCTCGTGGCTATATCCCTATCCCATCATGCTTTAGGGCAACTCCCCAGATCTTGTTTGCTGATAACTATAGGTATCTAAGGTATTATCAAATCATCATATGAAGACAATAAAAAAGGTCAAAGACACTCTAGCCAAGGAAGAACCTCTTTTTTCTCCAGGAGCCATAGGTAGGGGGAAGGAGGGTGAGATGTAAGAATGAAGGCAAGATGGACAACAAACATGGAAAGTTATGGTGAGTGCATAACTTCTTTATGTTATATTGTACTATCTTGCTTTCCTTCTTACTGGTTGGGACAGTGTCCCTAGCACCATATTTCTTGGGTAGCTCACGGGAGTATATTCTTCAGGACAGTGGAACCAAAGGAGGCCCTATCCCTGGAGGCCAAATCGACTTTATATGAGTGATAAAGGTATAAGGCATCGCCAAGTCGCCACAGCACAAATGCCATCTACTGGCATTCTAGCTCAAAAAGCATTAGAGGTTGCCATGGCCAGAATGGCCTTTGACTCTAAAGGGGAGAGCTTTGTCATTAGATTTATATATCTAAGTTATACAATCTGATAGCCATTTTGAGAGTGTGACCTTAGAAATGGGGGCACCTTTCTTTGCTTCTGAAAATTACACAACTAACTGATCAGATTTTCTGAAGTCTTTTGCCCTATGTAAGTAAAAGCGTAATTGTCTATGTATATCCAGTTGGTGAAGCTTATATTCTGCTTTGCTGCCATAGTTTGGGAAAAAAACTGGTAACTCAGTGGACTGATTTAAGTTTGACTTTGAGCATACTTTTGGTATAAATGATGGATTTGTTCTGAGGGAGCCTCTGTCTTTATGAAAAATCATATATGAAGGCTTGATGCACAATGCATGCAGTTCTGAAACACTTCTAGCAGAAGTGATAGCAATCAACAAAACTGTTTTCCAGCCTAAACATTTTAGATCACAAGATGAGGCAGGTTCAAAAGGGGAAAGGATCAAACAGAACAGAACTTTTAGTTATGTACTTACCATAACTTTAGACGTATGGGATCCATCTCGCCTACATTCTGTACTGATGGGTTCGGAGCCGATCCACGGCTCCGACTCGGCACGCTATACTATAGAATGAAGTCTCTTATTGGCTGAGCTATCCCACATCCCAGGATGCACCACCACTGCTTCCCCAGATCTTGTTTGTCCGCACACATGCACACACACATAGACTGTTGATATAATATTGCCAGGTGTTTCAAGAGAGGAAACAGTTGAACTCGGACCGTCCGGTCTCTTCTGATCTCCAAGGCAGGGGGAAGGAGGGTGGGTTATTAGGAATGTAGGCGAGATGGATCCCATACATCTAAAGTTATGGTAAGTACATAACTAAAAGATGTAATGTGATCCTATCTTGCCTACATTCTGTACTGATGGGACAGCGTCTCTAGCACCTGATTCCTGGGTGGCTCACTGGAAAACACTCCTGAGAACTGTGGAACCGAAGGAAGCTCGCCCCCGAGATGCCACGTCCAATTTGTAATGAGAAATAAAGGTGTGAGGAGAAGACCACGTAGCCGCCGCACATATGTCACTAATAGCAAGCTTGGAATGAAAGGCTGCCGAAGTAGCCATAGCCCTGGTAGAATGAGCTTTCACTGTAGCTATAAGCTCTTTGTTAGAAATGAAGTAAGTATGACTGATACAGTCTCTGATCCACTTGGCAATAGTGACTTTCGTGACAGCTTTGCCCAATTTATTGTCCGAAAAGGACACAAACAACTGATCTGCTTTTCGTGTTTGGTGCGTCCTATCCAAATAGAAGCGTAATTGTCTGTGGACATCCAAGGTGTGAAAGATATACTCCGCTCTGTTTGAATACTTTGGGAAGAAAACTGGAAGTTCCAGTGATTGCCGCAGACAAAAATTAGAACAATCCTTAGGAACAAAGGATGGGTTCGGTCTGAGGGATACTCTATCCTTGTGAAAAACCAGGTATGGTGGTTTGACACATAGGGCTTGAAGTTCTGAAACTCGCCTGGCTGATGTAATTGCAACTAATAAAGCAGTCTTCCAAGACAGAAATTGTAAGTCACAAGTTGCTGCCGGTTCAAAGGGGGAAGAGGTTAAGGCACCTAACACCACATTAAGGTCCCACGGTGGAGCGGGATGAGATATCGGGGGCCATAGCAGCCCAGCACCTTTCATGAAGGCTTTACACAACTTGTTGCTCATCAAAGGTGGTTCTATGCTCTCGTGAAAATTGGAAATAGCCGCCAATTGAACTTTGATGGTAGAGACCGAACAACCTTGGTTGAACAGAGAAGCTAAAAACTTCAGAACCTCTGACACCGGGGCTGTCATGGGGTCTAAGCCCCGGAGTTGGGCCCAAATAGCAAATCTCTTCCATTTGCTGCTATACTTTTTCTTAGTAGAAGTCTTGTGGGCCGAGGACAAGATATGTATGACTTCCGGGTCCAAAGCATGGTTCCTGACTATGATTGGAAGAGGAGGAGCCAAGCTGTTAACTTCAACGAGTGGAGGGACTGATGTAGCTGTCCCGACTGATGGGTCAAGAAATCCGGAACTTGGTCCAGGAACCATGGACCGTCCAGTGCATATTTGCGAAGAAAGGGAAACCAGACTTGACGAGGCCAGTATGGGGCAACTAGAATCATTTTGCTCTCCAAGCGAACCGCCTTCTGGATCACCTTGGGAAGAAGGGGAACCGGTGGAAAGGCGTATAGCAGACCGGTGGGCCAAGCTTGGACTAGGGCATCCTTGGGAATCTCCCCCGGAACTGGGGTGAGAGAGAAGAACTGTTTGCATTTCGTGTTGAGGGGGGTTGCGAAAAGGTTGCAACAAGGAGTTCCCCATCTCCTGAAAATATGAGTTACCACTCTGTCGTTCAGAGACCACTCGTGAGGGGAGAGAATATTTCTGCTCAGTTTGTCGGCTATCACATTGGATCTCCCTGGAATGTGTGTTGCTACCAGAAAACGTTTGGTTGCAATCGTCCAATCCCATACCATCATGGCCTCTCTGCAAAGGGGGTAGGATCTGGTCCCTCCTTGCTTGTTCAGGTACCAGACTACCGACATCGGACTGAATGACAATCGTGCCCTGGGGGAGGTAACTGTGTAGTACTTGCAGCGATAGAAGCACCGCCCTCATTTCCAGTATGTTGATATGGAGGAGACTCTCGTCGGAGTGCCACTTGCCTTGGACTGACCTGCCCAGGTAATGTCCCCCCCACCCCGTATGGGAGGCATCCGTAGTCAATGTGGCCACTGGGGGTGATGGAACGAAGGGTCGCCCCTGATCCAGGTTGGAGGAAAGAAGCCACCAACGAAGGTCCTGTTTGCACGTCTCTGTGATCAGAATGTGGTGACTGAGTGGGAGACCCTGATAAGACCACTGGACTGACAGGAGCCACTGGAGAATCCTCATATGTAACCTTGCTAAGGGGACTAGGAGAATGGTGGCCGACATGGAACCTAACAGTTGTAGGACCATCCTCGCTGGGGCTCGACGTCTGAGGAGCAAAGCTCGAACTTGAGACTGTAGTGTTTCTATCCTCTCTGCAGGAAGATAGACTCACATTTGCTTTGAGTCTATCTCTGCTCCGATAAACCGAATGCGCTGAGATGGCAGCAACACGGACTTTGTCCAATTGAAGGTGATTCCTAGGGAGTTGCCTAGAGATATAGTGGCTGCTAGATTCTGCAAGTGTAGACGCCTGGAGGTGGCAGTTAGGAGCCAGTCGTCTAGGTATGGAAACACCTGGAATCCTAGACTTCTCAGGTGAGCAGTCACCACCGCCAAACATTTGGTGAACACCCTGGGGGCTGTGGTGAGACCAAAGGGCAGTGCACGGAACTGGAAATGACTGTCTCCCAGGCTGAAGCGCAAGTGTCTCCTGGATGCCTGATCTATCAGGATGTGATAATAGGCGTCCTTGAGATATATGGAGCACATCCAAACACCTTTCTCCAGCAGCGGGAGAATGGATTGCAAGGTGACCATCCGGAACTTGGAATTTTTCACTGATTGATTTAGCTTGCTGAGATCCAAAATGGGCCTCAAGTCCCCAGTCTTTTTTGGCACCAAAAAGAATCTTGAGTAAGTCCCTAATCCGGTCTGGCCTGCGGGGACAGGTTGGATGACTCCTTTTTGAAGCAGCTTTGATATTTCGATGGCTGCAAGATCCCGTTGACTGGGTGGCGGGTCCGGGATTTTTGGGATGGAGGGGGGGGGGTTGAGAAAAAGGGATGGTGTAACCTCCGGCGATGATTCGAAGCACCCATCAGTCCTGAGTGATACTCTCCCAGGCCTTTAGGTGCTTTGAAAAACAACCCCCGACTGGCTCCGGAGCTGCACAGTCGGGCACTCCTTCAAGGATGCTGGAAGGTTGAGGAGCCACAAAAGGACTCGTGGTCTCCAGTGTTGCGGGGGCCTCCGCCGCCTCTGGGACAGCGTCTTCCTGAAAAATTTCCCCCTCCTCTGCCTCTAGAAGGGGGATCGCTCTGCTGCGAAGGGTAAGGCTTTTGAGATTTACGGAACCACATTTTCCCCCCTCTTCTAGCCTTGGGATAAGGCCTGAAGGGAGTGGAAAACCGTGCCCCTACGGCAGTTAAAGTCTTACCCTCTTGTTCACAGCGAGTCAAGGTGTCCTTTACCTTGGGTCTAAATAGAGAGGACCCATCAAAGGGGGCGTCGGCAAAGGAAGACTTAAAGGCCTCCGCAAAATGACACAGGCGGAGCTAGGCTTGTGTCCGTAGAGCAACGCCTGTTCCCGCCGCTCTGCTCGCCCCCTCGGCTGCATATGAAATGAGCCTCATGGACGAGTTCGATAACGATGATAGGGTAGCCAGCTGAGAGTTAACCGTCTGGGTCAACTGCTCAGGTAAGTTACCAGAGAGGGTATCTGAAAGTTCCTTGACCAGATCCCTCTGAAGTCTGGTGAAGTGCGTCAAATAATTCAGAGACCTTAAAGTAAAGGTAACTGAAGTAAGGGTGCGCTTCCCGTACCGATCCATGCTCCTAGACTCTTTATTAGGAGGATTGACGGACGTTGAAGCCTCTGCCACATCTTTTTGGGTAGCAGATGCCACCACCAGGGCATCTACAGCCACACCTTTGGAGAGAAAATCCTTTTCAGGGGGTGCTGAGAGAAATTTATTGGGGCGAGCTGGCACCGGTTCCACAGAATCTGGTGTTCCCACGCCCTTCGAGAGATCAAATCCAGAAGCTCATCAAAGGGCGGAGACACCAAGGAGGCGGAGGGCTGAGCCCCGAAGGCCTTGAGGAATACCGACTCCTCAGCGGAAGGGGGTTTGGACTGCCAGTCGCCTCATTGCTTCAGGATCTCCAAAATGTCCGCAAAGGAGACATCATCCGAGGACGACTTGGGGGACCCCTCCACATCATCGAGGTCGGTGTCCGAGGTGAGAGACTCGTCAGGGGAGTCGACGTGCTTCCTCTTGCACTGTCTCTTCCTCGGAGGTTCCTCCGAAGACGCTTTGGAGGGACCTTCAGGAAGGAGGGAACCCCCGATAGGGGTGGCCTCAGGCCCCAGGGCTCCGCTGTCTTGAGACAAGGGGACTACAAAGGAACAAGTCTCCGTGCCAAGGGAAGGTGATGGTGAGACGGTGGAGGTGGCCAAGGAAGATTTGGCCAAAGCACTCCTCATGGCCCTGAAGGCGGGACCCCCAGAGTCCTGGGAAGGTCCAACCCCCAAGGCCACAACAGTAGACGGCACTCCCGCAGCCGACGCACCGAGAAGGAGGCTCGGAACCGAAAGCATCGGTCCCGAAGCGTCACCCCCAGGGCTGACAGAGGAGGCCTGTGTACCGAACTCCGACCTGAAGGGCGGGGTTGGAGTAAGGGTCAGAACCGACCCGAAAACCTTCACCGGCTCCACCAGCACCGACTCCAACGGTGCCGAGGCTGTTGGAGGAGGAACCAAGACAACAGGGTGGGCAACCGGCTCCGGAGCCGACTGGGCTGGAGCCAAAACCAACTTTTGAAAGACCGGAGACTGAAACAGCCTTTGAAGCACCCTGTCTATGTCCGAATCTGACATTCTCGAAGACCGAGAAGAGATCGAACGAGTTCGAGTCGACTTCTCCACCGGTTCCGAAGGACTGGGGGACCGGCTCCGAATAGTCTCGATAAATATCGGTGCCGAGGGAGACTCCACAACCATAGCAATTTCCCTTGGAGCCGAAGTGGACTTCGGCGCCAAAGGGGAAGAGTCTGAGCGGGCAACTCTCATCGGCTCCGAAGACAGTGGAGCCGATGAAGGTGACCCGCCTCTCGAAGCTCTAGCCGTCGACTCCGAAGCCAGAGGAGTCGAGGCTGGAGGCATCGAGGCAGACCGTTCCGCCCTCGGCTCCGAAGTCCGTGGAGCCGACGGAGAAGCCTGCCGAGATTTCTTTGTAGCCGGTTCCGACGGGCTGGTCGGAGCCGACGATTTCTTCTTCTTTGAAGGTGAAGAGGAAGAAGATAAAGCCTCCTCAAAGGAAGGGGTGATAAGCCCTTTTAAAATCAATTTATTTTTCCTCTCTTGGAGGACACGGGAGGAAAAAGCGTGACAAACGCTGCATGACTCTTGAAGATGCTTAGGGCCTAAACAATAAACGCACAAAGAGTGGTCGTCCGTAATGGACATTTTGTAACTGCATTTAGAGCATTTTTTGAATCCTGATGGTCTGTGCTCTTTCGACATGTTGACACACAAATCACTACCACAGAAATATACTTTTAAATACACCAATAAAAAAATAGCTTAAAGAAATACGTAAACTGAGGACAAGGCCCCTCCAACTTAAACGGGATCACTTGACCAAAATCTAGACAACTAAACCACAGAAAGACTCACACTAAAAAGCTTCAACAACGTGCGAGGGCAAGGCCCCTCTGACTTAAACGGGATCCTTTCCCTCAAACTAAGACAATTTTTCACAAAATACTCAAATCTCACAGTCACACAACAACGAATAGCTGTTAAAACAGCTTTTGGGTAGATTAGAAAAAAATTCTGACAGAAATTTTTAAGTAATAAGCACTTAGCTCAGCCAAGTCCGAGACTACGTCTTTGCTGTAGAAGCGGCAAACGAGATCTGGGGAAGCAGTGGTGGTGCATCCTGGGATGTGGGATAGCTCAGTCAATAAGAGACTTCGTTCTATAGTATAGCGTGCTGAGTCGGAGCCGAGGATCGGCTCCGAACCCATCAGTACAGAATGTAGGCGAGATAGGATCACATTCCATCAAAATTTAGGTCCCATGGAGGTAGAGGAGTTCTTATAGATGGCCTTAACAAAACAGTTCCCTTCAGAAAGGCTTTACAAAGTTTGTGGGACATCAAGTTAGGGACGAGATCGCACATATGAAAATTAGATATAGCTGCTAGCTGAACACGAATGGTAGCTGCAGCCGCGGCTTCATTAAATAATTTGGCCAAAAATTCAAGAATAGCAGATATGGGAGAAGAAAAGGTATCAATATGTTTTGTCATTGCCCAGGAAGAAAATCTTCTCCATTTGCCGATATACAATCTTCTAGTCGAGGCCTTATGAGAAGATATGTTTGACTGAATCAAGGAGGCTAGGAAGCCTGACTATATTTGGAAGTGGAGCAGCCAAGCTAACAATTTGAGGGTGTGAAGAGAAAGATGGTGTGTTCTGGACATATCTGTCAGAAGGTCTGGAACTGTATCCAGAACCCACGGCTCCTGCTTAAAATGAGGCCAAGGAAGGGGAACCAAATCAGACGAGCCCAGTATGATGCAATGAGAATCAGCTTGCTTCCCAATGAGCTGGCTTTCTGGAGAACCTTGGGAATCAAAGGGAAGAGAGGGAACGCATAAAGGACTCCCAAGGGCCAATCGTGTACAAGTGCATCCCTTGGTGACTCCCCCAGAGGGGGGATCAGGGCAAAACAGCTGCTGCATTTGGCATTCATGGACGTGGCAAAAAGGTCGCAGCAAGGTTGTCCCCGTTTATGGAAGATCCTCTCCGCTACTTTTTGTTTTAGTGACCACTCATGAGGCATGAGAATCGCTCTGCTAAGTTTGTCTGCTGTCACGTTGGATTTCCCCGGTATGTGTGTTGCTATGAGAAAGTGCTGGGAGGAAATCACCCACTGCCACGCTCAGAGGGCCTCTCGACAAAGGGGATAAGACCTGGTTCCTCCTTGTTTGTTTATGTACCAAACTACTAACATGTTGTCAGTCTGTATCGCAATTGTTCCCAGTGGGAGAGAGTGTTGGAGTGCCTGCATCTTCAGAATCACTGCTCTCGTCTCTAGGACACTGATATGCAAATGGGCCTCATGATCCTGGCAAGTGCCTTGAACTGTCCTGCCCAGATAATGCCCCCCCCCCCTATATGGGAGGCATCTGTGGTCACTGTCGTCACTAGCTGTGGTGTAAGAAAGGGTTGACCTGATGTCACGAGTGGCGTGAAGCCACCAGCAAAGGTTCTTCTTGCAGTGGTCTGTTAACAGAATTTGGTGAGTCATGGGTAGTTCCTGCAAAGACCATTGGGTGGAAAGTAGCCATTGCATGCGTGCTAGTGGAACTAAACTTATAGCTGTTGCTATGGTTCCCAAGACCTTTATAACTGTTCTTGCCTGTACTTTTGTCTTGGAGAGAAGACTGAAGACTTGTTGCCTCAGAAATGAAACTCTTTCTGCAGATAGTTTTGCCATCATGTTTACAGTGTCTAGGTCTGCTGCTATAAATATGATATGTTGCGATGGCAACAAGGTAGATTTTTCATAGTTTATTGTGATTCCTAGGTGACAGCAAAGAGATTAAAGTGGTGTCTCTCACTTCCAGTAGTAGATGCTTGGTGGTGGCAGTTAGGAGCCTGTCGTCTAGATATGGAAACACTTGGAATCCGAGACATCTCAGGTGAGCTATGACTACTGCCATACATCTGGTAAACACTCTGGGGGCTGTAGTGAGACCAAAGGGCACAGCTCTGAACTGGTAATGACTGGCTCCCAGACGGAAGTGCAAATGACTCCTGGATGGTCTGCCCATCTTTATGTGGTAGTATGCATCCTGGAGGTCTATACAGCACATCCAATTGTCTTTTCCCAAAAAGGGAAGGATCGACTGCAGTGTTACCATCCAGAACTTGATCTTTTTCACTGATTCCTTTAATTTGCTGAGATCCAAAATTCGTCTCTAGTCCCCTGTTCTTTCTGGCACTAAAAAGAATCTCGAGTAAGTTCCAGATCCTATTTGGTCTGCGGTGACCTTTTGGATGACTCTTTTTTTCTAGCAACTTTTGAACTTCTAGGGTTGCTTGACCCCTTTGACTGGGTCGAACGTCCGGGGTTTTCTTTATGTTTGGAATGGAAAGAAAAAAAGGGTATAGAGTAGCCTCTGGATATGATTCTTTGTACCCACTTGTCTCTTGTTATTTCCAGCCAGGCATTTGGGTACACAGATAAGCATCCCCAGACTGCTTCCAGAGCTGGATAGGCGGGCCTCGTTTCAGGAGCGCTGAAAGAGCCTGCCACAGAAAGAATCCCTGTCATCCTGATTTGCTGACCCCCTCTGCCACGTGGGCGGTGTCTTCCATTAGTATTTGCCCCTCTGCCCCTGGGGAAAGAGTCACCACATGTGTCTTGAAAAACTCTCTGGGATTTCCAAAACCACATCTGTCCCCCCCTTCTGGCCTTTAGGATAAGGTCTTGAAGGTACAGAAAAATGGACTCCTATGGCAGAGAGAGGTTTTTTTCTTGTTCACACCTGGTTAGCATCTCTTTAACTTTTGGTCCGAACAAGGACGAGCTATCGAATGGGGTATTAACAAAAGAAGACTTGAAGGGTTCTGCAAAGTCACATAAGTGCATCCAGGAATGTCTCCTTAGGGAAATTCCTGAACCCCCTGTTCTACTCGCTCCATCTTCTGCGTACGAAATGAGTCTCATGGAGGAGTTGACCACAGAGTTTAAGATGGAGAGGTAGGATGATACCTTATCAGAGACCCCTGCAGCTACTGTACCTTGAACAGTATCTCCCAACTCCTTCAGGAGATCCCTTTGTAGCCTTATAAAATGCATCAGGTAGTTCAGCAATCTGAGTGTAAACGTCACTGAGGAAAACATGCACTTCCCGTACCTATCCATCGTAAGAGAGTCTTTGTTCAGTGGATGGACAGCTGAGGATGTTTCAGAAACATCCTTCTTGGTGGCTGCTGCCATCACCATAGCATCTACAGGGACACCTTTAGTCAAAAAATCCTTATCTGAAGGGGCTGTGATAAACTTATTTGGCCTCCTCCCATGCCTTTCGACTAACTAGTTCCATGAGGTCATCGAAAGGCGGAGACACCCAAGTGGCTGAAGGGTGAGACCCAAAGGCCTTCAGATAAACAGACTCCTCATCAGAAGGGTTGATGGGCTTCCAGCCGCCTCTCTGTTTAAGGATTTTTAGGATGTCTGCGAAGGAGACATCCTCAGAGGACGATCGTGGGGACCCTTCCGACTCATCGAGGTCTGTGTCCGAGGTGACTGACTCCTCTGGGGAGTCCAAGTACTTCCTCTTGCAGAGTCTCTTACAAGGGACCTCTTCAGAAGTGTATTCTGGAGAGGTTTCAGAAGAGAGGGGTTCACCCAATGGGGTACCCTGAGGCCTAGGGTCTCCACTGGTCTGTGGATGGTGTGGTGCAGAGACAGACACCGGCGCTTTAGGGGGAAGAATGTCGGATTATAGGTTCATAGGTTCATAGAATGTCGGATCCCCTGAGTGGAGCTACCTGTGGAGAAAGCACTCTCCTCATCAGCTCAAAAGTCCCCCTCCCCTGATCTGATGATCCCTCTGTTTCCGAAGAGCCAGAAGAAATCACCGGTACCAAGGGGGTTGCCTCCGAAGCCAATGTAAGAGCCGAGCTCACCAGCGTTGAAGTCCCAAGAGGTAAGTTCGGATCCGACTCCCCTCCCTGGATCTGACCGGAGAGCGTCAGCTCCTAGACTCCTTGGACGGAACTGAGGATGTCGGAGCAGTAGTTGGTGCCGAAGAAACCAGGGTGGTTCTCAACACCAATGGTTTCACAACAGTCGGTTCCCAGCATTCTGGCTCCGAGTCCCCAGGTCGGCTCAGAGGAAGAATTGATGTCGATGGGGCAGTCTTGGCTGGCTCTGAATCCCTTTGGGTTGGAGTCGAAAGACGTTTGGCCAGCGCCAGTGTCTTCAGAAGACTATGCACCACCCTATCCACATCATCATCAGAAAGATTTCTGAAGGACCTAGAGAAGAGGGTGGGGGATCTGACTGACTGTAATACTGGTGATCTCAGAACAGGACTAACTGGTTCCAATTCTGGGGACTGGGTCCTGATTTTAAATTCCATAGGCACCGAAACAGGTGGCACTGATTAAACAGTCTTTGTCAGTTCCAAAGAGGTTGGAGCCGGAGATGCAATTTTGCTGACTTTCTTGGCAGGTTCTGAGTGTCCCGAAGAGGGAGAAGATCTTTTTGACTTGTCCAATTTAGCTGAAGGGCCTTCTTCCAAAGCTTCCTGGAAGGGGGACTTTAACAGACCTCTAACAATCAACTTATTCTTATGCTCTAATAGCACTCTGGAGCTAAAGGAGTGACATATTGAGTATGATTCTTGCAGATGAACTGCTCCCAAGCAATAAACACAAATAGTATGAGAGTCCATAATGGACATCTTTTGACTGCACTTACTGCAATTTTTAAAACCCGAAGGTTTAGTCCCCTTGTGCTCTTTTGACATGTTAATACAGAATCCACACACACACACACACACACACACACACACACACACACACACACACACACACACACACACACAAGCAAAAAACAACTGCTACAACAACAACTATTAATTTCTGAAGTATATGAAACAAACAAACTTTTTTTTTTACTAGAGTAAGAGATTGAAAAAGGTTGGGGTGCCCTCTAACTAAAAATGGGCTGCGACAGGCCTCTAACTTAAATGGGCTGACACCTTTTATCTAAAGAATAGAAAAACAGCAATAAAACAATATACACTCAGAAAAACTACCCACTAACTGAAGCGGGCAGAGTTAGCCCTCTAATTTAAACGGGTCTAACAATTTAGTCAAATAGCAGTTAAATGGGATAGGGGATAAAATGAAAAGTTATGTACCTACCATAACGTTCCATGTTAGTTGTCCTCTCTCGCCTTCTTTCTTGCTGGATGGGTTCGGAGCCGAACCTCGGCTCCGACTCGGCCTATACTAAAGCTCGAGAGCTAATTTTACCGGCTTGAGGCAACCCTATATCCCATGATGCTAGGTGGTAACTACCCAGATCTCGTTTGGTAGCTGAGAAACAATAGCCAATTCAGTCTCCCCTCTGAGGTGGAGGAGGAGAAAGGAGAACTCCCCAAATATCACTACCTGAAGCTGTATCTACCCCAGGACCAACTGTCTGAATGGACTAGTGCAAGATAAGGTCCCTTGGAAGAAGGGGAAAACCTCTCAGTCTGTCCAGGCTAAGGGGATGGTGGGCGGGACGCAAAAAAGAAGGCGAGAGAAGACAACTAACATGAAACGTTATGGTAGGTACATAACTTCTCAATGTTAAGTTGTCAATCTCGCCTTCATTCTTGCTGGATGGGACCGCGTCCCTAGCACCTTCATCCTGGGTGGCTCATTGGAACAGACTCTTGAGAATGGTAGAAAGTACAGTTTTGTGCCTACCATAAATGTAAATGTTCGAAGATCCACATTGCTGCAGTCCTTACATATGGGTAGTCCGCTGTCCTCGGTCGGCCCGAATACCAAAGTATTAGGCTGACGTCGGTCATGGGCGCTCAGATCTGACATCAGAGCGTCAGGGTATAAAAGCGCATGACCGACGTCATATCCTCAGTCTTTTCTTGCCCCAGATGTCAGAAGGCCCTAAAAAAAAAAAGGCCACAGCCAAAAACAGAATACCTCCCAAAAACATGCCCAACAACAACCACCACCCAAACTATATAACCATACAAACTACAGTGGGGAAGGAGGGAGGGTAAATTGGACTGCAGCAATGTGGATCTTCGAACATCTACATTTATGGTAGGCACAAAACTGTACTATGTTCTTTATCTCACATTGCTGCAGTCCTTACATATGGGTAGAATCCCAAAGCAGAGGAAAGGGAGGATGGCCAAATCATAAAGCATTAGGGGCTGCTAAAATGCCCTGTAAAATAGCAGTGGCAAACCCAGCCCTAGACTTAGAATAGAGAGGAAGATGGTAATGTTTAGAAAAAGTATGTACTGAACTCCAGGTAGCTGCCTCCAAAATATCTTTTGTAGCTACCCCCCTTAGAAAGGCAGTAGAAGTGGCAGTAGCTCTAGTGGAATGAGGTCTGATTCCAGCCGGAATCTCCTTACCATGATGGGAATAACAGAAAGAAATACAAAAACCAATCCATTTAGAAATAGTCTGTTTCAAAACAGATTTTCCTTGAGAACCCAAAGCAAAAGAAACAAACAACTGCTGAGACTGCCTGAACCCCTTGGTTCTGCTCAAATAATAACGGAACTGCCTATGAATATCCAAAGTATGCAAAATCTTCTCCCCTTTGTTTTGGGGGTCTGCATAAAAGGTAGGCAAATGAATAGTTTGATTCAAGGCCACACTAGACACCACTTTAGGCATAAAGGAAGGATTAGTACGCAAAGATACCCTATCCTTATGAAAAATTAGGAAAGGTTCCACTGCCATAAGGGCCTGTAATTCAGAAACCCTTCTTGCAGAGGTAATGGCCAACAAAAAAGCAGTCTTCCATGACAAATACTTCAACTCGGCAGTAGCTGCAGGCTCAAAAGGTTGTAGAGTAAGTTTTTCCAACACAAAATTGAGATCCCAAGCAGGAGTAGGAGCTCTACGTGGGGTCTTATGTTCTTTGCCCCTCTAAGAAATTGCTTAAACAAAGGATGAGAGAATAAAGGAGGGTCACAGTCATAGTGAGCAGAAATGGCTGCAGCATGAACCTTTATGGAGGAGAAGGACAAACCCCTGTCCAATAATTCAGTAAGATATTGCAGAGAAACACTTAAATCAGGCTTGGAAACATCAAAGTCCTTCCCTTTGCTCCAAATAAAAAATCTCCTCCATTTATCAGCGTAAACCTTCCTTGTACTAGGCCTCCTGGCCTCCAAAATAACATTCAAAACTTGTTGTGGAAGCTGAGACCCTCCAGAGTCTAAAACAGAATATGCCAGGCTGTTAGATGCAGAGACTGAATCCTGACATTGAGAAAGTGATTGCCCTCCTGAGACAAAAGATGTGGAATCAAAGGTAGAGGCCATGGAGGCTCTCGTACTAAACTCCTCAGTAGTGGGTACCAGTGTTGTCGAGGCCAATCCGGCTATCAGAATCATGGATGGCTTGTCTTGTCTGGCCTTTAAGAGTACCTTGGGTAGAGGAGGCAGAGGTGGAAAGGCATATACATGAAGATTGTTCCAACTGAATGATAGAGCGTCCACCTTCCAAGCTGTGGGATGAAACATTTTGTGCAAAACTTTGGCAACTGGTAATTTAGTGGAGAAGCGAACAGATCTATGTCTGGAGTTCCCCATAACACTGTCAACTTTTGAAATACATGAGGATCCAATTTCCACTCGTGAGGATCCACTATTTGTCTGCTCAACACATCTGCTAAGGAGTTCTGTGCTCCTGGTAGGAACCTTGCCTGAAGATTGAGGTGTAAACTGAGAGCAGTCTCCCACAAAATCATCGCTTGCCTGCAAAGAGGGTACGAGTGAGTTCCCCCTTGCTTGTTGATGTACCACATGACAGTAGTGTTGTCTGTTTGAATCAACACCTGCCCTGGGTGAAGTAAATCCTTGAAAGCCATCAATGCAAATTGAACTGCTAACATTTCCTTCAAGTTGATATGCAAATGTTGAAGTCTGACAGGCCACGTGTCTTGCACCCATTTTCCATTGAGGTGTGCTCCCCAAGCCTTGTCCGAGGCATCTGTCGTTAGAATCTGACTCGCCTCTGGTCGGGTCACAGAGAGTCCCTTGTTTAGGTGACATTCCTGGGCCCACCACAAAAATTCCTTCTGAATGCAAGGAATCATTTGAATGACAGTGTCTAGATCTTGGCAGTGTTTTGTCCATACATTTTTGAGATACCATTGCAGCTTCCTCATATGCAGTTTGGCATTGGGAAGCACCAGAATACAAGATGCCATGAACCCCAAGGCTTGAAGGACTGTCCTTGCAGTCAGCCTGGACTGTAGAGACATTTGATGGAAATAAAGAGAAAGATTTCTTTGTTTGTCCGGGGTCAAAAAGGCCATCTGAGAGGCTGTATTCATTCTCACACCCAGAAAGCACATGTCCTGAGAGGGTACTAGACTGGACTTTGTTTCGTTCACAGAATACCCTAGGCATCTTAACACTACCATCACATACTGTAGATGATGAAGAAGTTCGTCCTTGTCTTGTGCAATAATCAGGCAATCGTCCAAATAAGGATAAATCTGTATTCCTCTTAACCTGAAAAAGGCTATCACTGGAGCCAGAACCTTTGTGAACACTCTGGGCGCAGTAGATAAGCCAAAGGGCAATGCAGAGAACTGATAATGTAAATTTCCAGCCCGAAAACGCAGGTACCTCCTGCAACTGGGTCTGATAGGAACATGAAGATAAGCCTCTTTTAGATCCAGAGTTACCATCCAGTGATCTTTTCCCAGCAGGGGTAAAAGCTGTTGTAACGTCAGCATTTTGAACTTTGGAATGTCCAAATAAGTGTTGAGGATGGATAAGTCCAAAATCGGTCTCCACGTGTTCCCCTTCTTTGGTACTAGAAACAGGCGAGAATAAAATCCTAGACCCACCTCTGACAGAGGAACTGGCTGTATAGCTCCCATTTGAAGAAGTAAGGAAATCTGTTTGCGAGCCTCTATCCTTTGCCGAGGAGGAACGTCTGGCATGCCTTTGAAAGGAGGCAATGTATGGAAATAGAACTTGTAGCCTTGGTTTATAATGTCCAATACCCATTTGTCCTGGGTGATTAAAAGCCAGTTTTTCTTGAAAAGAGCTAGTTTTCCTCCCAAAGGGGCTGCCAGGCAAGAAGAATCTGGCAGCTGAAAATGCAGGTCATTGGGCCTGTTTTCGAAAGGACTGGCCCCTACCCTCACCAGCAGATTGAGCAGGCGAACTCCATGTTCTGGGCCTGAAGGTACTCTGAGCCCTGCCCCTACCACGTCTAGATCTACCCCTAGACTGAGAATCAGACGAAGGGTACGTCCACCCCTTAGTAGGCCAATTTCTACTAAACTTTGGAGGTTGCACCTGCAAAAAATCTTTAACAGTCTGCATGGACTTAGCCTTGTCTTCCATTTTCTTCAAAACAGACTCCACAGGGGGACCAAACAAAACTTCAGACTGTAAAGGGGCATCCAGAATTCTAGTTTTAACATGCTCGGATAAATTCTGTTCCTTAAGCCAGGCATGCCTACGAAGAACTGAACCAGTGGCAGCCACCCTAGAAGAAGCCTGTAAAGCATCAAAACCACACTGCAAAGAATGCTTTCCCACCTGTTCAGATACATGCACCAAATCTTGCAATTCTTTACACTCTATGCCCTCTGCCAAAGCATCCACTTTAGATTTCAGCTGAGAAAGGAGGAAGTTTTGATACTTCAACATATGAAACTGGCAATTTAAAGCCCTCATTGCTAAAGTAGAAGATGTGTACACCTTCTTACCCCATCTGTCCAAAGCTCTAGCTTCCTTATCTAGAGGAACCGGATTCTTTACAACAGAGGCTCTAACACCCTTAGGCCCCTGACTAACAGTTTCTGGATCCGCCCTAGGACTCTTATACAGATATTTATGAGCCTCAGGCACCCTATAATACCTGTCCGGTTTAACTGGTGCAGGGGGCAAAGAATCTGGATTAAGGGAAGCCTCCGAAAAAACATCCTGAACAACATCCAAAACAGGAGGTATAGCCAAGGGTCTATGCTGTGGTAAAACAAGAACTCCCTAAGCCTCTTTCGTGAATCAGAGAAATCCTGTCCTTCCCACTTAAAATGCTCCCTCATGGAGTGTAGAGTTTCTGAAAATGAAAAATCCTCTGGAGGAGAAGCAGAAGGAGTGGAATCCTCTGCATCAGAATCAGAATAAGGAGTAAATCCTGAATGTCTTCAGCAGAAGACTCTGAATCATCTGAGGCCTGGTCCAAACTTTCCAACTCCGGCTCCACCCTGGGCCTCTTATCAGGAGGGGGCATAGAACCTCTAATTAAAGTAATCAAATCTTCTGCCATTTTAAGCATGTGCTTTTTAGGCACAGACCCTGAAGCACCAGGACTGACACCAGAGGAAGGCAAAACAGACCTGCCCTTAGAAGGAGCCTTAGGAATAGAAGTAGAAGGCCTAACCATCTTAGGCATAGAAGGGAGAACAGAAACCTGAGAGGCCCCTTCAGCCTGACCTGACTCCTGTGATGCTACATCTTGTAAAATCAAAGTTTCACCCTGAGACTCAACAGAAACTTCAGCCGGATCCACCTGTTCCACTGTAGCTTCTAAAGGACCGGCGTCCGAAACAGACGAATCATCTTGCCTAGGCTTCAAAGATTTGTCTTTGCGCTTCTTCGTGGAAGCGGGCATCGGAGGATCCGACGGCATATTATAATTACATCTCTTCCCAAAGACTAACCTAGCGCAATCCAACCTTCGTTTAATGGTGCGCTTATTAAACCTAGCACAAAACCTACACCCGACTACGTCGTGCTCCGGTCCCAAACAAGGAATACAAAGGGAATGATAATCTCTATGCGGTATCTGTTTCCCACAAGAAATGCAATTATTTACTTTTTCTGACATCCGGAAATAACTGAGGCAAGAAAAAACAAAAATATTCCCCAACGGGGTACTTAGCCCAACTTGGTATCGGTCTGAAACTCCGAATACGAAAAATTTCAGAATGCCGAACGGCACTTGCAACGCTGCTTCTGCATCGGACCATGCGGCAAAAAAGACTGAGGATATGACGTCGGTCATGCGCTTTTATACCCTGATGCTCTGATGTCAGATCTGAGCGCCCATGACCGACGTCAGCCTAATACTTTGGTATTCGGGCCGACCGAGGACAGCGGACTACCCATATGTAAGGACTGCAGCAATGTGAGATGAAGAACATCCAAAATTTGCCCTGTTTCTGGAGGCCATGTCCAATTTGTAATGTGTAATGAAGGTATGAGGAGAGGCCCATGTGGCTGCCGCACAGATAGTGTCTATTGGTAATCTAGCTTGAAAGGCTGTAGATGTAGCCAACGCTCTGGTTGAATGGGCTCTTGGCCTAGAAGGCAATTCTTTACCTCTGAATTGATAAATACAGGTAATCACAGAAGACAGCCACCTAGACAGGGTTACTTTGGATACCGGAAGACCCTTTTTACTTTCTGCATAAGATAAAAAGAGTTGATCAGATTTCCTGAATTGTTTAGTTCTGTCCAGATAGTAGCGGAGCTTACGATGAACATCCAGACAATGTAGTTTTTGCTCCGCCTTGTTTGAATAATTAGGAAAGAAAACTGGAAGATCAATAGATTGATTTAAATTTGTCTGAGAAGCCACCTTGGGTAAAAAAGACGGGTTAGTTCCTAGAGAAACTCTGTCTTTATGGAACACTAAATACGGAGGGCGAATGCAGAGGGCATGAAGTTCAGATACTCTCCTAGCAGATGTTATGGCGACTAGGAATAGTGTCTTCTAGGAAAGTAACTTCAAGGAACAGGAGGATGCGGGTTCAAAAGGAGGGAGAATCAAGGATGCTAAAACTAAGTTTAAATCCCACTGTGGTGGGGGGTCTTTGACTGGAGGCCTGAGTAAAAAGATACCTCTGAGGAATGCCTTGCAAAGCTTATGGGACATGATGCTGGAGTCCGACAAGCCTATGTGAAAACTTGAAATGGCTGCTAGCTGAACTTTTACCGTGGAGGAAGAAGATCCTGAATGAAAGATTTTGGCTAGGAAATCCAAGACCGAGTGTATTGGAGCAGTGAAAAAGGTTGGGGTGCCCTCTAAATAAAAATGGGCTGCGACAGGCCTCTAACTTAAATGGGCTGACACCTTTTATCTAAAGAATAGAAAAACAGCAATAAAACAATATACACTCAGAAAAACTACCCACTAACTGAAGCGGGCTATGTTCCTAGCCTTTGCCCAAAAGGAAAAACGTTGCCATTTACTAGCATAGATCCTTCTGGTGGAAGACTTAAGGGAAGCTACAATAATATCCCGGACAGAATTTGAAATAATTGGAAGCCTGGCTAGGGACGGAAGTGGAGCAACCAAGCTGTGAGGTTGAGAGATTGGAGGGATTGTTGCAGCTGCCCTGATTGATGGGCCAAAAGATCTGGCATTGGATCCAGATGCCACGGCTGCTCCAAAAGATAGCGATGCAGGAAAGGGAACCATATCTGTCAAGGCCAATAAGGGGCAATGAGGATCATCTTGGCCCTCAATGCAGTAGCTTTCTGAATTGTCTGTGTGATTAATGGAAAGGGGGAAAGGCGTAAAGAAGTCCCCGAGGCCAATCGTGGACTACAGCGTCTCTGGGGGATGGCCTGGAAGGGGGAAGAGAGTGAAGAAGTCGAGGCACTTGCTGTTTTGTGGTGTTGCAAAAAGATCGCAGCAAGGAAACCCCCACTTCCAAAATATTTTGTCCGTCACCAATTGCTTGAGAGACCACTCGTGAGGCATGAGAATAGCTCTGCTCAGCCTGTCCGCTATGACGTTGGACTTCCCGGGGATGTGCGTTGCTATCAGAAACCGCTTTGAAGAGATCACCCATTGCCAGAGTCTGAGTGCTTCTCGATACAGGGGATAGGACTTGGTTCCGCCCTGCTTGTTGATATACCATACTACGGACATATTGTCCGTCTAAATTGCAATAGTCCCCAGGGGAAGATAGTCTTGGAGGGCTTGCAATGTCAAAAGCACTGCTCTCATCTCCAGGACGTTTATGTGCAAGTGGCATTCGAAGGGTCGCCATGTGCCATGGACTGTCCTGCCCTGAAAATGCCCCCCCCCCACCCAATCAGGGAGGCGTCCGTTGTGACTGTGGCGACTGGGGGGGGGGGGTAAAAGGTCTGCCTTGATGGACTTGAGGGGAGACCATCCACCAAGATAGATGTTTTCTGCAAGATAGAGTTATTAAGATCTTGTGTGTCATAGGGAGCTGTTGGAAGGACCACTGGGAGAAAAGCATCCACTGAAGAAGCCGCATGTAAAAGCGGGCAAGGGGAAGAAGCGTGATGGCCGCCGCCATGAGACCTAATACTTTCAGAACATACCTGGCCTGAATTTTGTTGTTCTGAAGAAGGACGTGAACATGATTTTGAATATCTAAGACCCTCTGCTCTGTTAACTTTGCTGAGAGCTGAACGGTGTCCAAGGTGGCGCCTATGAAGGTAATAGACTGACAAGGCGACAAGGAAGACTTTTCGAAATTTAGCGAGATACCTAGCTCTTTGCAAATGTGGATGGTGTAATCTCTGGCTAGAAGAAGTTGACGCCTGGTGGTGGCAGTGAGGAGCCAGTCGTCTAGATATGGAAACACCTGGAATCCTTGACGTCTCAGGTGAGCCGTAACCGCTGCCATACATTTGGTGAACACTCGGGGGGTTGAAGTGAGATCAAAGGGCAGGGCTCTGAACTGGTAGTGACTGGCTCCCAGCCGGAAGCGGAGAAACCTTCTGGAGCTCCTGTGCATTTTGATGTGATAGTACGCATCCTGAAGGTCCACTGAGCACATCCAATTGTCCTTGCCCAGAAGGGGTAAAATGGACTGTAACATGACCATCTGGAACCTCGTTCTTTTTACAAACTTGTTTAGTTTGCTGAGATCCAATATTGGCCTCCAGTCCCCTGTTTTTTTTGGTACCAAAAAGAATTTTGAGTAGACTCCGGATCCTAGCTGGTCTGCTGGGACTGGCTGGATGGGTCTCTTTTTTAGCAGCTTTGATATTTCTAGTGCTGCTTGTTCCCTTAGACTGGGTGGAACGTCTGGAAGAGACCCCATTTGAATCGTTGGGGTTTGGATAAAGGGGATTTTGTAACCCTTGGATATGATCGACTGCACCCATTTGTCTTGAGTGAGGGAGAGCCAGGCTTGTGGGTACAGCGATAATCTTCCCCCGACTGCCTCCGAAGGTGGACAGTCGGGCAGCACCTCAGGGATGCTGGAAGGGTTTGTCAGAGAGGATTTCTCTGCTAACCTGGTTCTGCGGACCCCCTCTGCCTCTTGGACGGTGTCTGTTGTTGTTGTTCCCCCCTCTGCCTCTAGGGGTGAACTAACCTCTTGCGTCAGGCGTGACTCCTTGTGATTTATGGAACCAAATTTTTCCACCCTTTTGACCCTTAGGATATGGTCTAGATGGGGTTGAAAAACGGACTCCTACGGCAGAAAGAGTCTTGCCATCTTGTTCGCATCTGGTCAAAGTATCTTTCACTTGAGGTCCAAACAATGCTGAACGATCAAAGGGGGAGTTAGTGAAAGATGCCTTGAAGGGGTCTGCGAAGTTGCAAAGCCGCATCCAGGCGTGACGCCTCAAAGCTACACCTGTGCCTGCGGCCCTACTTGCTCCATCGGCTGCATATGAAATAAGCCGCATGGATTAGTTGACAATGGAATTCAGGGTTCCTAGCTGTGAGTTAATTTTATCCTGAGACCCAGCAGCTGATGGATCCTGCACAACTTCACCCAGTTCTTTAAGAATGTCTCTTTGAAGACGGATGAAGTGGCATAAGTAGTTCAGCGACCGCATGGCAAAGGTCGCTGACGAGAACATCCGCTTGCCGTACCTATCCATTGTCCTAGATTCCTTGTTAGGCAGATGGACAGGCACTGAAGGATCAGCCAGTTCCTTCTTAGTGGCTGCTGCCACCACCATGGCATCAACTGGGACACCTTTAGATAAAAATTGCTTATCAGAAGGGGCTGTTATAAATTTAGAAGGCCTCCGTGGGGTGGGTTCCATCGAATCAGGGGCCGTCCACGCCTTCCATGCCACCACTTCCATAAGGGGGTCGAAGGGCGAAGACACCCAGGAGGTGGAGGGTCGAGAACCAAAAGCCTCCAGGTAAACCGACTCGTCCTCGGAAGGATTAAGGGAAGACAAGTTCCCCCTCTGTTTAAGGATTTCAAGGATGTCAGAGAAGGAGACATCCTCAGAGGGGGACCTTGGGGATCCTTCCGACTCATCCAAGTCGGTATCAGATGTGACGGACACAGGGGAGTCCACATGCTTCCTCTTACATGTCCTCTTACGCGGGGGTTCACCTGACGGATCAGGAGAAACCTCAGAAGAGGAGGATATTACCAATGGGGAAACCTGAGGTGTTGGATCTTGATGGCTGGGGGCGAGAGAGTGGGAAGAGACCTCAGCAGGCACTACAGTGGGAGGAGCTGATGGAGCTGACCGTAGAGCAGGCACTGGGGCCAGTACGCTCCTCATGACCTCGAAGGTGCCCCTATCAGGCAGGCTAGGGAGCTCCCGCTCCGAAGAGCTAGGAACCCCAGCCGGCACCGACAGGGACGGCTCCAAAGCTGATGTCGGGGCCAAACTCACCGACGCTGACGCTCCAAGAGGGAGAACGGGGTCGGACAAGGGTCTGATGCCACTTGCCCCCTCGGAGCTGGCGAGAGAGTCCAAGCACCCTGATCCCTCCAAAGATGGCACCATGGATGAGATCGGAGCCGACGACGGAACCGAAGGGAGAGGTATTGGCTCCGACGTCAAAATGGTCACTGCTCTGAGGAGCTCCAGCTCCGAACACTGGGGTAGAGTCGAAGGAGGAATAGTATGTTGTATGGACGTAGCCGTTGTCTGATGAGACGGGCTGTGAAGCATTTGGGCTAGTGCCTGAGACTTTAATAGTCTGCTTACCACCCTCTCAAGGTCATGATTGGAAAGCCTGGAAGACTGAGAGGAATGGCTCCAAAGGCTCCGCTCTGAGAGTAACGGTGACCTCGGAGCCGAATGGATAGACTCCAGAGATGGAGATCTGGACCTCTTGCGTATGGAGGGCATCAAGGTTGATGGAGCCAATGGAGCAGTAGACACGTCGGCTCCAGCCAGAGCCGACTTTGAAGACAGAGTCTTAGAGGTATCGGCTCCGGCTGGAGCCGATGCAGGCAGCTGAGATACAGAGGTATCGGCCGGAGCCGATAATGTCGCAGAAGGTGAGCCACCATCCGAAGGCTTAGAGCTCGGAGCCGACGATTTAGGTGGCTTCGAAGGCTTCCTGGCATGGACTTAGCCGGGGAACCTTCGGGCTTTAATAATCCCCTTAGGATCAACTTATTCCTGCGCTCCTGCAGGACTCTTGGGCTGAATGCATGGCACACCGAGCAAGAGTCCTGCAGGTGCAGGGGTCCCAGGCAATAAACACAAGAAGTGTGACCGTCTGTCAGAGACATCTTCTGACAGCACGAGTCACACTTCTTGAAGCCTGAGACCTTTGTCTCCTTCGACATATTGTTGTCGAAAGGAAAAACAAGAAGGATAGAAGAAAAACACACACACACACTCCGACAAATAGGGATACAGGGATACTAAAGGAACACTCACACAACTAAGAATCCCTGTGAGGGAATTAAGAATAAAACGGAAGGGCCTAAAGCCTAACCTAGGGTGGGGAGTATGACAGGGATAAGGGATAAAAATAGGGACTAAAAATTTAAATTAACCAAGAAACTAGCCTAGTTAAGATTATATATTAGTATACTAGGGGAAAACTAAGGAGAAGACTAAGATTTTATTGAAAAATAGTCACTAACCTGTGAGCCGGTAAAAAGAGCACCTCGCTAGCGTAAGCGGCAAACGAGATCTGGGTAGTTACTGCCTAGCATCATGGGATATAGGGTTGCCTCGAGCTGGTAAAATTAGCTCTCGAGCTTTAGTATAGG
Source organism: Protopterus annectens (assembly GCF_019279795.1). Classification (NCBI taxonomy): domain Eukaryota; kingdom Metazoa; phylum Chordata; order Ceratodontiformes; family Protopteridae; genus Protopterus; species Protopterus annectens. The sequence goes on along the minus strand of NC_056747.1, from coordinate 1,125,239,219 downwards.
CCGAGTCGGAGCCGAGGTTCGGCTCCGAACCCATCCAGCAAGAATGAAGGCGAGATAGACAACTTAACATCAAGGTCTAATGGAACGACGGCCAAAAGCAAGAATTCAGCAACAAATTAATCTACTAACTATAATAATTAACTAGTACAAGAAAATTTTTAATAAGGAACAATTTTAAGAGGCAATAAAAGGTAATGAAAGGTAATAAAAGGTAATAAAGTGGTTCACTTAGCCAGAGCCAAGATGGAAGCCTGTGATCTGTTTAGCTGCAAACAAGATCTGGGAAGTTGCACTAAATAGGGACACAAAACAGTACAGGGAAAAGAATGCATATATATGGAAATGTAATACGCAGAGTTGTGTACAAGACCCACAAATCAACCCCGAAGGATATGTTGAGGAAAAGAATACATGGTATAATAAAAGATATAATAATTATGCGGGACAACAGAAACAGGAGTATAAGCCCGGAAATTTTCAGGATGGCTAGAACACCGATTTCAGGAGATACAGAGGGGAATATTGGGATCCAGGGTCAGGGGAGAAGCCAATGGCAGCATCAAAGGATGCCTTCCTCCAGGCCATATCAACTGAACAACAAATGGAGGTAATTAAATTGAATAAGAGAAGAAAACGAGTCACTTTTGTGATTTTAAGTATTTTCTTCTGATTTTTTGTTAAGTTTTACTGCTTTGCCGCCTACTTTTTGGCATTTTCCGGCTTGCTAAAGTTTATATCTGTAACAGTAACAGTACTTTGAACACATCTAGAGCCTGTTTACAGCATTTCCTGTGTTGCACTTAATTTAAAATCGTTTTTTTTTTCTCTAAAAACTGCATTTTACCCGATTATGGCCTAGTACTCAAGTGTGGGGTCATTTATTGCACTGTTGTGATTATTTTGCTGCTTGTGTATCTCTGCTACCTTTAAACTACAACAAAAAGAAAAAAAAATCTTGATTTTTTCCCACTTTCTGAAAGTTAAGAAAGTTCAGTTACAGATTTGCTGTTCTGAACTGTTTGGAAGTTTCTAGAAGGCCAGTGCTTGCTTGGACTAAAGGGAAGTCTCTGTGTTCACCAGTGGGAGTGGTTAACACTGAACAGCCTACCTGTCTCTGGAGGAGTGGTTACTACCTAGAAGCTGTAGTTTAATTGGCCATTTTGGGTCAATTCTAAACTCCTTGATCTGTCTCTCTTAAAACCCGGCTGCCTCATGGTTTTGGCGTCTTTTCAGGCTTGCTAGTTGTTGCTGAAGCATCTACCAAGGGGAGAAAACGCTGAGAGAAGAAAAGGAGCCACTTTTGTGATTTTAAGTATTTTCTTCTGATTTTTGGTTAAGTTTTACTGCTTTACCGCCTACTTTTTGGCATTTTCCGGCTTGCTAAAGTTTATATCTGTAACAGTAACAGTACTTGGAACACATCTAGAGCCTGTTTACTGCATTTCCTGTGTTGCACTTAATTTAAAATCGTTTTTTTCTCTAAAAACTGCATTTTACCTGATTTTGGCCTAGCACTCAAGTGTGGGGTCATTTATTGCACTGTTATGATTATTTTGCTGCTTGTGTATCTCTGCTACCTTTAAACTACAACAAAAAGAAAAAAAAAACAAAAAAAATCTTGCTTTTTCCCCACATTCTGAAAGTTAAGAAAGTTCAGTTACAGACTTGCTGTTCTGAACTGTTTGGAAGTTTCTAGACGGCCAGTGCTTGCTTGGGCTAAACTGAATTCTCTGTGTTCACCAGTGGGAGTGGTTAACACTCAACAGCCTGCCTGTCCCTGGAGGAGTGGTTACTACCTAGAAGCTGTAGTTTTATTGGCCATTTTGGGTCAACTCTAAACTCCTTGATCTCTCTCTCTTAAAACCCTACAACTCTCTTTTTGCGCGGTTTTGCGCACTGAGCAGCGTTGGGCAGCACCGTCTAAACAGGTTTAAACTACTCCAGGCTCCACAAAGTCTGCTCTTCACTTTTTCCCTTAGAACTGTTCAAACTCTCAAAGTAATCACTCTATTCTCTTTTTAAAGCCCTGCACTTGCTCAGCTCTTATAAGGAAACACTAACTAACTAAAGCACTACACCCTCCTTGACTTCTCATAAGTATTAGGCTCCCGATTGGTCCTTCCTGATCAAGTGAAAAATCAGTTCCCTTCCCTAATCTGATCAGTAAAAAAAACAGTTCCCTATAATAATCTGGTACGTCCAAGGGTCAGTTTCAAGGTTACTCTCCAGTCCAGATGGTGAATCTGGGAATTTTGAGGCAATGTTACAATTGCCTTATGTACACAGACAACCCTCTCCTCCTTCCAACAAACTCTAATACATATGAGAGATGCAGTTACACAGCCAAACTGGAGGCAGAGCTCTCTCAACCCAAGACTGGCACAGTCAGTCAGGAGGAAAAGGTAACCACCCACACCAAAAATCCAGTCTCACACAGACCTATTGCATTTGCATACCCAACACATAAACACACAAAAACATACTCGGAGTCTCTAAATAAAAATCTGCCTAAACAGCAAAGACCTCCTAAGCAGATATCCAAGCAACAGCCACTCCTCAACAATACCCACGAATCACATATCTCACAAAATCAGTGTGCCTCACAGTCACAGCCCTTAAGGCCAAACAACACACCAAATACACTTGTTATAGGGGACTCTATTGTCCGGCACACTGATGTCCCGCTCACCAGACTGAACAAGGACAGGTCACTGTAAGCTGCCTGTCGGCTGCCAGGATCCGCCACTTAGCGCAAGCACTCAGGTCACTCCAAAGCAAGTACAAGTATGACTCCGTCATTGTCCATGCTGGTGTGAATGACCTGAGACTTACCTCCCTGGACTACATGAAAAGAGACATAGAGGAGCTCTCTGACCATGTAGCCCAGGCTGGTATGACCCTGACCTTGAGTAGCATCTTGCCCTCACCAAGAATGATGCCACAGTATAAAGACAAAATGATCAGTTTCAGAAATTGGCTAAAGTATTGGTGTCATTCAAAGGGGATCCAGTGTCTGTCAGCCTGGGATGACATGCTCGACAAGCCACGTTGCTTCGCTAGGGACGGCTTGCACCTGTCACCCTTAGGCTTTCATATACTGGCCAAGGCTCTTGCCACCCCCATAGTACCTTTTTTAGACAAGGATCAAAGGACAAATCCACCTCCATAGACAACCCAAGGATAAAAAAACTAAAGGTAATGCTACTCAATGCCAGAAGTCTAAACCTCAAGATGCACGCACTCGAGGCTCTCCTCAGTATGGAGAAAATCGATGTCTGTGCAGTAACAGAAACCTGGTTCAAGGCTCCTGAGAGCACCCCAGCACTACCAGGTTATAACTCATACCATGCGTTTCGGCCCCAAAACTCAGACCGAAGCACAAAAGGAGGGGGAGTATCTATATTCCTCAAAGATACCTACACCTCCAGTTTAGTGGCACTGCACGAAGCATTGGAAACCATCCATGTGCAACTAACAGCGGGCAAAACTGCCTTTCAGTTTGTAGCCTGCTACAGAACACCCTCCCTATTACAGGAACCCACTTGGCATTCCTGAGAACACTGGAGAATATGAAGGTCTCTCCAAACACTATGTTATTGGGTGACTTCAACTACCCAAACATTGACTGGGAAAACTACTCAAGCCCAAACACCCTTGCCCAACGGTTCCTTGAATTTATAAACTCTAACGCAATGGAACAACTGGTCACCACTCCCACAAGAGGGAACAACATATTGGACCTGGTAATCACCAACATGGGGACTCTATGTTCCACACCAGAGGTCAACCCCTCATTGTTAAGATCAGACCATAAAGAAATTTCCCTGGACATCCATTTCCCGTCCCCCCCCAGCCAAGGAAATCACTGTAAAGAATTTCTCAAAAGCCAACTTTGCACTTCTCAAGACTGAGGTGGAATCCTTCAAAGCCCCTGGGCCAGGGGATAATACAGCCCAATCCGCAGAATCCTTTACAAATGCATTCTATGAGCACCTGCAGGAATGCATGGATTGTGCTATTCCAAATAAAACCAAGACTCACTCCTCCAAAAACAGGAGACCGTTCTGGTGGACCCTGGCCATAAAAAAGCTATACAACAGAAGGAGGAAGCTACTACATGACAGAGCAAAATCCCAAAAAGGGAAGGCATCTCTTATCAGTATTAGCAAGAAACTTCGATCCCTCATAAAATCATCAAAGGCCAGTTTCGAAAGAAAAATTTCCCTAGACACTAAAGATAATCACAAGGCCTTCTTTAGTTATGTCAGGAACATGAGCGGAAACTCCCAGATATGCTCTGAATTGTTGCATAACGGTACAAAATATACCGAACCTACAGACATAGCCAACATCCTGGCAGACAGATTCAGCGCAATCCCCCCCCCCCCTTCCCCCCCAAAGGAGCAAATGCCTATCCCAACTGAATGTAACCTCCTTGACATCACAGATGCACAGGTGAAAGCTGCCCTCTCCAAAGCAAAAAACACAGCATCTATGGGACCGGACGGTGTCCCAGGCTGTGTCTTACACGAGCTCCAAGAAGAACTGAACCCTCACATTAAGTCACTGTTCAAACTTAGCCTTACTACAGGATATATACCCAAAGAATGGCATACAGCTACAGTGGTCCCACTCCACAAAGGTGGTGCCACAACGAACCCCGGAAACTATTGCCCCATAAGCCTGACTAGTCTGGTCTGTAAAGCTATGGAGCGTATTATCATGGTACTCATAAATAAAGACATTGGGAGCCTCCAGACACTGGACCCTACCCAATTCGGCTTTGTTAAGGGCAGATCTTGCCTCTTAAACCTAGTTGATTTCTTCGAAACAGTTACCAAAGCCGTAGATGAGGGCAAGGTAGTCCACACAGCCTACCTGGACCTCGCAAAAGCCTTCGACACAATACCCCACTCGGGCATCATAAATAAGCTTATCAGCTTAAATATCAACCCCTCTATCACAAGATGGGTTGCAAACTGGCTCAGAGATAGAACCCACATGGTCAGAATCGCAGGGGCCATGTCCAAATCCAAACCAGTTACAAGTGGCATCCCACAGGGCTCAGTTCTGGGACCTCTCTTGTTCGGTATATACTTCTCTGAGGTTCAGGCTAACACGGGGGGATTATGGCTGACAAAGTTCACAGATGACTGCAAACTGGGGGCCATAATCGAATCTCCAGCTGACACAAGCATCCTCCAAAAGGGTCTCACAGAGATGGATGCTTGGTGCCAGAACCACGGCCTCAAGCTAAATGCTAAAAAGTGCATAGTCATCCCCTTTGGGAAAAACAAGGTGCCCACAAATTACCACATAGGTAGTAATCCATTAAGTACGGAAGAAGTAATTAGAGATTTGGGGACCAACATAAATAGTAATCTCTCCTTTGATAATCACGTTGCCAAAGTGGTTAGAAAGACCTTCTATATAGCCCACCTTATCACGAAAGGGTTCACATCTAGATCAATAGAGGTCATTGTGCCCCTCTACTCATCACTCATCAGGCCCATAATTGAATAAAATGCCCCTTTTGGGATGTACGTTACCCGACACCTGCAGCAACTGGAGAGACCCCAAAAGTACCTCACCAAGAGGATCATGGGCTACAAACAGATGTCCTATGCAGCTCGACTAAATAAACTCCAACTCTACTCAGTTGCTTACCGCCTACTCAGGGGCGATCTATGCCTGACGTACAAAGCCATGTCAAACCCAGAATTAATGGATATGCTCCACCTCAAAAAATCCAAGTTCCTTAGAGCTACACGCTCCAGGGACCTAAACCTCAGCACAAAAATAAATAGGACATGTTGGAGGGACAGATTCATTTCCCAGAGGCTCCCGTCACTGTGGAATACAATCCCAGTTCATGTTAGACATAGCCCCTCGCTGACCCTCTTCAAGCGAAATCTGGACGCATGGATGGGAAATCGCAAATTCACCCCTGGGATCTCTTCTGTGTCCCTGCTAGACAGAGGCACAGTAAACTAATCTTAAAAGGGTACCTTCTGTGACCTACTTTACAGAGGCACAGTAGGCTAATCTAATAGGAAGGCGGAAAGCCAAATACACTCTGGCTAGGCTTATAAATGCCCTAGGGCAGATAGCCTAGTATCTACCTATGAACCTATGAATGAAGTTGTTTACTGTTTCAAAAATTTTAGGATTTTTAATTATACGGATAACGAAGTCAGAAAGGAACATTTTTCTCTGTTTTTAAAGGGAATGAAATATGGACCCACAGTTAATTTTGATTTGGTTGGTTATCTTATTGAAGTTAAATTATATATAAGGAAACTTCATTTAGCTGTGCACTTTAAAGATAAGGACTGTGAAATGCCCACATCTATGTTAAAGAAAAAAAGTACATATACCTCTCCTTTGAACTCCACTCTTTTAACATTAGATAAAAAATAATTACTGAAGATTTGTACAAACTCCACATTGATATTAAAGGGAAAAAGAGAAAATGTTTCAATCTGAGTAAGTCTGTGTGGGAATTATTTCAAAAGTTATGTTATGACTCATCCATTAGAGTTATGAAACGAGACAAAGGAGGGGGTATTGTATTATTTGATCAAATGGAATATATGAATAAAATGTACAAAATTTTGAATAATACTCAAGTATATGAAGCTATATCCCTCAATGAGATTAATATAGCCTATAGACGTATTGATTCATGGTTAGAGGAGTACTTACTGGATCAAAGAATAACTTTAGAGATCTATAATTTTCTTAAGGTAAAGTATCCGGTGTTAGCCACCTTATTCGGAGTACCCAAAGTTCACAAGGATGTTATACAGCCACCATTTCGACCAATAGTCTCCGGAAGTAGGTCTAAAATATTCCCTCTCGGTGTAGTCATTGACAATTGGTTGAAACATATTTATAACAATATCCCACACATACTTAAAGATTCATGGGAGCTTTTAGGTAGACTGAAACAAGAACTTTGGGATAAAGATTTAATATTTATTTGTTTAATTCTATACAAAGGAAGAAGGGCTTGATTTATTCCATCAATCTATATTAAAGTTTTCTAATTTAGACAGTGATAAGATATTGATCATTCTTGAGTTTATGACCATGGTTTTAGAAAATAATTTTATTTATTATGAAGGCGAATATTTTAAACAAATTAAGGAGGTTGCTATGGCGGCCTCTTTTGCCCCCATTTTCACCAATTTAGTCCTAACTGAACGGGAATATAAATATGTATTTAACAGTGATTTTAACAAAAATTTTAAACTTTATGTACATTTTTAGATGATGTATCTCAATGGATGTGCCCCTGCACTAATCCTGTCTAACACTCTATGCCATCAGACAAATCCCTTCATCCTATAACCCTAACCCCCCTCTTATCTTACACACTCTCCCTTTTTAACCTCCCCTTCAAACTACTTAAAAAAAAAAAATAATAATTTTTATATTGTTAATCTTTTTATATTGTTAACTGTATAACCTTGCGTGTAATTTTTTTTTGGCTCATTTTTGTGTGTACTCTGTGCATATTGTTTTCCCTAACTTTCTTGTAATATAGTAAATGTACTTCTTCTTAAACTCTGGAGCTTAACTCCTCGGGCCTCTACTGAAAATGGACATGTATCCAGCTAGACTAGCCCGGTCAACAAATGTAAAATAAAATAAAATAAATAAATAAAATACAATGTATTTATTTTGTGGGCAGGAGATACAAAGGACATTGAGAAGTTCATATTGTATATGAATAATATTTGCCCTTATTTTAAATTCACCCACACTTACGATGCAGTAGGCTTACCTTATTTGGATTGTTACATTTCACATGGCACAAAAGGTTTTAAATCCAATATATATATCATAAGCCTACGTTTAGTAATACTTACTTGGACTTTAGTAGCTGTCACCCTTTTATGCAAAAGAAAAGTATATTGAAAGGGCAATGTATCAGGCCAGCTCGTATGACTTCCATGTTTACAGAAGTATTTAATGAACTTAATGTAGTAGGTGAAATGTTTTTAGAAAGGGGGTACCCCCAAAACTAGTAAAAGAAACAACTGACTATGTCTTTTCCCAATGGGGGTACCTTATACAAACCATTATTAGGAGTTGGACTAAGTCCAGTTGTGGAAAGGAAAAAAGATGGCAATTTTACCAAAGCTATTGTATTAAAGTACTCCCCTTATTCATCAATGATCAAAGATATTACAGTTAAGAACTGGAATGTTTTGAGGGGTGATGCGGACATAAAAAGAAGTTATGTACTTACCATAACGTTCCATGTGAGTTGTTCTTCTCGCCTTCATTATTACTGATGGGTTCGGAGCCAATTCTCGGCTCCGAATCAGCCAATTTGCAAAGCACGAGGTCTCTAACAGCTCGAGGCCAAAGCCCTATCCCACAATGCACCACTACATTCTTCAAATCTTGTTTGCTGCCAACTAGCGTAACACCTACCCCAGATTTCAAGGAAATCATACAGGCCACTGTGAGAGGAAACTCCTCAGGAAAACCAAAACCAAGATAGAACCTCTCGAACTTCCAGACATAGGAAGGGGGTAAGTGGGGGGGGGGGGTCGTAATAATGAAGGCGAGAAGAACAACTCACATGGAACATTATGGTAAGTACATAACTTCTTTATATGAAGTTGTTCAATCTCACCTTCATTCTTACTGATGAGTAGCATCCCCAGTACCACAATCTTGGGTGGCTCACGGAAGTACCTGCTTCAGGACAGCAGACCCAAATGAAGCTCTGTCCACAGAGGCCTTGTCCACTTTGTAGTGAGATATAAAGGTATGTGGATTTGACCGGGTGGCAGCTGCACAAACTGAATCAATAGGTAACCTGGTCAAGAAGGCTGCAGAAGTAGAAACCGCTCTTGTAGGGTGAGCCTTGACTTTGTTATGTAATGCAATACCCGATTCACTGTAGATAAAGGATATACAATCAGAGAGCCATTTCAACAAGGTAGCTTTAGAGACAGGTGCACCTTTTTTAGAATCCTAGGAGACAAACAGCTGATCAGCCCTTCTGTGATCTTTTGTCCTGTCCAAATAGAAGCAAAGTTGTCAATGTACGTCAAGTTTGTGAAGCATGTATTCCAACTGGTTTGAATGATTGGGAAAGAAAAAAGGTAATTCAATCGTCTGACTTAGTGTGAATTCTGAACACACTTTCGGTAAGAAGGATGGAGTCATCCTGAGGGAAACCCTATCTTTACGAAATATTAAGTAAGGCGGCTTAATAGAAAGGGCTTGCAATTCTGAAATTCTACATGCTGATGTAATAGCCACCAAGAAAATGGTCTTCCAAGAAAGATATTTCAGTTCACAAGAAGAGGCAGATTCAAAGGGCGGAAGAATAATTTTGGACAAGATTAGGTTTAAGTTCCACGGAGCAGTAGGAGATCTGATCAGTGGTTTTAAGTGCATCGTACCTTTCAAAAAAGCCTTAGCCAGCTTGTTAGACATAATACCATTTTCAAACGCACCTACAAGAAAATTAGAAAGAGCAGCCAGTTGGACTTGAATGGTTGCTGCTGCAGCTCCTTCATTGAACAGTTTTGTTAGAAATTCCAAAATATCCTAAATGGACGTCAGGAAAGGGTCAATGTTATTCTGCTCTGTCCAGATGGAAAACCTTTTCCACTTACTGAGGTAAAGTTTCCTGGTTGAAGATTTGTGAGATGACAAGAATATGTCGGGCTTCTTCTGATAAATTCTGGAACCTGGCTATTCTGGGAATTGGAGCAGCCAAGCTGTCAGTTTGATGGACTGAAGAGAAGGGTGAAGAGCTCCTGATGAGTGGGTCAACAGATCCGGCACTGGGTCCAGGATCCAAGGCTCCTCCAGTAGATGAGGCTTCAGAAAGGGGAACCAAATTTGACAAGGCCAATAAGGGGCTATTAAGATAAGTGCCCTGCCCAGAAAACTGGCTTTCTGCAATACTTTGGGAATCAGTGGAAAGGGGGGGAAAGCATATAGGAGTCCTGGAGGCCAATCGTGGATGAGTGCATCCCTCGGGGGTTGTCCCTGTTGAGGGATCAGGGCAAAGTAGTTACTGCACTTGGTGTTTGTGGGGGTGGCAAAAAGGTCACAGCAAGGCTGGCCCCATCTGCGGAAAATCATTTCCACTATTTCGTTCTTGAGAGACCACTCGTGAGGTAACAGAATAGCTCTGCTGAGTCTGTCCGCTATCACGTTGGATTTCCCCAGAATGTGCGTTGCTGTCAGAAAACGCTGGGTGGACTCTGCTCATTTCCATAATCTTAGAGCCTCTCGACACAGGGGGTAAGATTTGGTTCCTCCTTGTTTGTTTAGGTACCAGACTACAGACATGTTGTCTGACTGGACTGCAATAGTGCCTGGGGAAGAGAGTCTTGAAAGGCCTGCAACGCTAAAAGAACCTCTCTCATCTCCAAGATGTTTATGTGCAAATGAGCCACATGAGCCTGACATGCACCTTGGGGTGTCCGTCCCTGATAATGCCCTCCCCACCTGATCATGGAGGCATCCGTGGTTACTGTTGCAACTGGAGTGGGGAGGATAAATGGACGACCCATAGTCACCGTCTCGGACGTTAGCCACCACCGAAGATTGTCCTTGCAAGAGTTGGTAATCAGAACTGGGTGATTCATCGGTAAGTCCACTGTGTGAATAGCAGCCACTGAAGAATGCGCATGTGAGATCTCACAAGGGGTATTGCAATAATTGCTGCTGTCATAGTGCCGAGCAGCTTGAGAATCTGTGATGCTGGTACGTTTTGTCATGACAGGAGATCCGCAATTTGTTGTCGAAGGGTAATCACTCTTTCGGGAGGGAGGTTCAGGGACATGCTGACCGTGTCTAAGTCTGCTCCTATAAAGACTGTACGCTGCGATGGCAATAAAGCAGACTTTTCTGAATTTATCGCAATACCAAGCTGTAAGCATAGATCTATGGTAGCGTCCCTTGCCTGAATAAGTTGATGCCTGGTGGGGGCAGTACGGAGCCAGTCGTCCAACTAAGGAAACACGTGGATTCCTGAATGTCTCAAGTGAGCCATGACCACTGCCATACATTTGGTGAACACTATGGGGGCTGCAGTGAGACCAAAGGGCAGGGCCCAAAACTGGAAGTGACTGGCTCCCACCCTGAAGCGCAGATGATCCCTGCATGGCCTGGCCATTTTGATATGGTAGTATGCATCCTGGAGATCTATAGAGCACATCCAATTGTCCCTCCCTAAGAATGGGAGAATGGACTGAAGCGTGACCATCTGGAACTTCATCTTTACCACATATTTGTTGAGAATGCTGAGGTCCAAAATAGGTCTCCAGTCCCCTGTCTTCTTTGGTACCAAAAACGCTTACGGTGAACCTGTGGTAGCGGAGAAGATGCAGGCGCCTTTTGGGAGGAGGTGAGCATATCAGAGGCTGTGGAAGTCTGGAGGGACAAAGCTCTCCTCATGGCATCAAAGGCCCCACGGCTCCGATGCGATGAAGCACCCGGGTCCGAAGACAACTCCCATGCCAGAATCGCCGGCTCCGAGCCCAAGATAGGAACTCATCTGTGCCGACGCCCCAAGAGGAAGAGTCGGAACCGAAGTATTGGTTCGACAACCCCGGAACCGACAAGAGTGTCGGCTCCCAGATTCTGCCGCTGGAGCAGATGACATCAGGGTGGTTGGTACCGACAAGTCAGAAGTGAGTGTCGGCACCGACGTTTCCACCAACGACTGAATAGCCTCCTCCAGCTCCGATGCCTCAATTCGAGTCGGAGGAGGAGCAGAAACAACAGGAGAGGACTTCGTCGGTTCCGAAGCTGCTTAAGTCAAAGTCGACAGAATTTTAGCAAGTGCCGGATCCTGTAAAAGTCTCACACCACTTGGTCCACGTCTGAATCAGAGAGTCTGGAAGCCCAAGAAGAAACCACCGACGGAGCCGGTGAAGCCAAAATTGGGGATCTCAAGGTAGGGGATGCCGGTTCCAAGACTGGGGGCCGGCTCCTACCAACAACCTGTACGGCTGGTTCCGATGACACTGGAGCTGAGACCATAGCCTTTTTTGAAGATTTCGGAAACGAAGAGCCCTTCGGAGCCGAACTAATGGAAGAGGCTGGAGAAGAAGATTTTGGTTGTCCCGGAGCAGAATCCAAGTCTGATTGGAAAGCAGACTTAATCAATCCCCGCTCCACTAGCTTACGTTTTCTTTCAGCTAACACTCTAAAGCTGAACCCATGACAAATGGAACAAACCTTCTGTAAATGGACCTCACCCAAGCAATACACACATGTGAAGTGGCCATCAGTTATTGCCATCTTTTGACTACATTTAGGGCATCTTTTAAACCCTGATTTTGCTTCTCAGACATTATAAAAGTCAGCAAAAACAACAACACCTTGTCAAAAGAAACTAAGCCTAACCGGCTAAAAGTATCAAAAGGCAGCTTACTGTAAACCTCCTAAGACTGTACACACAGAAAAAGGCTAACAGGCTTAAGGAAACAAAAAAACAGCCCACAAATGGCCAAGAGCCTAACTGGCTAACCAAAAATTGCAGAAAACTGCAAAAGCCTAACTCGGCTTAGGATAGGGCACACAAGCCAAATGGCTACACAAAAGAAACAGGGCCAACCCCAAAAAACTAGAAAGATATATATATATATATATATATATATATATATATATATAGTCCCCCTTCGATTTCGAGTTTACAGAAACTCGAAAATGTGAAGGGGGAAAAAAAAAAAAAAAAAAAAACCTTTCCAATGTTTCCCCTGCACCCCCCTACTTAAATATTCATACTCCGAGATCACACTACAGTGAAGGAAAGGGAAATTTCCCGTTCCACGCTATATGCATAAGCGCAAAACTGAAGATTTCCCAGTCCTCCGCTATAGTGCGGTCATACAGCTCTTAGATGACAGCTGCAAGGGTGCAGGGGGACCTAGCCCCCTGCAAAAAGGTAACTGAACTCTTTTTTTTCTAACCCTAAACTTCCCATTCACAATTTCAAGTGAATGGAAGTTCGTGATTCTGGTCTCGAGATTATGCATTTCGAGCTTCCACTCATTCGATCTTGTAAAGGGGAACCGTATATATATATATATATATATATATATATATATATATATATATATATATATATATATATATATATATACATATATATATATATATATATATATATATATATATATATATATCTCAGAAAAGGGATATGAATCCGAAAAACGGATAAACCGCACTAACCACAATACTATCACAAACCTAACTAACCTGCAAAAAGGTAATTATCAAGGAAAAAATTTGTAGAAATTATTAAACTTAATCCAATGGCCTGAGCTGTAGAGAAACGTACGATCAGTTGCAGCGGCAAACTAGATCTGGGGAATCTAGTGGTGCATTGTGGGATAGTGCTTTGGCCTCGAGCTGTTAGAGACCTCAAGCTTTGCAATTAGTGGCTCCGAACCCATCACTAAGAATGAAGGCGAGATAGAACAACTTCACATTTAATTTTTTAGGGAACAATCCAACCTTTGTTTACAAAACAGGAGAAAATATAAAAGTCAACCTAGAGAACACCAAGTACGGGAAGAAAATAAGAAATAAGCAAAGTACAAGAAAATGTGGATCTTGCAGTCAATGTGGGTACATTTATGAAAAAAGTGAAGTACAGCTGGACAATGTCAATAAGACTAAGATTATATTCCAAACAGGGAATTGTACCTATAAAAGTGTAGTTTATTTGACTATGTGCTTGAACTATCTGTCATATTATGTTGGGAAAACTGACAGATCCTTAAAAAATAGAATATATGAGCACAGTTACGACATTAAGAAGCAAAATAGAACTAATGCCTTGTACAGGTATCTGGAAAGGAACAATGCATGTCATATGTTTAGATTTGCTATCCTACAAAAAGTGCATATAAACCCTAGGGGAGGCAATATAAAGCTCCTGTTAGAAGAAAAGGAAGCAATTTGGGTCTCAATGACTTTATTTCTCTCAAACCAATATTAGAAGTTAGGATATAAAGTGATATCGCTTATATATCCTATACACACATATCTTATGTGAATACATTTTTTATTATGTACCAAGTGGTATGAGTGACTTAAAATGGTTTAATTTTATAACTAATAACAGTAATTAAATACATGAACTGTTGATGTCAATTTTAGATTAGGGGATGTTGTGATTTAAAAGTACTTCATGTTTTCACGTTTTTAAAGTTTTTTACATAATTTATTTTTTAATTAATTAAAGTGTTTGATTACATCATTTACTGTGGCTATATAAAGGTGCTGGGAAGCATAATACATCTGAATCTGATGAAGTCTTGTTAAACACGATGAAAGCTCTTATTCTGTTATGTATATGTGAATAAAGGATTTTTATATTTTCAAGGGAGTCTTTATGGTCTAACACCCATCCAACCCGAATTGCAGGAGTGATTTTAGTTTTGAGTTGCACTAGAGCATGATGGGATAGGGATACAGCCATGAGCCAGTGGAAGACCTCGAGCTTCAGTAATGCGGCAGAGTCGGAACAGAGGATTGGTACTGAACCCAACCAGTAAGAAGGAAGGCGTGATAGGACAACATAACATTTCCAATTTACTGTACACGGAAATTATAAAATCATAAGGGCACCTAGATAGGGTGACCGTTGATACTCTTTGGCCCAGTTTTGCTTTAGAGAATGCCACGGACAGCTGGCTAGATTTCCTAATAACCTTGGTCCTGTGTAAACAAAATCTGAGTTGTCTGCAAACATCTAGCAACTATAAAGTATACTCTCCTTCATTAAAAATTTTGGAAAGAATACTGGTAGACTGACAGTCTAGTTAATGTTTATTTCAGAGGCTACCTTTGGGTGGAAAGTGGGATTTGTCCTCAAAGACACTCTGTCCTTGTGGAAGTTAACTGTCACCAGAAAAATGGTTTTCAAAGACAGATATTTTAAATCTACTGTTGCTGCAGGTTTGAAAGGACCTTGAGTTAAGGCTTGCAACATGATAGTAATGTCCCATGGAGGAATCAGATCCAGTATAGGGGGTCTCAATAAGAAGGTTCCCTTCAGAAAGGCTTTTGAAACCTTTAGTGTAGGTGAAGTAATGGAAATTTGATTGTGTCCAATGCAGAAACTGGAATGGCTGCTAAATTAACCTTGACTGTTGAAACACTGGAGCTTTGTTGGAGAAGATTTGACAAAAATTCCAGGGTGGAAGGAAGAGGTTCTGAAAAGGGATCTACTTTGTTAAAAGATGCCCAAATGAAAACCTTCTCCACTTGCTAAGATAAACTCTCCTAGTGTTTTGCTGTTATGAATTTGATAAAATGAAAATGTTAACTACTGAAGTGAACACCCTGGCACTTCTGGCCATCATTAGAAATGGAGAAACCATGCAGTAGGCTTCAAGGTGTTTAGATCTGGGGGAGGCTACCCAGATGGGTGACTCAGGAGATATGGATGGTAGTGCAATGTCCAGGGTGGATTTACTAGATGAGGCCAGAGGAAAGGGAACCATACTTGCCAGGACAAAATAGGGCAATGAGGATTACTCTGGAAGCCCTGGGATATGCATTGCTATGAGAAAGTGACAAGAAGACATCACCCATTGCCATACTCTCATGGCATACTGGCAAAGTGGATATGACTGGGTTCGACCTTGCTTGATGACATACCAGACTACTGACATGATGTCCACATGAGTAGAAATTACACCCTTGAGAAGAGAGTCCTGAAAGGTCTGCAATGCAAGGAGGACTGCTTTCATCTCCAAGATATTGATGGGAAATTGGACTCTGTGTGTGACCAAGAACTTTGGACGGTCTTCCCTTGAAAATGTCCCCCATCCCCACCCCAGGATGGAATCATCTGTTACTACTGTAGCCATTGCAGGTGGTGGTGGGGAATGGTTGACTTTCCAACACCACTGAGGAGGTCATCCACCGCTTGATGTCTGCCCTACAACTGGGGGTCAGATGAATCTGAACATGTCGTGGATGCAATATTTGGGACCAGTGAACTGATAGGGTTCACTGAAAAACTCTCATGTAATATCTTGCTAGAGGAACTGTGACTGCTGAAGCCATCAACTCTAGTAGCTGAAGAATGAGCCTTGTAGGAGGATAGGGATGTTGCACAAACTTCAACAGCTACCTAGCACAGAGATAAGATCCTGAACTCTGGGAGACTGGCTATTTGACTTACTATGTTCAGGTGGCATCCGATATATTCCAAATGTCGTATAGGTGTCAGCTGACTTTTTACACACGAGTGAAATTCCCAATTTCTGTGCAAGTTGGAGCAAGAAGTACCATTGTTGCACCAGAATATCCCTGGTTGGAGTGGCTGGCAGCCAATCATCCATATATGGGCACACCTGGAACCTTGGCAGCCTGAGATATGCTGCCACCACTGTCATATTTTTGGTGAACACCTGGGGGGCTGTAGTGTGATCAAAGGGCAGTGACCTGAACTGGAAGTGATTGGCTCTCAGATGCAAAAAGAGAAATCTCCTGGACTGTCTCTCTATCTTAATATGAATGTAAGTGTCCTGGAGACCTATACAGCACAACCAGTCATCTTTTCTCAGAAGAGGTAGAATGGACTGAACTACGACCATCCAGAACATAGTCTGTGTTGCAAACTGACTGAGCTGACTTAGGTCCAAAATCAGCCTGAGTTACCCTTCTTTTTCCAAACTAAAAAAGATCCTGCAATACACTCTGGATCCTAATTGGTCTGGAGGGACCTGCTAGATGACTCTTTTCCAGCAGCTTTATTATTTCTGCAGCTGGGGACCCCATCTGACTTGGTGGAATGTCCAAGAATCCTTTTCTTTTTCTGATGAAGTAAGCAAAGGGAATAGTATAACATCTGGTGATTATCCTCAGTACCCAAGAATATTGTGTGATGGTCCACCAGGCTAGAAGATGCAGGGATAAGCACCCCCAACTACCTTCAGAGTGCAACAGTGAGGCAAGCCTTCAAGAGTGCTGATAGTTTGTCTGTGAAAGGACCATGAAAAAAACAAGATATGTTCTCACCATAATGTTACATCTGTGTTGTCCATTTTCATTCCTCCTCAATTCTTGGGGGTCGGATCCGACTCAGCCATTACTAAACCTTGTGGCAACCAAAAAGCTCTTTAGCTTCTCCCCTACCCATAATGCACCAACTCGTAACATACCTCAGATCTTGTTTACTGATTTTACCAGAAGTAGTATGCATCAACATGCATAAATAAAGGATACATAAAATTGTACATGTCCTGTCAAGGAAACTATATCAGAAGCTCAATCAAAAGGACAGTGGTGTCCTTAAAACACTGTATGCATCTAGAATTTTGTAGACATAAGGGATGGGGGTTGGTGGGCAGGAAGTTGAGGAAGAATGAAAATGAACAACGCAGATGGAACATTTTGGTGAGTACATAACTTCTTTAGCTAATGTTGTCAATTTTCATTCTATCCTCAACTATTGCGACAGAGTCCCCAGCTACCTGGAATCCTGGGTGGACTCTAAGGAAGGATATTCCTGAGCACAACTGAACCAAATGATGCTCTACCCCTCCAGGCCAGATCCAATTTGTAATGAGTAATAAAGGTATGAGGATTGGCCCAAGTTGCTGCTGCAGATATGTCATCCATGGAAGCTCTGGACAGAAAGACTGAAGAAGTCGCCATGGATCTAGCTGAATGGGCTTTGACAGGTTTTGGTAAGGTAAGACCCAATTTGTTACAGATAAAAGAAATGCAATCAGTTAGACATCTGGCTAAAGTCACTTTTGCAACTGGTTTACCAAATTTCAAATCTGCAAAGGATACAAACAAGTGGTCTGTTTTTCTGATTTCTTTTGTCTTTTGTCCTATGCAAGTAAAAGCATAATTGTCTGTGAACATCCAATAAATACAACATGTATTTGCCGTTATTTGCGAATTTAGGAAAAAATACTATCAAGTTAATGGTCTGATTAATACTGAATTCTGACACCACCTTGGGAAGGAAAGAAACATTTGTTTGTAGTGTAACTCTATCCTTATGAAAATTCAAATATGGAGCTTTTGAAGAAAAGGCTTGAATTTTTGAAATTCTTCTAGCTGAGGTAATGGCTACTAGAAAGACAGTTTCCAAGTAAGAAATTTAAGTTGACATTTAGCCACTGGTTCAAAGGGAGAAAGTATTAATTCCTGCAGTACCAAGTTCAGATCTCATAGTGGAGTACAGTCTTTAAACGGAGGTCTCAAAAGAAGAGTGCCTCTCAAGAATGCTCTGCACAGTTTAGCAAGCTGCTGAAGAACCTTCCAATCCAATATGAAAATTAGACATTGCTGCAAACTGAACCTTAATGGTAGAGGAACTAACTCCTTCTTTAAAAAGTAAAACTAAAATTCAAGTATGCTATGTATCACAGCTAAAAGGGGATCCAAATGATTTTGTTGTGCCCAGAAACAAATCTTTTCTATTTACTTGAATAGAGTTTTCGTGTTGAGGGTTTATGGGAGGATAAAAGGATACGGCGGACAAGGAAGACAGCACTGGTTGTGTGGTTAACGGAACTGGAAAACCGTAAACCTGAAGTTTGAGATGTCTGGGTGAATCATGCCTGTTGGATGAGACAAGAGGTATGGAATTGGATTCAGAATCCAGGGATGGTAAATTAGATAAGGCCATAGGAAGAAGAACAAAGCCTGTTGAGGCCAGTAAGATGCAATGAGAATGACTTTGCTCTTTAACCTACCTGCTTTCTGCAGAAATTTTAGAATTAATGGAATTGGCGGGTCGTCATAAAGCAGACTAGGAGGCAAATCGTGAAGTAGAACATCCCTCTGTGATTCATCCTGTGGTGGGATTAGGGCAAACTAGCTGCTGCATTTGTTGTTTAGGGGAGAAACAAACAGATCACAACAAGGCTGGCTCCACATGACGAAAGATCATTTGTGTCACTTTTTTGTTGACAGGCCACTTGGGAGGTAGAAGAATGTGCCTGCTCAATTTGTCTATTATTACACTGGACTTCCCCGGAATGTCTGTTGCTATTAGAAAGCAGTAGGATGAGATCACCCATTCCCATACTCTGAGTGCTTCTCAATGCAAGGGATATGATTTGGTCTCTCCTTGTTTGTTGATGTACCAAACTACTGACATATTGTCTATTTGAATAGCAATTGTCCCTGAAGGGACAGCATTCTGGAAGGCCTGCAATGCTATGAACACTACTGTCATCTTTAGGACATTTATATGCAAATTGGCCTCTCCTGGGGACCAAATGTCTTGGACAGTTTTCCCAAAAAGTGCCCCACACCCAAACTGGGAATTGTCCATGGTTACTATGGCCTTGGGCTGAGAGAGAATGAATGGATGGCCCTGTAGAACCTGATCTCATTGAATCCACCACCTGAGATCTCTCTTGCATGCTTGAGTGATTCTTATGTGTGCTGAAATGCATTGGTGAAGAACAGACCACTGTGTTCCTAACATCCAATGAAGAATTCTCATGTGGAATCTGGCTACAGGTACTAAGGTTATTGCCGCTGACACTGATCCTACAAGACCAAATGGGCTGAGATCTTGCTACAACAAATTATTTTCTGACATGTGATCTGACCATCTGTACTCTTGAGAAAGAAAGAAAAGCTATTACTGACTTTGTGTTGAAAACTGCTCCTATGAATTCTAAATTTTGAGTTGGTTGTGAGACTTGTCATAATCCCCAGATGACAGCAAATCTGGAGTACCTGATTTCTTTCCCTTATTAACAGATGCCTGGTCGGGGCAGTAATGAGACAATTGTCTAGATATGGAAACACCCGGAATCTCTGTAGTCTCAAGTGAGCTGTTACTACTGCTACACATTTGGTGAACACCCTGGGGGCTGTGGTGAGGCCAAAAGGCACAGCTCTGAACTGGTACTGATTGGCTCCCAGTTGGAAGTATAAATACTTTCCGGATTGTCTGTTCGTCTTTATCTGATAGTATGTATCCTGAAGATTTGTTGAGCACAGTCGTCCTTGCCCAGACAAGGGAAATGGACTGAACCGTGACCATTCAAAGCTTCGTGTGCCGAACTGACTTGTTCAAGTTGTTGAGATCTGAAATTGGTCTTCAGTCCCGTTTTCTTTGGCACTAAAAAGAATCTTGAGTAAGTTCCAGATTCTATCTGGTCTGGCGAGACCTCTTGGTTGACTCTTTTTTCTAAAAGCCTTTGTATTTTAATTGCTGCTTCTTTCCTCTGACTGGGTGAAACATGGAGAATTTTTCATAGGGTTGGAGTTGGAAGGGAAAAGGGAATTATATAACCTCTGGAAATTACTCTCTGCACTCAAGTAGCTCTTGTTATATCTAGCCAGGCTCTCTGGTGCAGGGATTGTCAACCCCTGATTGCCTCCAAAGGTGGACAATCAGGCCTCCTTTCAGGAGCACTGGTAGGGTCTGTCAGAAAAAGAATCTCAGGACCCCTGGTTTTGTGGGCCTGCTATGCTGCGGGGGCGTTGTCGACCATTAGAGTTCCTCCCTCTGCCCCTACGGGAACTTTCTCCATGTGTGTCCTGGAAAGGAACCTGTGACTTCCTGAAACACATCTTCTGACCACCTTGTTGATTCCTTGAAAAGGATCTTTGAGAGGTCGAAAAACATACACCCACTTCAGAGAGGGTCTTTGCATCCTTCTCACAACTGGATAATGTGTCCTTCACTTTGGGGCCAAACAAGGAAGTGCAGTCAAAGGGAGCATTTACGAATGAGGACTTGAAGGGCTCTGCAAAATCACATAAGCTCATCCAGGCATGCCTCATGATGGAAATGCTTTAACCCACTGCCCTTGAGGCATCTCCGGCTGCATGCAAAATCAGCCTCATGGATTAATTTGAAATAGCTTGAAGGGAGGCCAACTGAGAAGCTACAGATGATTGGGCCTCTGCAGAAATTGTTCTCGAAAGGGAAGTTGAAAGTTCTTTGATCAAATTCCTCTGTAATCTTGCAATATGTGCCAAATAGTTCAGTGACCTAAGGGCAAAGGTCGCTGAAGTGTAGATACGCTTCCCAAACCTGTCCATCACCCTAGAATCTCTGTTAGAGGGATGAACAAAGAAACTCTGTTCATCAAGTTCTTTCTTTATGGCCGCCGCCATGACCATGGCATCCACAGGCCCAAAAATTCCTTCCCCAAAGGTGAAGCTAGAATCGTATCTGGCCTTCTGGTTATCAGTTCAATTGTGTCAGGCTCATTCCACACCTGCCAAGAGACCAAATCAATGAGCTCATCCACGGGCAGAGTAACCCAGGAGGTAAATGGGCCAGCTCCAAACATCTCCAGAAATACTGACTCCTCAGGTGAAGGGTTCCTGGGAATCTGAACACCTCTCTGTTTCAGGATGTCAAGGATGTTTCCGAATGAGATGTCATCTGGAGGTGATTGTAGGGAGCCTTCACCAAAGTTCATATCCTCAGTGACTGACTCTTGTGGAGAGTATAAGTGCCTCCTCTTACATTTCCTCTTCCTAGGGACCTCCTCGGTGGGGTGTTACAGGGAGGTGTCAGAAAAGACTATAATACCCTGCTGGGTAGTCTGGAGGTCTCGAGCTGGCTGCCCCTGTGGAGTCAAATGATGAGGCTCTAAGCACAGAGACATCTGGGAAGTGGAATGGAAAATCGAAGGGGTTGGATCCATCAGTCCTATCGAAGCAGAGAAAACCCACTTCACAACCTCAAGGCTGACCTCCCTGGACAGAGAGAGAGAGAGAGAGAGATGGAGAGAGGACCTCAGAGCTACGAATGTAGGCATCTGGACCATTGTCTCCTCCTGCCCCAAAAGCAGTCTCTCCAAGGAGGAGGTCAGAGCTGAGCTCTCCAGTACCGAAGCACCAAGGTTCACAGACAGCTCCAAAACTCTTGGCCTCAACTCAATGCCTCAGATCTGACAAGGAGGCCCTGGCTCCAAGAGTTCTTCAGATCTGAAAAGTCAGAGCCGTACACTCAAATTCAGCTTTGGATCAGATGAAAAAGTTATCCCCAGATCCAGGCCTGACGGACCCAGAAGACCTGGATCCACGGACTCTGAAGCAACTAAGGGAATCAGAGAAGGAGTGTGGGGTGGTGGTGTAGTCGATGGATGGGCTACCTGACTTGAACTGGTAGGCACCGATAACACACCCAACTGGATGTGTGCCAAAAGAAACTTCCTCATCATCTGATTCACATCTTCTTCAGTCAAACTCTTAGCTGAATGAGATAATGCCATGGAAGGGGATTTTACATGGCGTCTCTCTAGGAAAGGGGAAGGCAGCCTAGAAGGCATAGGATCTACAGGTCTTAGCCAAAAGTATAGGATCCTTAACAGTCGGATCCGACAGTTTTTTAGTTGGATCCAAAGATGTAGAATCCAACAACCTCTTTATTTTTGGATCCAAGGGGGGAGAGATATAAGGACTCCTTGAATTTGATTTGGAGCTTTTCCTGGAAGGCTCAGAGGACAGAGCCGAGGAAGTTGAAGGAGCAGGAGATTTTGACTTTTTTAGTCTTTTGCTTGGGGGGATTGAGCCTCTGAGATAGTCTCTCCAAAGGAGGAAGGCAACATACCTTTTAATATTAATTTATTAGTTCTATCCACCAATGCCCGTGGATTAACATTACAGCAGATAGTGCAGTCTTCCTGAAGGTGTTGCAGGCCTAAACAATAGACACAGAGGCTGTGGGCATCCAAAATAGGTAACGTGTCCACACTTGTAACACTTTGTAAAACCTGAAGGTCCCTTCTCAGCCATTCTAATGGCAAAAGATAAACAGGAGAAGAAGTTTTTTTTTTTTTAAGGAAAAAGAAGAGAAGGAAAAAGGGAATGGCAATTACCAACAGTGGTATTGCAGTGTGCACTATTATGTAGAGGAAGAAAGGTAGAAAACTATACCAACAATGGTAATAGAAGATATACTAATAGTACAAAGGTGTGGGGCCACAGAAAACAAAACTAACTATAAGAAAAAAATTAACTTATCTGAAATACTGAATGATAAACTCAAGAGCTATGGCAACCACGTCTTTCGCAAAAAGCGGCAAATGAGATCTGAGGTATGTTAGGGTTTGGTGCATTATGGGTATGGTAGAAGCTCGAATGCATTTTGGTTACCACGAGCTTTAGCAATGGCAGAGTCAGATCTGAGGATCGGATCTGAACCCAACAATTGAGGACAGAATAAAAACTGACAAAATCAGATCCCTGATTATGCAGTCCCCCTCTGCCTTTAGGGTAACATCTGTTGAAACTGCCCCCCCCCCCCATAAGCGTCCGTCTGTTAGAGTGTCTTGGTTAAAACCTTGAGATTTTCTGAACCACTTATTTTCCACTCTATAGTTCCTCGAAAATTTCCTTTGAGGATGGAAAAATGCATCCCAATGGCAGACAGAGTCTTACCATCTTGCTCGCTCCTGGTAAGTGCCTCTTTAACTTTTGGTCCAAAAAGCAACAGACAATCAAAGGGGGTATTGATGAAGGACATCTTAAAGCTTTCTGTGAAGTCACACAATCACCTCCAGGTGTGCCAGTGGATGGCTATGCTGGTGCCTGCTGCTCTAGCTGTACCATCAGCTGCATTAAAAAGCAGATGCATGGATACAGTAGACACTGACTGCAGGGTAGATAACTGTGACCCCACTGTTTTATGGATGTCTGCCAGTAAGTTACCCAAGAGGGACTTGGTAAGTTCCTTTGTTAGGTCCTTCTGAAAGTGTGTCACATAGGTGAGAGAGTTCAGCACACTGAGTGTTAAAGACACTGACACATATGTCCATTTCCAGAACTTGTCTAATGTCCTTGACTCTATGTTAAGGTGATGGACAGATGTGATCTTTTCCAAGAGCTCTTTTTTCAAGGCTGCCACCACAACCATGGCATCCCTTGCTCCAGTGCATTCTGGTGACCAAGATCCTATCTGTTTTCTTTGGGACTGGCTCCACCACATCAGGATCCTTCCATGCCCACTACACCACCAGATTTAAGAGGTCAGAGGTGGTTGGCACCACCCAAGAGGCAGCTCCAAAAACTTCAAGGAACAGAGGTGTATTGTTGTCCAACCCCCTCGTTGCTTCATCAACTGTAAAATGTCACCAATGGTGAATGTCTTCCAGAGGGGATGGTGGGGACCTTTATCATCATCCTAGTTTGCCTTCCATGACTGACTCCAGAGAGGAGACCCAATGTCTCATTTTGCAATTCTGTTTCCTAGGACCCTGTCTTAAAGGTAAGAATCAGATTAGGAACTCATATGGCAAACACTCCCAAGGCTGAGTGAAGCTGACTGTTCCAGTTGAACTGGATATGTGAAGTCAGAAGCAGTATCCAACACAGGCTGGGACAGAGCCAAGGGAAGCAGAAACATCTCTCCTCTTGGTCTGGCAAGAACCCCTTCAAATGCCTTGAAAGCTGAGGCTGAAATCAGAGCCAAACAGACACCCATCATCACCAAAGGAAAAATAGGAGGAACACCCTCTGCTCCGATCTACCCTGGCAACAAGACTGACAAAGAATCTGAGCTATCAAGTACCAAATTTCCAAGAAGAAGAGATGAATCTGAGAGCTTTGGAGTTGACTCAACTCCTAGATTCCTGGCACAAAGGCTTCAACTCCAAGACTTGGCCCATTAGAGTAAAAAAAAATAAGGAATTTCAATGGAGTGAAAGTCAGAAGGACTACTGGTTGTGATGGATAGACCAGAATCAGAGAAACCAATGGAGGGGTAGTTGGACCTGTACCAAGAGCACCAGATGGGGACGGTGCTGAGAGAACCCCTAGTTAGAAATGCATCAGGACGAATCTCCACATCATTATGTAGATGTTTGCTTCAGTAAGATTCCTCGAAGAACAAAAGGACCTTGACAGAGAAGCCACCAACTGTGTTCTAAAGGAAGACCTCTCCTGTAACAATAGGAAGTGAAACAGAGGACTTACTGGTGCTGATGATAAGCAAGGAGTGGTAATCACTGGATCTGATTGCCTCAGAGTTTTCTGTCCCAGACTAAAGGTTTCTGATAGATCTGGATACTGCTTTCTGGCTTTATTCATTTTCCTCAAGGCATATTTTTCTTCTCTTTATCTCTCTCTCTTAGGCTTCTCATTTTTCTTGGTGGGCTTTGGCTTATCTGATCTTTTGGCTGGAGAAGCAGAAGAAGATAGATGTGGATTTAGCAAAGGTTTACATTTGAGGAGAAATCGACCCTTTTAAAGCCAACTTGTCCTTATGACCCTGTAGAGCCCTTGTACCAGAGGAGGCACAAGCCTCACAATCTGTACCCAAATGTGCTGCCCTCAGGTAGTGCACTCAAACAGGGAGGGTCCTAGAGCCGAATTTTGTGAGTGCAGGCCAAGCACTATTTAAATCCTTGGACCTTTTCTGCCATACCTACCAAACCCTAAAAAGGATTACATTTAAGCACTAAAAACTGAAAGTTAATGCTACAAAAATAGTAACAGAAGAAGAAGAATGGCAGTGACATCAGAAAGAGCTAGGAAAATTTAAAACACTACTCTAAGAATAATATTTTTTTAATGGGGAAGGTATGAATTGAAAAGAGAAAAAGGAGAAGGAATACAGTAAGATAGCACAGACCAGGCAAAATAAAATGACTTGGCTTATCTATGTCAGAGCCTTCATAGACCATGTCTTCTAGATCAGAATATGCTAAGATATAGCACAAACTAGGCAAAATATAAAGACTTGACTTATCTATGTCAGAGCCTTCACAGACCATGTCTTCTTGATCAGGCAGCAAACAAGCTCAGACATACCTTCAGGGAACAAAGAGAATTATGGGTAGGGGAGGAGTGACAGCCCTGGATCCACAGCTTCTAAAGCTGCCTAGGTAGGATCTGGTCAGATTCAATAACTCCAAAGGTTGAATTGGCTGAAAAAAGACATCAGATCTGGAGCTAGTCACTTAGTGAACACCACTGGTGCACTGGATAGTCCAAAGGATAGAGCAGAGGACTGATAAAGTGATCCAGACACAGAAACCATAAAAAATGCCTTAAGTCTTGATGAACAGGAATGAGATGATAAGCATCTTTTAATAGTTACCAGTAAACTTGAATGAGGAAGAAGAGGTAACAGATTGCGAAGTGAGCATTTTGAAGTTAGGCACTAACACAAACACATCTAAGATGAAAGATTCAGAACTGGTCTCCAAGCATCTTCTTTCTTTGGCACTAAATACATCCTTGAACAAAAACCTTTCCCATCTTGTGAAGGAGGGACTGGTTCTACAACTCCCTGGAGCAGCATATAATAAAGGACAGGAAGAAATAAAAGAATCTGGTCTGGTGGATGAGGAATAACCTCCTGGCAAAGAAGAGTACCCTCTCATTGCCATCTATGACCTTGATTAATGATCTTCAGAACTCATTTGTCTGAAACTATCTGTTGCCAAATAGAAAGATGGGAATTCAGATTTTCTGGAAGGAAAGATGGACTTCCAGTGTGGGAGGGGGAGCAAAGTCCCTTAAAGAGTCACAATAACTAGTTGAACTGTCTTTGGGGCTCATGAATTCATTTTGGAACACCCTTGCCATTATGCCAAAATTGGATAAGGGATTATAAAATCCCATAGAAAATTAGAAAAAGGAGGGGAAGAAAATCCTAAGAGATTCCCTGATTTAAGTTAACCCTTTCATCACACTTTTTGGTCACCTCAGCAGCAAAGGAGCCAAAAAGTGAGTCTCTATCCAAAACAGAAAATAAAATCTCATCATCCCCACTCTCTTGGAAGGTTCTGAGAATGCATCCAGGCAAACTGCCTCAAAACAGTACCAGAGGCCATAACCTTGGAAGAATTATGAACTGAGTCACATACTGTAAGCAGAAAACAGGGACTAGTACAACAGAACAAAGTAAATAATTTAAAGCAGATGTTTCCTCACAAGAATAAACTGCAGACTAAGCATTCCTCATGCTTTCACAATTAGAATAAACATTAACATGTTAGCCTAACAATTCAAGATTAAGCTGCAGAAGCATAATCTGTTTTCCAGTATCCATCAATAATCTTCCCATCCTTATCAGAAAAAGTAGGATAGGAACTTTATACATTCTGTTTGCCTTATTAGGGGCAGCAGGCTGGTTATCCAGAAAAATACAGACAGAGATGTACACATCATCCAAAGGTGACAGAACTTGAGGAAATGGTGAAGATTCAGGAAATTCCTTCTGTTAATGTCTCATAAAATGTTGTTAGGGACTGAGAAACCTCAGTGTACTCCCACTTAAAACAATGGCGCATTCTAGACATAGTCTAAAGGAGAGAGTAACACAACTGGGGAAATAAGAAACTGATCTCTCCTCTGAAGCTGAATCAGAAAACTGAGGAGAAAACCTGTATCTGCCCCTTCCATCTTCCTGTCCAGATTCAGAATCTGGAATCTCTTCAAGAAAGAAGGTATCTTTTCTTTCAGGAAATTTGAGGAGGAGGAGTAGATACAGGTATAGTTTTGTTTCTTTTTGACATAAAAAAAATGAGGCCAACAGTGTTATAAATGGCAGCAGCTGCTTCCAAAGGGATGTCCCAACATTCTGACAAAACAGGGAAGCCTTCCCTGTTCCTTCTCCCAGGACCAACAAGACTGTCTCTCCCTTGCACACTGTGTGGACAGCTGCAGAGGACATGGCTAACCCCCAGTCCATAGGGGCTGTAGGTGTTACACCAGAGGGATCTGGGGTAAAAATGAGTAGTCTGAGGTACAACAAATGTCCACAGCAGAGGCACCCACCTGCTGATGAGGCAAACTGCTACCCTGCTATGGTGGGAAAGGCTGGGAGCTTAATATTTTCTTTCTGTGGGTAGAAGAAGGACCGACTTTGGGACTGACTGTTCCATGGTCAAATTGAAAATCATACCTCTCTCCTGGGGATAAGCAGCAAAATCTGGTAAAAATGTAAAGTCTTTAAAAGTCACCTTTTTTTACACAAAACACAGTAAAAATCACTTTAAAACACATGCATGTCCCAAAAAGTAAAATAAACACAATTTCTCCACATAAAAAAATGTTTTATAATACTTAAAATAATTTTTAAATGGAGAGGAAAAAAGAGCATTCATGTTTAAAAGTACAATATAATCTTGTGAAAGTCCATTAAAATACAAACGCTAAGCTTTAAAATAACTTTCTTAAAGAGGAAAGTATCAATAATCAACAATAATAACTGAATGGAAGTTTCTTCCTCCAAAGGAAACATATCTGACCAATAAAAGAACAGCACAAGGAGACTATCAGTCTTTAAAAGCTTCAGAGGATCATAAACTTCAGCGGCAGTAAAGAACTGAAGGGCTTGGAACCTAAACTTGTCTTTTAGTCAGCTCAGCTCAAGCTGCCTGACAGTATGGGTATGTGGAAGGTGTCCTGAAGCTTTGGAAGTTGGCCATCTGTTATATACTTGGCAGGATATAACCCATATCATACAGTTAGGGTTACTGCAGTAGTGATCAGTATAATGAACATCTGCAGTGTTAAAAAAAAAAAAAAACTCCCTTTGGGTGTCACAAACACTACTACTACATCAGAAGTAGAAAGATCGGCTCCAGCCGGAGCCGATCTCGACTCCGAAGGAGTCGGAGCCACCGGGGAAGGCTTAACAACTGTAGCCTGAACCTTAGGTGGCTTTGAAGGTTTACTCGACCCAGTTTTAGTGGGTGAACCTTCTGGCTTTAATAAGCCACGGAGGATCAACTTGTTCCTCCTCTCCTGCAGGACTCTCTGGCTAAAAGAATGACATATGGCACAGGAGTCCTGCAGGTGTAAAGGCCCCAGGCAGTAAACACAAGAAGTGTGACCGTCTGTCAGAGACATTTTCTGACAGCACGAGTCACACTTCTTGAAGCCTGAGACCTTTCCTTCCTTAGACATAGTCCAAGTAAAAAACAACACTCACACACCCCAAACAGTCACACTATTAATCCCAACAAAAACACACACAGATAGGGATTAAGAAAAGAGGCCTAGGCCTAACTGAAAAATTAAAGTTAACTATTTACCTAGAAAGTTTTAAATATAGGGGGAATAGGGTGGGCTGTAGAAACTCTACACACTATGAAATAGAACAAGGGAGAGAAAAAACCCTGACTAAACTGTTTGAAAATTCAAACTTACCTGAGCTGGCAAAAAAGAGACCTCTTCGCAAAGCGGCAAACGAGATCTGGGGTAGTCTCGCCTTGCATCATGGGATATAGGGTTGCCTCGAGCTGGTAAAAGGAGTTCTCAAGCTAAGCAAGTGCCGAGTCGGAGCCGAGGATCGTCTCCGAACCCATCCAGCAAGAATGAAGGCGAGATTGACAACTTAACATCTGCCTTATTAGCTAGCTTAGAATACTCATCCAAACATTACTACTAATTCAGTTAACAACATCTACACAATTTACATCTTAATGAACAAAATACATAGGGTCATGTTCAACTTCCTTAGACACTGTCAAACTCTTTTAACAAGAGCTGTTTAGCTTTCAGCTACAGGCTGTCCCATCCTCTACCTCCAATGCACTTTGATCTTTTAAAGTTTGGTCAGTGCCCTCCATTACTCCCAGACTTCTCTTAAGCACTCTAAAGAGAACTCCATGTTCCTCCAACTTCTCTCTGCTAACTTTGCCTCTTCCATTGTAATTCCTGAAGTGTGCATTAAAGACTTTTCTATATATGGGGTTTCTTTGGAAATTTTTCCCTCACAAAAACAAATCAACTGCTAGCTTCTCTAGTTTTAACTTTATATGAAAACAGTACTTTATGGATAAAACTTTCTGCATGGAAGTTACAATCCCATGAGATTAGCTAGAATGTTCCCAGCTGGGGCTGGATTAAGTTGGAGGTGTAAGAAAGGAGCAGGAACAAGGAGACACATTTTCTGGGAATGCAGGTTAATAGAGACTTTCAGGAAGAACTGAGACAACTGCTAAAATAGAGAACTGGCTAAGAGCGGGTATATTAACCAATAAATTATTTCTGCTAGGTTATGAGGAGAGGATGACGGAAAACCAAAAAGAATAGGGCTAATAATCACAATGGGAAATAACATGATAACCGTGAAATGGAAAAAAAGAGGAAGCCCCTAAGGGGGAGGAAAAAAAGCAAGATTGGAAAAAAAAAAGTACTAATCTATGAACCTAATTTATTAATAAGGGGTTGGGAGGGTGGCCTAATGGTTAAGGTGTTTGCCCTACAAACACAAGGTGCAGGATTTGAGTCTCACAAGGGATAATTGGCTAGGCTTAAAATGTCTCGCAAGGGCAGTTAGCTTAGTACTAATCTATGAACCTATGAAAAATAAACAGCACACAATAAGGCCAGGGTGTCCACAGTACAAAACCACAAAATCCATCAAGAAAAGCACCAGAGAAACTGGAAGGATTTTTTAGCATAGTTACAATTTAATGTTCGCTATTCGTCCCAAAGACTTCCTCAGAAATAATTAAAATACACTATCAATACACATTTAAACCATTAAAAAATTATATCCAATCAAATTATCTTACTAATAAATCAATTAAACAAGTAATAATGCATAAAAGACATACTACTAAAATCTCATCATTTAGAAACAAAGACTTTTACACCTGTATATTAACTTTAGGAGCAGTAGGTCCTAGATTGTGTTTGGACATGAATACAGATAGTAACTTTATTTGTCTTTGGGACGAATAGCAAACATTAAATTTTAACTATGCAAAAAAATCTTTCCAGTTTCTCTGGTGCTTTTCTTGGTGGATTTTGTGGTTTTGTACTGTTGACACCT
Organism: Protopterus annectens; assembly: GCF_019279795.1. NCBI lineage: Eukaryota > Metazoa > Chordata > Ceratodontiformes > Protopteridae > Protopterus > Protopterus annectens. Next base: position 1,125,208,477 of record NC_056747.1, on the reverse strand, counting down.
TGGCCTTATTGTATGTTGTTTATTTTTCTTTATTGGTGTTTTTTGTCAGCAACATATGGCTGGAGCATCAGAGGATGACAAGTTGACTTAACCCTACATTCTACCAATCAGAAAAATCCCCTGCACGTAGGTGAAGTTGCACGGCAACAGCAAAACAAGTACACAGACAAATATGAAGCCAGCAACTGGAAGAATCCGATGAGATATTTATTATAACAAAAAGTATAGCATCAAATAAAACAAACCGGTTTCGGCTGGCAATAAATAGCACAGCCTTCTTCAGTGATACAAAATAGACAAAATGATGCATTTAAATAGTATCAGCACTGCGTCCTATTGGTGCAATTACAATTGCTCATTAAGTCCAGGTGTGAATAATGCTCCTAACATAGTAATCCGTTTCTTTTCTTTTGAATCAAGCAAGGAGTGCCATCCTGTTTTGTTAAATCTGCTACCTCTTATTATATCAATAACTCTTGATTATTGATATAATAAGAGGTAGCAGATTTAACAAAACAGGATGGCACTCCTTGCTTGATTCAAAAGAAAAGAAATGGATTACTATATTAGGAGCATTATTCACACCTGGACTTAATGAGCAATTGTAATTGCACCAATAGGACGCAGTGCTGATACTATTTAAATGCATCATTTTGTCTATTTTGTATCACTGAAGAAGGCTGTGCTATTTATTGCCAGCCGAAACCAGTTTGTTTTATTTGATGCTATACTTTTTGTTATAATAAATATCTCATCGGATTCTTCCAGTTGCTGGCTTCATATTTGTCTGTTAACTCTACATTCTACACCTACCAGCAGAAAAAAAACACTCGATGAACTTGTTTTGGCAGTAGGTGAAATGCAAAAGTCTTTACACTATCTTGTCGACTAAAATTAGAGACAGTTATAGAGGTGCTAATTCTTCTAACAACCTCCCCTTGAATTCTGCCTTGTTTCATTCAAGGCAGGAACACCATCAAGACAATTTAGCACACGGAACTGTTAGTAAGTTTTTAAATGTTAGTTTTGACCCATTTGCAGGGGAGATTGTACATGCAAATAATAATATTGCTACCAAAAATTACGTGAATACCCCGTTGGAAAAGATAGAAAAAGGTTTGAAATGCTATCGGGTGCTTCATATAGAGAACAAATATGTTGAGTATTGTATTAAAGCTGGCATTATTCCTAAGGGTCTTCGCTTCTTTAAATTACCTAATGGAGTGTCAGTGGATAGCCCGTTCCGGAGCTATCTATCTTTTTTTTGATAATGCTGGTAAGGACATTCTTAAACTTCTTATTAAAAATAACAGCAATGTTTTGGCAGAATTACGTGATTCTTTGACAGAGATGGACAATACCATCAGTGAACTTCTTATTAACTGTCCGGATTCCAGATATGAGTATGATCAATTGATTAAACACGTTGAACAGTATGAACAAATAACAGTTCAACGTAAGACCAAAAAGATTAACAGGGATTTGGCAGCAAATGCAGGGGTAATGTTTACTGTGACTTTGTTCCCCTTCCTTCTAAACCGGGCAAAGATCTACGTGCAAACGACGTTAAGGGGATACAGCATGTTAGACCTTCTGCAGTACATTCAGGTAGTGTATCAAACACTGCCGTTCCACCTTTACACCCAGAGATGGGTTCATCAGCCGTTAATGGCTTGGATTCTGCTTTGCTGAAATCTGCAACGAGTGTGGTTCACTCAGTAGAGCATTCTGGCTCTAATGAAGATGTTTTGGCACTTTCGACAGGTCAGGTAGTTGGTTCCAGCAATGCAGGAGCTAATTTAAACAAATTTTCCTCTTTTTTACAAGGGGATTTCGGCTGGAAGGGAAAAAGGAAGTGCAGCAGGAGCAGGGGTTATCAGGCACGGAGCAGAGGGAGAAGTACAGCTCAGAAGTAATGTCGGCTCGTATTGGTGTAAGTTCTTATACTGAAAATGTACTTCTTTCTCAATCATCTCTGCATCTCTCTGTATGCGAACAAGACTTTAAGACTGGAGCTATTAGGTTGGTAACTCTATTTCTGTTTATAATTTGTTTGACTTTGAAATCTCTGATGAGTATATTAAAGTTTTGAAATTAGGGCTTAATTTTCAGCCCAGTAGGAGGGCCAGTGTTACAAAAACTTTGACAGAACTGAAGTTATATACTCGCAAGTTAAACTTGAAGTATATATTGAATGATGTTGGTCATAGTAACTGTGATTTTATGTCAAAGCTGCCCACCTTTATTTCTGCTTTAGTTCACACTGTTAAGGCCTTTGACGCTTTTTGTGAAAAATATATTAGACGTTTGTTATTAAATCAAAAAAGGAAAATGTTTTATAATTTGAACCTTGATGAAAAGAAAGCTTTGCATGAACTTGTTTCAAGGAAAGACCTAAGGTTCATGAAGGCCGATAAAGGTGGGACTGTTGTCATTATGTATTTAACTGATTATATAGAAGCTATGGAAACTATGTTAGCAAACTCATTGGAGTATAGGAAAGTTATGAAATTTGAAGTTGTTAAAAGCTATGCTTTTATCCACAGTACATTATATGATTTGTTTATGAATTCTGAAATTACTAGGGAAGTGTTTGAAATTTTGTGTGTAGATAATCCTAAGGTGGGAGTGATGTTTGGAATTCTCAAATTTCACAAAAGTATTGAAAAGCCACCAATTTAGGCCCATTATATCAGCTTCAGGTAGCTGCACTGATTGTAATTCTATGTATTTGGATTCAGTGTTGAAACCATTAGCTAAGCAACTTCCATCTTATATAGCTGATTCATGGGATTTTTTGGATCAGCTAAGGTCCTTTTCTTCTTCTTCTTCAAATCTGAACTTTGATAGATTATTCATGTTCACAGTTTATGTTGTTTCCTTATTGACTTATATCCCTAAAGAAATTGGGGTTAATTATGTAAGATGGTTTATGGGGAAGCACACATGTTTAAGTAATAACAGTATTATTACTTATACAGCTTTGTTAGACTTACTATTGGATAACAACTTCTTTTTGTTTAATAATCAACTTTATAAACAACTACAGGGGGTGGCTATGGGAGCCACTGTTGGCCCAACGTATGCAAATATGTTTTTAGGTTGGTGGACATTGAAATATTGACACACATTAAATTTTCAGAACAAATCTTTTTTTACAAAAGGTTTGCAGATGATTTGTTTTTTTATAGTTTATAAGGACAGGTTTAATGTGAATGAATTTGTGGAGATTTTAACTGCTAGTATGACATTTTTTAAGTTTATGGTGGGTAAAAGAGTAAAACAATGTGTCCTTCCTGGATGTTGACTTGGTTAAGGACACTAATATGAATGTGTTTTTAAGTACTATCCATTGTAAGATCACTTTTTAGAATAGTTATGTCCATTTTAAGAGTTGACACCCTTATTTTATGAGGAGAAACATTCCCAGAGGACAGTTCAATCGAGCATCTGGAATGATAGTAGAAGATTCTGTTTTTTTTTAGAGGAAGTTAAATTTATTAAAGAGTTGTTTTTAGAAAGGGGTTACACTGGTGACCTACTTGATAAAATGGCTCAAGAGGTCATTTACAGGAGAGAAGTAGATTTTCCCCCTATTTTGTTAAGAGGTTTTGTTAAAAAAGAGCAGAATGATGTGTCAAGGGGTATTGACATTAATAATAAGGGGCAGAAGGTCCTAGATTTAGTTTGGACATGAATACAGATAGTAACTTTATTCGTCAGATTATCAGTGACAACTGGAAAGTTGTTACCGGAAATGCGGATTTAGCAAAAGTTCTTGGTAATGGCCCCCACTTTGTTTATAATAAAAATCAAAATTTCAAGCATATGTTAGAAAACAAGAATTCAGGGTCACCCCTTGCTAGTGGTGAAACTGGGGGGTATGCTTAAATGTTCAGGGTGTAGGGCATGCAGATTAATTTCTGAGGGTCCCTTTGTATTTTTGGAACACTTACATTATACCATTCCAATTCCTGGAAAATTGCTTTGTGGTACAAAGGGAATAGTGTACCTTGCGATGTGTTCAACATGTCCAGGTTTTTATGTTGGTATGTCCACCAGAACTTTAAGGAAAATTGTATTGGAACATCTGTTCATAGGTTCATACTAGGCTATCTGCCCTAGGGCATTTACAAACCTAGCCAGAATGTGTTTGGCTTTCGCCACCCATTTTAAATGAATTTTGCTATGCCCTTTTTGTTAGTATACTCTGCCTCTGTCTAACAGTGACACAGAAGTGATACCTGGGGTAAACCTACAATCTCCCATCCACTCATCAAAATTCCTCTTGAAGAGAGTCAATGAGGGACTCTGCCTAACCTGGCCTGGGATTTTATTCCAGAGTGAAGGGAGCCTCTGGGTTATGAATCTGTCCCTCCAGCATGTCCTATTTATTTCAGCGCTGAGGTTCAAGTCTCTCGAGCGCGTAGCTCGATGGGATTTGGATTTTCTGAGGTGCAGCATGTCCATTAATTCCGGGTTGGACATGGCTTTATACGTCAGGCACAGATCGCCTCTGAGCAGGCGGTATGCCACTGAGTAGAGCTGGAGTTTCTTTAACCGGGCAGCATATGGCATCTGTTTGAGCCCTTTGATCCTCTTGGTGAGGTACTTTTGGGGTCTTTCCAGTTGCTGCAGGTGTCTGGTAAGGTACATCCCAAAAGAGGCATTGTACTCAATTATGGGCCTGATGAGGGATGAGTAAAGAGGCACGATGACCTCCCCTGATCTAGATGTGAATCCCTTCATGATTAGGTGGGCTATATAAAATGTTTTTCTAACCACTTTGGCCACGTGGTTGTCAAATGAGAGATTGCTATCAACTTAGGTATCCAGGTCCCTAATTACTTCTTCCGTACTTAATGGATTACCACCTATGTGGTAATTTGTTGGCACTTTGTTTTTGCCAAAGGGGATGACTATACACTTTTTGGCGTTTAGCTTGAGGCCATGGCTCTGGCACCAGTTGTCTGTTTCTATGAGGCCCTTTTGCAGGATGCTTGTGTCGGCTGGAGAGTCGATTATGGCGCCCAGTTTGCAGTCATCTGCGAACTTGGTCAGCCACAGTCCTTCCATGTTAGCCTGTACCTCCGAGAAATATATACCGAACAAGAGAGGTCCCAGGACTGAGCCTTGTGGGATGCCACTTGTGTTTGGAGTCTGACATGGCTCCAGCAATTCTAACCGTGTGGGTTCTGTCCTTGAGCCAGTTTGCAACCCATCTAGTGACACAGGGGTTTATATTTAAGCTGGTGAGCTTATCTATAATGCCCGAGTAGAGTATTGTATCGAAGGCTTTTGCAAGGTCCAGGTAGGCTGTGTGGACCACCTTCCCCTCGTCAATGGCCTTGGTGACTGTTTCAAAGAAATCGACAAGGTTTAAGAGGCAGGATCTGCCCTTAACAAAGCCGAACTGGGTAAGATCCAGTGTCTGTAGGTCCCCAATATCTTTATTTATGAGGTCCATGATGATCCTTTCCATAGTTTTGCAGACCAAGCTAGTCAGGCTTATGGGGCGATAGTTTCCAGGATCCGTTGAGGCACCACCTTTGTGGAGAGGGACCACTGTAGCTGTACACCATTCTTTGGGTACATATCTTGTAGTAAGGCTAAGATTGAACAGTAGTTTTATGTTTGGGTTTGGTTCTTCTTGGAGTTCATGTAGGACGCAGCCCGGGACACCATCTGGTCCCACTGATGCTGTGTTTTTTGGCTCTTACCTGAGCATCTGAGATGTCAGGGGGGCAGCACTCTGCTGGGATAGATATTTGCCCTTTTGATGGGGAAAGGGGGGAGAAGTTTGCGCTGAACCTGTCAGCTAGGATGTTGGCAATGTCTGTGGGTTTGGTGTAATTTTTGTCAATTTGGACTAATTCTGAGCATATCCGGGAATTCCCACCTAGGTTCCTAACATAACTAAAGAAAGCCTTGTGATTATCCTTAGTGTCCTGTGCAATTTTTTTCTCTCGAAGCTGGCCTTAGACGATTTTATGAGTGCTCGTAGTTTTTTGCTAATACTGATCAGAGATGCCTTCCCTTTTTGAGATTTTGCTCTATCATGTAGTAGCGTCCTCCTTCTATTGTATAGTTTGTTTATGGCTGGGGTCCCCCAGACAGGATGCCTAACCTTGGAGGATTGGGTCTTGGTTTTATTTGGGATTGCATGATCCATGCATTCCTGAAGGTGTTCATAGAATGCGTTTATAAAGGATTCTGCGGTCTGGGCCGTATTTTCCACAGGCCCGGGGGCTTTGAAGGATGTCACCTCGGTTTTGAGGAGTGTGAAATTTGCTTTAGAGAAGTTTTTCACTGTGGTTTTCTGGGCATGGGATGGGGTCGGGATGTGAATACCTAGTGAGATTAGTTTATGGTCTGATCTTACCAGTGAGGGATACACTACTGGTCTGGAGCATAGAGTCCCCATGTTGGTGATGATCAGGTCCAGTATGTTTTCCCCTCTTGTGGGAGTGGCAACAAGTTGTTCCATAGCATTTGAGTTTATAAATTCTAGGAACCTTTGGGCTAGGGTGTTGGAGCTAGAGTAATGCTCCCAGTCTATGTTAGGGTAGTTGAAGTCGCCCAATATAATGGTGTTTGGAGAGACCTTCATATTTTCCAGTGTTCTCAGGAAGGCCGAGTGGGGTTCCTGGGTTTGGGAGGGTGGTCTGTAGCAGGCTATAAACTGGAAGGCAGTTTTGCCCACTGTTAGTTGCACATGGATAGTCTCTGATGCTTTGTGCTGTGCCACCAACCTGGAGGTGTGGGTATCTTTGACGAATATTGATACTCCCCCTCCTTTTGTGGTTCGTCCAAATTTTGGGGACGAAAAACATGGTATAAGGTATAACCTGGTAGTGCTGGGGTGCTCTCGGGAGCCTTGAACCATGTTTCTGTTACTGCACAGATATCGATGTTCTCCATGTTAAGGAGAGTTTCGAGTGCATGCATCTTGAGGTTTAGACATCTGGCTTTGAGTAGCATTACTCTTAGTTTCTTATCCCTTGTGATACCTATGGAGGTGGGTTTGTCTTTTGAGCCTTGCCTAAAAAAGGCACTATGGGGGTGGCAAGAGCCTTTGCCAATATCCAAAAGCCCAGGGGTGACAGGTGCAAGCCGTCCCTAGCGAAGCATCGTGGCTTGTCGAGCATGTCATCCCAGGCAGACAGGCATTGGATTCCCTTTGAATGATAACCATACTTAAGCCAATTGTTGAAATTGATCATCTTGTCTTCATATTGTGGCATCATTCTTGGTGAGGGTAAGATGCTACTCAAGGTCAGGGTCATACCGGCCTGGGCTACATGCTCAGAGAGCTCCTCTATGTCTCATTTCATGTAGTCCAGGGAGGTACGTCTCAGGTCATTCACACCAGCATGGACGATGACTGAGTCATATTTGTACTTACCTTGGAGTCACCTGAGTGCTTGTGTTATGTGGCGGATCCTAGCACCCGACAGGCAGCTCACCGTGACCTTCTCCTTGTTCAGCCTGGTGAGCGGGATGTCAGTGTGCCTGACGATAGAGTCACCTATTACAAGTGTATCAGGTGTGTTGTTTAGCCTTAAGGGCTGTGACTGGTCGGCACACTGGCTTTGTGAGCTATGTGTTGCACGTGTTTTGTTTTGGGGTAGAGGTTGCTTGGGTGTCTGCTTTGGAGGTCTCTGCTGCTTAGGCAGATTTTTATTTAGAGCCTCCGAGTATGTTTTTGTGTGTTTATGTGTTTGGTTTGCTGTCGTGGTAGGTCTTTGTGAGACTGGAATTGTAGTGAGTGTGGTTTCCTTCTCCACATGACTGGTTAAGCCAGTACTGAGTTGAGAGAGCTTATCCTCCAGTTTGGCTATATGGTTACATCTCTCACATGTGTTGGAATTTGTTGGGAGGAGGAGAGGGTTGTCTGTGTACATGAGGCAGTTATAACATTGCCTCAAGATTCCCAGATTCACCAGCTGGACCGGAGAGGAGATTGATGCTATAAAAACAAAAAATAGTAACAATGCTCTTTATAAACATTGTTTGATCTGTTCTAACCGGACGAAATTTACTTTTTCAATTTTGGAAGATGTTAAATGTGATCCTAGGGGAGGGGACTACAGAAATTATGTATAACAGAGAGAAGCTGAATTTCAGATTAAGCTTGCTTCTTATTTAGCCCCTGGTTTAAATGATATGGTGAACATCAAATGTTTTTAAAAAATAGAAAAATTACTAAAGTTAATATACAGGGATAAAAGCCCTTGTTTTTAAGTGATGAGATTTTGGTAGTATGTCTTTTATGCATTATTACTTGTTTAATTGATTTATCAGTAAGATAATTTGATTGGATAAAAGTTTTTCTGAATGGTTTAAATGTGTATTGACAGTGTATTTGAATTATTTCTGAGGAAGTCTTTGGGACAAATAGTGAACATTAAATTTTAACTACGCTAAAAAATCTTTCCAGTTTCTCTGGTGCTTTACTTGGTGGATTTTGCGGTAAGAGTGAAAAAAAAACAATTGCTAAAGGAGGAAAAGAAAGACATTAACGAAAAGGGAATGGTCAGATTCAGAAGAAGATGGAAGGATGGATAAAAGATGAGGCACCCTAGCTGAAGAGGTAAAAAAGAGTAGCACAGGTGAGGAAACCAATGGGAAAAAGGAAAAATGGGGTCTGTAAATATGTAAACAGTTATTTAATCTGAGCCAAATGTAATAGATAAGCCACAACACGGCACACTTACTTAACTACTTTAATCAATGCATGATCAACGTATGTTTTGTTAAGGCTGTTATGCTGGGATTGTTGAACCTATGGCACAACTTCATTACTAAACCTTTCACTTGCTATTTTGATGCCTGCATGTACTTCACTTCTTGACTACCAGTGTTTATCATCATTGTATAAATTTTCTATGTGTAGGAAATTTTTAAGACTTAAATTTGCTTTTTGCATAAAAATGTTCTTCTTATTGTTTATGGTACCTCAGTCATTGCTAGAAATTAAATCTTGAGTTTAGTCCACCTATCCATATCCATTAATGTATTCATCTTGTGAGTCCCGAATTAATCTATTCAGAGTTACAGGAGAGCTGGAATTTATCCTAGCAAGCAACTAGTATAAGGTAAAGAATTTGTGTCTATATCACGTTATCGAAATCTTACTACATGGAATCACTAAAGGTCGACCTCTAGTGATCGATGTAGTAAAACATTGAATAATGTTTAAAAAAAAAACAAAAATAAAAACTAACTAGCATAGGCAGGGGGCAAGCCACCGTGCACTCCCCCACATCCCCCTTACTTAAATATTCCAACTCCGAGGCCGCACTACATTGAGGTAAACGGAAATCTCCCCCCACGGAGATTTCCATTTACCTGAACATGTTCTGCGCTTTTGATGTTGTGGTGCCGACAATATCAGCTTCAATATTGTCGGCTTTCGACATCGGGAAGTAGACCCAAGAATTCATGCCAGATGAGATGCCAGTTCATCCCAGGACAGACAGACACTCTCAAGTGCACACTGTATCTTACACACACACACACACACACACACACACACACACACACACACACACACACACACACACATTCATGTGAGCATATACAAATTGGTAATTTGAAGGAACATCACCTTATGTACTTGCAAAGACCCACAAGGGTACATGTAAAACATGTAACCCTGCACTGGAAGAATACCATTTGGGACCCCATCTGTAGAATCAAGTCCTATCAGGCAATAATGTTAACTGCTATGCTTTTATGCCGCTCTACCCATAATCAAATAAATTCAGATCCACTTAGGTATTTACATTTCTTCAGAGCTTTTGCCAGAGGCAGCAACTAAAAATATCTCCTTCTCTTAGACTGACAGTTTCTTTTTCACCCTTTTTGTCACTAATCTGATTCGCTATTATAGCACGTAGCTGAAGTATTGTTTGCTTATTTTTACTTTAACTTCTTCCTTATTTCTCTTTGCTTGCAGCCATTTCTTTGTGTTTTAGTCATTTCAAACATTAGGTGAACTTCAGGTTGATCCTCTCTTGCAATCTTAACAGTTCCTAAATTTCTCAGATATTTTTAGTAGCATTATTTTCCAACTTCTATAGCTTTTTCTGGAAAATTAAAACTTTCAAGGCTTTAAATTTCCCAGTTTAAGTGGTTCTGTTAAAGATAACATACTGTTCACAAGGATTTGTTTCTTTTTGAGCAGAAATGAGGACTAGTCTTCCAGGACCCTTTTACAAACACAGCCTTGATACCAGAGGTGCTGGAAGCTGTTGAAGGCTGGGGGGAAGGAGGGTGAGAGGGGCATACAGTGATTTAAAAAGGGTAATTTTTTAAAACTATTTACTACCACAACATAGGTTCACTTGGAGGACATTTTAAGCTTCGCCAATTACCCTTTTGGTGATTGAATTAACATTTCCTGATTGGGCTTACCTAGCCCATGGCTGATAATTGTATATTAGCCCTAGTGAGAATAACTGTGATCATACCATAGATAATTTGAGGTAACCCATGTAAGGGATGCAGCATTTAGGAGCTGCCTCTACCCATTAGTGGCACGAGGGGCAATCCTGGAGTACATTTTCTATTACCCATCCTTAGATCCAAGTTGAATTTGAATATGGACAGGGATGAGCTTTCTGATGCCATTTGACTTGCTGATGTTCAGTAGGGCCATCATTATTAGGTCGGAGGATGCCCTATGCCAGACACGTCACCTCTAAGCAATCTGTAGGATACTGAGTATAGTGATAAATCTTTCAGGTGGTCCATGCAAAACCTATTGTTAGGACTTGTATCCTTTTAGTAAGGTATCTCTGTGGGTATTCCAATTGTTGCATGAGTCTGGACAGATACATGCCAAAATGGGCATTATACAAAATGACTGACTTAATGAGGACTTTGTAAAGGAGGACAATAACATCTCTAGATCTAGTCGCAATCAATTTGTTTATAAGCTATACAATATAAAAAGACTTTCTTATGACTCTGGGCACATGTTGATCAAAGGTTAGGTCAATGTGCACACAAGTTTCCAAATGCCAAACAAATGGGTCACTTCTCAGGGGATATTGTCAATTTGGCATTTCCCTGGAGTAGATGATTCCTAAACGATACGATAATGTATTTTTTTTAATTCATGATTCTGGTACCAGTTATTGTTTGGGACAAACCTTCCTGCATGATGGTTAAGTCATTTAGGAATTCAATAACTGCTCCTAACTTACAGTCCCCTTAAACTTAGTCAGTCAAAGCCCTTTGGTATTTCCTTTTACTTTTGAGATGTATATGCCAAACAGAAAAAGTCTCAGCACTGAACCCTGGGGGACTCCATTGATGACTGGTATCTTTCTAGAAGTAACTTCCCCCTATTTTGATATCCTGCATCCTGTGATGTATATGCCAAACAGAAAAAGACTCAGGACCAAACTCTGGGGGAACTCCATTGATGGCTGATCTCTTTCTAGAGGTAACTATCCCTATTTTGATCTCCTGAATCCTGTGAACAAGTTGGTAATCCAGCTAGTGATGTGTTTGCTCCTAGAATATTCATCTTTTGTACTATACCTGAGTAGGGGATTATGTCAAAAGGCTTGGCCAGGTCAGGGTAATGTGTTGTGAACTGTTTTACCTTCATCCATTGCTTTGGCATTTGTCCATGATTTTGAGCCTTTCACACATTCTCCCGATTCTTGCCCAAGAGGTTGAGACATCAGAGCATATGTTTGACTGTCCCTGATTTTGTGTCATATTTTTGGTCTGTTCCTCATAATGCGTGTGATTTTTTTTTTTGGTAAATTTATGAGGATTGCAAAACTTAAATAATGATAGACACTTGAGTTTCAGACTTCTAGACTTCATGTCCTTCATAAAATGCAGGCTAATGCAAAACCTGTTCTTGCAACAAAGCATATAAGAACAATGTTATATTTAAAATCTGTCCCTGTTTCTGGACCTTTGATCTTTATACCGATCAATTAAGTTTTTGGCTTTATCCCTTGAGCTATGAGGTTTTAAAGTTTAAATAAGATCTGTGAGCAAAAGCTGTTTACCACTTTCAAGCTGGACTTGTTGCATTTTTTTTATTTGTTCAATTAAATAAAAATGCAACAAAAACAGAACAACTTGGCAAAATAATAATAACAACCTAACAAAAGGCTTAAAGTCAGGCAAGAAGCTTTAATACCTTTTTTATAAGCAGAAAAAAAAATCACACAATATTTTTTATTGTCTTTTAAATAAATTAATGCTTCTGTCATGACTTTAAAAATCTATTATAACTGAGGCCAACTTGCATTGATGAAAAAAAATGAGTTAAGGCATGGAAGAAGCTGTGTTAACTTCTGAAAACACAGTAACAGCAAAGTTATTCCAGTTTCTTGTCTGCATTAAGTTTTATTTTATCATCATCATCATCATTTTTACTGTTGTTACTTCGTAAATGACTGCTCAGAATGTACCTGATTGGGTTGCTGCCACTTCAGTTGAGGTCCACAATCCACAGAACTGCACTGATATGTTCCAGCAATATGACTGTTATTAATTATTAAACAGTTAAAACCATAAACTATCAGAAGCTGGAATGAAACAATGAAGTGTCAGTTGTGAAAAATAAGCGCTTTCTTTCCTTTGCCAAACATAGAACAAAAGTGCTTATTATTTTTTACAACTGATACTTCATTGTTTCATTCCAACTTCTGATCATTTATAGTAAATTACAGTGCAAAAATACCAGAGCTGGATCGCGGTTAAATGGGGCCCTACCCAGGGTAATAGACTAGGCCCCCCAGAGCAGCCCCTCTTGCAGCAACCCCCTACCACTCCAGCAGCAGCCCCTTCCCCAGCCACTTCAGTGTGGCATTATGTCAGAAGAAAAAAATTCAAGCGAGTCACACCTGCCTCAGGTGATGAAAAACTTCTTTATTTGCAGCTAACCAGATTACAGCAGCATGTTGGCCAAGATGATCTCAATCTGATCAGCTTGTTTACTGACATCAACTTTTATACTTTCCTGTCACTAGCCAAAATAGCTTTTGTTACATTTCTAACAGTTGACAGTTGGCTATGAAAAACATCTAGGATAACAAATTACCTCAGAAAAGAATGCTTTACCTCAAAACCACAGCTAGTGTAGAATGTTTACCTCAAAACCACAGTTAGTACAGAATGTTCAAAAAGGTACAGAATACTTAGTTCAACAGTGGTAGCTGGAATTTTCCAGGGCACACAGCCTGCTCCAGTACTCAGTCGTGCATCCTTTTACCAAGCTTTCATTTAACTGCAGTTAGCTTTCTTTATTCAGAAGTATAGAAAACAGATGTTATTCAAGTTCATAAGCAAACTACATCTATCATAGGCAAAGCCCATCTTTAATACACATGGTTCAATGACCTTTTCTTACCAACACTTCAGCAAATAGCATATTAATTTTGCTAGATGGGAGAAATAGACAAATAACAGTATGTTATAAAACTTTTTTTCTTAACATTTCCCCCCTCAAAACACTTTTATTTGTCTTTTTATTTCAGCAATATATGGTAAAAACTAAGTTTTTCTTTGCATACATTACTTAATTTGCAAGACAAACTTTTAAACTTCAAAACATTTGCAAAAGTCACATTTCAATGTATTCACTTTCACCAGTCTGTTGCAACTGCTGGTACATCGTTTTCGTAACAGCAGTATCAACCAGTCTTTGTAGAAGACCTCTGATACAGGGTATACAACAGCAACCACATACCACCACGATAGCCACAGCGACTCCGACGGACACCAGGAAACTGCTGATGAGATGACTCCATTTTCCAAACCACGCTTGTAGAAAGTCTGTAAAGAGATTATTTACCCCAGAGTTCTCTGCCAATTCTTCGGATAACATCTCCAAACCTTTCAAAGCTCGAGTGATGCTCCCATCAGGGGCAGTGTTATTCGGAATATATGTACAACAGAAAGTCCCAAACATCCTGCAAACTCCTCCTTCTTTGGCCAGGAGCATATCCAACGCAATTCGATTCTGCCATGCCACCTGCGAAGTGGCCTCCAGTTGTTCAGCAATACCTTTTAATGCATCTTTGGTATAGTTCACAAAACGCTGCTGGTTATAGTAAATGTAGTTGATCCAGTCCACATTCTTAATGGGTTGAATCCAGACAAAGATGGATGCAAAACCAGCTGCTATTTGGTTTATTGCTTTGTATTCATCAGGCACGCCTCTTGGTACACCAATGTTATCGATGTAGACACCACTATCGAAAGATTGCTTCGGTACCTCTCTTTTTCTCTTATTCAACCACCTCTGCTTTATTTCAGGTTCTCTTACGAAATTGCTTGCTGGAAATGGGAAAATGTAGAATGGCAGAATTAACTTTACGAGTGCACAAGTTCCTTTCCAGGGAATCGTACGCCTTGATCTGAGTTTGTTGTCTCCACATAACCACCAAACGTCTGCTAAACTATGAGTTTGGTTCTCCAGAAATGGATTCTCATTGCCATTCACAAGTAACATTGCAATAGTTCTGTCCCATATTGCCATAATTCTTTCCTGCAACAAGTGTCCGATCCCAGTGCCAGGAAACTCGGGCAAAGCGGAGGTGAATAAACACTAAAAAGATGAGTCTCCACCAACTAGTAATATAAACCACGATTTAATCCTCAGATAACATCAAGCGAAATCACGATACAGTACATCCAACAGCAGTGGTTAAGTGCTTTCATCTGTCATAACAGATTTCTTCAGAACCACTGAGTTACTGAGATAACTCTGTTTATATACCAAATTTTGGCGCCACATTTAACTTTAATTAAATGATTAATTACATCAATTGAATAATGATTCACTTAATAAATCACCTTATAAAAACGCTATTTTCAAAATACTTAGTTTAAAAATAAGCTTTTTAAAAATTGATTTCCATAAAAGGGGATATTATAATGTGAAACAATATTTAGAAAAATAACTTTTTAAAAATAACTGTTGTTGCTAAATGAATATCTAACTGCCTATACATACAGTAGAAATAACTCAACTTAACCATTACCAAACTAACAATTTCATATAAAAAAGATTTCATATAAAAATGTACATATAGAAAGAACTTAACATAAATGAATGTAACATAGTATACTAAAAATCACTGTGGATCGAAACACATGAAATGGCATGAATCACATAAGAAGGCAAAAACTGTAATACAAGACAAATGTGTTGGAAGTGGAAACTGGAAGGCTAGATTAGGTTCCCTGGAGAGTAGATGGCAGATTTGCCTGGATGCCACCACTTTTCCAGGCCTTAACGACTATATTAGTTTAAAACCATTTCTTGTACTTGGATCCTCTTAAACTTGGAGAGCCTGTTTGTGGATACATGCCACATTTATTTTTGCATTTCTTTTGGTATTAGTTTCCATCATGTCACACCTAAGTCAGATTATGTGTGAACAGTGAGCTATAGGATCCCTTTATATAAGTTATATATATTTTCATTTATACACATATATATATATATTTTTTTTACATATACATTTTATACACATTATTTACATTTATTATATATTATATATTTATATATTTTTATATTACCCTCACATTATTACATTATATATTTTTACATTTTTACATTAGCAGAGGGCCTGACTACTACATTTGTCTTGTATTACAGTTTTTGCCTTCTTATGTGATTCATGCCATTTCATGTGTTTCGATCCACAGTGATTTTTAGTATACTATGTTACATTCATTTATGTTAAGTTCTTTCTATATGTACATTTTTATATGAAATATTTTTTATATGAAATTGTTAGTTTAGTAATGGTTGAGTTATTTCTACTGTATGTATAGGCAGTTAGATATTCATTTAGCAACAACAGTTATTTTTAAAAAGTTATTTTTCTAAATATTGTTTCACATTATAATATCCCCTTTTATGGAAATCAATTTTTAAAAAGCTTATTTTTAAACTAAGTATTTTGAAAATAGCGTTTTTATAAGGTGATTTATTAAGTGAATCATTATTCAATTGATGTAATTAATCATTTAATTAAAGTTAAATGTGGCGCCAAAATTTGGTATATAAACAGAGTTATCTCAGTAACTCAATGGTTCTGAAGAAATCTGTTATGACAGATGAAAGCGCTTAACCACTGCTGTTGGATGTACTGTATCGTGATTTCGCTTGATATTATCTGAGGATTAAATCGTGGTTTATATTACTAGTTGGTGGAGACTCATCTTTTTAGTGTTTATTCACCTCCGCTTTGCCCGAGTTTCCTGGCACTGGGATCGGACACTTGTTGTAGTTGTTCTGCTTTATTTTATAATTCTTTCCTGTGCCATCTCTGGAAATGCACATATACGAACCTGGATAGGAAATCGCTGTAGGCGGTTTCTCAACTTTGCTTATGACTGGAAAACGCTGAGTTTCATTTTTGCATTTATCTTCAGTTTTGTTGAAGAATAATTTTAACAGACACGTTAGGTTACTTTCATCTTGCATCAATGGGACTGTCACTAGTTGCTGTTTACCTTCAGCACAAGAAAAACGGTTCTCACGATGTGCCTCTTGGGTGCTATATCTAACCCAAGATAACCATTCATTATGGTGTATGAATCCCGTCTCGAGTAACAACTGTTCTTCTTCTGTGAAGGCAAAATCTGCTTTACTTGTAGCATTTTTAAGGCTTCGTACTTTAAGTTGGAAGGTCCCCAAAGGGTCAGTTCCAATTGGAAGAGACACTCCGATTCCATAAACTCCTGAATCACTTTCTTGTGGTGACACAATGGTTATAGTAATTACTTCGGTACCTTGGAAATGCGCAGTTTTTATTCTTTGTTGCCTGCTTTTTTCTTTCTCTGGTATCACATCACCACTTGTTTCCCATCCATTCACATCTGTTGACCACCAAACATATGACCAGGAAGTACAGTCTCTATTGCACAAGTATTTTGCACAAGTCAAGAAATCATTATTATTCCATTTAGAACAGCCCAAAATTCCTTTACAAAGTTTTACCTTGAACACAGTAGTAACACCTGTTTGCGCTTGCAGCATCACCATTCCTTTTTCTCTCACAACTGTTCCTTCTCGTATGGACATATTTACTTTCGCCACCAAAATCATCATCAAGTACCAGTTGAACATAGCCATCCTTCCTTTGTAGCCAGACTTTGCGTTCAGGGGTCCGATGGAGTCTGACCAACATCAATGGTAGAAGGAAAAGTCTTACGTTTTTTACAATGGGTGATATGAATCCACGAGGTCCTCTCTGCGATCTTTACAGCCGTAGGTGTCGAGATAAGTACTTGATATGGGCCTTCCCACCTGGGGGATGACCAATTCTTTCTCTTCACAATTCGGATCCACACCCAGTCCCCGGGTGCCACGCTTAACAAGGTTTCACTTCTGGAATCTGCAAAGGAGTCACTGGTTACAAGAGACTTGACATTTAGCAGCTTCTTCATATAATCTGCCAGATCCTCACCCCCCCCCTCACGTTCCGCTGGCAACAATCCTTGCCACTGCGGGACGTAATATGGTCTCCCAAACAAAAGTTCAAATGGTGTAAGTCCTTTGTAGGAGGGTGAGATTCGTATATACAGGAGTGCCAATGGAAGGCACGCAGTCCAGGATCTATGCGTTTCTGCCATCAGTTTGCGCAGCTTACTCTTCAAGACACTGTTGTGTCTCTCCACCAGTCCAGCTGACTGCAGATGGTAAGCACAATGGTGTTTGAGATCAATTTGAAACACTTGACCCAACTTCTGAACAATCTGGTTTACAAAATGAGACCCATTATCACTATAAATGCGCCTTAGAAGGCCAAATCGGTGAATTATTTCTGTTGTCAAAAGCTTTGCTACTGTGTGTGCATCAGGATGCTTTACTGGAAAAGCTTCTACCCACTTAGAAAAAGCATCAGTTATAACTAGACAGAACCTTTTTCCCTCTGAAGGTGTCAACTCAATAAAGTCCATACAGAGTGTGTGGAATGGATATGGAGGGGTAGGGAATGTCTGCTGAGATTTTTTAACTCCCCCCTGAGCATGATACTTTGCACATAATAAACAAGATAAACAGAATTGCTTTGCATAAGTTGAAAATCCTTTACACCAAACACCTTAGACACCATTTGAACCATTGTCTGTACCCTACATGGGCAGGTCCATGACTAACCAATGCAGCATACCTAAAAAGGTTTGAGGGTAATACCATTTTGCCATCTGATGCCCTATACAACCCATCCTGTTGAGTGATACCATATTTCACCCAACGACATTTTTCTTTCTGTGTTGTCAATGTTTGCATTACTTTTAGTGTCTCTAAGTCTAAGAGGTGTCCGGGCTCTAAATCATTGTCATGTAAAAGCAAATCATTTTCTTGAGCTGCCTTTTTTGCAGCCATATCAGCAAAAGCATTTCCCCTGGAGACAGGATCTTTTCTGTTGGTATGTGCAGAACATTTACATATCGCTATCTGAAGTGGTAGTTGCACTGCATCTAACAACTGTAAAATTAAATCTCTGTGATTTATTGGTTTGCCTGTCGCTGTAACCATTCCCCTATTCTTCCATTGTTGAGCGAAAACATGTACAGTGGAGAAAGCAAATTGACTATCTGTATAAATTGTCACTTTTTTACCCTCCCCTAAGGTACAAGCTCGAGTCAAAGCCACTAACTCAGCTGCTTGGGCAGAATAAATATTTGACAATACTTTTGCTTCTAAAACTTCAGTTTCTGTGGTGACAGCATACCTTACTAGTGTTCTTCCTACAGTGTCCTTCTTTGCTGATCCGTCTACAAACAAAACAAGATCAGAATCTACCAATGGAATATCCGTTAAATCTGGTCGGGGAAGTACTTTGCCATGAATGCTCTCTAAACAAACGTGTGGAGTACCTTCTTCTGGAGTCGGCAAAAGTGTCGCCGGATTAAGGGTAGTACATCTTTCTATGGTCATATGTGGCTGTGTCAGCAGCACTGTCATACACAACAAATGTCGACTAGGAGATAAAAAGGTTATCTTATCTTGCAAAAGTATAGTAGCTACTGAATGTGGAACTCGCAATTTTAATGGGTGAAACAAAACTAATGATGCTGAGGCTTGCACTGCCATGGCAGCTGCCACTACAGCTTGAACACAATGCGGCAATGCCCTTGCAACAGGATCTAATCTGGAGGAATAAAAGGCTATCGGTCTCTGTTTATCCCCATGTACTTGTACCAGAACCGAGGTCATATATCCTCCATTACAATCAACCATTTGTACAAACGGCTTAGAATAGTTCGGAAAACCCAAAACAGAGGATCCTGCTATCAATTGCTTAATTCTATTAAATGCTTGTATTGCCTTATCTGTCCACTGTATATTACTTTTTGCTGCCATGGGTGTGTCATAGATCAGTGCAGTCAATGGCCCTTCTTCTTCAGCATAATTAGGAATCCAACTTCTACAAAAATTAGTCACACCTAAAAACGACATAATCTCCTGCTTAGTCGTAGGCATATGTGCTTCAAGAATTTTCTTTTATTTTCCAATTGTGTACCTTCCTGCGGGATTAAATAACTCAAGTACTTTACTTGTGCTTTCCACAATTGTAACTTCTCTTTATTTACTTTATGTCCTTGCTCAGCTAAAAAACTAAGAAGGGCTAGGGTATCCTTTTTACAATTTTCCTGCATGGGTGAGGCCAACAAAATATCATCTACATACAACAGAACCTGGCTTCCCTCTGGGGGAACAAACTGAGCTAAATTCGCAGCCATTTCTTGTGCGAATATTGTCGGACTCTCACAATAACCCTGTGGCAATCTGGTGTATGTGTATCTTTTACCTTGGAAAGTGAATACAAACCAAAATCTACTCTCCTTGTGTAGTGGTATGGAGAGAAAGGCATTGCTTATATCTATGACAGAAAAATATCTGTGCTGAGGTAGTAAATCATTAAGTAATGTATAGGGGTCAGGGACCACCGGTGCTCTTGGGATCACAGCTGAATTAACTGCTTGTAAATCCTGAACCAACCTCCATGACCCATCCGGTTTCTTTACAGGAAACAACGGAGTATTGCTGGGTGAATCTGGGCATTCAACAAGAATTCCTACCTGTTTTAGCTGTTCAATAACTGGTTTACTTCCTTCCTATGCTTGCTTACTTAGTGGATATTGGTGCTTACGAGGTCTAAAACCTGACTTTGCAGTTATACACACTTCACCTGCTGTTTTCATTAATCCTACATCTCCTTAACCTTTTGACCATAAATCTACAGGCAAGGCACTTAACGCACTATCTTCCTTTTGAGTTAGGAGGATTTGTCATGCCATTTCTGTTTTGTCATCCCTGATGTGCACACTTGTTCGTGCCCAAGTCACCCAATTTAATCTTTGTACCTGGATCTGTTGATCTTTCAAATGACTTTCAGACATTGTGTTCCAAATCATTACCTTTTTCACCAAATCTACCCAATGTGTCCCCACTGCTTTAGTAACTGAGATATGTGGGCTATAACTTGAGCGATATAAAGAACTCATTTCCTTAGTCAAAGTACAGGTTACTACTGTATTACCTTGCGTATCCCAAAACATATCATTCAAAATTATCCTTGCACATTTGTGCTTAAAGAATTCTTTTTCAAATTCTTTATCCGGACCAGGGGCCTTATAGAACATTGTACAATGTAAGTGCGCCACAACCTGCAGTGACCCGCTCCTAGATTTACTTAGAGCTAGATTGATTAACTCTGTATCAACCCTCCCCGGGCCGTCTGAAATCAAGTCTAGGCTATACCAGTAAAACAAGTCTTGTACTCCCTGTACTACTAAGCCATCCACTAACCTTTTTGCCTCAATACCTTTAGGTGTGGGAATTGCCGCTTTTCCAAACACATGCATCAAATCTCTTCCCAGCAAATTAACTGGACAAACTTTCGATATAATTACCCTACACCTAACAGTTTGCTTTGTTGCGGATCTGTGAACAGTAGAGGATGAGACAGTGGTTCCTTATAAATTTTCCCGTTTGCCGCTTTTACAAGGACAAACTCATCTGTCTCGCAGTTCGGAGGCAGAACTGCTGGACCCAAAAGTGTACGCGATGCACCTGAATCACATAAAAACTCCACTTTTTGTCCCTCAACCAAAAACTCTATCATGGGTTTCTGATCTAGATGCATAGCAATACCCAAATTTGCCAGGTTTATGACTTCACAGTCACAATCCCGCCCTTCCATTAGAGTGTTCTGACATTCATCGTAGAGAGTGTCTGCCTCTTCATTATCCCCATAATGAAGATGGTACCTTTCTTTACTATCATATAGTCATGTGGAGCCCTTGTTCATAAGCTGTGGGGGATGTTGCCACTCTTCACAGTCGGCAGCGAAATGCCCACATCTACCGCATTTAAAACATTCTCCACGTTTTAACCTTTCCCTATAGGCTGAATGTCCACCCAGTTCATTTAAAGTGTCCCACTGCGGGCCCCCACATTTTTGTATGCCACCACGGCGTCCTTGCCCCCTTTGGTCCTGTACTAAGAATATACCACCATCATCCCCTACTGCTAACACTTGTACTTTCTTTTTCTTTTTTAGATTAAAATGTCGCTCAGCATGCCGCGCATATTCAAACAAAGGTTGCAGTCTACATGTTCTGTGATCTACCATGTGCTTAGTAATAAAACTACTTATCGGAGCCTTACAACCTTTAAGAAAAGCATTTTTCAATTGCTGTTCATATGGACTATCATTAGTCTGATCCTGCGGAATCATCATTCCACAATGGTTATTGACCACTTCTGTCAATCTTACAATATAGTGATCTAGAGATTCATCATCATTTTGGATGCACTGATTTATTACTGTCCAATCTGCTCTTGAACGCCACTTATCAGAAATTCTCTTTAACAGATCAGTGACTCGTGTGTCTAACACCCCAGAATTATGCTTTAATGTAGTGCCGTCATCTGCCTTAAATGTCCAAGTACCACAAACTAAGTGCCAATCTGGTCCTAAGATTTGTCGCACTACTTGTTCTACTTCTAAACCATTTAGATGATAACTTAAACGCATACTAACTATGTCCTCAGAAAACTTTTGAAAATTAACCTTGGGATGAGGGATACCATCAGTAGCTTGTTTTATATCCTCTCTAGCCCAGGGACGATAAACTAAAACAGTTGATTCTAGTCCAACATCTCCTGCTTGTGGGTTTGCAACTTGTATTAAGGGAAGAGCTTCTGAATGGTCAGAAAGTTTAATAGCCCAACGTCCTTGCCCTGCTGGTCCTGACCTTAACTGCATAGGTTGGTCTACCTGTTGCAAAGCAACTTTAGGTACTATGGGAATTTGTGGGTAAATTGGAGGGGGTCACAACATTTCCTTGAGCAGCTAATAACCCACCCTGCTGTACAGATCCCACATCTTCTGACTGATATTGAGGAGGCTCCCCCGGTATGGCAGCAGCAATTTCATCATACGGTGGGGCAGTTGTCTGCCTTTGTACTGCACAAACTGTATGCTCATCCTCTTTATCTAAAAATAAAGCTACTTTTCCACTTGGCACCAGTGATCCCTTTTGATTTATTTTCTCTTTTTCCTGACACTGTTTTTCTTTTATAGCTCGTTTATTTGCTTCTTCTAACCATGTTTGTGCTTGGGGAAATCCCAATTGTCGCTGCTTTTTAGTTCTAGTTCCTGCATCTCTTTTCAAATCTCTAACCAATTTTGCACAGGCATTCTTATTCAGTGTACCATCAAAATCATATTTCAACTTCCACTTCTTCAAAAATTTAACATTATTTTTGTTTAAACTTTTCATATACTTAGCATCAACATTTAAACAGGCATCACTCTCACACTTGCAGCAACTTGAACCCATGTTTTCCTAGATTTCTTATTTTAGGACTGTATATTTTAGGACTGCATCAAAATTATTTTTACAGGGCTTATTACAAAATGGGGCTATCTTAACGGGGTCTTAGCAAAATAACAGGTAATCCTAACAAAATAACAAGTAATCCTAACAAAATAATCTTAACAATTATTCCTACCCACCCTTAACTAAAAATAAACCCCCTGTCGACAAAGTTAAATTAAATTAAAAGAAAATTGTTTTCATCCTACCTGAACCAGATGAGACTCCGTTTCCCCTTTTGGTTCGGAAACCGTCCCTCAGATAGGGATCAGAGAGCGGCCGGCCTCTTTCCAAAGACAAATCAGTCGGAGGGCTTTCCGTCGAGGGAATCTTAAGATAAGAAACCCTCACCTGCGCAGGTTTTTCGGTCTCTCTGTCAGTCTGATCCGTATCTTCGTACAGGTTTCCAGTCCGAAGGTCCAAAATGTCAGAAGAAAAAAATTCAAGCGAGTCACATCTGCCTCAGGTGATGAAAAACTTCTTTATTTGCAGCTAACCAGATTACAGCAGCATGTTGGCCAAGATGATCTCAATCTGATCAGCTTGTTTACTGACATCAACTTTTATACTTTCCTGTCACTAGCCAAAATAGCTTTTGTTACATTTCTGACAGTTGGCTATGAAAAACATCTAGGATCACAAATTACCTCAGAAAAGAATGCTTTACCTCAAAACCACTGCTAGTGTAGAATGTTTACCTCAAAACCACAGTTAGTACAGAAAGTTCAAAAAGGTACAGAATACTTAGTTCAACAGTGGTAGCTGGAATTTTCCAGGGCACACAGCCTGCTCCAGTACTCAGCCGTGCGTCCTTTTACCAAGCTTTCATTTAACTGCAGTTAGCTTTCTTTATTCAGAAGTATAGAAAACAGATGTTATTCAAGTTCATAAGCAAACCCTATCTATCATAGGCAAAGCCCATCTTTAATAAACATGGTTCAAGGACCTTTTCTTACCAACACTTCAGCAAATAGCATATTCATTTTGCTAGATGGGAGAAAAAGACAAATAACAGTATGTTTTAAAACTTTTTCTCTTAACACATTACCTATCTATTTCTCCTCAGTTACCATAAACATACAACTCCTTATTTGTACCTAGTAATTTTTACTAAAAAAACACATATATACTACTTCTAACATTTAACCAGAAATTATAGAATGTTTTTCTTTATAATCCTCATGTAAACTATGTGTGGAACATTATCTTTGTATAATCTGTATGTAGAACTTAATCTCTGTATAATCATTATGTGGAGCTTTTCTCCCCAGGACTCCATTGAAAACGGGTTCTTTTGGCCCAATGGACTATCCTGGTTAAACAACTGCAAATAAATAAATAAATAAATAATAAACACTGTTAAAACTTGTCAGCGTGCATACCATTTTCTTATTTACTTCTGCAATGATTGCAGATATTGAAATAAAATAGTACAAACACTGAGCCATTTGTTAAACAAACAAAACAGTCTTGCAATGATAACAGACTTATGAGCACTAAACTTCTCTGCCCTTGAAACTCACATTCACTGAAACGGCATGAAAACCCACATTCATTTTGCACCTGGCCAGTGGAAGACTAAGTTTACCTCTGGGTTGTTTTCAAACCATACGCTCCTTACGCATTTTTAGGACCATGCATGCATTCTTTGATTCACCTTCCTGATTGTATTAAATTATATTCCTTGCATAATACAGCACCACTTGTCAGAATGTGTTTTGAATTTGTCGTTTTGAACAGTCTTCTAGTAAGCAAAGAAACAAAATGTACGGACCAATAATGACAAAACTACCAATTTCAGTAAATTTCAACCATAAAAGGCCACTCAAGCTTCATTACAATCCACCAATATCGGTAAATATGCAAAATCTCTGTAAAAGAAAAAGTCATCTTAATAATTCCACATTAAAGGGATCGGTAACTAATGAAGAGGTTCCTGCTAGCAAACAACTTTTTATTTCATTGTTTCATCTACAAATAAAGTGTCTGTTGCCCTTGAAGAATAAATTGTATTTATTTATTATTTATTTATTGACATTTGTTAAACAGGAAAGTCCACTGGGCCAAGTGACCCATTTTCAGTGGAGGCCCGGGGAGAAAAGCTCCACAAAACACTGTACAATACAAAGCAAAAAACATACACATGCATTACATAAAAGGTACATATGATTGTTAGAACAGGTGCATATATTTACAACATATGGAAAAGGTGTTGCATTGTAATAATGATATTGAATACACTAATATAATCACAAGTACAATACTGATTGTGATTAAAAGAGGCTGATAATGGAAATATAGGGAGAAAATTTAAAACTAAAAATAGGAAAAAAACATATACATAGAAATAGAAATAGAGGGGCAATCATCAGATAGGCAAAGAGCAAAAAATGCACATTTCATGGCTGCTAGATGATGAATGTTTTTTAAGGTCATAAAGGTATATATGTGAAAACGGGAAGAAGAGTTATGGTGGCTTGGGGTTTGCAGTACAGGAGCACTTGGGGTTGTTTAGAAAATGTTGTTTTAGAGCAGATTTAAAGGCTTTGAGTGATTTGAGTTGAGTGATGTGAGAGGGGGTGGTATTCCATATCTTGGCAATGCTGTG